>NC_084915.1:1096141-1767893 GCF_949316345.1 Pungitius pungitius
GTTCGGGATGTCAGTGACCAAAAAGCACACTTGGATTATTCATTTTTATTAAAAATGGAGGTACCTTACAGAATGGAGGCAAAGCTCAAGTTCTGCTTATTGATCACTTCAGGTTCCAGATTTGAGGAGATTTCAACATCGCACAATTATAATCTGTTTAATGCACAGTGTTTACAGTTATTAATAAGATAGACAATACTAAACATCTCGCACCATGCTGTTGAGTGACGTGACCTTGACATCTACTTCCCAGGTTCACTGTGACTGCAAAAATTAAAAGACTTTTCAGAAGGAGCATTTCCAAAAAAAAGAGATTACTTTTATATAAAAACAACACATTCTCATGTGAAATATGTTCACACTTAATATGCTAATTTATACCAGACTGATGTTGATAAAAGTAAATCATGCATTTGTGATGAGAAAATGAATTGTCCACCCTATGCCCAAAAGGTCAAGTTAAATAAGTTGATTTGCCTTTCCTTTTTTTTTTAGTAAATCAATAAAAACGGGTTCCCCACGTGCTGCAGTGCAGTGTGTTTATGGCACATAAGCAGCGGCTTACTGAGAACCGCTTTGACTTTGAACAAAGTTTCTAATTCCCATTCAGAGTCACTCGAGTAGCCGGGAGGCGGGTTTTTTACGGGTTGATATTTATTGGATCCTTGGCAGATTGCTGTGAGCATGCTGCTTTGTTACTGTCAGGGTGGGGCGAGGGGGGGGGGGAGGGTGTTGCGTGTCAGACAGACCCTAATAAAACTGTCTGGCTGTTTTGTGGGCACCAGCTCTGCTGCTGCTCAGCACTTGTCGCACTGTTGGAGCTGTTTGGTATTCAGGGGGGCGCGGCGCTCCTTCAGCTGTTGCTGGGGGCTCTGTGGCACAGGCACACACTGATTAGTTGGCAAAGGCATTGTTCAGAGTGAAACCAACCGGGGGGGAAAGGAGAAGAAGAAAATAATAATAATTGGGGAGTGAAAGGGAAACTGAGAGAGAGATGGAGAGTATTAGAGAGAAAATCAATTGTTTTGAACTGCATTCCTAATATGGGTAATTTAGCAGAAATGAGGTTTTCGGAAATGCTGCCTTGGGAAAAATGGAGAGTTTAAAAAATCAGGTCAGCTGTAATGGTGAAAGAAGAAGAAAAAGGCCTGACTCTATGATGGCGTTTCTAAAAGAGCAGCCTAACATCTCCATCAACTATCTGCTGTTCTATCTGCTGATCCACAATGTTTGTATACTGATGTATACGCTGATATGACATTTTGTGTCCATGGAGCATTTAAATGGAAATGATTGTATGTGGAAAGCAAGAAATAAATATTGTGGAACTGACAAAATCTAGTGAGATTTCAGTCTGCCCCCCGATATCTTACTTTCTGTCTCACGTTATTCCCTTAATTACAATATATACAACATTTAAATTATAACCATAATAGTTTTTTTTTAACCATCCCAGTCTGTATTATTTTTTTAAAGATCTCACATCTAAACCACATAATTGGCTTTTTAGTTATTTGTAAATTGATAATGTTCAATTAAAACTAAAAAAATATTACAATTAAAAGATTCTACTATATTTTACATTCAAATCTATTATTATGGTTATGACGTTTTTTCACACTTGTAATCTGAGACATATTTGAAATTACGTGTAATAAAATAGGTAATGGATTTATCTGCAGAGGAGGGATGAAGTTAGTGGAAGCAGAGCTGTGAACCGTGTGTGAGACATTGTGAGTGTGCATGCAGCTGCTGCAGCTGCTGCAGCTGCGGCTCAGGGCCACTGGTCCAGTGACCGTCAGACAGGCGGACGGGCTGCGGTGCTGACGGGCTAGCCAGCGCCGCTCTGGGGGCTGGGTGTGGTTGTGCAGTGGTAGAAGTCCTGCGTCTCATCGGCCAATCACATGTTACTCGATTTGTATGCAAACTGAGATTTTGACACGCAGAGAGATGACGATGTCGGCCCTCGGCACAGCGCCCAGCATTTAAGCTTTCCTGGCCACGACGACGCAGGGACCCCCAAAGCCGTTCTTGATTTTAGAATTGTATTTTTTTTTTAAATAAGACCGAATATGTCCATTCTACACATGCAGGTTAAAAGCTCCCGGGCTGAGCTACGTCCATTTCACGTCTACTGGCCCGTCCTCCGCTTCGTCCCTGTACATTTCTAGCGGTAAATCAGGTTGTGCTTCATTCCGACTCCACCCTCGGGGCCGCTGGGAGGGAAGTCGATTGTGCCGTCCACCGGCGTCCCGAGAGCCTAACCCGTGATATTTTATCAAGAGAGCTCACAAGTTAGGGTCTCAGGGAGCAGGTGAAGTACGACAGAGTCTACTGAGGAGCTGCAGTCGGCTGCAGGGCGCCGCGTGGCAACGCAACCTTTTCCTATCGCACACACACACACACACACACACACACACACACACACACGCACCCTGTCCCTTCGTCAGCCACTGCTACTTGAAAGTACTCAATCTCACCAGTAGCCACAACATCTCTGTACTATCCCAGAAATTGGCTGCGATAAAAAAAGAGGAGGAAAGAGGAGGCATATTCCTCGCACAAGGATGGATATGCTGTTAGGTAGGGTTCAGCACAAAGACAAGCACAAGGAGAAACCTTGTTACCATGCACACTAAATGCTACAGGATGACAACGGAGAAGGAAAATGAAAAAAAGGCGGAAAAAGAGGTTGAGCGCGTCGATTTGTTCAGTCTTAAACGATCCTCGTGGCAGCACCCAGAAGCAGAAGCAGCCTGTGCTAACTAGCCTTTGTGCTGCGAGAGGAAAAGCCCCCCCAGCCCAGCAGCCGGGGCTCCCCTCTTTGTCCTGAAGAGCATCGCTGATCATCAGTCTACATTTGTCCCTTCTTGGGCGGCTCGAACAGGACTCGTCTGCTGGGCCGTGTGCTTTATATATATATATATATATATAAATATATATATATATATATATAATAAAAACCACTGTTCAAACCCCACTCTGACTGCAACGCCCTGGACGCCAGACCCCTACTGCCCCCCACCCAACACGGCCGCCGCGGTCGCAGGCTTGGCATGCGATAAGTTGTTGAAGGCAACAAATATGAAAGAGCTCCCATGCATCCAAGAAAGGACCGAGGAGAAGGCTGGAGGCTGGAGGAACACACGGATGCCCGCTGACTATGAACAAAGTCACGTTGAAGACATTCCCACGTCCTTTTTGCCTGTCATGTACCCAAACTCTCTGCTGGTTGCCCCCTCTCCACCCCCCCTCCCCATCCTGCCATGCACCTCACAACTCCTCCCCCCCAGACTTGGAAAAAAATTGGATAGATGTCTCAGCATGTCTCCTCCTCTCTGGGGAAGAGGCAGAGCGGAGGCTTCCGGAAGCGAGTGCTCCGCGCCGCCTCACGTGCTCTGTCTGCTTCTGCCGACGCCGAATGCCCCCCGACTGGCCCCCGACTGCCCCCCCGATTCCTCCCCGACTGCCCCCCGACTGCTCCTTTTGTTGTCCGCCTCCGAGGACGAGGAAGGGAAGAGGGAAAAAAGAGCAGCGGTGGAAGCGCGGGGCGGGAGGGAGAAAGGGGGGGCTGAAACGAGGTGTCCGCCGGAGGCTGCAGCCAGTCTTAGGTCAGTGAGGTGGGACGCCCCCCGCGCCCCCCCCCCGTCCAGCACAGAGCGTCGCTCCATCCCTGCAACCACTCCTTCTCCTCCCCCCATCTCCAGACACTAGGACACATCAGCTCCACTGACACTGTCATCTACCCCCCCCCCCCCCCTCCCCACACCTCCTCTACTCATTTTCTATCGCCACAGGTCCAACGCGACGCCTGCCATTGCAGAAGAAGAAAAAAAAGCCAAAAATGTCTGCTTCCTCCTGCCGCCGCCGCATCCCGCTACCTTTCGCTCTCATCCCCCAGCCCCCCCCACCGCCTCCTCCAGCTTTTGAGCCTTCCACCCCCACCAAGCCATGCTGCTCCTGCATCTCCTGCCCTTCCACTACCACTATCTCCACCCCCCCCCCCCCCCCCCGCCCGTCCCCTCCCCTGTACCTGTCTGGCCGTCTTGTCTGTTACTCGCCGTGTGCAGCTGCTCACCCAAAGTGAGACACTGCAGCAGCAGTCTGCAGCGACAGCCCTCGCTCCCTCTCCCTCTCCCTCTCTCTCTCACGCACCCTGCATCCAGCCTTAGCTGGCGACCACGTTCCTCTCTGTGCTGATCAATTTCTTCTCTTTTCCTGCGGTGCGTACACACACACACACACACACACACAGAGCCATGGTGCAGGATGCACTGGAACTATCCCATGGTCTACTAACATGAATTCAGCTGGCACAGACACCAATCAACAGATAAAGGGTGCAATACTAAAATAGCAAACAGTCATTAGAGACAGACGACACACACACACAGCAAACTGGCAGCACATGCAAAGCCGACAGCAAACAGATTAAAAAAAAGAGACCAAAAAATAAATGAAATAAAATGGTTTGAATGGAAAAGCAAGACACAGGACGCAGAAAGACGAACATGCACAAAGTGTCCCACAGACAGGGATGTGGGACACTTTGTGGGACACTGTCACAACATGAGGCCCGAGGCTTGGAGGCAGCAGAGCATCAGACGGGACGGTGGCGGCTAGTCCTCGATTAGTGGTCCGTGTTTTTTAATTCTACATCTTCCCCTAAATATCTAACACTTGTTTCTTTGCCAGAACGGCTATTGGATTTAATATAATGTTTATTGTAGTAATATTGTAGCGTGTATATAATAATATATACAATTCTAAATTTGGGGGAAGGTTGTAGAAAATAAAAAAAGACCTATTTTTTCATTCTGATTGTGTCTAAATGAGCTTTGCCCCTGACAGCTTGTTCTAATCTCAGAGTTGAATCCCCCTCAACACCCTGGATAGATTAGGGTTATGACCCTGTCTGACACGGGGGGGGAGGGAGGGCTGGGAGGAAGATCTGCAAATGTTATCATTGATTGATTAAGCCCTTTAGTTCAAATAAAAAGCGGCAGCTTTTCTTTTTCTTTACACTCAAACGGAAAAGGCAGAAATATCCAATGTCCCCCCGTTAAAGAGGGTGCGCCTTTGTGCACAGGAGCGAGCGCCCAACGCCGACTAAATCCTGCAGCCAATGTCAAAACCGTGGCCAGGTTGAAGTCTATGGGGGATGGTGGGTCCTCGCAGATTGGCTCGGTGATGGCGCCGATGACGCAGAGAAGGGGGGTGGGAGCGGTTGTCGATGCTAAAGCCAGCGGAGCCAGCAGGCGGCCATATAGGTGATCAATCAGCTCCATTACAGCCGTGTCACTGCAGTCTGGAGCTGTCGCCGCATCCCGCCCATCACCCCTCCAAACACACACACACACACACATTACCCACTTGGTTTCCAGTCTAGACTGGAAACAGAACCCGTTGGCGTGATGAAATTTCCCCACGAGAGCAAACGGAGGGCTACAGCTGCTGTTAGGCACCGCCGACACATTTTCAGAGAGGCGCTGGGGATCGGGGGGGGGGGGGGGGGGTTGCCATCGATCGGAGACGTCCGTCGCATATCTCTGCCACAAGCGGAACAAACTTCTCTCTGACGCGTTGGAAGCATATAGCAGGTGGAGGAGGAAATGCGTGATGCACAGCGCCTTGCCAGCCAGCCAGCGGGACATTAATGACCATCATGTCTGCTCACACTAGCTGTCGGGCCAGTCAGCAGATCCTGCCCTTGTCCGTGCCCTTCTCCGATCAATGCCATTGATCTGTCCCAGGGGTCAAGGGGCAAGAGCGTATCAATAGGGGGAGAGTGGCTGATGCAGCAGGCGAAGCAGGCTTACTCCAGACAGATCAATGACACCCCCCCATCGTCTGCCATCGATGTGTTATGATTATTCATTTGCCATTAACCCGAGCACATTAAGGGAATATGTTTGCTCAGGGCTGCTTTCTTTCATAGGGGAGAGATATTTCAGGAGCTGGCTGAGGTGAAGCGCCCAGCCCGGGTCAGAACCTGCAACCATCAGACCATTTTTTGCAGAGGTTTCCACATGTCTCTGACACAACAGCAGGAAAGCCAATAGGGGGCAGAGCAGTTGTAGACGCACGCTGCAATGGGCCGGTATGAAGACTAGCCTCCCCTGTGATGGATTCGGATGGCCCTGGAACTTTGGCAGAGAAAGTATTAGAAATACCATATGACCCTTGAGTGGGAGGTTCAATCCCCGCATGAATAAATAGTGTGATCTGCGATGTCTACATACTTTGGACACTTTGCTTTTCTATAGAGATTTATAGTGAGCTGAAGCTTGGATTCTTTCCCATGTCAAAGAGGAAGCTGACATATTTGAAAGAAGAAATTAACAGCTTTGTGTTGGCTGTGAGGAAATGAGGCAGATGTGATGAGGGCTGTAGTGATCTTTGTTTCACGAGGAGTTGTGACACTGCCAGCGCTTTCTGCTACAAATAATTTGAGTTCTAAGTTTCATAACCTTAATTATATTCATTCCTAAAGACATATTAAGGACCTCAAAACCTCTGGCCAACTGACTTCTCAAAGGGGCCATGACAGCAGTGGAGAGGGAATCTGAAGGGCCCTTACCTAATTGCATAATGTATTTGTTCAACCATCCCATAAATGAAGGCCCAGCTGGAGCCAATGACATTTAGCTGGGGCAGCATGATTCTCACCGACTCAACACTCTCCCCCCCCACATCTGGAGGAGCGATTGAAATCGAGAGGTGAGGGTTGATGAGTAAATCACAACCATATTTTTTTTAATAAACCTGATCAAGACACATCTGGACTCTCTGCGCCATGTTTGATTTGTGACAGCCGGGGAGGTGATGCGTTTCTGATCAAATGAAGCCTTTGTTCCTGCCCTTCGTTTTTCATTTGAAGACAATGACATTCCATCTGCCTCCCTGTCCACTTGTCAGCAGTTATGGGGAGCATTTTTCAAACAGGCGGTTGGGAGCAGCGTCAACACGGAGTCCTGGAGATGTTGGTCTGAATGAGGAGGCGTGAGCTTGCAAACACAAAGGTGGCAAAAACAGGACAGAAAAGGGATTCTTGGGTTTCCAGGGATTTACCAGGATCCTATTTCCTCACAGACCCTTGTTTGATGACAATGGACTGTGTTGCCGATGCGAGGCTGTGCAGGATCACTGAGCTTCAATGGAGCTGATAGTATCGGCCCCCCTTTCATTACTCATGGGTGAAAATAGCGGCTTTAGATGAATTCCATTATCTGCACTGGTATTAAACAAATACGTGATTTTCCAGGGTAACGGGACTTGAGATGATTTTGGGAATCTGACCTTTGTAAATAAAACAATACTAAAAAGACTGGCCTGTGTGTTAAAAAGGGAAGTAAGTGAAATAAAAATCACTTCTTCAGAGCGTGTGCACATATAACCACAAACTGTGGAATAAGACGACCAAGTCAATTTTAGACTAGATCAGAAAAAATGTGGTTCAATAAGCCAATCCCATTTGGCTTCCCTTCCTCTGTCCAATTCATGCTAATATACCAACCAAGTGTTATGGGAAAGCCAACCAAACCCAATCATCTTATAGTAGAAAGTATCAGAATCAGAAGCCATTTATTGCCACATATTACACATAGAGGAGTTTGACTTGATGACCATTATAGATGTGGCATGGGGTCTCCTGCTAGAAGGACGGGACTCGACCCCGTATAAGCAGTTGAAGATGAGATGAAATCTAGTTGGGCATAATAAATATCCTCACTCTAGTTGGAATGGCCCACTTGGACCTATTATTATAAGTGCCAGCCAAAGAGAAAAGCAAACAAGCTGTTAAAGCCTTTAGAGATGTTTAAAATCTCAGAGTACAACACATCTGGCTTGGCATGAGGTGGGTTCACAGAGAACCCTGAGCATCAAACACCATGAACAAAAACCTCCCCCACTCCAAACCAAAAAGCTAATTGTATAAATAACAAAGGTTACAGAGGGGCCGTTCACTCGGGCCTGGTCCTAAACACAGTGAAGCAGTTACATCCATCAAACCCCAAATAAACTGTCACGATGATAAAGAACTGCAGCAGAAAGACACAGAAGTGATCCCGACATTTTGTGTCTTTCTAATCAAGCCGTCCAGGAGAGAGACAAACGGGGGTATGTGTTGGTGCTTTGGAGTATTTTACAAGCGCTGGCTTGGTGCCAGAAAGCGAAGAGGTCCGACCAGTGTAGACAGAGACCTCAGTATCACTGAGGCTGTAGCTGCAACCTGAAATTGGACCTCTTATCACAAATGCTCATTGCATGAAACCTGCAAACCATATTTCCCAAGGCCCAAAGACCACGCATAAACTTGGACTATTACTTCGAAGGCAGCTCGGGGCCAACAGCTATAAATATGTTAGGAATGATAATTAGAGCTCCAAATCCCTAAGAAGTGTATCTAACCTGCGTCAACTGCCATCAAGATATTCAAATGAACCGAGCGAGAGCAGTAATGTGAAACCACGGGGCATAGCAGTCATCTGTTAAACACAGCCAGTGCCATTTATTTTCATTATTGTATTTGTAATCAAACTGTCTGTGCAGCACGATGTCTGGTGCGCGGCTCCCACGGGGCCGACGCCGCGGCCCACACGCCGTCTAAACGTGGCGAGGCCACGAAGGCGGAGCAACCGCTTGAGGAGCGAAGCCATTTGTGTGTGAAATAGGTTCCGCCACACAATTACACCTCAATGAGGGAAACGGCCGTTTCCAACATGACGAAAAATAAACAGAGTTCATTTCAGAATGTCACGGTGCGCTCACGTGGTGCCTCTGTGTGTGTTGCAGTGGAAGGGGCACCATGATGCAATCAATGCAGTGCAGTTACTCTAACTCTAACCACGATGCATTGGTTCTAAAAATACAGCATACGTCAAAGGTCAGCTAAGAAATGAGATCCTCGGGGGGGCAAAGGTCACATCACTGCACTGAGGCAATGCCACCCAAAGAGGCCCCCGCATTAGAAGTGTTCTCAGTACAGAGCGATGTCATACGTGTACTCCAAGGAAAGCTAGAAGGTTGTACAGTTAACTCCCAGGGTGTCATTCTAAACCATACAACCTACTACCTCAACCCGGATGCACACATTGCAGCATGATACAGCTTCTCTATTCATGAAATATATACTAAAAATAAATAAATGAATACTTGTTGGACTTCTCTTTGAATGAAGACAGCAATAGTTCACGATGATCATTTTGGGGGAGGAGGGGGGGGTCAGTGCTGCAGATTTGGCCACTTTCTCTTGTAGTGACATTTAGAGTGACAGCCGCTAGCTGGTTTTTAGGTGAGATTGGTGTGTATCTGTGCTGGTTTTTCACCTGTGTAAGCTTTTACAGCAATAAAGACACCCCCCCCCCCTCCCCCCCAAAAAAAGGTTAGAAGGCGACGTTCACACCACAATGACAAAGACCCACAGAGGCGAGCTTGTGCTGTCAGATTTGCCACAAGATCGGATCTACGGGTTTGTGCCAAATGGTCAGGGCCAAAGTAGCAAAACAAAGAGTTATATTATATGGAGTGTGTGAGTGTGATGTGTCTGAAGGCGTCTGTGCTGAGCGCTGACAGCGAGTAGAAAGGGGGCAGCAGAGGGTCCACTTCTGCTGGCATTTGGAGAAACTGGAGCAGGAGCCTTGGTCGAGGACCATGGAGCTTAAAATCAAAGTTCACCAAGCAGACAAACTCACCCTTCATTGGCGCTGAGGAGGGAGCGGGGTCGATCCGGAGCTCTTCTCCTTTAAAAAGAAAAGCAAAAAGAAAGTCCTTTAGTGCTTTGTGAAACACTAGCAACCATTGTGAGGTGAAGACGAGGCGCTACACAACATCCAACACCAGATCCTTACCAACATTGCAAAGCAATGACTTTACGCTCTTAAGTTACCGAGCGCCACAAGCCTCGCCAGTTCCCACGTACCAAATTCCCAGTCTGTGATAATAAAATCCCTGTGACTCTTGTTGCTGCCGCGTTCCAGCAGCAACTGGCCAGCCGAGACGTGTCTCTGGCCCTGGGAGGTCTGGCCGCGCTCAGCCAGCACCGCAGAGAGCAGAGAGGGGTGCCAGGGTAACGAAGCGTGCCACGGCCAGCTACCACTAACTGGGCCAGAGCCACAGAGCCTGCGACCCACCAGCGTTCCCACGGCCGCACTGCGACAAAGGGACGTCTGAAGCGAGGAGAAAAAAACGCCACTTACCCCGGACCGGGCCTGATTTATGGCGTCCATGTGTGGTGGCGAGCAGCGTTTTTGTTGGTGTTGTTTTATTCTCGGTAATGAGAGGAACAATGAAAAGGAGCCGAGGGGGGGGGCAACCTTCTTTAAGGAGCGAGCTCGCTCGCAATGCGCGGCTCCGTTCCGGTTACGCTGCGGCCGCCATTTCCTCCGAAAACCAACAGGAGGGGGAAAGAGAAGAAAAATACTGGAATAAAACAATTTGCTGGCATCATCATTCAAAGTTTCCCCCTTTTTGTCCCTCTCCCTCCCTCCCTCCCTCCCTCCCTCTCCCTCCCTCTCGCCTTGGCTCCATCACAAAACGTGGCTGGAGAGATCACATGATTTCCTACCAAAAAAGCCGCAGCATTCCCAGCAAGGATTCTGCTGACATTGTAAAGACATCTTTTGTCCAAATCAAAACGTCAGCCCGGGCCGCCCCCTCCCAAAACCTGGCACCTTCTGTTGTTGCCTATGTGTGTGTGGGTTGGGGGGGGGGGTATGTGAAGGGTTCTGTTAGGAGTCATGGCAACCTCTACCTGGCAGACTGCCCAGCACACCGAGGTGGTGCTGGGGGGGGGGGGGGGGAGAAGGGGCTAATATGGTGTGGAGCAGGAATGCGCCGTGCCTTCCAAAGTCAACTCTGTGGGCGCGCGGCTTGTTTGAGATTTCAGTTCAGACGGCAGCTAATTTTGTTTTTAACAGGGTCAAAACGAAAGAGCGAACCAATGACTGGCGGCTCCTCCCGATCCAACCAGGGAAATTAAAGTTGACGTGGTCCTGTTCAAACCAAAGATGGGATTCATCCAAAAGCAGGTTCAGGTTCACGGAGCTCAGTCTAAAGACCTATGGATCAGAATCAGCATGTTAAGCTACGCCGCGTGAAACAGGACCACAGGACTCACTAAAGAGCCAGGGTCCAGATGAAGGCCTGTAGAGCCTCTCAGCGTCGGCTCTCTCTTGCTCCATTTGACACCAAAACGCTTGTGCATCTGTTGAACTGTTTGGGAGCTTAAACGTCTCTTGTGGTCTTGTGGCTAGTTTCAACAAATTTTGAACAAATAATTGTGCATGTTCTGGCACTATGGTTGCTGAAAGAAACTGAGCGTGAACAGTGGTTCGAGAAGATGAAAAATTAAAAGCAATCATGGACAATCAGTGCGTGAACCATATTATTTCAGACTCCATTACTGACGGGACAAGCGGAGCCAGGTCTTCTTTCCACTGCGGTCCACACATCATTACCACAGCTGCATTGTTGAATGGGTTTTGGGGTTTTATTGCAGGACAGGCACAAAAAGATGTGTGCAAGTTATATTCATTATTATCACGTGCAGTCAACTCATCACATTAGCACTTTACTCCTCTCTATTGTTATTAGCTGTGGATACATTAGACCTGATAAGCTGAGAAGATACCGCTACAGTCACCTTCCATGTCACACCATAGCACATTATATATATACGAGTCCACGAGAGGTCCTCAGTGTCTAAAGAAGACACCTTGTCATTACGATTGAATAGTTAAACAAGATCCATCAACAAAATGGCCATGACGTGGTCATCAAAAAAAAACGTTCAAAAACATTCTCCCACTGAGATGGTCATTTCACATCCTGAGAGGCAGGAGGCCAGGGTCAAAGTTCAAATGAGAATAGGGGTGGGGGGTTGCAGCACCTCCCTATGGGACGGGATATATCATTGCACACCAGACAGGGCCGGACAAACCAGACGGACTTCTCACGCTGGTAGATGTGAAAAATCTATATGGGTGGTGGGGGAGGGTGGCACCGAAACACATCATGTGTGCACACGTGGGAGCCAATGACATTGGTGGATATTAAACAACGCCCTGCTACAATAGAAACATATTCTTGGTATATTTCCTTAAACCGCAGCACATGAGATGGATAATCCGTGACATCACCAGGTGTTTCTACTTCCCATTGGTCCGATTCCATAGTGCACAAAGGACAAATAGGAGCCAAGGACAACACAGCTATCAAAGCTCTGAACTTGCATCAAAGTGATCCTTTTACTGTGGTGTTGGATTGTTGAAAAAAGTCCAGCCAAACCAAGGCAGGCCCCACCAGCTGCAGTTGGGGATTTTACAACTTGACAGTTCCTAAAATAGGTTGTTGAAAACATTTGAGGCGGTAATTAGCCGATCCAGGGAGATGATATTGATTGATGGTGTCTGAAACAGCGTAGAGAGGCCTATCCCTGTGTCTGGCCCCTCTCCGTGGTCAGCCACGAGCAAACGGGACTCGGGGAAGAAAAGAGAGGCTCCCGTCGCTACTGGAACCAATGGGATTTGTTGACATGGATCAGGTAACAGGACACTTTGGTTGTCCCATTGACATCATTTTAGTAAAGGTACTAAGCTTTGGGACTCCCAGGATATGGAGTTGCTTTAAAAAGCTCATAGAGCCGTGGAGCAGCCAGTCGGGACGGATGACTTTGCCTGACCCACCTGTCTGTTGATCGTGCTGCCTAGCACCAGACTAAACACTGGGATTTTTCGCCAAAGCTCATTGGCCAGCGGCGACTGAGCAGCGGCCAATGGGCGCGCTCGGGAAGGGGCCGCAGTGAGCGGGGTGAGGGGAAGGAGGGAGGCTGCGCAGAGACAACCGAACCTCACGCTGAGTCCCGAACAGGAACGCATAGAATAGAGCCGGGTCTTTTTCTAATCGCACGACTCAGAGAGATAAACTCTGGTGATGGGGTGGGAAATGTAAATGATGCACGACAACAACAACACAGCTGAAAGGGCATCTGATTGGATGAGCCGGCTCCAGACTGAGGCGGCTATCACTAAGAGGGGATCAATACTTAATGAATTCCAAACCGGCAGAGTTTCACAAACACCGATGTCTCGTACACATGGGCGGATCGATGAATATGACATTACACACAGGCGGAGGAAGGGATCTTCCTAATTGACCTGAGCATTTTGAAAATGAATTCAAACGACATCTAAAATAGTTTCGGACGGCGCGGCACCTTTGGCCCCCGAGAGCTTTCCGTGGCTTTGTAGTTTTAATTACTGCCGTCTCCCATCAGGCGGCTCGGGCAATGCCACAAAGACAATGGAGAAATAAAAGGCTCCCTTTGGCATTCAGATGGAGGCCGAATGAGCACTTAGCGGAGAGAAGGTTTCCATTGTGCTCCAACCCAACGTGTTACACAGCCGGAGAGAGCACACACACATCTGTGTGTACTTCCATCAAGGGACATCAAATACATGTATTTTCTTATCAATTATGTATTTGCAAAACATTCCGAAAGCTGGGTGAAAAATGATGTTTAATCTTGTTGAAGAATTAAGGTTAAAATCTTTTTGCATATCTATATTAGACACAAAGTATTAAACCTATTTTCTTACCCCACCAGTCTAAAAGATGAAAAACTTGGGCCTTGTCTTGTCTGTCAGGTAAACCCAATGTAGAGGAGGAGTGGGCAGGTATCACCGACACTGAAGAGGAGTAATATTGGAATAATAATGTGTATTTATTTGTGGGTTCAACCCACATTCATTCTGGATAAGGTTTGCAGAAGAGTTGTCTTACACATATTATCAAGGTTTTTTTTCATGTCCTAATATTCCGATGAATGAAAATACTACTACTTTACTCTTTAAGCTCTCATCCCGTTAAGGCCCCTTTGAATAGAATAGAATGCGCTTGCTCATATTAATATGCCTTAATTAAAGGATTTTAGCCCATTTGGATTTCATAAATAACTAACTTAAGACAGAAAAGTGTCATTTACAGTGGATAAAAGACTCTCAAACAGAAAATGGAAATATGTCCCAACTTTACAAAATACAAATATCACAGCAAAAATAAATGCTGCATAATTTGAGCCCTTTATTTTGTACCGAATTCACAGTGCTAGGAATCTATGGTGTGCAGCACACAGTCAGACCCTGACGGAGGGCACCCAGACCGTATGGACATGTACTGTAGAGACCCAGGAATGCAGGGCCCTCTCGGTTTGATAGAGCAGAACTTACAGAGGGAAATGCTGGTCAACGCAATAAAACCATCCATCCATTAGGAATCAGCATTTGTCCTGTCCAACAGCGTGACATATCCTCCCGTGGGCTCAAGGTGTGTGTGTGTGTGTGTGTGTGTGCGTGTGCGTGTGTGTGCGTGTGTGTGTGTGCGTGCGAGAGATTCTGCAGAGACGTGCTCCAAATGAAAAACACAAGGCCGCTCTCGACCCTGCAACGCCGCACAGTCAGTCAGTCAGTCAGTCAGTCAGTAGTGACTGGGACGGCACAGAGCGGGCGGGTGGAGGGGATTAGGGGGCACCCTGGGGTTTCCACTGGGGTCCCCCCTGCTGGGCTACATGGTCTCCGCTCCCTTTGTCTGCTGTTAACCCGTTAAATCCCGTTGAAGAAGCCATACACAAATGTGTCACACACCCCAGGGGGTGCATTTTGTGTGGCAGAAAGATCTTAAAGGGGTTACACAGCACTGCCACTGACTCCACCCCCCCCCCCACACACATTCATTAGTTTCCTGGGGTGTTGCGGTTTCAACTGTTGCCAAGTGGCTAGAAGTGCGCTCACAGTGTAATCACACGGCAGTGATTAATGACGGGGCCTCTGAAACCAAACCATTGCACCAACGGCAAATGACTGCTGTAAAAATAAACCGCGATGTGAGCGGGTCAGCGAGGCCGCAGCACAAAATGTCTGCCAGTGTGTATTTATACACAGTGTGTGTGAGCGTGGTGGGTTGGGGGGGGGGGGGGGGGGGCGACTTCCAGTGACCCAATTAGAGCTCTGAATGCAGCTCTACAGAAACCCATGCTTTGGCTTTGGCATTCTGAAGATCACAGAGGAGAAGGAGCTCAGGTACCCACAGAGAGGAAAAAAGGAACCACGTGGGTCCCACTCATATCAAATGTACGACTGTATGATGTCATCCCTGCGACGCCAATCATTCCCAGCAATGGAATGTGAGGAGACTATACAAACCTGCAAGTTAAATGTCCTGAAGGGTCCTCTGGAGGGCCGCCCAGTCCAGTTCACATTTCTTGTCAAACTCTTGACCTTGTTGCGCCACTAATGACCACATTTGATTCCCTCCACTAAACAACACACACACACACACACACACACAGTGCTCAGATGAAGAGCACTCGACTCGTACCCAAATTGAACTCTCATGTGCTCCACTTATATGAAAGATAAAGCCTTTCTGTGGCCCGGCTGCAATGGAGTATTTCATCAGTCTCATCAGCGCCGTGGCCCGGTGGCATGGACACGACAGCTATGCACTATTCGCCACGCATTAAACACGCTTGGACAATTCTTTTTCTGTATTTTCCTTAAAGAAAAGCCAGAAGAAAAGGAGATTTTCTTTGAGGGAAAATGTATTGGGTGATAATCCTCAAAATATTAAAGATGAGTTTGTATGGCTACAGCAATAATAATATATAATTGAGGCAAAACATGAAGGGATCTGTTATCAGTGCAAGTGATCACAGAGGGGGATCCTTGATGGGGGAATACACTGATCCTCATCCCAGTTATGACTGCAAATTAGTTTTTTTAATTGTTCAGTTGTCAGAGCACCTTTGAGTGGCGTCTTCTGGAATTTCAACATACACCCACTTGATGAAAGGAGTGAAAGCACAAGAAGCACTCTGATAATTAACCATCCACTACGGTAAAAGCGAGGCCCGTGGTGTCGTATGAGCATGGATCTGAAGTGTGAATTCATCTCGGCATCAATCGAATGAAAGCCTGACAACATGGCCCTTATTCTTGTTTCTTTTAACAATAAATCAAAGCGCACACATGGCCGAGGCAATCGGAAGCAGGAACAGCCCGGCATCGGGTCTAATGTCCCAACAAGCTGAGGATCAACTGGTTCCAATTAGGATGACAAAGACGTGCCAAACGTTGAGTGAACCCATCCAACCCGTCTCCCTTTGCACCTGCTAAGAAAAATCCTATTCTCTGCCTGCTGTCCTCTCCATTTGCACCTTTTTCCTTTCTTAAACGAGATTTGAAGACAACCCTCGGCGGCACAAAGCCATGTGAGCGCCGCTGTCCCCGCTAGCTCTCTCCTTTCTCCCCTTCTTCTATTGGCGTCTAATCCAGTCACACCGGCTCCCTGAGCAGGTGAAGTCAGCCGGAGACTTTCCCACGGTCTGAGAGCAAATCCGACGCCCCGAGCCCTTCCTGAGGGCCGGCCATCTGTCCGCTCTGTTTGGGGAGTGTTGGGGGCTAAAGCGTCAGCTGCAGGACCAAATCCAACGTTCCAACACACGAGGGGTGTTTCTTTCACAGAGAGAAAGAAAACAGAAGAGCCAAAGCATCCATTCAACTCAGCACACACACACACACACACACACACACACACACACAGCTTGTGCCACAACACAAACAAAACAACAAGCAAACAAACAGACAGATGTGATTTGCTGTCCAAAGCCCTCACGCACCTCCTCTGTGATGGGAGCAGTCTAACTGTTACAGCTACAGCTGATCTGTTCAAAAGAGAAGACAGATCCCAGCACCCCGTGTGGGTCGAGGTGTGCCTCTGCACAAAGGGGTTTACCACGTAAACCTTGACCTTTGCTCCCTGTGACGAGAAATCCGGCTTCCAAACACTGTTTCAAAGGGCTCCAAACAAACAAACAAACATCTTACTTTGAATTTGGGTTTGCGCGAGCATTTCTTTCTTTCCTCAAGCACATGCTGCTGCTCCCCATCCAACAGTGCCCCCCAGCCCCCCTCCGCCCCTCCCCGATTTGCCTTTTTTCTTCTCCCCGCCTCCTCCAACTGACGTGCCATCATCTCAAAAGAGAGACTCTGCTGCTGGTGGATGTGGTCCTCCGCGCACCCGGCCTGACGCGTTTTCCTTTTTTTCTTCTTCTAAATGCGTGACATTGCCTCTGTGGGAGCATGAGAACGGAGCTTCCTCAATGGCAGGGTCCCCATACCCGGCCCGTAACCATGGAAGCAGATGCCTGCCCTCCCGGCCCTCCTTACCTCCTGTCGATCCCAGGCTGTGAGCGGCTTCGCCAGTGAAAAGAGGCTGTGCCTGCTTTTCTCCTCGCTCTGACCGAACTTGCCCCCCTCCTCAAAAGGAGCCATTGAGCAGGTCACCGGTCTAGACTTGTTTGCACGGTCCAGGGAGCAGCCTTGATGTAACCCTTGCTCTCCTCTCTCCTCTCTCCCCTCTCTCTGCCTGCCACACCAGCCGCTCAGCGACTGCAGACTGTGGAGGGGTGGCGAGGAGGGGGCGGGGGTGGTGTGTGTGTGTGTGTGGGGGGGGGGGGGGCATTGGAGACGCGGACTTGAAAAAGGAGCCGGTCCCGATTTTGCCATTGTGCCTTTTCATTCATCGATCGAATGAATATCGAACCTTCTGTCCCTGCGTGTGTGAAACGGATAGCTTAGCAAGCATTTAGTCCTCCGCCCCCCCTCGCAGGTCCGTGGCCAGGGCCCACATCACATTTTATTACGCACTAATTGTAAGACTAATTGTGTCATTTTTATTCCGAATATTTGTTTTGCTCTCTCGCTCTTTCATAATAACCGTGATATGAACTGATATTTAGAGTCATGCATGAAGGATGTCTGCTGGATTTGAGATAAAATCCTAATGAGTTTAAATTCTAGTGTACATTTAAGAATGTTTATTTCAGGATGTATACACACAGAATTGTAAACCTTGCAATAATGTTGCATTGGATAAGAAAGCAAAGAAATGATTTACTAAATTCTTGCTGCATTTGTTTCGCTCAAATTAATTGGGAACTATTTGTTTTCAATTATTAAATATAATAGGGATACAATAAAAAATAAAATACTAGATTTCTAAAAACTGCTTGTGGTAAATGATTTTCCAACAGTTTTTATACAGAGAGAATAATAAATCTGCATTATTATTTGGCCCATTTAATGAAAGAAGGAAATATATATGAAATACTAAATTGTCATGTTCAGGCAACTGCAATTATTTTGATATAATCCTTATTTCTGGTCTGCTCACATGAACACAAACTGTGTTTCCACATCCGAGTCTTGGTGCATTCCACAAGGCAATGGAGCGAGGAGGCAGGAACGAACCTCCATCAGCGTCAGCAACAAGGGGACACAAATGTGGACATATCAATATTGTTCAAGGGAGGCCGCTTTCATAAAGTGAAGCTTCTTTGGTTGTTCCATGTTTTCACACACAACCTGCATTTCATCTTTAACTTTAAAACAGCAGAATTCTTCCATTGGTTCGTTCTCAAGATAAAATGTAAACATTCCTTTCCCTTCAAGGGATGTACAGAATCTCATGTATAAAGGCTCATTAAGACAGTTATCAATAATTCATGTCATCACGATGACTATTTTTTTTTTAAAGAGAACAAATAAATTCTAATAATTCAATGTGTTGAATAATGAGAGTTGAGAGAGAAAGAAATGTTCCTGTATAATGACAGTTCTAAAGAAATACAGCACATAGAAATAGTAAATAGGCATGAATAAATTTAGAAAGAGGAGCATGCACCATGTGACGCATTGCTATGTAGGGCCCAATCAAAGGGGGGGCAACACGGGGCAGAAAATGAGCAAATTCAAAGAGGAAGGAGAGGAACCAGTGAAGTAAAAAGGCATCGTGTCCACGAGGCTCCAACTCCCTGCTGCTGATCCCAAATATTAAAACACCATATCAAGGAGAAAAGTCACCTACAAGCGGCCAAAACCGTAGAATTCCTTAATCTGACAAATCATATTTAACAATACGGAAAAATTTAATGTTATGTAAATTATTTTGTTTGTATTTAAACCATTAGGTGATGTCATTTATTTTCCAGTTTTATTACTATAACAATTACAGTTACAATTGACATTACAATTTCTGCCATTTGACACTGCTATTTTGAATAAAGTATAATTACATTAAATGATAATAGTGATGTTTATTTTAAAGAGTAAAATGTGAATCCGCTGTTATCCTATTGTTTTAAATATTATTGAAATAAAATAAATATAAAAGTGAATATTTAAGAACTACGGTTGAGAACAAACCACAATAGAATACCCCCCAGCCCCTCAAAATACTGAACATTAATCAGGGGGGGCGACACATAAACAAAGGGAACAGGACCGGGACAGACATTACACTCTAGAGCACGGCCCATATTTTACTTAGAGACACAATGAACTAAATATAATTATTTGACGCAGATGTTCCTTGCAACACACGAGCTGAGCAGCGTGAGCTTCATCACCACCACCACCATCCTCATCCTCCTGCCTGGGAACGGAGGCGGCCCGATGCCGTGTACTGAGGCTGGAGCCCCGAGCCCTGTGTGGGCAGCATCGCTACACGGACCAAATGCAGGGGGGGGACGTCCTAGCTTCAGAAGTCCCCCCTCCTCCCCCCTGCCCCCGGTTGGGAACTGAAAGCAGAGACTGCAGCTCACATCACTGCCTCCATTATTTCTCCTCCTACGTGTTGGGAAAGACACAAGTTGATTTCCGCAGGATTTTCTTCTGGAAATATTCACAAAAATGTATATATAAAGCATTTGGAGGCCTTGACCTTGCAGATTATCTAGTGTCAGGATTTTTAAAATGTCCCCCTAAAATCCCCACTGAGGGTTTTATTTTAGTCAGAGTCGTGGAAAACCTTTTTTCCAGATTTGGAATAAAAATAATTCACACAAGGAATGATGAATAAAGGACCTCTTTACAAATTGCCTCAGTATCAAAATGATGCTCTCTGACTCACAACGAAAGACAGGTGATCTGTGGTCTCTTTCTCAGGGACCCCCCCATGACCCTTTAAAAGCCAGTCAGTTTAGAGTATCCAAAACGTCCTCACTTTGTTGTTTTTTTTCACAGCATTTCATTAAAGATGAAATGACATAATTAAAAAGTCCCTTTTGACAGTGACAGTGGACAGAAGACATTATCAGAGGATAAGGTAAAAAAAATAGATATGTTAAAATATGAAATTGGGCTTTATCTAAATGTAGTGGAACAAACGTCTGAATGTGTGTTCTAGGGTCTTTCTTTCCACTCGTCTGAGAGAAGAAATGTTCTGGAAATGAAATCTCATGAAGCAGAGCATGAAAAACCACATTTGGGCTTCAGAGTCTCCCCTTGAGGAAATGGCCCTTTCTCTCTTGGTGAAAACTTGCACGAGTCGCGCCTGATGAAACACACGTTGCATGGGTCGCAAACAGGGTGAAGAGCATCCCATTATTAAGCGTAGGGGGGAGGGGGGGGGTCCGTTTGTGTGTTTGTCTATTTGTCACTCCTCCCCTTGTCGGCAGAGTCAAACATTAAGCCTCCCAAGGTGCTTTGAAGGTGAGCTGGAACAAAGGGGGCCCTCGCCCTCCTCAAAGTGCAGTTTAATTAGGTGCGGGGCCACAAATCCTCCCTTTTCACAGGCCGCACACTTGTGCTTGTTGGAGTGGAGTGCGTCAACGGTGAAAAGCCTCCCGTCATAACACCAGAGGAGTACAAAGACACACACGGGCTCACTAATGCGTGTGTGTTAACAAGCCCATCGTCTGCTTCTCTGACTCATTGTCTCCTGAATGGCTGCTAATGGAGAGACAAAACACACTCACACTGAGGCCCTCCTGCCCCTTTTTTTGCTCTTTTTATCGACTGAGCACTTGTGCCGTGAGTTGAGGGACGGCTTGACGTGATTTGGATCCACGGATTTAATGCTGCAACTGAACATAACGACCAACTCTCAAGATGTAACGAAACACCCCCCGAAAACCCCCCACACCTTTCAAATCAAATGATTGGAATCAGTGAAAATATGCCGGAAAAAGCAGTGGTGAATTCTGAATTCAGACATTACAAATGCAATTTTAAAGTATTTAATTTACTTAATACTAAATAATTTGTTTAACACTGCTAGAATAAAGAAACAATTATAGGTCAAAATAGCCCTGCAACCTTTTTTAAATTAACAAAAATGTGCTTTCTATAAATAATCATTCTGATTTAGCATTTCATTCAATTGTATAAGAAAAGCTAAGTAGTACTTTTATTTATTTCATCAGATTTTCTATTTTTAATATTTAAAAAGATAATTTGGATAAGCAAAATTTCAGAGATCATAAATAAATACAAATAAAGCTAGATAGAGCTCATTTATAACAAAATGAAGTCTCACGGCAGACTTTTGGGCGTCTTTCTAGAGTATGAAACGCACACAGAGGCAGACCAGGGTGGATTATGGGTGGTGGCCTCTAATCCTGAAGGAACTAAAGAGCAGCATATCCACTGAGACGGATCTGATGGATCCCCGCTGCTGGGTCCAGGCGCAGCGGTCCGGTCTGGGAGGCCCATTGTTTGGGGGGCGCTCCAAGAGGAAACTGGCTCAGACAGCATTAGCCACGGAACGCATTCACAGACAGACGCCTTCGCAGCTCGCCGAGGCCTCTGCCGCTTTCTTTCACGAGAATATATTCTAAATCATCGCGCTGATCTCTCGGTTTTAAGGCAGCTATTCTGATGAAATATAAAAATGCTGACATTCTTCCCTTATTTCAGATGAACATTAACATTATTAAGAACGGTTGCACTTAATTGTGATGATTTTTTTTAGCCTTCTTTGAGCATTTTCTGGCCAGTGATTGCCACAATAAAATGCATTAACAACACTTCAAAAGAGAAGTGAAACTTCCCTCTTCCCTCTATGTGGGATTAGGGATGGTTTAAATGTGGGGACAAGAGGAGAGTCAAGGTTCATAAAATGAAAGGATTAGAGGGAGAGAAGAGGAGAGTTTTGCCCCAGTGATATAAGGCGCCGTGTCCGTGAGAAAGTGACAGAAACTAAGACGGCGTTCAGGGTTTCTCATCTAGAAAATGATCAGCACTTCTCTTTTCATCTCGGGTGTCAGCGCATGTGTGTTAAAATGTGTTGGCTCTGCGGTGTCGGGGCGGCCGAGGCTTTTAAGTCAGCTCTGGGTCAGTCCAAACACTGGCGGCTATTCATGAATATATCAAGTTGATGCAAGATTCTGTCCCTCCTCCAATCATTTCCATATGAATGTAGAATATGCCATTGGGAAAAGAAAAAAAAACACAGGCAGGACCTTTGTCCCAGGGAGCCCCGGCAGGGTGAGGAACCAGGGAGGCTCCGGATCCTCCCCCATGGCACACGGTAGAAACATTGGTACCGTGAGCACGTTTAGAATTAAAAATGATAAAAAGGACATTTCCACGGAAATGTAGCCGAGGCCGTGCAAATGACGTATATTTAGAGATGTTTCATAATGAATGGAGCAGCACACACACACACACGCACGCACACACACACACACACGCACACACACACACTGCCTAAAGACGGCGTGACAAAAGTGTTCGTCCTGAAAGACAAACAGCAGGAAGCACAATGACAATGAGCAATGAGCGGGATGTTTGTCCTCTTTGGACAAACAGCAGCAGCTAACTGAGGAGATGTGCCGCATCCCCCCCCCCCCCCCCCCCCCTGTCTCCAGCTACCTGGCGGGCCGGGGCTGAAGCGGCACACTATCAACGCTGCGTCCCGTGTGTGTATTTTACAATGCCAAGAGCCTCCTCACGTCCAGCACTGCCCAGTCCTTGGTCTTACAAATAATAATAAATGCTTTGCGTACATTATGCTATTTGATAGTAAATCCTCATCAAAAATATTCATGTTGATCCTTTTTTCCTATTATTTATTTATTTTCATTCCTATTCATTTGTGAATTGTAAGTGGTTTAAAGGGTTAAATCAGACTTTATTTTGTTTTAGGCTAGTTATGAACTGATTTTAAATATCATGAGTGTGTTTTCCTGATTTTAAAGGCTGCATTATCAATTATCAAGATTACTTATGGTTATATTTCAAAAATCTGATTATATAAATACTATCAAACCGATATCATTAAGATATTTGATATCTATATCTTATCCATACATATTGACATATCTATAGATATTAGATATTAGAATATTATTTCGATGCAATTTGAGGTGTGTGTATGTGACAAGCAGGATGTGTTGTAACAGCATGCTATTTCTGCAGAGTCATTGTGTTTAAAGGTGAACAGCATTAATACAGAAGAGAGATCACCTTTCCTTTCCCTGACACAAGCACAAGTACCTGTCACTGTTAATCACTGGTGCCGGCGTTATCATTCAGAGGGAGCCAATCAGACGGCTGCGATTCCTCTTGGATACAGGTGACCATGGTTAGTACCAATCACTGGGAGGCCTGATTACAGTGTAAACAGTTGCACTGTGTGACGTTTCAGGTTACCAGAGTATGGGTGTGGTCTGCTTCCCCCCAGCCCAGCGCTGTGCACGGGTTCTCCTGTATTTAATCAGATTGTTTTTACAGAGAGAGCTCTGTAGATGTGTGCCTTATCTACAAAGAGCTCTGCTCACTCCGTCTGGCTCGTTCAAACTGATGCAAAACACGGCATGTTTGCATGGAAGAATTCAAGATTTCAATCATCAAATCGTCAAAACAGAATCAAAGAGGCCAAAAAAGGGAAACTTCTTAAAAACCTGTTTTTGTTTTTGGACAAATGTCCCACTGGGCTGACCCTCTGCCAGCTACACAAACAGTGAGGGAGAACATGATATCACCCCTCTATCATCCCTGCAGCCTCGCGGTTCAGCTGGTTCAAGTGCTGCATGCAGATGGCGGCTCATGTTGACTCACCGAGCAAGAGATCTTTGCTTCACGTGGTCCAACTGCCCCGGAGCAAGGCACCGAAACCCTAGCTGGTCAGCTCTCAAAACACGCTTTGTTAGGTCCAACACTGAGTTATACTTCTTTTCAAGGCCTCTACCCTTAGTAGTATTCAAATTCCAGAGTATTTTGTATTTTTCTTTCTTACTGCCAAACTTTTGTAACCCCTCCAAACGCGAGTCAGCTTCACCACAAGGGGGTCGTTTTTCCATTTGGTCCGAAGTGGATTCTCTCCTGGCACCGTACCGGGGACAGGCCGCAGGGCGGCAGCCCCTCCGCCATGCTGGATTTGGGCGAGGGAATGCGGTCTCCCTTCCCTCCACGCGGGAGACGTCAATTACCACCAATCAGCACGCCTGCATTCGTACAGACTTCCTGACACCCTCTTGATCGGCAGCTAACATGTGGAAATGAATTGAGGGGTTTAGCCTGTCTCTCCTAAAATGGACACCAGCAAACAATTTGACAGTGAGAGAGCCAACGTGTGTTTTACCTTAATGGGTCTAAAAATGAAGTGTCATTATCACGCCGTAGAACTGTCAGGACCCTGCAGTGCATTTTTCCAATTTAACCTACAAGGTGAAAAGGAGACGTTTTGGACAGGGAAAGTAGGACCCTGTCTCACTGAGGAAGAGTGAAGGCCGGTGGAAGACGGGAAAGAGCCACAGTACTCCGCCGTGTGTCCCACAATCCATTCATTACTTGTGTTTCATTTCTTTTGGGTGCTTAATCCTTTCACTTTCAATAGCAAATGTAACGGTCCCCAAGGTCCCGGTACCAGACTGGTCAATACAAAACCAGACAACTAATTACTGGGCGCACCCCAAATCCTCTTCCAACCCCCCTCCTCCCTATTTTCTATCCCTCATCCCTCTCTTTCTTGCTCCCTCTCTTTCCAGCAGCTGTGGCGTTCATGTACACAAGAGCAGCAGTCAGGCAGTATTAGGTTTCCACTTCCCAGATCTCTCTTAAAAGCCTGTCCCATAATGGCCCTTCAGTCACACACACACACACACACACATGAATAGAGTTTCATACAGAACCGAACAAATCCTTACAGCACGCACAGTTGGACAAGCCCGTGTTAATATGTAAACGTTCGCAGCAACAGAGTTCTTGCCGGGCTAAATTCTTCCTAACTTGAGACCAAGTGGGTCATTTAATTGATTCTCTTGTTTCCCAGCAGCTAAACAGCAACCCCCAAATTGCAGGTATACCAAGAGCAATGCTCATAATGTCTTGCAGTTAAGCGCTAGCTTTAAGAGCGTGTAATTAGCATGTAATTGAGGACTTGTTGTCAAGCAATAAATTTCAACTGGTTGGCAGGCCGTTTAGCTAATAAAAGATGCTAGGAGCTGACCAGCATGTCGTGGTTAGTGCAGTTGACAACTAATTTAAGTTGATCAACTCAGTGTTTTCCATTTGATCCCAGCGCTGAACGTGCTGTGGTGGATTGGAGCAGTGAAGGATGCACCCAGCGGGTTGTGGATGCGGCGCCTGGGGATAGATGAAAGCAGCTCCCCGTTATTCCAATATCCAAACGCTGGGACAGTGATTTCACAGTGGGGGTGATAGCACGCTAGGTGCTAGGTGCCAACGTCGGCCGTGGGCTGCCGCTATGAACTCCAGGGTTTTGTCATGACCCGACGCACATGGTGCGGCCACTCACCGGACGATGGGTTCTAGAAAGTCCCTCTATTAAGATTACTCCCCCAGATAATGGAAAGAGTCGCTTCCCCCCTGTGACCTGAGTGGAGTGTCCTTTGTCTCTCTCCCAGTGTTTGCCTTAGCCCATTGTGTCTGCATTATCCAGCACCCCCACCCCTCCCTCGCTGCCCGGCTTTGATGCGACAAACCCCACTGCAACACACAGGACTGCCCTCAAAAGAGGAAATGCTTAATGCATGGGAGCCATTTCCCAGTGTGCCCCTGTAACCTTTCTCCCACCACATCCGTGTGACCACCAAGGGGATGAGGCAGGTTAAAGGGGCTGAGCAGTTTAAAATGTGTGTGTGTGTGTGGCTACACACACATATTCCACAAAGAAGTTCTGCACCCCCTACCATGGCAAACAAGCAGGACGAGCTCCATTCATCTCACAGATGAGCAGACAAATTGCTAATGATCTCTCGACCCAAGGAAACAGTCCAGAATAAAAACTGATGGGACACCAGATAGGATGTGCAGTATCAGAGTGACCGAAGCACAAGCAAAGATCCGCACTTTGTTTTAAATGAATGTGCTTAAATGGCCGCAGCATGTGTAACCTTAGTGTGCTTTTACTTGCCAAAGGGACATTTTAATGAGGGAGGAAAAAAAGCTAAGCGAACCTTGGCTTTCTCTCTTTCTTTTGTCCTTTCCTTTCTCCCTCTCTGCTTTGTGTCAGTGAGGACAGCTGGATAAGAAATGGATCACTGGTAAAGGGACACAGTCTCCATCACAGACATGACCTCACCCCCTCCATAAGCAACCCACTGGGGGCTGTTTGTGCTAGAATTCAATGATGTGTCCTTGTGTGTGCACACGTATATGTGTGTGTGTGTGTGTGTGCATGCAAGCTGCATCTTGGTTGTCTTTGAGATAACCCATTCGGGGCTTGTGGTTCAACCACCGATATGTTGTTCTGCTTTTCTTACACATATGGCAATAATAGTTAGAAGGGAAAAAGTAGCCATGGCTACAGTCATTGATTGCAGGACACATTTGATTGGCTTTCTACTGGCAGACATTCATTTCATTAATAATTCAGTAAAGAATCTGACTTATGATGCAAATCATCTGTCATTGTTATCTGTACAATGGCACCTTGTATGCATGTTTCCTTGATACTATTAATCAAAGTAGGATGTGCCAGGACTGTCTTTCATAAAGTTGAAGATGTTTCAATGAATCCAGGCACACATTACCAGCACAGCACACTAAAAAAGTGAGTGGGAGAGTTCAGTGCATGCTGGAGGACCTGAGAGTCGAACATGTCCTCCACAGCTTCACAGAGGAAACCCTTCCGAGAAACATGCTGATGTGATCTTTATTAACTCATTTGAGGCCAAACACGGGGCTGCTGTCCACGATCTGATTACTCCAGCTTTGAGCAGGAGAAACCCAGCCTGCATTGGCAAATCGCTCCCATAAACTTTACAACACCAACTGCATGCTGCATGCCCGGAACAAAAGTAAAGGTTAGGCCACGGATACCACCCACCTCACCGTCCCGTGGGTTTGCATTAGTGTGCTGCTATGTCCACTGGGCGTGGTCCCTCACCCACGCCTACTCTAATCAAGTCCAAAACCAACAGACTTTGCAAGAAGCATAAAGGGCGCTTGTTCACTGGGAAAACTACTGGACCGGCCCATTGACTGAGTTCATGAGGATGGTCATGAGCAGACAAATTGCTAAGAATTGCCTGGACGCAAGACACAAAATAGGAAGTTCAATAATCAGCGGAGCAGGAGCTGACTCAACAACCTGTAAAGGGTCATCCTAAGGAAGTACAGCCTGGGCAGCCGGGACCAGATGGAACTCCTAGGGCTGCACGAACAGAAGTTGGTCTCATAACTACTCACATCATATGCCTTCCAAGAACAGGACGGGATCAGCTGAATAGCTACTCACTATGTGCCTAAATGTCCCTTTGTCCAACTGACCTCCATTGGTTCGTCAGGGAGGAACTGTGGGGTATAACTCAAATGTTCCCTTAAAATCACGACAGAATAACCCCAGACAGAATTCATAACATGTTTGATTGACCAAAGTACTTTTTTATCAATTGAAGTAGAATATTTTGTTAGATAGACTGTGCCTATGGAAAATGATTGAATCCATCATCTGGAGTTATTGGAAATGTTTGGATGACACACGTGGGAAACAATCCTATGCAGCCACCACTGGAGTCTACTTCTACAAATAGTATAATACTAATAACAAGAGTGAACATAGCCTGATGGATCGGCATGCCAAAAAGCCAAACCAAAATCGGTGTGGCATTTAGATGTTCAGGATATGAACGCCCATGTTACAAAACAAGTGTTTTGTAGGACCTTTCATTCCTTAGTGTTTATTAGTGGGAGAGTGCTGATTTTGCTCTTCAACGTGCCCGGGGGCCCCCAGCCTGAAGGATGTGCTCCTGGCTACTTGGTTACCTGTTGCTGGCTTCTCTTGGGTTCCAGGAAATCAGATTGTGGATTGATGGTGGTGTATCAGTAATGACAGTGAAAAAAAGAAGGGATCCATCTTTGTCTCACCTGTTCACTCAGGCATTAGGCGTCACCGTATGCAAAGGGGTCGTGTTTGTAGAAAGCGCCACCTGCTTTTAGGGGCAATAATAAATGGATGTGAGTTCTTCATAGGCTAGCACGTTGCTGCTCCTGAAGTTCTGCACGGGTCTGATGGCTATCAAACAACTCACGCGGATGAGCAGAGGCACTATTAACGTGCATTTCTTTCTGGCAGTAAATGGAAACCACCTCCTATTTCCTGGAGAAGTCCGATCCTGCCTGCTGTCAGAGTTTGTTTTCCTCTTGGATGGCACCTCTTTGGTTCACATGGCAGCAGGAAGCGAACAGCTAATAAATCTCTTCTACTAAGTGAGCTTTTCCTTTCGCTGCTTGCAAACAGCAACCGGGCTAATTTATAACCAGAGGAGGCATGAGGGAGGGGCTAAAATGGCCTGTACAGGTCAGGCAGGTTATCTTGCAACTTGTCTTCACCCAGCATAGAGGACAGAAATACATGAAATAATGGCTCTGTGGAGAGAAATTGAACTGTACCATAGCAAATGACTTAATAGTTATTTACCTGAAATATATCTATTACGGTTCACAAATGATCATGGGGTGACACTATAGGAAAAACATTATCTTTATGAATCCAAAATACATATGTGGGTGTTTAATTTACCACTTTGTGTCTCGTGTGTCTGTACGAGTCTCCTAAACTGTTAAATTTCCATGGCGATATTAATCAGTAAATTTAGCCTGTTCATCTGTAGTGTAACTCTTAGTTTCATTATTCTCTATATTCCTCAACCTTCTTATTTTATCACTAATAACATGGCAAATGATGACTGTCAACAGTCATTTTGGAATTACAGAGTTTTCCAAAAAGATTACCTCATTAAAGTCATTTGACTCTAATATGCCATAAAAGTAAAAGTTTGAACCTGTATTCATCCAATGGTCACATTTTAGTTCTTGGAAGGTATGCAACTATTGCACAAAGGGCAATGCTTCATTTGTATATTCAAACACAATTATTCAGAAAACAACTGTCCTAATGCATGTTAGTGTCGAAGTGACATGATTATGTCAATTATTCCTTTTTCTTCCAATAATCATTTAACAGATAGATAGAACTAGATCCTGCAAGGGTCGCTGCAAGGGTCGCTATCCGTGCATTTAGAAAGGAGCAGTGAGATCCTGAAGATCTTCTCAGCATGCTTAGTTTATTAAAACGGCATTGTGCTGCATTAGAGAGCACGCTAACAATAAAATTGGATAGGCACCACTTTGTTTGTTTTTAATAGAAGCTTTCACAGGAAGAAGGGGTTCGGTAATGGGGGCCGAGACATTCCCACATTGCTAAGATGTCTAATGAAGAGAGGGAGCGAGGTCAAAGCCATCGAGATAAGCCGTCGAGGTGGGACATGCAAATGACTGCTTTCCAGTTCAATTGCGGACTCCCTCAACTTAACTGGATACGCGTCACCTGATACGTGCACACCAGTTCTTTAAGCCATTGTATGAGGCGAGAAGCTTCACTGTGCTCTTTCTGAATAAACGCCGCAAACCTTTGAGGAACTTTTGCTCCACATAAAATAGTAGAGCATTTGAATTCCAGAAAACTAAATCAGCTTTCTAGGGGCATGTGTGGGATGATATACACAAACCTAGCACCAAACATTTTAAATATTTATGCGGAACAAACTTGCAAGGTTATAAATTTACTATCAAATCAAACAAACAAATGTGTAGCATTGACATTTGTACGCAAATCCTCTCTCTTATCACACATATAATGTAATAAATATGTATTATATGACACCATTCAGTCACCCTGCAGTGAAGCATCGGTTTGCACCGTCAGCGACCTCCAACACGACCTGTTTCTACGGCGATGAACCCCAACTGCTGAAAATCTCCAAAGAACAATGCTTGCCACACAGGCGAGGTGTTCTGGGCCCCGCAAAGTAAGCTTTTAGTGTAATATGTATAACAACGACAGACTCAAAGTGCGTAACAGTTATGTCCAAACTACGATGGCCAGTATCTTCACTCAACCAAGACGTGAACATTCCTGAACACTCCTGAAAAAAGTTCAACCGCTGAGCGACTGATCCGCTTCATCAGCGATGTGAACGGAAACTAAGCCAGCTGGAACATGCAGCTTTTGATGGTCTACAGTGGCAATGTCCTGATAAAGAAAGGAGAAGAAGTGTTTGGATCCATTGTAATGCCTCGACTGGATGCCATTCTATTTGACCCCTCCAGATTCCCCTCCCCCCCGTGAGCCTCCACTCTACCTTGACCCTTAAAACTTTTGGTGCAAATTCAAAAACGCACAAAGCTTCCTTCTATTGCCAGAGCTGACAAATTGGGTCCGACAAATTGAAAGGAAGGGGAAGAAAAAGGTTCAAAAAGCAAACAGCGTCCGGCTGTTCAAACTCCAAACAGGTAACGGCTGGCAGCACATGAATCCCGAGCAACGAGGGGCCGGACTCACGGAGGATCTGGGCATGTGGAGAGTCCCGCTTCGCCTCCACAGCACAACTCCCCCCGAGGGAAAAGTACCGAGAGAGAGAAAGAGAGAATCGCTACTTACCGACCCAAGTAGATCCCGACATGGGAGCCTGAGAGTGACAGATTCCCCTCCTGGACCCACTTCCAGTTCCCTGAGCTCCCGTATGGCTCCCCCACCCCTCCGAGAGGCAGAAAGAGTGCGACGGACAGAAGGTCAAACACACAGTGTGACGAAGAGAGAGACAGTGTGGGGTGGGGGGGGGGGGGGGGGGGGGTGTTGCAGCTGTGCGCCCCCATCAGTATCTCCTCAAATCAGGTCCTCTCCTTCATGTGTGTCTGCAGCTCCACTTAAAAAAAAAAAAAAAAGAGCCAACGGAAACAAAGTGATCCTCTTACACAGCCTGGAGAAAGAGAGAGGGGGAGACAGAGCGGGAAAGGCAGGAAAACAAGTGAGCTAGTTAGGAGGCCGAGGCAGCTGGAGAATAGCAGGTTCAAGTTTTCAGCGCCCCCCTCTTCTGTGTCGTAGGAGGGGGAGGGAACAAGCAAGAGCGACTAGAAAGCCGAGGAAATAGTGCATAATCCCTTCCAGCTTCTTTCTACCCCCACCTCTCTCTCCCCGTCTCTCTCTCTCACACACACACACATTCTCTCTCTGGTAACATGCCTGCCTGCAACAACCCCCTCCTCCGGGCGCAGGAATGCAGGGCAAGAGTTTCAAGAGGCCCAGTTAGACAACCCTTAGAGTCACTGCACCTTGACACCCAGGTCAGCCTCTGTGTGTGTGTGTGTGTGTGTGTGTACGCACCATGAACAGAACAGTGATTGGAGATGAGATGACAAGGAACTTCAACTATCCTGAAGGGAGGAGTCAAAGAGGGATCAGAAAAAACCAATGGATATGTCTAACAAATATTACACATACAATGTGCAAAATAGAACGTCAATAAGACTAAAATAAATGTCGTAATAAATAGATTAAAATCCAAAAAGTAGATTGCAGTAACGTTAAAAAATGTAAATAAGCAGTGCTACTCGAGCAAACTCATATTATGCATGATAATATGAAAAATATATTGCTTTTCTCATTATTTCTGTCTGAATATTTCTCTTCACTCGCCGTGGCTCAAAGGCTCCTCTCTGTAAGACACGGTGTCCCTTTGCGTAGTTCTCGAGCTGCGGGTGGAGTATTCTAAAGAGCATGCATGTGACACAGAAAGGAGAGAGTTTTTCACGTGTTATACCATGTAACAGTATGCATGCATTTCCACCTTGATGTAATGTAAAACAAAAACAGCCCCTTGCATTCACTCCAACAGCTCAATGATCACATTATTTGTGCTCCCCCAGCAGTCCTGACATGAGGAACACACGTGTAGCGTTGGTGTCCAGGCCCCAGCTGTGCTCCTGCCATCAAGTGGGCTTGGTTTAAATGATGCCTGGCCCAAGTGGACACTCAAGTGCTTACATAACAGAGGTTTTATCATATTTAGATGGAGGTGGCATAACAAGATATTGTTTAGGTGATGGAAAATAGCAAACAAGTGCTCGAATATGTGTCTTATCTTACCCCCCTATTTTCTATTTTGATACATGTGTTTAGTCAGTGCTTGTAACAAAAAGTATAGAAAACCAATTGACTAAAATGTCACTGCTTGTACTGTGTAAGGGCCAAGTGTAATATGTACATGAATGTGAACCATTACTGGTGCAAGAGGAAAGAAGTTAACACGGTCCACCTAGACTCCCGCTATGATCAAACCATTGACATCCAACAGGAGTTATCACTTTGGATTTAAGATCTATTGATATCTCTTGGCTTGACTAAGGAGGAATCAATCAGAACCTTGTTTGTGCTCATGGGTGAAGTGCACACTGCTTTCTCTGGGTCATTCTGCTTATTCATGTGGAGACACTTCTACTCTTTCTAAGTTCCTCCAACATTTCAATGGTGCTTATTTCACCATTTCCTGCTGTGCCCACCTTGAGCCGCCTTCAGGGCAAGCAAAAATTAAGCATTGGTATTACAGATTTCCCAGCATGGTTTGCAAACACGATGTGCAAATCACCTTTTCCCATTAAGCCTCTCTTGAGCGCTGTGGTCCCTGCCCTCAGTGGTACATCTACTTATTGAGCAGAGTTACCGGTAAGCTACAGCACTTCCCGGGGTCTAAAGGCCATTTAAATGCACAGAAGTGCTCCTGCTCCAGTTACAGGGTTTGCCAACTTGAAAAAGAGAGCTCCCAAGGACAGCCATTCGGGGGGCACGGGGGGGCGCCTAGAGACGTTAATGTGACTGATGGAGTGAAGCAGGAGAGCTGATCTAACAGAGACTGTTACGTTTTGGCCGGTGAGAAGAAGGGAAAAAAGTCCAGAAATGCTCAACAAGATTCATACTACTAGTGTCCATTACATAGTTTGTCCACCAGATCATTTTCAAATACATAACCAAATATTAATACCAGATCTGACCCAGAAGAAGTCTTTTATCCAGAACAACTAACTGAACCGGCCAACTTTAAACCGAACCTGATCCTTTGAATTATATATATGTATATAATTCCACAAGTAGTGATATGATAAAATAAACACGCCTGTATTTGTCACCACCCTCTTTTCTTCTTCTTCTTCTTCTTCAGCAGTACATGCAGCATCGATGCATCTCAGGACTGCTGCTGCCCTCCACAGGTAATAAACAGACAGGACCCCCCCGTATACAAATGGCAGTGTGTAGCTAGTAGCTAATTCTCACAATTGCAAAGCCCTCCGGCCGGGCCCACTGGACTGGAGATTGACATATGTGGTCTATGCAAACAAAGCCTGTTTGTACATTTGTAGCCATGGTTTTTGGAAATTGTTGCAATGGCAGAGTGGAGCTGTGAATGAAGTTATTCACTGCTGGATGTTAAACCCAAGGAAGTTGTAACATTTTATATGTATAATAAAAATGGTTTTAGTTATAAAATCATTACATATAACTTTACTTTTCCACTTTTATTACATTTTGTAAACATATTTTTATAATTTACTTTAAATATAACGTTTTTAGTTGGGAACAGTGCAAAAACGTATATTTCTACCCATTTTGGTGTCGTTTCTGCTGTCTTTAAGATGCTCTCCCTCCCTCTCTCTCCCTGTCTGCACGCGTCCTCTTTCAACCTGAGCCCCACTGGGGGGGCGTGGTTCAAAAACCAGTCCTCACAACGCTTGTTTTTAGGGTTGGTGATGAAGCCACAACCCCCCTGTCAGCCTGCTCCTTCCCTCCTGACTTAGTGGAACGTCAGCTCCAGATGAAGGACAAGCAGCATGCAGCGATAACAATGTGCACCTTACATTGCCACAAAGCTTAAAGCCATTTAAGCGTTGCCCTGCTCACCAGGTGGGTGGTTAGTTGGAACCAACTGAGGCCACTTAAGGAGAATTGTATTTCAGTATACATTCATTATACTTAAATTCCCTATAAATAAAGTAACCTTAAGATGCATTTGCGTATGCAGGACAATGAGGTACGGCACCATCAATTTGAAGGTCGTGTCCGATCCAGAAACAATGAAAGAGTTGACACTACATTTGACTGAAGAAAAATGCAATAGATTATGAGAAGGTTTGTGAGGGGGGAATGCTTAATAAAAACCAGACATGTTTGTAGGCCGACATATACAAAAGCATTGCCATCAAATACACACTGACCCTGTGTGTGGGTTTGTAGAGGTTGATAGGGACAGGTTGAACTCGTCTGCCCACTAAGGCAGCGTGGTTCTCTACTTTTGGTGGCGTGGTGGTATACGGGTCCAAAAAGTCATCCCTTCCTTCTGATAGATATTTTTGAAGAATTGTCATAATTACTTTTTCGACAATTTGGCCAAAATGTGTTTTCGTGAGGTCACACTTATTTTCAATCACTCATTTCAATGAATTGAATCCGTTGCTAAATTACTAAAGAAATGTACCTACTTAAACATGAGATGGACGGGTGACCCCGAATCATAATGAGTTGAAATGAATAAAGATTCAAAGCAGAGACCCTGAAGGAATGTGGTAAGGACGGGTCCAACAGCACGGCTCCCATTGGAGACGCTGTCCCTCTAACTGCCCCCGACTCGTTTAAACCGACCAACCAGATGGATTTAGACAACAGTGAAACTTTTGGGGGGGATTAAGGAACTGGTCATTCATGTGGTTCTTTTAGGGAGACCCAACATCAGTCAAGCACACAACAAGTTACGTTTATGTCACATACCAAACTGTTTTTATGGAGAAGGGTTCACTGCTTAGCTCCTTTTCCTGCTAAACACCTGAAGGGCTTCTAAATAAAGCTAGATGTGCCAAGTGAGTTGGCAGGAGGAACAATGCTCTCAGTGATTCTCTGTGCCACGAGGTGGGGAAGGGAGCGCTAATTAAAGAAGAAAACTGTGGGCCAGAAGGTAGTGATTTATGGACTACGGTTTCAGTAAATGTTGCTTCATACATTTGAAGCACCAGTCCTGTTCTTTATTGACTGGAAGCCAAGTCAGGCTTTTTTCTGATTGGGACTTTCCTAAATGGGAAACTGAGCGCAGTGTGGAGGGCTTTAACAGGAGTGCTTACTGCTCCTGCTTCGTTTCCATCAATAAACTCTTATTGTAAAATATACAAACTTACCACTTTTGGAATTCAGTTTTTTTCTGAAAATAAAGCCTTTATGTAATAAATCATTTTGAAAACATAAGAGCACAGCAGCTCTTTCTTTACATCCTGATAGTCACTCTCAGTCACATCTAGATAGGTATCAGGCATAAACTATATTTTTTAAATTGAAAATATTGCAGGTAAGATGACAAGCCAGACAAGAAAATAAAATTGCAAAACAATTCATTTCTGTGCAGAAAAGTGAAAACAACATCTTCCCCCACATTTAACAGCAGGATCGTACATTGAAATGTCTGTCGCCAGTATTCTAAGAGCCTCACACACTGTTAGTCATGTAACTGTTTGCCAGGAAAAGACTTTCTCCTCCAACAGGTACCGTTGGGTCGTTTCCATGTGATGGAGGGTTGCTGGTTGCTGCCATGAAAGGCACCAATGACCTTTTGAGCACAACTCCTAGCAGCAGTTCTGATGATAGTCAATCACCCATCTTTGGCCTATGAGGTTCTGGACCAAGTACACTTTAGATGCTCTACCCCCACATGTCTTTTTTTATTATAGCCAATCCATGAGTGGTACAGAAGTTCAGACCCACATTTTGTCCCCAGCAGATCTTAAGTTGGGGCCTCTACATAAAGTAGGTAGGGCTCCATCTCCTGCACCAGCTACAGTTCTTTCACGCCAGGTAGGAGACACCCCATGTCAGGTGGAGAAGTCAAATTATGCTAAATAATAAAAAAGAGGGACATAAAGAGGGGCATATTTAAAGAAAAAATAAGTTAGAAGATAAGGACACATAAATAAAGGGAAAGGACAGCAGGAGTGTCACTGTAACCATAGAAACTTACTGCCAGACCCTGCGCACATACATGGAAATGAAATACAGTGCAATATATTTAAATATATTTATTTATTATTGTCCCTGATGATCTGAATAAGCTGCAGAAGATTTTCTAAGCACATTTTTAAAAATGAAGTCACTGGGAAGGTCTCAAAAGTCCCTAAATCTAACAAGAGAGTGGCCTGGTTGGCAACCCTGCCAGAGCTTCATCCTGTCGCACTCTTATCTCGGCAAACACATGCTGGGGTTTTTTCCACGTGTGCTTTTTGAATAAACACCACGCCGTCCACTGTTTGTGGACAGAAAGAGACTGCTGGCTCTTTAAACTGTTCTGAGCCGACGGAGTCTGTGATTAGAGAGAACAAGGAGTGGTCAGAGGGATGGGCGAGTGTGAGGTGACCTCAATGCCCTCCCTCCCCCTTGGATTCGAAGTCCTTGACAACGCTGAGCTGACTGATTCAGAAATGGGTTTAAAACCAAACAAAAGCAAGTGACAGAAAGCTTGTCCAGTTTGGCGGCTCGAGTTAACTCAAAAATAATGAAAAAGTGCGAGAACACTCGCGGGGAGACGCTCATTCCCCAGCAACCGAACCAACAGCACCAATACAGTCAATCCATGAGAAAAGGTGCTCAGCATCCCTCATTACCACCAAAGGTTGAGTGGTGTCGCCCTCGCTGACGCTCCCAAAGAAGCCGATCTCGGCAGCTTGACGGCAGCTGCCTGGCTTCCAGTAATGAGGCAGTCAAGCGGCCACCTCCTCTTTTGTTTGGCCGCTGATGGAAATCTTGTTTGGGCCCAGCTGCATCACTATGGTAGAGGCACCTTGAGAGTCCGTCTCCCCCGCCCCTCCCACACCTCAGACGCTTTCTCCCACCAAGTTTTCTCATCACAGCCCCGGTGGGAGGCGGTAACTGCTGTGAGACACCAGCCCCTGGCACAAAGCCCAGATGGCATTTGTCTCCCTGCACAACTTTTATTTAACAATAAAACAGCCCAACAAGGGCGGGGCTCTCGCGGCCTGGAGCAGTACTTGAAATCCCCTTTCAACTATTCGCAAACTTGACTAGAAAGAAGTGCAATTTAATTGATATTCGGCTCAAGGGGGAGACTCACGCGGACAGAGACGTTAAATACATGTTCAAGCTGTGGGACGAAGGCCCTCCGCTGCTTTCTATTCAGCTCGCCAGCAGCGTGAACTTGTGGCGATCGGTGCCCTGAGAGGCTTCGCCGCCATTCACCCACTGCAGCTGCACAAGGCTGGACTGCCACGACACACTCATTTTTCTTACGCTTTTCTAAGGGAACATTTCTTTGAGGACCACATAATGCTGACTCGACGGAAAGGTGAGACGCTGCTGGGGAAGGAAACAGTGTGTACACATGTATTCTAGTTTTTTTTCTATCATCTATCAGCTTCATAGGCGTCGCTGCCCGGCTCAGCGTGGTACAAATCACCATATGCTCTTAAGTAGTGTGGTTTTTGAGTTATTTGAATGTATTGGGCTCCGCTGCTAGGCTAGTCAGTAGCTAGTTGGGATTGAATTTCAGTTCCCTGGCATGGAAAAACATGGTTTTTACTTAGTCTTAAAGACCATGTGGATCAAATGATATCTACCTGTAGCAAAACCTGTTGGCACTCAGTTTTTAACCTAAACAAAGACAAGTGACACACTTCACTTCTAGATCTCTTTGTGTGTCAAATTACAGTGTGTAATTGTGGCTCTGGCCATTTGTGTAGCTGTGATTGCGGCGATTAGTTGTGACTGGCAGATCTGTACCTTAGGGAGCAACAATGGTCAAGACAGCGTAGAATGTCAGCGCCTCCCCCCACAATGTATTTGCGGTGATGAAGGAGCATCCAGGGCGAGTGTTCCTTTGTCTTCGTACCTTCGCCAGCGTTCTGCACCAGAGCTCTGGCTGAAACCAAATAAAACCAAAACCAAAGAGAGACATAAGGATTATTATTAGTTTTCTAAAACCATACCAGGATTTTTAATCATCTATTGTAATAGGATACAATACAAATCATTTTTATACGACTTTTTTATTATACTATGCAATTATTTTTTATGGCATACCGTACTTGCCATTCTTAATGACATTTTTATGACACACTCTGTTATAAAATATGTATGGCATACAATCCTTACTGACACAATAATCAGCTATAGGTGTTCTGAACTAATAGACATGAGACATCAATATTCAATCCTAGTTCATAAAGGAAAACACAAATCGAAAATATTTGGTTCTCTTACAGGTGAAGAGGAAGAATACTCTACTCCAGTGGTCCCCAAACTAAGGTTTTCCGTCTGGCCACGCAAATCCTAGACTAGCCCCTGTGAAGTAGAAGGGAATAATGGAGAAAAGGTTGATTCAGAATGCAGGTATTTAACCTGCAGGGGTCAAACCATTATTTGTTTGTTCAATGCTCTCATCTGTCAAGAGGCGGTGGCGGTTATTGTTTATTTCATTGTAAAGATCCCAGAGAAGATTATTTGGTTATTATTTATTTCATTAAGTGATATTATTTATTTTCCTGAAGATCCCGGATTGGTATTATTTGGTTACATGTGGCTTTCTGCAAAACAATAAATGTTTACATTTATGGCGTGTTTCCACCGAGCGGGACGGTACGGTGTGGGTCGGGTCGGTACGGGTCGGGTCTGTTAACTATGATTTGGCGAGCGTTTCCACCGCCAACAGGACCCTTACTTGATAGGCGTGGTGTATTCCAGAAAGTAGTGGTAACGTCACTTGATCGGCGCGGTATTGAACGGAGAGTAGATTGACGTCATTCGATCGCGCGGAAGCTGAAAGCTAACCGTAAACAACAATGGAGACATACAGCCGATCCTGTTCTTGCGTTTCGATATGTGGCTGTTAAAAGTAATGCTGGGCAGCGGCATTGTTGCGACGGTGTTGTAGTTTAAAAATGGCGCCTTGTGTGTTTTCTTTCCCCTTGCGGCGTTCAACGTTCTGCAGTAAGTCTAGATCCACCTTTAGTACCAAACAACTGTGCCAGGTACCCCAACGAAAGGGTACCCAAAAAGTGGTACGGTACGGTTCGGATTTTTGGTACTTTTCTCAACTTTTGGCAGTGGAGACACAAATAAAAGGGTACCGACCCGTACCGTACCGCTCGGTGGAAACGCACCATTAGGCACCCACTGCAATCGTCACACTTTTTCTGACCCCGGCCCCCTCCAGAGAAGGGAAAAGTTATCTGGCCCTCACAGGAACAAGTTTGGGGACCCCTGCTCTACTCTCTCTAATACCTCAGAGTTAAAGCCCCGTTATTATTGGACATGGCTACAATCCGAAGCCCAAGGTGTATTGGGTGCTCGCTCCTTTTGCTTGACGCACGCTCCTGATCTTCAATCTAGAATCGATTGCTCTTCCTTAGTGTCCCGGATGTTGGTGTCTCACGGCTGAATAATTGGGGCTGAATATTGTTACCGTGATTTCTTTTGCGGCTGAATATTTTAACAGTGATTTTTTTTTAGGTTGAATTTTTTGCAGTATTTTAATGTTGAAAAACATTCAGATACATTATTTCAATGCATAAATATTCAGTGCTAGAAATTCAATCACCGTTTTATTTCAACCCCCGATTAGGGCCCCTCAGTCTGCCCGGGGTTGGACCATTGACCTTGAGTAGCTGTGACAATGAACAAGGTGGTTTTTCTTATTTGAGCCAGCTCCTTTGTGCTAGCCCCCACAGGTCTGATTACCAACATTTGTGTGCCGGCCATTATTATTTTGGGCTTACAATACATTTGAAAGTTGGGATGAAACCTGCGTGTGCTGTAAGCAGCAGTGCATGCTAGCAAACAGCCCGTTAGCGTTCATTAGCATGAAGCTGAACAGAAGGCAGTGGGTCAGATGAGTGACACATCGTTGTGGATGTTAGTTTTCTAACTAAACGTTAAGTAAGAACTCAAAGTACTAATTTTGTAAAATTCTGTGACACCCAAGTTTTTACACTTTAAAATGGCCGTTGCTCGTCACTCCCCCCCCCCCCCCCCCCCACGTGATGTCCCAACGGATAGTTTGTCCTTAGCAAACATGCCTTACATTATGCCACTTAATGTAAACATTGAATCACTCTTTATTACCCCCTCTAACACAAATGTACTTTTAACCACAGGTAATAAAACAATATTTGTGCGGTAAGATACCTACTGATGCTGGTAAATAAACAGGATACCGCTGGTTCGCCTGCCATTGGAGAAAAAAGAATCAGTCGGGTCGCCACGCATGCGCAGTAGACCGCGGGAGCTTACGGAAAACTTGGCGCTGGTAATTAACGATCCTTGCTTACTCACGGCCACATTTACTGTCATTCAAAAGCAACCCCGCCACTCATCAGAGTAAATAATGTATGTATGGAATGGTTGTGACGGTTCCCCCCTAATAGACAAGAGGCTCGTTGTGTGTGCGCGCTACACAGCGTTGTTGTTCCGTTTGTTGACTGATGCTCGTTATTAGATCGCCAAGACTTAGTCGATTAAAAAGTCTCGCGCGAGCCGACAAACCGACAGTGCGTGCACCCATGGCATAGAGAACTATTAGCAAGTGTGTGTCTGTATGCACAGGCTATTGTGATGTTCATCAATGTATCATTAAAAGGACTTGGCTGAGGTTTGTGTGTTTGTCTCATTTTCTGGGTCCTCAATTTGGATGCTGTTAGAAAAGCAGTTCAAACCTCTAATTAAGCGTCCATCAGTACCCTGGTCCGTATTAAACTGCCAAGGTCTCTACTCCATAATTATCACAGTATTTGGCCCCATGCCCCCCCCTTTAAGCCAATAGAAATAATGAGCAAAATTAAGGGATGCTGCAGCAACAACAATAAGCCCAATAAACATTTACAATCCCAAACAGGTCTATAACGTCTCTAGTAAGGCAAACTCAACACACACAAGTACAGCAATTCAGAGAATAACTCATGGCCTGCTATTTATTATTCTGTAAACCTGGGTGAAACAAGGAAAACATCCAATGGCTCTCTCACTTATATCAGATGATGCCATAAGATGTCAGGACCAAACATGAATCGGCCCATCAGGTGTCGCAGCGAGGCACCAGGAGCTCACACATGATACAGCTGCTGTGACAGCGAGGACCAAGGAAAGTTCCCTCATCCGTTCGCTCCGATGCAAGCAGCAGGAAGGATGGATGCAGGAGCAGAGTAAGGATGGTGGGAAGGAGAGGTGACACAAGCCCAAAGCTGCTTTACGGTTGAAAACTGCTCCACTCACCATGGCTTCCTCGTGCCAGTCCTTTGCTTTATACCACAGGAACCCCAAGATATATAGCTGCTTTGCTGCTGTTAAAGGTTTCGGTGTATTTCTTATTTTGGGTGTAGACATTTTCACTCAAACTGTTGTTTTTAAAGACAAACTACTGAAAAGTAAGATTGTTAAAGTACATTTTTAGTAAATTTACTACAACATCAAGGTTCAAGACTTTATTGCAAAGATTCTGTTCAGTCGATATTAAATAAAGTTCATTGATGCTGAATTTCATTTCTTTGTTCTTTCCTCATCATCCCAGGACCCCTCAGAAGTGACCCGTTGGAGATGCCTAACGCTAGCTCCACCTCCCCATAATACAACTTTTGCTTACACGTTATGCACAGCAATCGCATTCATTTCTGATGCCTAGAGGCAGATTTTTCTAGTAGTATTCTTTTTACAGGTTGTCTGATGCAAAACCTTTAACAAAAATATATATATATATATATATTAAGAATAATCTAGATTTCTTTTACTTTAAATGAAGGACAGGAACACTGTCCGATAAAAGCACTCTTAAGATCAAATCCAGTCACTATGACCAAGGTCAATGTTTTCATATCAGCTTGTTCTACACATCCAATGACAGTAGTGTTGCAGATTAATAAGACCACAGAAGACCGAGGCAGATGCAGCAGACCAGCTGCCCAATCGTGATTCAGGAAGCAACGGTGTGTTGTTGCTGAGATGCTCCGAGTGGTGTCAGCCCGAGCCAGAGTTATATCAGTATTTAGAGATCCTCAGAGAGCTTGATCAGGTTGACAGCTTGTGTTTGTAGCTATCAGATTACAAGTTAAAATTAAGTTTAAAAGAATGCATCGTTCAATGAAAGTCAGATTCTAATAAACTGCATAATAACTGGAATAGCAGAAAATCGCCCAGTTTTTTGGCCACGGATCTCAAGTCAGTGTCACAAATAAACTCTAGTTACTTGTCAACTGATATTAGATATACGTGTATCACATTTGTTTAAAACACAAAAAAACAGGGTAATAAATCACTGTTAAAACCATCTGCAATGTCAATAATAACACTATAATATTGATGTCAGCAAATAAAGGAGGAATCCTTATCAGGCAAAACATTTGTTTATTTGGCCTAAAAGGGCCATAAATAAAACTTTATACTCTCAATTTATTAACAAGCCACAAGAAGTCCGTGGCCGTCTACCACAGCACTTCAAACCCCTCATTCTGGACACGAGACCCTTCTGAGACATCAGAAGGCTCTCATCCTCACTTCAAAACAAAACGCGGTAATACTGTGCCAAACGGGAGGCGGAGCGCGGGGGGGGGGGGGGGGGGGGGCTTTTTTACGCAGATAAGGGTGCTTCACAAAGGGCCTTGAGTGCGGTCTGGAAGCTTGAATCAAATAGCAACAACAACAACAACAATAATAATAATAATAATCAACTATGAAAAACCCTCAAACGTGTTTTCTTATTAAAAAAAATGATAAAAAGCTGAAGCAGAGTGTGCTTGGCTTTCAACCACTGCAGGATTGCCACAATTTTTTTTTTTTTTTTTAACATCGCCTCTTTTCTTGATTCCTTCCCAAACAGTCCGCCTTCCTTCCTCTGTTATGTTTTGCTTCAAAATAAAAAATGACATAATATTTCTAATGGTAAAATCTATAGCAGCAGAAGAGTAACCGAGGAGTAACAGCTAGAAGCGAGTTAGAAGGAAGGCATGGGTTAAGAGAATTCCATGGATGTCAGCCCGGGTTGGGTTCTGTCCTTCTGCAGCTCATCTCCCGTCGGAGGGCACCCTGCCCATGGCGGCCATGACGCGGCTGAACCGCTCACTCAGCTCCAGCGTGGAGTAGCTGGGCAGCTTGGGAGGGTCGTGGAAGCTCTTGATCTCAGTAGAACAGTCCAGCAGCTTGGGTAGGAAGTCAGTCAGCTTCTCCTGGAGGTTTGCTGCAGGAGGAGGAGGAGGAGGAAACACAGAGGCAAAGAGGTGGTGAACTGGATGGGCCTCGCACACCCAGAGGTGAATGTGTACATTCCTTAAGGCAGAAATCACAGGGTAAATATTTTCCATGTGATGTCACATGTTCCATAACAAAAACAGATTGTGGAGCTAATGATAATACTCGGCTCTTTCCTGAACTGTAGAGAGCGATCCTGGAACACCAGATAAGAGCGGAATAATCTTCACTGCCTTTTTATACCAAGAAAGAATTCTCCCCGAGAGTTTTCTCTGTGCAAATCTAACGGAACGTGTGCGTGTGGGGGGGGCAACAACTTCAGTTTAGATAAATGAAAAGATTTGGCCTTGTTTTTATCGACTTATTGTTAATAAAATGTCAAATAGTGAAACATAGTTACCAGTTTAAAAAGCAGATATATTTAAGTGAATAATAAATGATCATGTAATTAGTTTAGTGTTGTACATTACATCATTTGGAGTGAATCCACAGTCTCTCAGTCAGTAAATAATGATGATCAGATCAAAATACTTATTGTAATAAGAATTGTTGCCTCTAGTTTATAACACAGGATTAGCAAGTTTAACTGTTTAGTAAAGTATTCATCAACAACCAATACTCCTTCTCTGGTGGGCAGAGGCTGATGTACAAACAGATGATGATGATAATATAGTAAACCACTGGTCTAATGGCACCAATACTTGTTGATGCCTTGAGTGTCCTCACAGTTAATATGCGAGTCCTAAACCATTTATTGAATGGAAATGCCAAATTGGGGAACTTAAAGTAAAGTACTGCCAACATGTCATGTGACCTGTGGGACTAGGGCTTCATTGAAGCTCTGAAACCATCCAAGCAACATTTAGCTCTTCAGATTTCCCAGGACGACTGGAACCTTCTGCCCGACCTCAAAGCCTTTGGACCCTTTTAACCGAGCCGTGACCCGTGACTCTGATCATCTCTGGCGCAGGTAAAGGGAATGTCCCATTAACCTAGGACCTCATAATCCAGAAATAAATAAAGAAATCTCTCTCTCTCTCACGTTCCATCTCTTGGCCCAGGTAGGAGCACCAGCGGTTCCTCATGTCCTCCACTGCCAGCAGGTCCCTCTCGGCGTCATGGATCAGCAGCAGAGGGATGCAGGGCACCACCAGGTCGTTCATGATGGCGATGCCCGTGGTCACATCCGGCTCTTCCCCCAACTCAAACATGGCAGCCGCCTGCTCGTTGAGTTTCTGTGGGCCGGGAGAGCATAGAGGTTACCGAGACAAGAGACAAAAGTCAAATCTATCATTCATTCCTTCTTATTGCTCTAAAGCAACAACCCACAAGGCACGTCCCGTTAGGAGCAACAAAGTGGGCGGAGCTCCCGGTGCAGGACGAGCACGTCGTCTGCTGTTCATGCTTAACTGCTGGATTCTGTGTAGGCCAACGTGACATCTGAACTCCTCCACTCCCCTGGTTCTGGAGCCAAGCAATCGGCCCGCCCCCCACGCCGCAAGGCCTCATGAATGCTCTAATTTATAGCCCTTGCAAGACACCCAGCCTGTTAATAATTATGGCTTTTAGCGTACTTTGATTTAGGGGATAATGGTGGGGCCTGTTTCAGAACTCCAGCCCTCCAAAGGGAAGCAGGCAGGTTGAAAACCTCTGATTTGCACTGAAAGATTTGACCCTATTTAACAGTGTATCGTCCTTAATCGCACAGAACATCCTCCTGCCAATGGAAGGTCCTGGGGTTCCTGCAACCATGTGGATTTGAGCTTTTCTTTTCCCCCATACTGTCACAGACAAACTCCCTGACCTCCTCTCTGAGGAAACTAGCTTTTTATTTTTCCATTTATGCAAGCCAGTTTGGAACCAAGGACTGCAGGGCTGGATTTAAAAAAAGCACATTAACTGTGTCAATGTTAACAGTGTTTTCAATTAAAACAAGAGCTGGAGGTAAACAGCTGAGCGGACGGAGCCAGAGGATCTGGCCAGAGATCTGACACGACCAACCGGGGCTCAGTTCTGAGGTTAGCCGAGGACACGTTGTGTCCCAAGGTAATGTGTTTACACTCGCTGGCCCTCCTGCTTCCTATTCCCACTCCAATGATTACATTATGAGCACAATGCCGGTGTAAGGTTACTGAGTGCACCGCCGAGGACCAGTGTGAGGCCCATCTGACCAAAATACCCTAACCAATAACACACAGAGCCCAGCCCGCAGCTATGGAGGGGGGGGCGAAATGAAAAGGGCACTCACAAAAATCGCAAAACGCTGAAAGGATTTTCATCTGGCAGTATTGGATGAACAACAAAAAAAATCCTCAGTAGAATCTTTTGTGGGCTGCGAGCAAGCCAAAGCAATATCTCAGCGAGAGCAAATTTGATTACTGCGTCACTGCTCGGTTCTGAAGGAGAAATGTCTGGCCGTGGCAGTTTTGCCGAGTCACTAGCAGGGAAAAGTCCGGAACGGGGGCGACGCAGATCACAGGGACACAAAGGTAACTCCCACTGCGTCAATCTGTCTACTCATTTCAACAAAACACCCACGGTGCCTCACCAGCAAACACTCTCGGCGGTAATGACCGAGCAGCTCGTCGTCGTGCCCTCTGTACTGCCCTTTAGACAAAAGCTCCTTGTTGTACTGGTAGGAGTAAATCAGATACATCAGAGCCTCCGTGTAGCTGTGGGAAGAGAAGAGAAGATGAACAGATGAGACACTGAGATAAAACAGTATCAAAGCTGCACTGAGGACTTATGAAAGGAAAGAAACCCGGTGAACTTAGTACTGCACTAGTACTAAGCTGGGGAGCTGCCGCCCCCTGCAGGGGACAACATGCAATGGCCACCCAGGGGAATTAACTGAAGATCACTGTCATGTGCACCATTAAACTTGCAAGCTAAAACTTTTAAACAGTTAAACATCTCCTCTACTGGATTTTAGGAGGAGGCCTACTTTGTCTTCTGAAACAGCTCCAGGCCGATCATCATGAGGATTGTTGTCTCGCGGAAATTCTGGTAACCCTGATGCCACATCTGCCGAAGATAAACAGAGATTAGTGGATGCAAACTTGCTCAAAAGCAATATTGAAAAAGTCCATCTACCTGGAACAACAATTACTGCAGCAAAGAACATGGATAATACTGCCTTAAATTCTACAGGAGATTAACGAAGACACCGCTGCTGACCTCGTATTCATCCATGTTGACCTCCTCCGGTTTGATTAGGTCCAGTTTGGCACGTGCCACACTCATAATGCTCTTACATCTGTGGGGAAGAAGTGCAGGGACGGCGTTAGTGCTGAGATGAAACAGTCCACCCTGCCCCGAGGCCTCACCATGGCCTAACAAATCCCTCTTCACTGCTGAGAGGAGAAGTGAACCGCTCCTCCGGGGGCTCCTTTTTAGGTCACACGCACGCTTACATCTAATTATCTCGCTCAAAATAGCGGAGAGGGGACAAATCAATTCTTTCCATAAATATGGATCAAGGCCATCAAGCGTGGCTGAAAAGTTTTAGAAGATCGGGGCATTGCGTACCCCAATGACGTCAACAGCACAGTGTTAACTGGGAGGGAACCTTGTCCTCTCCAACAGGGCGACAGTGGGAATAGTAAAGTGCTGACCACCTCGTTAGGCAAGGTCTCGGCTGCCCTCTGCTGGTCATTAAGTGCATTAAAGATAATGAAATTGAATGCACTTTTTACTTTAGCAGCTTTGCATTAAAACACAATGTTGTGGCGACATTTGTAGTCACTGCCACTTCCTCGGAGTACATTGACGACCCCTCACATATTATGTTGATATTTTAACAAAAAGGTACAATTAACCCCAACAGTGGACATTATAGCGGCTGGATGTTGTGTAAAAAAGCAATTTGGATGAATGAGCAGATGATTTCCTGTAAATATTGCACCACAGAGTTTTAGCAGAGAGCAAATGCTCTGTCAATAAAACGTGTACTCAGGGGTTCCTGTGCCCTTTAGATGTGTACATAGTCTTCTTCACAGAAATGTACAAAATGCTGGAACCCGTTAAAACAAAGGACCCGTGGCCCCCGAGCCTAACCCACCTCTCATCAAAGGCCAGGTTCCGGTCAGCAAACTGAGTGAGCAGAGTCCTCTCCAGAATCTTTTTAGGCGCCTGGTTTTGTATTAAGTAGACGATGACGTGCTGGAGTCTGTAGTCGTTCTCTGGAGGCGTGTCCTCTTGGGCAAACCTCAGCAGCCGAGCATACTCCAGCTTTATGGCCTGAGCAGAGGGGAAGAGTCATGTTTACAGGTATGGACACGGACACTACTTGCTCTTGGGTTGAGAACATAATAAAAGGAGAGAAAACTTAGTAAATGTAGTAAATGTCATAACACATTTGGAAATTTCCGCCCAGATTTCTGCAAATCGTTTGAAGACTACGACTATGTAGTGGGACTACAACCGTCTAATGGACTGTGTAGATGTTGCACTAAGCCGCAGCCTAATCATGTGTTGTAGAGAACTCAGTGGTTCGGTGTGCGCTCAGATGAACAGAACACAGAGCGCGTGCAGCCGGCTGAAGCGTCTCTTTCCGATTTGTGTTTGAATATCAAAACAATTTGGGCACATTCAATTGCTCTCTTTTCAGCTCCTCTCTTAAAACCCAGTTGCATGGGAAATCTAAGAAGATTATTCTTGAGATGGAGTCAATTTATTGCCGCTCATCTGCCCTTTTACTATTTTAGAAATTAATGTCTCTATTTTGGAGCAGCAAGTTTGAAAGTACTACATTTTAAAAGGATGCGCTACAAGCGTCTAACTAATTATTAGACTATTAGAAAGTTCAAAACAAAAAAGATTTTGATAACATCAGATTTCTGACTGGATGTGGCAGATGTCACTAATAATGACTAATGTGTTACCCAGAAAGCCAAGCGGTTTAAAGATGTGCACCCGTGGCGCACAAGTTTCCCCTCAGGTATTAAGGTTACTCCCATACCAACTTCTTAAATAAGAAAATGCTCAGGAGAGAGTGAGACACACACACACACACACACACACACACACATAAAAGAGAAGGTGAATGGAGGCGGGATGAGGAGAGGGAAGAGTGTGTACCTTAAAAAAGGCGGTCTCAGGCCCGTTCTTTTCATACACGCTGCTGGATTTGCCAATGGCCATAATTACACCCTGCATGTTGGGGGTCATCATCGCCTGCCCGGGAAGCAGGAGCCATGTCAAACAAAACAACATGTTCTCCGGTACAACACCGAGCAAAGTCACCCACATGTGTTCAGAGGCCACCACAACAGAGCGTGCCGCAGTTGGCGCATGCCTCTCACTCAGTCCATGCATGGGTTAGACCAGGCGATCGCGTGCCATTGATTACAAAAAAAAAATGACGTCATGTCACGTGGCCTGCCACGGGTAATGCTAATTAGCGATCCTTGCTTACTAACGGATGCATTTAATTTCAAATTCCAGAGCCACCCAGGCTGACTCCAGTAAGGTAATGACCTGATCCTGACAGATGAGAAGAAGCTTATTGTTTTCCTCATATCGACTCGTTATGCGCCACTAAGTCACCCACCCCCAAACCCCCCTTCCTCGTCAGGGGAGGGGGGTAGATCGCCATGACTTGGTTAGTTTCTAAAGTAGCTCGAGAGCCGGAAAAGTGTGGGCACGCCTGGGTTAGAGCCGCGTGGCTGCTGGGTGCGACAACCTGGGTGTGTCCAACTGGCCACGAGGCACCACATATCTCAGAGCTCTCATCAGACGCACACGACGGGGGAGAAACAAAGTGAGGACTAACTTCATGTCATTTACAGAAGTTTCCGTCCCTAAATTGACCCACGATAGGTGGTTTAACACGTTTTGTTACATTGTATCTCTCTGTGTGGTTCAGTTCTCTGGCGTCATTACAGTTGGGTGCATGTATATTAAAATGTAGAATGTTAGTTGACTGCCTTAGTCAATAGATAGAGAGTGAACGTTGCAGGAGTCTGGAATGCCAAGCAGCAGAACACACTGAAATACGTGAAAACCATGATCAACATCCATCAAATGGACAGATGTCTGACACAGTGGGACCAAGCAGGGCTTTGCTTTCTGCAAAAAAGGTGCCAAGATGCAGATTCACACAAGAGTAGGGTGGGGGGGGGGGATGTCCCACTGTGCAGCACGGGTCCAGATATGGGCCGGCTAAAGGATCACATTGTCTCCAGTGTGAGAAACCTCGTGCAGAGCCACCCGAACAGGCAACGCTGCCCTCACTTCATGTAATGGCAAACAGTCACAGATGTCAGCATAGAAATGGGGGGGGAGTCGGGGCGAGGGCTACCTCATCATCGTACCCCCCCTCTTCTGACTCAATGACAAAGGTCCCCACGTTGGGAATGGCCACCTCGACCGTGCGCTGGCCAGGGGACTCGTCTGCCGGGACCAGGTCAGGGGGAGGGGCTTTGGTGGGAGTGCACGGCTGGACTTCGGGCAGTGGGGAGGGGGGAGCGGGAGGAGACTGCAGAAAGAATGGGACAGAAACAGGGAGGAGTACTGATGGAGAGGCAGCGAACATCACAGAGGACAAAAGATGAAGTATTAGAAAGATGGATAACTTTCGATCCACATTCACATTCACTGCACACAACCGTTGAAACAACATATTCTCCTTCGTGTAGTTCAGCTGAAATGAGTGGATCAAGAAGCATCTTTAACCCGATGGTTATTAACAGACTTGGTGTGAGAGGGCGTGTTCTACATACAGCGTTTAGCAGTGCCTCGGGGCTCCTCCCCTCCTGCTCGGCAGCGGCCCTGGAGATGGCCCTCTCCGTGTCCTCCTGCAGGTGTTTGGAGTCGTTTGTGGGTGATGGCTGCTCCATGTACTCTGGCTCTGGCTGGGCTACTGTAAGGGGGGCGGACGGCATCATGAGAGGAGCAAGAGAGATGGGCAGGTCTTTATTGGACTTTTCCCCCCCACACACAGTGCACCAGGTGTGCAAATATGTGGCTCTAAGTAATACCAGCATGTCCACATTAGAAATATCAAACGGGATGCAACATGTTGCAGGGTTTCCCCTACCATTATACGGGAGGGCGCTCTGCATTTCCTACATAGCGTTGGATCACTACAGAATTCATTTAAGGTTACCGATCATACATAACGCATCCCCTGTACATTTTATTAAACAAACTATGTTTTGTGTTATTTATCATATCATTTTTGTCTCTACATGCATGTTTACTACTATCCACCGATCTCTTGATCGCGCACGGCGGAGTTCAGCAGACAGAGACCGCGTTTTGGAAAATGCGTTGGTGTTGGATGTCCTACAGCGAGCCAGCCCTTTGATTTACTATGATATATGTCACAGGGAATTGATTATGTCCCTGTACAGAGTTTTTACTGTTCATCCTCCTACAAAGATTTGATTCTTAAATCATCACTCTGCTCTGGACTGAGTGCCACGGCCCTGACCTGTGTTGTCTGGAGGGCTGGAATCAATGCTCATGGGCTGAGGGGAGGAGGAAGAGGTGCTGGAAGCTGCCGGGGTGGAGGCGGCGGCGGCAGCTGCTGCTGCGGCGGCGGCGGCAGCGGCAGCAGCCAGGGCCAGTTTCTCCTGCTGGGCCTTGCGGATCTGCAGGGCGTCCCACTCCTGGACCTCCTTTTCAAACATCTCATTGTCCCCCCTCACATGCTGCTTCAGGTCTGGAGGTAGTTTGTCCATGCCGCCGAGTACCTGTCCTGTTTCTTTATCAAACTCCTCTGCAGAGACAACACAGAGAGCGACAGACGATTCTGATCTGGTTGGAATTCGGACTGTTTGCTGTAATGAGAGTTTTTGATGTACATTTTTCAAACAAAAACGCTTTTGCGATCAAACTTTGACAAGAAGTCAGTATTTCTTTCGTGTCTGGATGAGAGATGGTTAAACAAAGTGGGAGTCAAACCAGCTTCACCTTTTTATTTAAACTGAGCTAACAGCAAACAGAGCTGTGTGAGGTTTTATTTTAGTGTTAAATGAACTGGTTAGGGAGCAGCTAGTGTCTGTATACATGTTCATACCTGCAGCGGTTGGAAATGGTCCTAATCTGCTCACAGACACAACATAATTATACCACGTTCCGCAATGTTTTAAACTATAAAGCGTGTTGTATTGGAAAAATATAATAATATTACAATTAACCAAAGATAAATGCTGTCAGTACTTTTGATCGTCTTCTGGTCATTGTCATTAAAATATCTAATAAATAGAGAACCTTGAGTGACTGAATGAATAACACTGTGATATAATCTCTGCTTCTATAGTGTTTATATGTTCAATCTTTCATGTGCTTTTGTAACTGTAACATGCCATACTGAACATACATGTGCCTTTCCGTTTTTCCGTCTCCAGGCAGCCAACGGCACCCCGGCATATAACAACGCATTGCTATGAATTGTGGGTAATTCCCTTGGACAAACTCTGCAGAAATGCTGACATACAGAAAGTCCTGAAGGGCTACAAATGTCTGAAGGAGCACTGGATGCACTGGATGATCCAACAGTGGCACAGAACTAAAGCCCCTTCTGCGCATACACTGTGACCTGCTGTAGATGATGGATTAAACCTGTGAGTGCGTCCGCTGCGGCCCACCTGGATGAGTGATGTCAGTTAATGGTTGGTTCGGGTCAGTGTTTACCTTCTATGAGAAAAGGCTTCTTGTCGTTGATGTACATGAGGCAGTAGGCACTGGCGTTGCGGTAGCCTCCAAAGGAGTCCCGGACCAGCTCCTCCCAGGACGACTTGGTGACGGAGATGTCGTTGTACTTCATCCAGCAACGCTGGTGGGGGTCGTAGATGTAAGCCCAATAGTGGCCTGCATTGGCTTGGCCTTCGTGGACAAGCACGGCGTGGAGCCGGTATGGGACCTAGGACCACCCAAGGGAGATTTGGACTCCGGATTAACAGTCAGCAAATGTTTATTTGACTTTGAGCAGGATAGAGCATTTCTCACCTGCATCATGGATTTGTCAGAATACATGAGCTCAATGGTCCTGTGGATTCGGTTGATGCTGCCCTGCAGGTCTGGTTGGAAGAAAAATGATACGCAATCTATCAGTAAGGCACCTTTTGCGACATTACTGTGGCACAGGTAATTCATGCTTAAAGAGGCAGGTACAATAGACCAACCACGAGTGTCGTTTTCCACTTCACTCCTCCAGCGGTGCAGGCAGCCCTCGAGCACCCTCAGCTCTTCGTCGGTGATGTGGCGCGGGGCAGGGTGCATGGGGAGGTCGGGGGGCAGCCGGGACTGGGTAAAGGGCTTATGAATGGGTACTCGTTGCTGCTGGCCTGCAGTGGCAGCTGGAGTGGGAACTGAGGCAGAACCTGAGCTCTCTAAGGGAGGCAAGGGGTCCTGCTCGGCTGTGCTGCAGGGGTAAGAGACACATCATTTTAGAACATAAGCTTTTAAAAGCTAAAATAGAGCTATATACCACAGATGAACTGAAACATATTTTAAAAATGTTTAAATTGAAACATACACTGCAAAAGGGCCATCCACTTCTTGTTACAAAATCAATAATTAAAGCAGCAAATAGAAAAGACTATATTAATGACATATACATTAACAGAATATAGAATACCAATGACTTCATTTTTTATTTAAGCTCATTGTGCAGGAACTAAAGATATGTAACATACATTGAAAAGCATTTATGTTAGATTGATGTTAGAGCTCCTTGTATGTCTCGATGTATTGACGTCACGATTGCAGCAGGTGCAACACAGAAGAGCTGCATTAGGCACGGAAGCCTATCGTTTATCTACCGTGTGACAGAATGTATTATTTGTATATTTAGGATTGGCCGACGAGAGGGAAGGAGTTGCGGATGCATGCTGCGTGACCGCTGGTGTGCGCGCACGTTTCTGCTTATATTTTAAGCTTTTAAAAGCATATCAATTATTTCAAACTAATCTTAAATTAACGACATGAACTTTGATATAACAAATTTCCATGACTTTTCCAGGTTTTCCATGACCAAACGAACCCTGGGACATGAAATGGAAAAGAAAATATATTTAATTTCAGGCTGACAAAATGAGCAAATAGGTATATTTAATAGAAAAATAAAGAAAAGAAGAAGAAAAAGGCCAATGTGAAGACCTAATTGGACTCCAAGAAACCTGAGCCTATTGATGAGCAGGCAAAATTCATCAAGTGAAAAGAGACAACTTTGTGCCATTGGGAGGGTTTGCTGAAAAAGAGGCCGGTCATGCTCTCTTGTTATGAAACTTGCCTCGGTTGGGACAGCGGTTGTCCGGTTGTGCCACCTGGGGGCGCTGACGAGTCAATGTCTTCCACTGGGGAAGTGCACACTGGCTTACTGGAGGCAAACTCCATGGCGTACTGGAGAACATCTGCCAGAGGAAACCTCTTGGGGCCAGAGCCGTAACTCAGATACCTGAAAGAGGAGGGTGCAGTGTGAGGAAGTCCTCTCCACGGCTGTCTGGAGAGATTTGTTGACTTGGCTGAACTCTCAGCTATGGGTGGACTAGTAGTACCTCTCCAGTCGCTGCTGAAGCAGCGTCAGGTGCTCTTTCAGCCTCCTGATCTCCTCCCTCTTGATCCGGGTTACTTCCCTGTTCCTGTCCATGTACCTAACAACACAAAGACCACAGCGAGAAGCCTCAGTCTTCAACATGACATCAGCTGTTTTTCCACAGAAAAGACCAATAGTGCAGACTTTGACAGGCAAAACCCGCGCCATCCTTCGGTTACCTGTCCATGTAGAGCATAGAGGGAAATTCCAGCTTGTTGTGGATCTTCTCTGGACGGCCAAGGGCCTGGTTAAACTCAAACCGTGACAGTTCGAAGGTCAACACAGGAGGGAGTTCTGTGAACCAGTGCTGGAGGAAAACAGGATGTTGATCTTGAGGTTAATTATATTATTATGTTCAAATCTATAGTTAGTTTTTTAGTTAAGAAAGGAGACATTTTACCAGCAAAGTATGGAAGCATAACACTGTGGAATATAAATAACCTTTCCTTTAGAGAGTAATTACTGGAGAGGAAAATTACATAAATTCTTTTTTTTTTTATCCTTTAGTCCACCAAAGTGCCGTGAGAAGTCGTTGGGATTGCCGTGGGAAAATGTCCAATTCCACTAATTCAGACCAAAGCAAATTATTATTTAGTTGAATTGAAGCAAATAATGTGCCATTGTTGAGTGTGCAGTAATTAAATACTCTTCCATGCTAGTAGGGGGCAGTGGGTAGCGCAGTAATTACCTTGTTACTCTAAGATAGGAGTTGTGGAGAATAAACGGCAATGGAGAAAATAATTCCCAAAATAAAGATGCAGACTCTTAACTGGGCCCTGGGCGACCCGGATGAAAAGCCCATTACGAGTGGTGCTAAAAAAAAAAAAAAAGCAAGCTGTGAGCTCGAGGCAGTAAAGTGAAAGTTATCTTTCATTTCGGACCCAATTTCATAAGGGATCCGATTGCACAGATTCCCTTCTGCTTGGTGTGTGGGGAAAACGCTATCAAACCAAGCTTAAACCTCATCTTCAGACTTACCAACAATAATACCAATAAAAAAACAATGAAAGGGGCTGATAGGTAACTTGTGTGTCTGGGAGAGCTCTCCAAGACATCAAGACATCAATATGATCTGCCTGCAAAAGCTACAATGTGACAATTCTGAACTTTTGGAGTTGTTGGTGTGAAAAAGGTTGAAAGGCACTGCTTCAATTGTTTGGTTAGGAACAAAATAACCTTTTCTCTTTGACCCGTGCAGTGGATTTGCGCCACACTGTTGTGTTCGACTTAGGATGCAGGTCACAACAGAAATTTGTTTAACTTTTTGGAAACAAATATAGATTTTTGAATATATAGATTGAGTCTTCAGAAGAAAAACTTTTAATTGCAATTAATGTGCGATTAATTAGTATTATACTATAGCAAAATTATATATATATATATATATATATATAAATAATACTACTATGGAAAACAATCCAATTCCTTGTGTGTGCGCAACAATTTGGCCAACAACGGTGAGCAAGTACACCAGCCTAAAAAGCGAGGCTAACCTAGCTGGTTAAAACTACTGCTAAAAGATCATCAACCCTGGAAATTAAGTGGAAAATTAGTAATATAAGCTCAGCACTTTCTGCATCTTTTTCAAATGAAAAGCTGGGTTTCCTTGGATGGGCTTTTTGTATAACAGGATAAGGAAAATGAAGTGGCATAGAACGTTCTCACATGGTGCTACAAAACAAGCTACTGCCACCTTGTGGTACTTGTACCTTACAAAATATAGTCGGGCTGGCCTTAACACATCAACACCCACAGTGACTGAAACAGGACAATAATACTTACGATGAGTAATCTAGAAATCCAATGTGTTGACATTATTTCACAATAAGAAACTTCAAATATATCAAATATACATTGGCAGCATTTCATTGCAAGTGAAAGGTTTGTTTATTCATTTTCTAGGGGAAACCCTAGATTCTTAAATGATGTGGATGGAGTATCTCTCCTACTAGCTCCCTCCCCTGTGACTGCTGGAGCTTTTCCATAAGGTGGGGTGACATATTCATCAGTGCACTGGCCTAGTAATTAGCTGCTCCCAGCTGCGATGGGACAGTGGACGCGAGGTCACAGCCAGAATAGCACAGGTGCCACATAGGGACCAGGGGGTTAACCCTTCGGAGGGGATGTCTTCTATCAATCAGAAATGATTCAAGCTGAATGTCAGCTCTAACCCACTGCTAGTGCGACTCAAACTAACCTATTTACGTTTCATTTTGAAGAATGTTTGTGGAAACGAGCATAACCATGTAACACTGACCTCTTGTCCGGACCTGGCAGTGTTCTCTGCCGAGTGCAGGGACTCGATCTCTCCCTCGATCATCGCTGCTTCCAGACATTCGTGGAGATCCTTGAAGCCATTCACCTGCAGCGGGTACTGTCCGAACATCTCTGTATTCTCAAACTTTTTACCTGTGGAATAACAAAGACGGATGGAGAGACAGGTGCACAGAGGAGAACAGACAGAAAGATAGAGACAGATGGACAGACCGACAAAGACAAACAGACAGGGAGAGAGACAGACAGACAGGGAGAGAGCATACAAAGGTCACAGATGTGCCAGGTGTGATACGATGGTTTGGAAGGCAAAGAGCATGAAGACGATGCAATAACTCCACACTCATTTAGATCTAAGCTGATTTTTACTTGTTCAGCAGTCACTCACTCATCATTAAACAGGTCCACAGACCTCTTCGCATCAATTAGTGATGAGAAGCCCCCCCCCCCCCCCCCCGCCCCAAATAAAACCAAACAAAGGGAGAGGAGCTGCTAGCGGACATGCAGATGAGGCATTAAGGTCGTTTCATGAGCAGCCGCCCACTGGCCCAGTGTTTGGTGGCTGTGGGCCAGTATTGTCACGCATAATAAGCACAATGTCAATCAGCCATCAAGGTCTCCCACGATCAATGCAGCCGCTCTCCTCTTTTACATGGCCACGTCTCATTAAGACAAGGTCACTTTTCATTACTAGGGGCGAGGACGGGCCACTCTAGCTTTCTCTCTTTGCTGGTTTAAATTGAACCGCTCATCTTACCTTCCAGGACGCCCACAGCAAGGAAGCGGCCGTAGAAGAGCTCCACCATGGGGTTCTTTGGCTTCTCGCCCTCCCTTAAAGCAGAGAAAGGTTATTTACAGGAGGTATTTCTGATTCAGTTCAATGTAAACAATGTTTATTTGACTATGCTTTAAAACTTAAGTATACTGCATGTCCACTCTCAGGATGGAGACACTTTTGCCTACCTGTCTTCCTCGGCCTTCATCTGGAAAGCGTCCTCCAGCCAGTCCAGCAGCTTGTGGGTGAACTCGCTCACATCTTGCTGTTGAGGAGCACAAAAACACACACACATTAAACGACGGCCTTTGGGAGGTGCATGTCACAGAGTCAAACTACAGGACTTAACTGGACCTCGGAGCAAAACAGTCCCATCCGTGAAATCATTGTTACGTCTGTCATCTGCTGATGTACACTTCTGAGGCTACTCGTCTGAGTGGATGAGTTGGCAGATTGCTGGATTTCAAAGAGGACCAGCATTGCCACGAGGCTATCATCTCATTCACATCCATGCCAGCCTGTAATTCAGGTCAATGCCTGTCTGAATAATACAGAGTAGTGACATGACTGAGGGCTGACCTCCGTTAACCCTTTACACTTCACGCTGATGAAAGAAGGGCAGCACTGTGCATTGAACCTTTACGTCACATTAGGGCTGGGCGGTACGGTATGAACAAAAATTCTTATCACTGCCCTTTGTAAGACACGGTATATTTTTCAGAGCAAACACATTCATTCATTGACGGCAAAAAGGACTGCCGACTAACTGAACAGCTGTTCAACGCTCCTTGTTCACTGGCCACTAACTGTTGTGTTGTGGTGCTAAAGGGTGTTGGTTGCAGGTTATTAATTGTTGTCATATAGATACAACCAAGACTCAATCTCAATACATGTAAAGCAAGTACACTGAATATTATTTATTGTAAAGAGGGATGGGTTTGAGCATTACTAGTTAGAGATGTGTGAGGATAGTAGAAAAACAATGAGATTTGAGCAGTCAAGCCATAGCTTGATATGACAAGGCCACTTGGCAGATGTTATCTAGCCATGATGATGCTCAATCGACAAACTGGGCCTGTGCTTAGGGAGCGGCTTCTGTCAGGGAGAGGATTACCTGCTGTGACTCGCTGGACTTAAAGGCATCTTTGAGGATTTCCACAGCTCGTGATGGATCCACATATTTCCTCTTGGACCCCACCATGAGGGAGAAGAGGATCCTCAGCTCCTGCATGAAGGGCAGGTTCCTGTGCTCCTGGTCAGGGTTAAAACAATCAGCAATTTAGTGAATCAAATAGTCAAGCCAGCGTTCCTTGAACTGAGAATTCAAGGATTAGAATATTAATACCGTCTCCTGCTGTAGTTAGAGTATATGAGATGAGGATCATTGGACCTGCAGTGAATTGGTCAATGACGATTACAACTGAGAAACTGAGCTAAAGTTACTGGCATGTTCTGTGTTCATACAAATACATACCTGCCAACTCTTGACCTTTCACTCGGAGCATGTTTTTTTTAGCGAAAATGATGGACAGCTTCCACTTAGAAGCGCAAAATGACCTTTGACAGAGGATTGGCTGAAACCCGGCCCGCCTCCCAACTCCTAAAAATTGCTTGTGGTGCACATACAATGGCCGCAGTCGGTCTCTTGCTAAAAAAACAAAACACGGCTTGGTTTCATAATTTAGTTTGAGACGTCAAAGGTAATGGGAGTTTATGATTCATATGTTGGAAGTTTGCAGTTATTTTTTCTGTGGTTTGGGCAAGGGTTTGTCGGAGAGAAATTAGCAATATATATATCAGTCTTGCTTCTCTGAGGAAATGTGCATGTTACATCTACACAATATCTGGACTAATTTGCATATAATATTTTATATCGTTGGAGTTGTGTTTGGACTATTTTTTGGACTAACAGATGAGTGGATATTATAGCAAAGGCTCTAATGTTTCAAAATAAGGGTGCAGCAACAAATCAAGAAAATTAAATTATGGAAATTAGAGGTTTTATTGAATAGAACGGATTTCGTTACGCATAATAAAATACAAAGAAATGGTAAAATAAGCAGTGCTTTTACAAGCAAAAAAACATGGGCTCTTTAATCCTGTATTCTTCAACTTGTACTACGAAAAGCACAACTCTGCTGTGCCTTTGCACGTAAATGGGATGTGCAAGTAATCATCTACATTACATATCAAACATGGACCCATTAAAATTGAGATATTACTGGACATTTGTGCAGCTGACGTCACTATACAAGCTACATTGTAAGCGTGATCCCCACGAAATTCAAAGTCAAAATGACGGCGGTGTTTACCGGTATCACCGATCTTTTACGACGCTGTGATCGATGTCTGCCTGAGGAAAGAGCGGCAGATGGATTTTATGTACAAATACTTCACCGATTGGTGATTCAGAAACTATTTCAGGCTTAATATTGAATTGTGTGGTTGAATGGATGCCGACTACAAGCCATTTTTCTTCATATTCAGTTGAGCAGTGCGTGTTTTCATTGATGCTGACTGAAACATAATTGGCCGCTGTGCAATAATTAAACAACAAAGTACTTTATTATCGACAATGTTACAATGGGTTGCGAAAGCTGGTTAAAGCATCACAACGTCACTGTAATCAGTGATGGAAAGCTAGGGATCTGTCCGCGGTGGTAATGGCCAACGATTCCACATCATTGTTGCAAAGTGAAAACATATTGATATGTCTGATCACCTTTAAGATCAGCTCTTACTCTGGAAATTCCCATCAGACATCTGTTGCACCATTCTCGTTCAAGCACACATCCCTTCTGGACTTTGCAACGGTGCTAGCATCAGTAGCTAGTGGGGTTAGCAAGTGGTGCTAACAGCACAACAGTAGCCAGCGACAGTGGGTTGGCTGGTTCAGAGTGGGAGCTGTTCATCTCAGAGAATAAATGCAACCATTCCTCAAGACCCACATCCAGCTCTTGGGTGCTTCGTGTCGCCTGCCAATTAAAGTGAACGGGTTCACTTTCAACGGGCTGACCTTTAGGGTAGACCAGCTATTCTCATTTTAGTGACAAGCTGCTACCCAGCATTGACCAGCAACCACAAGACATCCATTTTATTTCTTTTTCAGAAATGGTAGATTAATACTAATAGCATTGAACAAATCACACGTGAGTTGCTTTAGTTAGTTACAACTGAGGTAACAGTGTTACACCGATATAGGAGTTTGTATAATATTGGTGACAGGCCCCTGATTGGAATCAGTTATAAATTGTATGGTGGCAGACGTTGTGATATCAGCAAACAGCTTATTGTTGTCCGAAGACTCCACACAACATGGTATCGTGATCCCATCCCTCCTCTGGTCTTACCTTTTGGTTGCGAGGCAGGTCGTGCACTCGGGCTGGCGGGGAGTAGTGAAGCACCAACCTCTGGAACTCCAGCAGGTTGAACAGAGACTTTAGGGTTGAAGAGAAAGGAGGGTTGTTAAAATAGATAGATTCAGGTCAGAGAGAAAAGACTAAAAGAGATGCCTTGCTTAGACCTTTAACAAAGTGTGGCTTTCAACCTTTTAACTCATCACACACACAACTGTTTCCACTTTGTAGGAGTTACTCACAGTACTTGGTAAACCTACATGTGTGTGCAAGATACTGATTCTCTATCGTCTACATTTTCCTAATTAAACATCGTTATCTCTTTAAATTAAATCAAGATCTCTCATCTATTAAGTCCATCCATCTCATGCCTCTGCCAACTGTGGTTCATAAAACAGAAATAAAGTTGGACCACACCCAAATATGACATCAGCCTGTAAATTCTGTTTTACAAGGAATACTATGGAGAGAGGGCTTGTTGCAAGGTGTGATGCGTGCTGAAACACGAAATGCATTATTGGCCCTTTAAAAAGCCAGAATATCAACATTTTGTTGGGTGAGATTTGATTTCATGTAAGAAATAGAGTACAAGTAGAGGCATCAGTGTAACAAGAGCCACGGACTCTCCCTGCCAGGAACTCGGGTCATGGTGGTTCATTTCTGTTTGGGACATGAGTGGACAGGAAAGTCCTCGAGATTTGGATGTCTCATTTGAAAAGGTTGTTTACTTCTGTTCTGGCACCAAGTGCAGCAGGATCAGGTTAGAGCGCTGCCTCCTTTGGAAGGGTGGGGGTTACATTACACCGCATGATGGTGTATCCAGGGTACATGAGGCATATTTTCGCTCAGGTCACATTCTACCACAGACTCCAGCAAACAACACACTGAGTCTTTGTGAAAGCTGGGCTAAATATGTCCCAGCACTTTACCGCTTTTTAAAACTGATTACGGCCTTACCCAGGGCTGCTACATAGGCCAACAACAGCAGATTAAAGCATTGATCATTACGATCACATGCCCACGCCAAGACCTATGGGTCCAAAACAGTAGCAGAACTCTGAAAAGTTGTGTAGTTGAATCTCAAATCTGCATGTGTGTGTTGAAGAACCTCTTAATGTGGACTGAACCTGTGAATGTGTGTGTTAAGAATGCATTAATGCATTATCACATTTAAAAGAAAGTTCCCTTTTATTATTCTCTGCATTGAACCCATCCCACACTGTGGGAGCAGTGCACTCGGGGAGCGGTTCGTATTTATTGCTCGGGGACACTTTGACACGGGATATTGAGTCATCAACCCTGGGGTTAGCGGCCCACCCTCCCTACTCAAATGTGTGCCCACCTGAATGACAGCACTGAACCAGCAGGTATTGCCAACATTTTTCAGCCCGACGGGGCAGGTGTCGACCCTCTTCCGGTCATGCGGGTTGGGGGAGTCGCTCCACACTTCTGTGTGGGTCCGCTTCAGACTCGCCTTGTTCTCGGCTATGCTGGCCTCCAGAACTCTGAAGAAAAAAAGATTGTAAAAAAACAAAACAAATCCAATTTCCTCACCTGCTGCAGTTTATCCTGCAACGCGTGCGCAATAACACAATTTCTCAGAGTCCTTTTGTACCCGATTGTAAGAAATTTGCCTACGGTGTTTCTGACGTTACTAGAGCAGCGATTCTCAAATGGTCACAAAAAAAGATATCCTGTGATTTTGAGTCTGCGCATGTGCGTTTCCGCTGTTCCACTAGAGAATGGGACAGAAGTTCGACGAAGATGTTTGTTGAATATTGCGTAGATGAGAGTGGGGGGGGGGGGGAATGTGAGGTCACAGTGAACATGACCTTTGACCTCCAAAATCTGATGAGATTCATGCTTCCACCACCGCTGTTGCCAAAACAAAAGCACTATGATTTCAAATGAATTAAATAAACAGGCCCTGTGAACTACAGGTCAGGTGCATCCAAACCTCGTCTGGCAAAGTGTTCAAGACCCAATTTCAAAACTGCTTTTATATAAGCCATTAAGGTTTAATCTTTGACATTATGTGATGAATTTTAATGAAGCCTCTTATCTCAGACTAGCTGCAGAACAGATGTGGCTACAGGATGCCACACGGTCGATCAAATGTTCTCATGAATTATTTTTTCACTTCATTCACTGTGGCAGGCTGAGTATAGTAAAGAAGAATCAGAATCAGATTTTGATCTTCATTTGTTCGGATCGTCGTCTCTCTTGGGTTATTCGTTTAGGGATTGGAGCAACAGTTTGGTCAGATGAGTCCAGAACATTAGTCCTGCTGCTGAGCCCACCTGCTGATGGCCTGCTCCTCATCGGTGATGCCCGTCTCCCTGAAGGCCCGGTTGGACTCCTCTAAGCTGAGAGCGATGGCTCTCTGCAGATCATCCTTATCATCCCCAGTAAGGTCAATGACGTCTGCAGGAAATAAAAACCACACACAAGCTGTCATTGGTTTTGCTTAAGCAGGATATTACATGATTGTATGTTTAGTAAATGGTTTACAGAAGTTTTCTTTAAAAAGGACACTCATTTTTAGCCAGCTTTGGCATCACACTGTTGGCTTCCCTCCATGCCGCCAGCCCTGTATCTACCAGGAAACGGGCCAGGAGCCCTGGGCGGCAAGGGGGACGCTGCCCGCACTGCGATGACACAGATCCAGCTAAAAATGACATGTTTGGGTTTTCTTTTAATCCTCCCTGTAAACTCCCAGCGCCTCAAAGTTGAAGTAAAGTGCTCACTTGTGTCTGCCTGGCTACCGACACTGATGTATCTGTCGCTGGCCACCTGGGACGTCTGGTAGTAGGCGGTGTCATCTTCCTGAGGAGCCTTGGCGTTCTTCTCCGTCAGAAACGCCACGGCCTCGGCCAGATCTCCATTGCTCACCTGCAGTAACAGTTTCATTTGTGAGGCGCATGTCAGATAGCAGGGACACTAGACTCAAGGTTCCCCCTCGGTTTTCAGCTTTTTCAGCTGGGGGACGGACACAGACACATCTTCCCGGTGTACCTGCAGAGCTTGCTGAAGCAGCTGAACGTCTGTGGTGCCCGTGACCTCCCTCAACTGGTTAAGTAGAGTCTGCTGGTGCTGTAAGAGGGAGAGAAGAGAGAATGATGCACAGCGGTTTAGAGGAGAGCATGATGGGAGATGGTACATTAGTATCTGAACACGACAGAAGAATCTTAACGTCAAATGACTATGTAATGAATCTTAATTTAACATGATTTATATGAAACTCGAAGCACAGACAAATGATTTAATCTGACCTGTTAAATTCTCACTCCTATTCAAGTTGGATGACCTACTGATGTCAAACTAGGCTGGACCTCATGATCTCACTGCGCACGCACAAACACACACACACACACACTCTCATATGAATGCACCATGGATAATGGGAGAGAGCGCTTAGTGTCTGTGCTCATGGCACAAATCTTGGGCTGGAACAGGCATGAGAGAAGCAGCGCCTGAAGCTGGTGCAGCAGGCATCACATAAGTGTGTCCGTTCAAAAGCGTCTCCTTCGTTTCTGAACACGATATTAAAGTGCCACACACTTTCTCACACTAGGAGACTCGTACTAGAGGAGACTCGTGTTAGGGCTCATTGAGCTATTGGTTCATTTTACAGCTTTTAGGACCCAATGATTTAAATCCAAGTGAGTTTTTCATCTTATTCGATTTATTATAATTTGGGGAAATACAGGCATCTTTTTCAAGTATTTTTGGGCCAAGTTGTAATTCCATTTTAACCGCTATTTAAAATTTGTGCCACAGCCACAAACTTGCCATGAGCTGGTGAAAAGTTGCTCTCTACGCGGCCTGAGAGTGAACATTAGCTCATACCAGATTGCCACATACACAGTGATGCCAGATGTATCACCTTGCTATCGGGCACATGAAATAACAGCGCAGCTATTTGGAAAAGCCAGTTGGTGCAGTTACATCCGCTATATCATTTTCTAAAATATTAAACACATAATTAAATGTTGTTTGATCAATACATAAAAAAATGTTTGCGTATACGCATACTCAAACATTTACTGAATTCTAATTGAGGTAAACAAATCTTGAATTAGGAATGACTTAATTTTAAAGACAAACTAGCAGCGCCCCACAAAAGAAGATTAGTTTGCTCCAGAACAACTTATCTAAGTCACTGCTGAGGTTAGGCTTAATACATTAACATTATACAGAGCAGTCACACAAAACATTGCGCACTGTAAGCATTTTCAGATTTTGTCCCTTCCCACGGACTGTGTTGCGTTGCAGAGATCATCTGGAAAGCATGTGGTGCTCTTCATAAAGTTCTGTTGGTTTTAGGGCTGCAACTAACGATTATTTTCTGACTAATCAATTAATCAGATAAAAAAAAAAAGAAACAGCATTAAAAAGCTAAAATTTCCAACCCTTTATTCTAAAACAGAACTGCAAATTCACAATGCAAAAATACTTCAGAAAGTACAGGTTGCTCCTTAAACATATTAATTCATTAAAAAACACAAATCAGAAAATTTAACATGAACATCAAAACTTGTTCTCTATACTACACTCAGACGAACAAACTCTCACACTCGGATACACCCCCACATTCACTTGAAGCTTATTCATTAAAGTGTTCCCATCAGTGTTACACCACATCTAAATACAGCTAAAAAAATAACCAAGTGATTCAGGTATATTGGGAAATGTTTTGTAGGAGGTTGCTTTCTGTTTGATGCTGACCACACACCCCTGTGTGATGTCACCTACGTTATGTCATGTGGCTTTAAGTTATATGCTTCTTAAGCAAAATCACACACACACACACACACACACACACACACGCACGCACGCACACACGCACACACGCCTCAATTGCTGATAGCAACGCACTCCCTCTAACGCTGCACCAGCTGATCGGAGGTGTCCAAAGGTTGTGCGTCAGGGTGGCATGAAAATTGACCACGACTCAACGCACACCTTGTTGTGATGGACGCCAGAGAAAAACTTGAGCTTCTGGATTAGTTCACTACTCCCCAGGGAAAAAAGAGCAGCTCTCTTCACAAAGATCACAAAGATCTGTTAAGACACTGCGCTGACGTCCTGTACGAGCGCTACCGATGCTGAAGACAAGGAATCATTTATTTACAAGAAGATTTTATCGAGCCGCAACGTAACGTGGTGCACACCACACACTGCAGCTGAGCATTCAATAAAATTGTCCTCAGTCTTTTTCCATTCATTAAATTTCAGAAACAAACAACTCACAGATTTGTCAGAGTAACATCACATAAACAATGCTAGTAACTCTGTCTGCAACCATGCGTATATGGCGTATTAGAGGGATCAGACGGAAGATGAAAAGTGTGCAGAAGATGAAAGTGTGCTCTGGTCACTGTCAGTGACCAGAGCACACTTTCATCTCCAAATGGAGTTATTTGCCGTCAATGAAGTGCAAGGGAAAGTGGCACCTGTGACAGATTTGGGTCGAGTTAACCACACGCGGTTACTAAGACATGTGGGTGGGGGAGGGAGTGTGAGGTAGGGTCACGCACACTCACACACGGATCTACTTGTGGGGCTTTACAGCAGTGTACTGTCGGGTTCCCGGGACCGCTCTGTTTGTGCATGTGAAAGAGTTGCAATCAAAAAGAACTAATTAGGACAGGAACAGAAGAACCCTTTCAACATTTCACTATCTACAGGCCACTACATAATAAGTGTGACAAAACAAACTAAGCTAAGACATGGCCTTATATTCATACTCTGCATAAAATGATTTAAACTGAATAAGATCATGTCATTTCATTGTTGTTAACCATGGATTCATTTCAGCCTCAAAAGGTCAGCCTGCATAATGGGGATTGTGTTACACTGCTACTTTGAGTCAACAAGTGTTTATTTTAGCCCATGATTCAAACTTCTGACTGTCATCAACCCATCAGATGATTACCTCCCACCGCTAGCTTATGTTGCTTTTTTATGTAGAGTTAGCTATGTCCGATTTGGTTCATTATGTAAATAACGTTAAACACATTTGCTTAATTGCATTGGATGTAATTTTACAAGCATACTCTTATGCAAAACTGAAATGTATTCACATACAGCGTATCCATCCAACCAAACTTAAATTTAATCACAATTAGCCATGGTATGGTGACAATTCTGGCGCTGTGAGTCAACGTTGTGGCCCCGGATGAACGCTCGTACGGAGGGAGCATGACCCATCGTAACCTGAGCACCGCGCCACGGCATGAACCATGCCAACGCCCCGCAGCCATCAGCCCCGCTGCGCCCTGACCACGCGTAGTAAACAAACATTAGATTCGGGATGAGTAACCTAGGAAATATTCGCACACACAAACATAACGTGTCCAATATCACAAACTCGGACGAGAACGCATTCCTTAGCAAAGCCAGCCGAGAAAAAAAACCACGTGACGTTACTCCACAGCGTTAAATACTGCTTTAAATACAGTTTATGACACTGACACTTACGTTAAACCTTTCACTAACACTCGGCCTTTTTTATTTCCGCAGACACAGTTAGCCCGGGATGCTACTGTTATCAAAAGTTAGCATTTCCCTGCATTAATGCACATGATCTCGCGGTTACCCAGCGTTCAAAAATGGTTTACCAGTACTAAGCACTAACTAGCGTTACGTGGTACCGTTAGCTACCCGTTAGCTATCGTTGGCAACAACACAGTATTGGATAACGCTTTACGCTAGGCTAACGACAGGCCTAGCGTTAAAATAAAGACTACTTGCCATTTCGAAACGGATACTCGCACCCTCCAATCACCCAACATCCTAATACGTGGTTACCTTACCTAACAAGAAGCGGACGGGTCGACTATGCATGCACTTTGAGCTCCACAACTATGCGGCCAAACAGTACGGCTAATGTTAGCTAGCCCCCAAGCTAGCTTCAGTAAGCTTACCTTCTGCGAATGCTGCTGGAGGACATTCTGCTCCACGGTCATGGTGGATTCAGAAATAGATAAAATCCAATTCAAACATATAGTTGTAAAATGCACAGAGCACAATTAACTGAAGCAAATTAAAACACGATACTACGATGTCCCCTCCTCAGTCAGCAACATCACGGGCGCCATGGCAGAGATACTAGCGCAGGTCGTCAGTAGGCATGAAAACATTGCTCTGCTTCGCCCGAGTTCTGGGATTGACTACTCACGTCTGCCTGAACTCCATTTACATTACAGATAAGATTCAGATGCTGGGTCTGAAATCGTGCATAACAATAAGAATAATCAAAAGTAGGGCTGTTTTGTGATTATATTATGTTGTGTACCAATACAATTAAATATATGCACCCAGTGTTAAGTCCCAAAGAAGGTAGCGTATAGATTGATCCATAACATTCTGTAAGGAAAATTGACATGATTCATGAATACTGATTAAATTCTACATACACTAAAGGAGTGTGTTGCTCAAAAGTGAGTGAATTCAGATACAGATCACCACCGAATCCACAACACCTTGGCTGGACATCATGACTGCTATTAAACCCATGCTACTGTCGTGTTTTAGACTTCCTTGTGATGCAGGCCTCTCTGGCCCGAGGTGCGTCATCAAAATAACACTGAAAAAAAATGGTTCAATCAATCAAGTATTTTATTTATCTTATCCATTCTTATGATTTTAAATGTATACAATTTAATGACAATCGGAACACAAATGTGCCATTTCTAGGGGGAAATGTTTTTCTTTTTACCCAAGTTTATTTCTAGATTAACATTCACTGTAAAAGACGAGCCAAGTAATGTGTATTTATTCCTGAAAGTCTTATTCACTTGAACCAAGTGTAATGCAGAATGATGTATCATCATCATCATTCATAATCATTGAATGATACACATATAATACTGATATAATATGTTACAGGTGTGTATCCTGTTGTCGTTGTCTCTCTCTCTCCAGTGACTCATATGATGCTGCCTGCAGCCACTGGATGACAGAATGAGAACGAGAGGCTGAGGAAGCCAGGCAGACGAGGCCTTGGATTATCTTGCATGTACCCCTATCAGCTTGTATGTGACCAATTGATGGCATTTTGATTTACTGTGGTGGGTTGAGCATCAGTGTCACATTTCTCCTTTTGGGAAAGTAGTTTTGAGTTTGTGCCTTGTATGGATGTTTAGATTTAGTGTTAATAAATGTTTGTTTGTTTGTTTATCAATTCATTGCCCGTTATTCTTCTCTTACAGCTATTTCTATTGTTACTCCCCGCCTCCTCTAAAAATTGGTTGCAGAACATAACATAATATTCAGTGTATTTTTCCTTTTATACTTTATTTACTATATAATATATAGTATATAATAATATATCGACACTTAATTTAAAATTCTGTTTCTAGCACTGTAAAATGACGGTTGAACTTAGCGATTGGAAGGCAGAGTGAAGATGATAGATATTGGTGACTATGTAGCTGATCTAGCCATTTCAATTCAATCTTTATTTCTACATCATGTACTGGAAATGTAATTCATGTCAATTTTAGGCTGCTACCCAAAGGCCATGTATCTGTATTGGGACTTAAAAAGTTTGATCGGTGCATCGCTATCCATAAATATTTTTTGGATCATAGTCGATTTTAATGGTAATATTATACTATATTATTATATAATATTATAATGTTTTAAGATATGACTCTTCCCAGCAAAAATATATTCCTTGAACTGTGCATCAGAGCAAAACAAAAAACACATTTGAAAAGTTCTAACTGATTTGCTCTAACTATTCAGACAGATAGAATAACACCTACGTCCCTTCAAATGTGTCAGCTGTGATGAATTCAGAGCGAGATGTAAGAGAACATTCCTTTCGTACCAAACTGGGTCATTCTTTAGATGTTTAGGGTTAGCGTTGTTTGTAAAAGTCATAACTGAAGCAGAAAGCATGCCTTGTTAACACGAACTGTGTCATCTAACTAGTGCATATACATATTAATGAGAATAGTCAGAACGTTGTAGTGTCATTGGGGCAAGGATACAGCAGCACAAACACATTGTGCAGGAAGATGTCAACAAGACTTGCAGTTGTCTGCATTTTCATCAGAGGAAGATTGATTATTAAAATTATGCAAGGTGCCATTCGCATTAGATATCACTACATTCTTTGGATTTTTTGCATTCAGTTCAGACCTTATCTGTTCAATGCTGGTCTGTTATTCAGCCCTCCTCCAGCAGATGGCCCCCTCCTCCTTTAGAGCTCCAGCATGCATTACGACAGACTCTCACAATGGCAGCAGGAATGTGGAAAAGATAATAAATCATGAAAATGATTCCACTTATAAATCACCAAGTCTGCTTTCGATTTTGTTTCCCCAGCGCTGCACCATGATCAATATTTCATAGCGTCTACGTTGCAGTGTGCAGAAATATTGACTGAGAGTGTGTGTGTGTGTGTGTGTGTGTAAGGGTTGACCTAAGCACACAAAACACGTCCAATAAAACCAGCCTTCCTGTGTGAGCCAACGCACCACACAGTTTGACCCCAGGGCAGGGAGTAGAGCTATCAGTCAGAGGAATCTGGGGAGCTGTCAGGAAACCAATCAGAAAATAAGTTGATGAGTCAATTGGCAAAGTCAAGCGGTAGCAGTCTGGATAGATCCTCGTCTGACAAGAGCCTAGACTTGTTTGAAGATCAAAAGGGATCCTGAAAGTGAGCCTGGGGGCTGAATGATAATATCTTCAATCGCACCAGGACTTCTTTTAAACCGCTCTCTGTATGTGATTCAGTAATCCAACACATTGTAACAAAAGACCTGTTTTGAACATGTACTTTTCATGCCATTTTATGGATGATATGACAACCCAGATGGATAGAGATAATGTGAACAAACTCGATGAAGTTGATAGAGAAAAAACATAGTGATTAAAATGTAACGTTCCATTTTAAATGCCTCTGCAGTCGATGTGGAGGCTTCTGGGGTGTGTGATCATCTGCTTGCCCATCTTGTCTCTAGCCTGCATGGAAACAGAAATATTACATTACTGACGTATATCATGGGATCCTAAGAAATGCAATGATAATTCAATGGAGATTTATTTGGATATTATTGAATGTAAATTACCTAATGCTTCAGCTTGTTTCTGCATTCCTTGGATCCTGGATAAAAGCTTCTTTGCAAAAAGAACGGATGACCGTCGATGGTGTCGATCACTCTAATGCGATCCAGTGCAGCCAGCTCTCTGTATACATATTATATTATAACAATATCTTAAAATGTGTCTATGCTCCTTTGAGTCTTTTTGTGCTGGATTAGATTTTTTGCCCATGTTTCCCCTCTGGCCTTCAAGGCTACTCTACAGTTATTTGGAGAGATTTATTATTTTTTATTAACTAAGGGCTTGCGGCAATTACATGTCTCTGAATGTGGCTGACAAAGCATCATCCATTATCATTCACCAGCTCCAGGGCAGGCCGTTGTGTTGGTCACTATAAGAAATTGAGTTGTGATGCTTCTTACAAGTGTAGTCTATCACATCTAGTAATGGGTTTATGTTTAAATGAGTTGGCACAGTTGCTATGACATTTTATATAATTGGTAGGATCTCTTCTTGAAGCAGACGGTGTGTCCAAGCACGCCGACACTAGTAATCTATCACAGAATACGCAAGTGGCTCAATGGAAAATATTAACAAATTACACCGCATTTCCGGGGTTGCAGGGCCCTACAGGGAAGCATCGACTATGGCTCCTCGTATAGAGGGGGCACACTAATCTAAGAGTGAGGCCTGCCTGGGCACCGTGAAGCGGATCTTCCAAAAGATGATTCTGGCCTCTTCTTACACATACTGTACGTTGTTACATTTTCTATAAATTCCCTCCGAAAAGGCAAACTCTTCTCCATCTTAGTTTGGTCTGCATCTCCTAAACTAAACCTGCATTATTTTGATCTAAATTCATTTTTATCTTTGGTACAGATATGCAATGAGGATTTCTGGGTGACTTGTTGACGTCGTCCTGAGGGAGGTTGGGAAGTATTCGATCAAACCCCCGGGTTACGTTCAACGCCACTGATATTAATCCTTCACAAAGCATGCAGCCATAAAAACTGATATGTCCTTGAAGGGATTTTTACTTCTTCCACTTTTTTTTCTGACAAGATAAGCTGCGCCGTGTTTTGGGTTCAGGGGAAATTACAATGCCTCGACGAGATCTCATTCGCTGATCCTCATATTTAATATCGAAAGCAGACGTCTATCATTGATGTTCATATGTGATACAGAAAATATGAACACGGCGTACCTGAGAGGCATCACAGCCCGGCAGCTTTTTAGTTGGAGAACAAATGTCAACGTATTTTGTGAGAAGCAGTCAAGGTTGCCATAATACATACTTCATTTAATTATGAATAACTGATTGTTTCCTTTCCCTTTTCTCTTCTGTGACATATGGCCATTGTTTTATGAGACAGTAAAGAGCAGAGGTGTGGACTCGAGTCATGTGACTTGGACTCGAGTCAGACTCGAGTCATGAATTTGATGACTTGAGACTCGACTCGACAAAACGTACAAAGACTTGCAACTCGACTTGGACTTGAACACCGATGACTCGTGACTTGACTTGGACTCGAGCCTTTTGACTCGAGAAGACTTGCTACTTCCCTTCCCTTCGTAGTCTAGGTCTGTGAGGCAGCGCACCATCACCCAGGGTTCCCCGTCCCCACTATAATAAAATGACTCGAAATGACTCGAAACTAAAATGGTACGACTTGTGACTCGACTTGAGACTTGTTGGCTTTGACTTGTGACTCGACTTGGGACTTGCTTCGTCTTTGACTCGACTTGACTCGGGACTCGAGGCCAATGACTTGAGACTTGCTTGTGACTTGCCTAACAGTGACTTGTTCCCACCTCTGGTAAAGAGTGAAGTATAGATCCCCCCGTGGTTGGATATAGGCTGTCTTGAAGAGATCTTTAAGAAGATTTCAGGTTTCTAATTCCTATTTTATCACCACTTCCACCAGTCCCATTTAGTAATAACAAAATGTTATATCTGTTACAAAAGGCCAATTTAATAACTTTAACCATAATCTATAACTTTCACCACACTAACCACCATATGAACTTCAATTCTAAAAGAAGTAAATTCTAAGAATGTTGCAGAAAAAAGGGAAAAGCCGAATGATCCAGACGCATGATCCAAAGCAGCGTTAAAATACCTAATCCCTAGTCACCTCAAATGTAGACCCTGCACCCTTAGAGGAATCTGAAAAACCTCACATGTAAGATGACCCAAAGAGCAAAGTATTCAAGCATTCACACTTGATATTTTGAGGGCTTAAGTGTGTTCACACTGATAACGGGAGAGAAGAAGAAGAAGCGGTAAAATGTTGCAGTGGTAATTTAATCACGCAACTGCCCTGTTGGATTTACACTGTACACAGAGTACTACATGAAAGTGTCCTAGAGGAAGTTGAGACTGTTGACAGCATCGCCATGGGTCATGTAGGGGACGTGCTCTTAGCACAAACAATAACTGAGGATGATGAGGGTGTCATCAGCTTTGCAAATATTTGGTCACAGACCCAAGAAAGGTCATTGACCACCAAAGTTGTTTCGACGGGGTAATGTCAACTTATTAACCAAACGTCATAGCGATGCATATAGTTGTATTGAAACATATTGAAGAGGTGGCCCTGCTGTCGTGGAGCCACACTGGTAGCATGGGGAAAAAAAACACAGTCAATAAATAAAATGCAACGTTTGTTACTTGACAAAGACTGTAATTATGATTTGGTGCTCTTTCACCGCTCTTTTAGTATAGCTTAATGTATCACAACATCAATTTGACCACTTCTCATATCTTTCAATTTAAATGCTGAAATATTGTAAGTGCTTTTCATTTGCTTTTTGAGATCCCCTCTGAGTGGCAAAGTTAATATTTACATCTCTGTATGACTTCACACTTGGGGGACCAATGAGAGCAGAAGGTCAAGGAGTTTTAAATGGCACCAAGCCCCCAAAGCACAAAGTTCACAGCCCGAGCTGCTCTCAGCCACACCAGTTGACACTGAAATGACAAGTACCTTCAACCTGGGGCAGGATTTTGAAATTTTCGAAAGAAATGTTCATGTGGAAAGTTCATGACCCTGCTGATCAACCGCTCTGTCATGTGACGTGATAAACCACACCGGAAAATAGTGGTTTCCTGATTTTTGATAGATCTGGTGAGATCATCGGCATTGCAACTTTCTCTCGGCATGAATAAACAGGTCAGTGTCACAGTGGAAACATGGAATCAAAACCTTCAGAGCTTCTCTGAGAAGACTTACCCAAATGGGGGCTTCCAACCCTGGAGGAGCCTGACCGAGATAGACCGAGACTTGACTTTGCTACTTCTCCCTAAGCCACTTTGTAAAACATTTACCCTGCTGCTTATCTGACTAAACATCCCACGTGTTCATCCATGGAGTGTTAGCCCAGGATCCAGTGGACACTGTGGACCACAGGGACTTTCACTCATCATGCATATTACTTCGGGTGTGTTTACACGCCTGCATTGGGTCACCAATAAGGAAGCTTAACAAAACAGCTTTCATTGATCTGAGCAACTGTAAAAAAAAGAAAAGAAAAGAAACTAGCAAGAAGTCTTGTGACCTTGTGACCTGTTGTTTATCTAGCTGCACATCTGGTTTATTAGTTGTGTATGGCTGATGACCTCCTCATGTCTGAGGCCATGGGAAGTAGCAGGTCAAGAGGCTATCAGGTATTAGGCAAAAGAAAGGACTTAAGCCGTGCTGCCACTTGTCATATTTACACAAAATGTCAGAAGAATGGGCTGAGTGTAACGCCAGGGGGGGGAGGAAGCTGCCGGTGTACTGCGTGGCTTGCGTGTGTGTGTGAGTGTGTGTGGAGAGAGGGAGGGGGAGTGCCACAGCTGCAGCCCAACAGTTGATCCTGTCCCGGGAAACAGGATCAGCCAGGTCAGGGCAGGGAGGAGGGGGGGAAAGGTTGTGAACCCGTAGGGGGGGAGCTAAGGAACCGACTTTACAAAGAGGTACATCTTCTAAAGCAAAAGCCCGAACGGGGGAGACCAGTATAAGGTTGGGAAAATAAAGCAGTTTGACCTCCTTTCTGTGAGTGGGAGTTTCCCACAGGTGTTAGCTCGCCTGTTTATTGATGTCTGACTTGCGGCTGCTCTCGTGCACGTCTGCACTGCAGCAGCTTCACGTCACCTACACATATCAAGGCAGTCCTTCATTTTTCACTGGTTTCTGCCGTCGTAACACTCTAAATGGGGTCACGCGACTAATAAAATGCAAATGACATTATGGGTGTGTGTTTACATAACGTGTGAGGTCAGACCATGTGGTCAAAGTTCAAACCCTTGCATGAGGAGAGGGTGATTAAACATCTGTGAGCATATTTATCCCACCAATCACCATGACAACCGGTGTCAGTTGGCTCCGTATGGCCCCCATGTGAACAAACAAAGCCCCTCAACAAGAGGATATCTCATCAACCCTCCAATCTAAGCACAATGCTTTTGCAGATGGGCCTCTGATCCGACCAGGTTAAGTGTGGCTATTTGGGGTTTTTGTGGAAAGAATAAGCATTTGAAACTTCAGGAAATAGGATTTTTTGGAAAGGCCCTGTGGCTCGTGACTATAAAATGCTCGTTTCGGGACTTGCGAGGTCAATGGCCTTGCTCCGCGGCGCTCACATCCTTTGGGCCTCATGCTGAGGTCAGGAAATCAAAGTGAGAAGCCACAGACAAACTGGCGATTGTCAAGTTTTACACCTTGACCTCGGCTTAAACTTGCGAGCCCCCTCCTTCATGTTTGCCGCCCGTCTCGGCATTCAGAGGAAATCAAGGGGTTACTGGCGGTTCAGCCTTGATAAGAATCTTTGAAATGAGAGAAGTTCACAGAGGGGAGAGGTTACCGGGAGTTTAAAGAGAGTGCAGCCAGTCATGGGGAGTATTAAAGAAAAAGGGAAGTCAGGGTTGAGGAACTGTGCTGCGATTCTAAAAGTGCAGCGCAAACAAAAAGCCGTTTGTTCGCTCGCCTGGACTTCATTTTCAAACCCAGCACGAGGGGAAGTTCTGGGGTGAACTCATCTTCACCTTTAGGGACTCTCACAATATGGGAAGAAAAAAAATGATCTCAGAACTGAAGAAGAGTTAAAGTTCTGCAGGGATGGAGCAACAGCATCTATTTAGGTCTCCCTGCTACACATCTGGTGACCTCCGTGTGTCCTCCCTGCTTTCAGCGTCTTTCCTGCCTTTGTTAAGACTCAGCATGCTGAGGGAACAGAAGCAGACGTTTCGGGGCAAATACAGGACATCCTCTCACTCCAATTGAACTTGTCTGTGATTACATAAAGTGCCGTTTGGCTTTGATGTCTCTTTTTGAACAACATCATTCGTTATTCAGATATTGGGACGCTGCCTATTGATATGAAATTGTTGCATTTACTCAAAAGAACTATTAAAGGGACATCTCACATGAAATAGAACTAAGCTGCCATTTGAAAGGAGAATATAATCAAACATAATGTAGGGAGATATAAATGTTTCCCCAACCAACGTGTTAGGATCTAATATACACAGTCCACGTGTGTGCATTGGATAGAAAACATCACACTTCTGAATAGCAAACTAGAAAAAGAGGAACAGATTCATACTAGGTCATGCATTTTAGTACTTTATTTTTGAGATATCAGTGCAAATGAACACCAAAAAAATGAAAACATAAAAAAAAATGAAATTATGTTTCAGGTTTTCACATGAAACAATGAAATCCCATATATATATACGCATATATATATATATGTATACATATATGTATATTTTTTGCTACAAATGTATTTGTCAGATGCACAATGCAGATCTATGATTGTACGTCAACCCCCCACTATCGCTGGAGCTCTCCCACAGCTCGTGTTAACCAGTAACAGAAAAGAAAAATCACAAAAAATATTCAATGCACGTTTATTTTTCACACAGTTCAGAATCAACTTGCTCGACAGTCTGCGGTTATTTAGGGACTGTTGGTATTCTAAACGGACCTCTCTGTGATAAAAAAGACCTACTTTTAAGACTTGACATTTTCCCTCTTCACCAGTAGGGATACACAGGTAGTTCCCATGCGTCTGCATGCAACAGGCAGCAGTGAGGAGAGTCAGACATTATTACACAACACAGCGCAGGATAGATTATTATTTACCACATAGAGACACATGCAAAGAACAAACCAACCAAAAAAAGATGGGCATAGCATCCTCTGCCTTTGTATGTACACTTGTACGCATATAATTCATATTTACATATCAGGGCATTAAAAACTAGGGTAATATCTTTTCTTAAACATTACAAAATAGTCATCTTTCATACTGAAAGTACTATTTACACAAATATATTTAACCATTGTGAAAATGTATTAATAATTGAAGAGACGTACTTCATAGGTATATGTATTAAAAAGATCACAAGACTAAATGGATAAAGCAGTGTGTGACATTAACCAAAAAGAATACAGTACAATCAAAATAAGGAGCTAGATAGCGGATATCCCCCAAGACATCAAATGTCTCGGTGGTTATTGGGGGCAGGTACACACATCCAGCTGCTTGGGAAAAAAAGATGTACCCGTGGTCTTCTCTTAATTACCATGCAATTCTTTTGACATTTTATGAGTTAAGAGGCTGCCACAAATAAAAAAAAAGAGAAAGAAAATGTCCATAAAGCACAACAGTTGAAGAAATGATGAAGAAAAGAATCACAAACCGTCAAATTCTCAACAGATAACAATACTGACATTTCTTTTCTTATTACATGCCGTTAAATGAGTGTGGAAAAGGACACCGAGGGCTCGGCTCGCGATAGTGCAAACTCTAGGTGGTCTTTCACGTGAAATGAAAAGCAACGAAGCAACGTGCTTCCCACTTGGAGTTTTCGTGTGCACGAAGAGAGAAGTGGTGGTTTTGTTTACCAGGGTGGTGAGATAACTTTCAGCCTTTTAACTGTTGCTCCAGAAACCTGTTTACACGCCGTTGCTCAACGGTAAGCACCGCACGCTCCCTGTTGACCCATCTGCTCAGAACGGCACAATCTGCAAACGCGACACCCTGAGTTTGCACTGTCGAATGCCGCCCACAAAACGCATAACTCAACGATGTGAGCATTCAAACCTCCGTAGCTCTATCCCCCTTTCATTGGTAATTATACCACACGGTGAATCTGGAGAAGCAATGCGTCGTGGTAAGATCCTCACTGGAGCTACTGCAGTGTGAACACTTTTCAAGGTCCTCCTTTGAGTGAATTTATCATGTGCGTTGTTGTAATAGAGCGCCACTAGAATGGCTTTATTTGGAATCTTATCTAAAATTGATGGGCCTCTGTCTTATCTGAAAATGTTCTGATGGAGAAAATAAATAAATGTCCAGTGAACTGAGTACTAACATTTTTGGAGTCATCAATAATAAATGTTGCCTGAAATGTTCATTCTAAATGTTTCATGACCGGCAACAAAGGGCACATGGAATAGTGATATGTGTAGAATTCAGGGAAAAAAATAATGGTAAAAGGAGGACCAAATGAAATCTATAGTGCGTGATAATTACTGATGGGAAAGGTTAGCTTTGTGACAGTTGTGCAACGTTGCCAAATATTATTTAAACATTTTGCTATGACAGACCTGTTTTATACCACTCTGTGACGTCGCCTTTTAAAATTGAATAACCAACTTTCTCTATTCCCCCAAAAATGTCCTGTTTGCATTTTTTACTATTTGTCCAATCAAACCAATTTGGCAAGTTGTTAAAAAAAAAAAACGGAAATAGAAACGAGTCAATGAATTCAATTCCACTTTGTATTTTTCTGCAGTTGATACAACTTCTACTCATATGATTGGCTCAGCCCCTGGCTCTCATGGCTGTGCTTGTCACTGTGTTTCGGGGATTGGGGGGTGGAGCTCAAAGTGTGTTCATAAGCATGCATTTCACTGATTGGCTCTTCTTTAACTCTGACCATAGAGTGGGTTCCCTCTGCCTGATCCCGCACCTCCTTCCTCAGCTGAATGCTGCCCTTCTGCAGCATGTAGTACAGGATGGGGTTGGAGCGCGAGAGGCGGGGAGAGTCCGGGTTTGAGTCACAAGCCTCCTCCTCCTCGTCCTCGTTCTCCTGACTACTCCATCTCACAGGGCTCTCGGGCTCCTGTTTGACCAAAGTAGGCGGGTCCCGTTTTTGAGCAACCGGCCATGGAGCTGGCTGGTGGCTCCAAGGGCTGCGGATGGGGCTGTCGCCCGCAGGGGGGGTGGGCAGTGGTCGGAGATTACTCGGGAGCCCTGAGTTAACAGAACCGTGAGGGTGCCAGCCCGGCAGGTGGAGGAAGCTGTGGTTTTGGGCGGGCTGACTGAGATGGCTGCCGTTGGCCTTGCCGTTGGCCTGCAGGACGGAGGGACTTGGCGCCCCTTGGGGCTGCTGGGACAGCTCCTTCAGGCAGTTGTCGGAGAGCAGAAGCTGTTTGAGCACATTGAAGCCCCGACTCTCTCTGGTGAGGGTTTTGCTCGGTGGGCTCCTTGGTGGAGCTTCCTCTTCCTTCACGTTGTTCTGCTGCTCAGGTTCTCTCTGAACAGCAGAAGATGCAAAAACATGTATGTTGCCACTGTTCACTGCTCTTGGACAGCTGGCATGATCATTACTTTCAGTCCGGTCAGAGCAGAGGCGTCTCTTTTTAGGACCTGGGCTCGGGTACTCCCTCTGTTCCTCTTTAACTGGCCTGGGCTGTGCTTCCGCCTGCATAGCAGAGCTGGTATAGTAGGTAGCAGTCTGTTGTTTAAGCAGCTGGCTGAGGAGGCCATATTTTGCAATGACCTCTGTAGGCCGTGGTTCTGTTTTTAAGTCCTGCTGACAATCTGAGGGTGGGCTGCCCTTCTCAGAGCTACTCTTTCTGCCACTAGAGTCCTGAGACACGGCCAAGGAGGGTCGCACGTCCTCCGCAAACTCAGTTTTGACCTTCACGTCCCTAGTGGGCCCATTAGAGCTGTCACAAATAGGGGAGGCACCAGGACCCTTCTCACAGCTCCCCCCTGCCACCTCCGCACTCCTCCTGCCGCTGCCACTGGGCCTCTCTTTGCGGCTGCCTGCAGCAGTGGCCGAGCCGGTTCCTAGAAGGAGCTGAAGCACAGTGCGCCTTTCAAGAAGGTTCTCGATCTGCGTTGAAGGAGGAGAAGCTTCCTTCTGACTGAAAGGTGTGCCACTGCCCGAGGGTCCGTCCGAGAGTGGAGTGGTGGTCCTGTGGATTGGAGCATTGAGCCTTTCCAACAGGGCAAGGGGCCTGCTGGCATCTAGCTCCTGTACAAGCCCTTTGCCAGGGGGGATGGGTGGGGAGGAAGAGGCTGTGCCACACTGAGCCAGATTTTGTAACAGTTTGCTGGCACTGAAAGCAGGCTCTGAAGCCTTCTCAGCAGGGAAGGCTTTGGATTTACACAAATCCAACGGGCTGGACTGGACATGGGGGGAGGGGTAGGAGTACGGGGACAGTGCACCACTAGTGTCCCGGGTGAGTGGGGAGTAGAGGGGCTGGGCTGGCGCTACGGGTCTATCTACGGGGCTTTTTGTCCTGGTCTCCTCCCAGGGGACGTGTCCCTTTGGTTGGCCTTGAGCCATGCTGGCCATAATGATATCAACGGGTGAATTGGGGTTACCTACACTTTTATTAACCATCTCATTATTTCGGCGCTCAAGAAGAAGCTGCATAAGTGTAACTTTAGAGTGTGACTTGAGGTCCTGGCTCATTTCAGGCTCCTTGTTCCTGCACAGCTTTGATCCTGATGGCTCTGGCTTCCACTTGTTTATTAAAGATTCTGTTAGTTTGTCCAGGGAGGAGGTAGACATCGAGGAGGAGGAAGATGAGGAAATAGCAGTGGAAATAGAGGGGACAAGAGTAGAGGAAGGGGAAAAGGTTGTGGCGGAGGATTGAACAGAAGCGTGGGGAGAGAATGCAACTGGGGGGGAGGAAAACACTGTAGTGGAAGAAGAGAGGTTAGACGTGGAAGAGGAGAAGTAGAAGGAGGAAGAAGGGGCGCTAGTTTTCGGCCGCGTGCCTTGTGTGCCCCCCCGGCTTCGTACGGAAAGGTCAATGGGAGAGCAGCTCGAGTAGGAACTCTCTGCATCACTGCTGTCCTTGGCTAGGCTCCTCTCCTGGACGGAGCACTCGCTATCCGACGTGACCGAAGATGAGCCACTGGGCGGCAGAACACCACAGCTGTCCTCTAGGTGCCCATTCTTGGTCAGCTGCTTCTGGCTGTTGTGGTTGTTCAGAAGCAACAGCAGCAAGCTGCTGCAGGTCTGCGGGGGACGGGTCGGACGTGAGTCAAAGCCTCGCTTCTCCCTCGGTGGTTGGCACGGAGTGGGGTTTGGAGCATGTGGGGGGGTGGGCGGGGAGCCTTGGCTGTTGCCACGCAGCAAGGAGGGACTCTGGGGACTGGACAGCACTGTTCGAGGGAGTGTTGTTGTAATTGTGGTTGTTGTCGTCATGCCATTTTGGGTTGTTAAGGAGCTTAGCGCGTCTGGGGCTCCAGGCAGAGTCCCTCCCACACTAGGTGGCCTGCTGTCCTGGCCATACTGCTGGTTGGCCATGGCAGCTAGTCTCTCGCTGGCAGATCTTCCTGAGAGCTGGGCTTTGAGGGCATGCTCTCTGGAGTACTGCTGGAGATGGGCTTCGCTGGACAGCAGCAGGGCCAGCTGACTACAAGCCACACTGGGCTTGGGTGAAGGTGCGGGACTAGAACGAATTTTCACCATGTTTGCCACCGCCTTCAGACGCTCAGCACAGGACACGGATTCAGCAGTGGCTGGGGCGGAGGGAGGCGTTGCACTGTGTGCTGACCGAGGTGATTCTGGAGGCCTGTCCTGACTATGTCCCCTGCGGCTGTAAGGGGTGTTGCTGTGATTTTGAAGTTTGCTCTTCCTCATCAGGCCCTTCAAACGGCTTGAGGCTGTCCCATACACAGGAAGGGGGTCCTTATCTGCGGGCGGAGCCTTGGATGGAGAGGAACACTCACTAGGGGGTTTATTAGAGTGCTGAGACATTGCCACACTCTGAAGCCGTGAGCTGAATGACTGAAGCAGGGACGCCAGCAAGGTGCTTTCTCCGGCGTGAGGAGACCCCTCTAGTGTTCCATTTTGCAGGCCTCCCACTTGGCCATTCAGCTCCACTGGGGGCGAAGTCATCCGCTGGGTCCCTGGATCGTTCCAGACCCCAGACCGCAGTAGGCGGGCCTTCTTCGGGTGCTGCGAAGAACCCAGGGTGGGCCCGTTAGTCCCAGCTTTGGGAGCTGTGGGGCCATGATTGGGCAGTTGGAAAGGCCCGCCCACCTTGTCACCCTGCTCCTGGTTGCTGTGGGCGGCCTCTGACCTGCCGCTCGCCGTGGCCCCAGGGCCGGCTATCACTGGATGCATCAGTAAACCTTCCAGATAAGTTAGAACAGCTGAATCCTTGTGTGTTTCAGGGCCAGGCTCCTCCCCATGAGTCATGTTCAATACTAGGTTCCCCTCGTATGGTTCAGCTCTGCTATTAGGAAACAAATGTCCACTAGGTCATCTGGTTGACAGTGTCATGTACTTCCTAAATACAAAGAAAGAAGAGTCCCTTTCTTTAGTGGGCACAGTCAGCATTGTGGTGAGGCAGCAGCCATAGCTGGAGGCAAACTGGGGCAGGTGGGCCTTCCAGGCATTGTTGTACGCCTTTAAACACTGTGGGACCCCAGAAGGCCCAGCTCCGCGCTCAAACGAGTAGCAAGCGAGGAGTCAGCTGGATTTCACCACGAAGATGTTGACACATTCCGTGGCTTTGGGATTTTTGGGATGTCTGTCCTAAGGCCCGGCGGATGTCCTCTCGGTGGCGCCTTTCTGCTTTGCAGATCTCAATTGGGGGACCTATGGAAGTGAGAGAGGAAAGAGGGAGGGAGAGATGGTTGGGTAGAGAGGAGAAGGAGAAAAGGGAGAAACTGTAAGAAGCAGGGATTTGCACAGCACTCTATCACATTCATTTCACCACCATGTCTGCGATCCCTGTTACTTAGCAACATTTCAGATTGACTGCACACGGCTCTCTCTCCTCTCTGCACTCTCCCCTCACAGCCACCAAGCAGACGATAAATGTAGATTAGGCCTGATTGGATCCAAATTGAAAATGCAAGCCCGCTACCTTGAAAACATTCAGGTCTTGAGCTGTAAGCCCCTCACAGCGATGTCTTTCAAAAGTGAAGGGCCTTGTGAGAGCTGTGAATAATTTCGTATGCAGCTTGTCATTTCAGTAGATTATTCCCCCCACCTCCCCATACCACCTCTCGCTCCTTATGCACTTGAGCAGCATCTCACACGACGCAACCCTCCACACAAAGAAGCAGCCATCCGCCCACACAAGCAAGCAATATGCATGCATGCCTAAGCACAGGGATGAATGTGCATCAACCTACACTACGTAATCTTGCTCCTTTTACCCTGAAAGGTTTTTAAATAAGATACAAAGGCAAAACAAAAAATGATGCAACTCGTGTTTACGGCTTCAGTACAAAGGCAGTGGACGATCACACTGAGGATATAGCCAACAGGCTAGCTGTAGCTCATAGTCGAGTGTGTGTGCGTATTGAGGGGGGGGCTTAAGTATCAGGTGCACCTGTCACACCACACCACTGTCAGGAGGGCAGAGTCGGTGACACTGGGGTGAGCATTGTGCCAGTTGCCATGACAGTGTCAGTGGCGCGGCCCTGGGAGACCTCTGCTCTGAACCCTGTCAGCGTGGTTTCCGTGGATACAGGACACCTCAGACAGTCCTGGCCGCGTCCAGTAAAGGTTAATTAATACAGAGCTTCCCCCTTTGCCTCAGCTGCTGTCCGTCCTTTACCTGATGCCGCCCTCACCTTCGGACCGACATGGCAGGTCACACAACAGGACAGCAGCCGTTGATTACGACCAAAGGCAACGGCAACCCACACGGCCAGCGGCCTAAATACTTCTCAGAGAGCAGTGGCCAAGGCCAAAAACAACAAAGCAACAGGCTTCTAATCAGGCTGAAATCCATCCTGGTGGCCAAGGTCCACAGGTTGTCATGACAGTCAGGGCAATTCTGTGGCACCCTGAAAATGAGCTGGGATTTAGAGCCGTTTTCAAGCTGATTAGTGCGCAATTCAGTCTGAGTTACAGCAGGAAAACAGGAAGGTGCAGCACAGAATGTATGGAATAGCATCATTTTACTGAGATTGGCCCATTAGCGTCAATTACAGTCCGAGGCCATTTTTAAGCGGCTGACCTAAATCCGACAAAAACAAAAGCCAACCTGGTCCTACTGGGCCATCTGACGTCTGCTGTCATGCTAATCTTAGATGCTCAGGATTAGGGCTATTTTCCCGCCAGTGAGCTTAGAGCAATTATAATAGAATGCCCTGTAACAGCACGTTTGATCAGCCCGGTGCACACATGCACATGTTTACCTCCCTCACAGCTCGGCTACGTAACTAATGGGATCCTGGTTAGTGAGAGAAAAAAATGGAAAAGGACAAGAAACACTGCTTCAGACATGGCAATTTCTGTTAATCTTTCGGCAGTCACCCGCAGTGAACCTTTGGAATCACAGCTGACCTGTCGATGTTTTTGCCCAAAGAAATTTCAATACAGAGGAGAAAAGGCAGCGTAGGAACACTATGACACTGCACTATGGTTAATATACAATAGAGCTTTTGCATTCACTATCTCACGGAAAGCACAAATATCTTGAAACAAAGCGGGGACCTTCAGACACGGAATGACGGAGTAGCAAGGGCAAGAACAAATGTGCTCCCCTCAGTGACAGAACTCGGTGAACTTATAAATGACGTTAATATGGGGGAAAGCCGTCCTCTGTGCCGAGCCCCTCCAGCCCTCCTCTACCATTCCCCCAATGTGTGATGTGTGCATTACTATTACATTATCTCCCCCGGCGTATACATTGGAAATGACCTTACACATCTGTTAACATGTCATCTCGTTGGTGGTGGCACCCAAAAAGCTGACCCCCCTCCCCTCCGCTCGCCCCCTCCCTCACAGTGAGACACCACAGCACCGGTTTCTGTGGTGATTATCCATTATCCTTGACAATGTCAGCCAATGACAGAGCAGGCGCCATTCTAAAGTGATTTTTACCCTCACAGTGGGAGAGGGAGGACAAAATGATGTGTGTGGGGGGGGGGGGGAGGGGGGGGGGGGTGCGCTGGGGCTCTGTGCTTTGCTCCTGTTTTGCTTAGCAGACACCGGGAACAGGAAAGGTCACTGCACTCCAGAGCTACATAGAATTACCAGGAGGCATAACACATTACGTGGAGGCCCACGTAAAAACGGGCCGGTGCAGATGTCACCGCTTGGATCTCAATATGTGACCTTCAAGCCCTCCGTTGACCTCCAGACGACAACCACGTGCACACATGAACACACTTCCTCTTTAATACAGCTTAGTTTTTATCTTCAAAAAAGTGACTTCCTGATTGACCTTCATTGTCTGGAATGGTAATCCATTTAAAGTGTATGAGACCAAACAAAAGAATTAAAAAGGGGAAGAGAAAAGAGGAGTGGCAGTTAAAGTCAAGGTCATTCACTCCGCCAAGGCTTTTCCACTTGACGCAACAGCTGGTGTCCGTGCAAAGCGCTGGGCGTTAATAAAAAGTGACAATGCTGCCTAGGCGGTGTGTATTACTAATGTCTGACACTAGCCTGGCAGATGTGTTCTCCCTGCATTTAAGGAGAGTCAAGGTTAAAGGAATTTAAGGAGCGCCGACACCTAAACACTATTAAATCATGTAATCTGCGGCCCAGCTCTGCTGCACATACTCATCGGGGTAGCTCACTTACACATGCGGCGTGACCGTTATTTGTAAATCCAATATGGCCTGACGTGATTAAAGAAGACAAAGCATAAGCTACCTGACCGAGCGCCGGTGCTCCGGGCCTGCAAACAACAAGTGAGCGTGTGCACCGGAGGAAAGTTGAATTAAAAGCTCTTTGTTCACCTTGAGATGGAGCGAGGTAAACAAGAGGAACAACACGCTCCCAAACAGCGGGAGAGCCAGGGCAAGAAAATGTTCCTGCAGATAAGTCAATCAGGACAAAATAACAATGTAACGCAACACACACACACAAACATGCACGCCCACACAATGAGAACGAGGGCACTCTGACCCACTTCTAAGGATGCATTGACCAAACAAGTCATGCATAGCGCACATGCCTCCATGTGCGCATACAGATACACACACACACACACACACACAGAAAGCGTGGATGTAGCCCACATACAGGCGCTGTATACACATATAACACAGAACTGTGGTGTTAAGTAGCAGGGGATCCATTGGGGGGAAAGTCATCCCACTTGCGTGCGTGTGAGGAACAGTGTGTCACGACAGAGCGCCACGGTTTCAGAATTGGACAAAATGGGACGGGAACCAAGAGTTTTTGGGGTCGAGCGAGAGTGTAAAGGAATTTGCGCACGCTGGTGAGTCATCTAAACGTTTTGGAGCCCAGCTGACCGGTGGAGGACACGGTCAAATTAAAGCCAGAGCGACGATGCGCTCATTGCCCTTCATTGCACAAACCCCTTTTACTTGCAGGCTTTGCACAAAGGTGCTTACGAAAAATGTTTGTGTCCACTGTAAATATTTGTGCGCCATTTTGAAGACCCACCCAATGGACGTTTCCTGAGTGGCTGAGAATTAGTGCATTAAACACAGACACACACTCCTTCCTAATGAGCCGTGGCCGCCATCAATCTATACCTCATTCATTTCTATTGGGTTCCGAGGCAATCATCCCCTGCCATCGGCCGCCTAAAATGGAGCTCATTTCCCTCCCGGAAGAACACCCATTTTCCGTTTGTAAACACAGCAGCAGACGAGGGCCCCGTGGCCGGCGTGGCAGCGCGGCGCGGCTCTCGGGCCCGACTGCAGCCGTGTCCGAGGGAAATGGGCCACTGTGCAATCAAGAAGAAATGTCCCACCGTCGGGCGGCCCTGCAAGCTGGATAAAACCAGCTGAAAAGACATGGCCTTTAATGAATCATTTCCATAATATCCTTGGCACCGGCCCTAAGAGAGCTATGCCCGTGAGTCAGCAGGATGGCTGCCTTCATTGGGTTAAAGGAGAACTGGGAGTCATGTCATGGTTTGGAGTAACGCGGTGCGTGGGACGGGTCTAAGTGGCAGAAAAAGGAGAGGACACATCTTTGTTATGATTCTCATTGACCTACTTTCTATTTTTTAAATCACACTAATGCTTACTGAGAATGATAATACAGGGGACATTCCATTACGATCCAATTCACTACTTGGGATTTATTTGAAGGATTCAGTTCTATTCAGAGTCCCACAATTGATGGAATCAATTAAATCAATTGGATACATTTAACCCAACAATTATGTGTAACCTTTTCAGGGGGAAATCTCTCAAGCAGCACCGATCCAGTTGGCAGGGCGGAGCGGAGTGCATGCCAACATACAGGAGACTTCAATGAGGCTGGTCCTACACAGCGCCATGGCTGCCAGTCCTGAGCAAACCCCCCTGCAGAGACCAGCTGGTAACGAGGACAACACTGGATGCGCGGATATTATATGTCTTCATTGTCGTGGAGGGTTATGCATGGGCGCCGTTAAGAGCAACAGGAAAGAAAAGAGAGTAAGTGCCGCTCACTATTCTTTTTTGAGATAAGGTCGATAAAAAGAGGAACAATCTGCTTGCCCTCTCACTGCCCCGAGGGACCTATCCCCACCCTGGTCCCCGCTCCTCCGCAGCCCAGAGAAGACCTCAGGATCAGCTGGAGGCAGGCCACCTCGGCCATTCAGGGTTCAGACTGGTCGCTGCATCTGATTCCCTCTCCAGCAACATCCGTGCCAACCAGTCACTGATTCCATGGGAACCAAATAAGAGCCATTTAGCAGCGAGGAAGAAACAAACATGTTCACCATCTTCTTCTGCAAAGGTGGAGACATTACAACAAAGGACAAAGGATGATGACGATGTCCCTGTATAATTAGAGCTCCAGAAAGGATCTCCACCCTCCAATTGTGACCTGGATATTGCCAGAGATGCCGGAATAAAGAGCAGACCGTTAGAAAACGTGAGCATTGTGTGTACAACAAAGCTTAAGGTTTGCAGGATTTATTGTTTTGCTTGCTTGGTTTAATTTGATATGCTTAAATATTTAAAAACAAATGTTAGTATTGTTTTCCAATGTCTTAATATTCACTGCTAATTGCTTAATTTTTTGATGTAATTATACCAGTGTCTCACAATGATGAGGGAAAAACAAAAGGGAGTTATTGTGACGGGCCTTGTTGTATCACTAGTTTGAACCACTTGACAAAAGATGACCGAAACACTAAGTAAACACAAGCAAACATTATTATTCACAGAAAGTGTGTTACTGCAGGCAGGGGGATACTCAGAAACAAAAAGTGATTCTAAACCACCATATGCCTCTCTTGAAGCATTCCACTGCTTCTGGATCGGATCCCGAGTGACCCACTGCAGACTGGCGCATGCATAGTGACTTACAATGTTAAAACACTGCGGTATGCTGCCCCAATATTGGACATTTGAAGTGCTTCACTTAAAATCCACATCCCCATGTAGCATGACATTCAAAAGGTCCTAAGCAATTACTATTTCTACAAACACAAAATAACATTTGTAATAAATAAATAGAGACTCTTTGTTTCATCCATTTTAGGCTGATGGTATAGCTATGAAAACAAAAGTGTAAGAATATAAACCCATGATATAAAGAGCCTTTTCTAAAAGACAGCTTGGAGTTAAGGTGTTAAGATTTCAAACAAACTCTCTCTTTGTGTGCTTAAAGTCTTCTTTTCCTTGAAGTACGCCAAGATCCCCGTGATCTCCTCTTGAACCGGAGACAAATCCATTTTCTCCAAGACATTAGGGTAGAAGCTACTTTATTTAGCTTGACCTCCTCCGTATATTCACAGGAGAGTGTGAGACACACTTAGTGCTGCATGCCTTCTACTATGAAGAGAGGCCGGTATTTGTGGATGAGCTGTTCTGGTCAGGAACTCATCATTACAAAATATGACCTTATATATGTGCCTTGACTGCCTCTGATTATCCTACACCAGCATCATTTGATTGGGAGAAGACAAATGACGAGTGGAATAAACCACTTTGCTGGAGCGGAGAACATAACTGGGAATCATAATTTGACATTATTTTGACTCGTGTGTTCTGGGCGTAGAAAGTAATCACTAGTATGAAAAGATGGAGCTGTCTCTCTTTCTAATTAGGTCTGGTCTCCAATGATAAAGGTGGAGGGGCAGCTGGTGGTGGTTTGAACCAGTGGTGCCCAAACCTTTTTTCTGCCTCACGGACTGGTTTCATGTTATTTTTCAGTGTGAGTGGCGACCGACTAACGCGGGGTCACACGGAGTAGCAGTTGCTGCGCACCGCGAAAAAGCACTTGGGTGATGTGTGAAGAGGGACAAGCGCAAGTGATTGGGCGAAAATCCCATCATTCAAAAAAAATAAGGTGTCCCGCTGGTCGGGGAACACTGGTTTAAACTCCTGCAGGGAGTGCAGCTTTGGGTTGGTTGGGCCTCCTGTTTCATTTTACTCTCCGTCGCTGGGATACGAGCGGCCATGTGAGCTGTTGAGCACAGCCACAGCTGAAAGAAAATGGTAAATGGACCAGAAGTGTCTGGCGCTCAACTCAAAGCTTCATGTCATCATTCAACCCGTTCACACACTGATGACACGGTGCCACCTGCCCATCAGTAACCAACATGCACACACACTGTAGTCACAGCTACAGGAGCAACTATGGGGTCAAAGGTCTTGACCAAGAACACATCGACACGCAGGCGAGCAGGACCTGGGATCGAACCGCCAACCCTCTGATTGGAGGACAAAAACTAGAAAACTAGGACACATTATTGTGCAATAGAGCAGTCACCCTGCCATTAATCATTAAAAAAAAATGCTTGCTGAATCGCTCCGATAATGAATTTTACAAAAATGATCAGTTTAATCTAAGTCACATGACCTTCCTGGTTTCATAGTTGCGGTGAGGAGTTCAGGATGGGGTGTTCTGGTAAATCCCACCCATTTAGCTTTGTTTTGGTTCCTTTTTTTATGGAAGTGTCACACGTGATGTGTTCAGAGAAATATTCCCATACTAGTTTTTTTTTACAGCATCTGGCTCCATTGGGAAGCTTTCGGGGGTTCAGCAGGTGAGCTAGAGCAGACGTGTGCCCTGATTCAGCAGATGGAATGAAAGGCAACACGGAAAATAAAATACAAATGAATTGCCATAAAAAATGTATTGTTGTATTTTACTGCAACCAAGAGGAACACGGCACACGGACCTGGTAAACAGCACAGAGGCTCGTGGGGGAAAAGAGTCCTCGTTGACAATTAAATCAGAGACAGCACGTGACTATTTCCCTGTAATGAAGGAGACAGAGAGGAGGGGGGGCAAATGACTCGAGGTATATGTGGGGACAAAGTTCCCGACGTACTGTAGGAATCCCCAGTGAGTGTTGTGTTAACGCACAACTACAGACACGCTGCTGCGCACCTTGTCATCCTGGGCTGTGGAGGCCGATACAGGTAAAGTGCAGTAATCAATTTGCTCCACCGGCAGGAGTGCTCCTTTGGAATACTAATCAGGCCTCCTTTCACCCCCCCCCTCCACCTTTCTACTTCCTCATTCACCTTTCTCATGACTTGACCCCCCCCCCAAAGCCTCTCCAGTGCCCTAGACCTGACCAAATGCTAAAGGCGGGCGGGTTGTCTTCTGCACAGATAACTGCTGCCACTAATCAAGCCTACGTGTACCGGGGCGTGGGATTAAAAGAGCTCGCACAGCTTGACTCGGGCACTGAAATGTGTTAGCGTGCATGCTAACACACACACACACACACGCACACACACACACGCACACACACACACACACACACACACACAAGGTCAAAATAAAAACCTAAAGGGAAGCCAGCAGTGTCTTGTTCTAGAAACACACACAACACGGGAGCGAACAGCATAACAAGGTCAACTTAAAAGCTGATGTTGGGTGAACATTCCACGGTGCTACAAAAGAACACACACACACACACGCACACACACACACACACACACACACACACAAGGAGATTAGATCTAAATTTACTCCGCTAGTCAGAGCTCTCGGCTCTATCTCTCTCAGAACACATGTCACGCAGGGAGTTGCAGTGTTGTGCAGTGTCTAGGGGGGCGGGGAGGGGGGTAAGAGGAACAAACCCGACTGTCAATTGACAAGGCTTTAATTTTTGTTCGTTTTTCATTTGGAGGGAGGGCTTACAAGAGGGGGGGGGGGGGGGGGGGGGGGGGGGGCTCGACACCATATCAAACACATACCGGAGTTGCCTGAAGGCTGTAACAAAGCGCTCTCGATGTTACACAATGCGCACATATACCCCCCCCACACACACACACAGGAGACGTGGAGGAAAGTGTGTACCAGCGAGGTGGGGGGGGGGGGGGGAGAGACAACACCAGCCTATGCATCAGCAGGGATATTTCATTATGTACATAACGAGTGCCATTAATCGCTCTTAACAAGAGGACACCTCACCTTGGCAGTCCCGCACACACACAAACACACACACACACACACACACACACACACACACAGCGGGGAAGATGGGGGCAGTGGGGCTTTAGAGGTGGGGGGCATGGAAATAGCTACAGAACGCAGAGAAATTAAAATTCACCACACTGTAAGGATTCTCCGCCTACTTTTGACCGCGTGCACAGCCCTTTCCCCGGGGGGGGGGGGGGGGGGGGGCGGCCGTCACGTACAAGCTGCTCGTCTGATGGAGACGCGTAAACACACATTATGAGGCAAAATGAATGAAGACATACATAAGAGAGTGTGTGGCTGTGGCGGGAAATGCCGCAGTAGCGCTTGCCAACGGGGGCTTGTGCCCTTGACATACTGACACGGGTGGGTGGAGGGAGGGAAGAGGGGGGGGGTGGGGCATAGCCGGCATGTGACACTCTCGTTCCTTGCCTCATCAACCGCCCGCCTTGCCACCTGGCAGGCCCCTCCCCGACACCTTCTTGCGACCTCATCCTCTGCTTTGTTCCCCCCACCCACCTCCTCCTATGCCCACTGCCACCCCCTCCCATCCTGCACCTCTGCAGTCCAGGCACCCTGTCTGCCCCACCCCTAACGCTCTGTATCCCCCCCTCCTTCCCTCTCCCTCCCACCGCGGCTGTGCAGCAAGGTCAGCCGGGTCACCGTGTCCTCATCTGTAATCCGCTGCCATTCGTCATCAGTCCCGGCCCGGACAGGGGGAGAGGGAGAGAGAGAGAGGGGAGGGGAGGGGGGAAAGGCAGGCGCTTCGATGAGGGGAGAATGCCCAATTAGGCAGCTGTCACACACACACACACACACACACAGCTCAGCACAGCAGAGCAGGGAGCTACAAAGAGAGGAGTAGTAAGGCTGCAGAAACAGCGTACTGTCCACAGACGGGGAGGGGGGGTGCAGCGGGTGTACATGAATTCTTTCAGCTGTGAGTGTCTGTGTATTGTTGTGTGTGTGTGTGGGGGGAGAGGAGGGGGGGGACTACAGTTTGGATATATAGGATTGTTTTCATGTCAATGGCTTTTAATGATACAAGTGTCAAAATGACCCGTGGTCTGTTACCACTAGATGAATGAGATGATCAGGGATCCGGAGCTTGGTGCTGCAGGAGAAACACCTGATCCAAAGGATGCAAATATCAAATGGTTGACAAATATCCCATAATTGGATCGTTAATCACCAGCAAACATATCTGTTTTTGCGAAATGGGGAAAGTCAGTCAGTCATATACGTCCTATAGAGTTGACTCCAGCTGGGGGGGGGGGGGTATCCAAAACGACGGGCACACCCTGGACTGGTTCACAGTCATTCAGAGACACACCTACAGGCACTGTAGAGACACTCCCACTGACCTAACCCCCAGAACATGCAAACTCCACACAGATGGGCCGCTGGGGGGGTTCTAAGCCAGGACCTTGTTGCTGTGAGGCAGTAGTGCTACCCACCACACCACCGCGCTGCCGTAAAGGGGCAAGTAATCCAATGATACGGAGGCAACTTGACTGAGGGCGTGGGGGGTGATTTATGGGCCGATTCACAACTTGAGCCTGTAGCTATTGATTGCTTGGTTTAAAACGCTTCCTCAGCAAATCAAAAGGAATAGTTGAAATGGTCAGTGGGGATTGATGTTGCGACGAGACTCTGGTGTTTTCCCGGTTCCACTTCAAATGTCAGAGTTCACAAGGGTTCAGAGCTTCAAATCCAGCATTGAGTGGTTGTTGTTCTCAAGGATTGCATCACTGGAGTGAGGGACACTTATCCCGTAAATCCTGTCTGAGTAGAAAGTACACTTCAGGGGGACTTGGATGCATACGTTGACCAAGGTGTTTGGGAGGTGTCCTCGCAGCTCCTCACACAGAATTGAGGGCAGGCCAGTTGCATTGATGCAGAGAGCATATACACAGTGGCTAAACACTACCCCTCCCCCCCCCCCTCCTTACATACAACGTACAACTGTACCCACCGCAATTGGAATTTGAATGTATTAATTATTGCTAGAAGTGACCTTGTTCCACTACCTCTCACTGTACGTATTGTGTGGATGGACACAAAGGCCTTCACAGTCTACCATTACAGTCAAGTAACATGTTCTTGTTCTGCCATTGATACTCCATTACACTTCCAGTAACGCACCAGGTGCCCTCTCTGCCTACACCAAATAGACTTAGACTATAGCTAGAAGCTATAAAACGGACTTTTTATTGTCAAGCGTTTCCGACAGTCCAAATTTCCACTACTCTCAGGAGAACAAGTCAACAAGTGGGTGATGAAAAACACTCTTTTGCCTAAACTATTAAACTACTAAACTAAACCATTTCATGTGAAAGAAATGTGCTATGAACGAGTTGGCCGGGACAAACAGTCAAAAGACAAAAGCTCAGTGAAAGTTCAACTGACCTGAAGTCTGTTTACACGGAGCAGACAGAAGACGGGAGAAGTGAGCTGAGCTTGCAAAAATGTAATTGTTTAATAAGTTTAATGTGGAGCTTCACCCTGTACTATGAAAAATGCAGTTTTTGAAAAACAAATGATTAAAGATATTCAACTTTTTCTCATGAATGATGTTATATATAAGTTATATTTTAACTGTGTTATGCTGCCCAGTCATTTTTGAGTTTGCTGTACTCGTGTAGCCGTGACTGGGCTGTTTCCATGGAGGAGCTTTTCACACTGCAGGTAAACAAGGCCCTACTGAGCTGAGTTACTTATACAGTGGGGGAATCATCGGGGCTATTAACAGGCCGAGGGTGTGTGTAGCTAAGCTAGCTGTTGACTGTCAGTAAATCCCTCCCAACCGTAGGCTACCAGCTGGCTAAACCTGGGGCTTTGTTTTCTACTAGTGGTACATGCAGAAGATGGGAGGAGGGTATTTCTAAAGGCAATGCTGGGCTTGATGGCAATGCTAAACCTCACTTTTGCTGCCATTAGTTACCATTGAAGTAATGTAATTACTTTTGCTGCTCAGTAGCATGTAATCAGTAATTGATTACAGTATTCAAGTCACATGACCTGACTTAGTGCAACTACTACTAGTTTTGGGTGTATAGAAAGACGTAAGAAGGCAAGGAAAGCTGTGAATATGTTGTGATGTTTATTAGGGGGACTGTAAAAGCCCTATCGGGTCCAGTAGGCACACCACAAGGCCTTCTGGGAATACTTGAGTCATTCCTGTTGCACTCCTCCCACCTCTCTGATTGTTATTATAATGACTCAGTGTTTTGTCGGCCAGATCCTGCTTCGCTCCTCCAGCACTGAAAGTACCTAAAGTGCTCCCAAAGTCTAAAGATTGTGATCTGCGATGTCATATTGATGCATGGCCCGAATCGCCTCCATTAGCGGCTGGGGGGACTGACTTTGTGGGCTCATACGACGTCTGCCTGTACTTTATACATCTACAAGGGACTTTAGAAGATAGTCGAGCCTATTAGCTCTGTTCCGGGAACCGCGGCCTTATCTCCTTCTAAAAAAATCAGCCTCATTACTTTCACAATGTACTTCTTTTCCAATCCATTGTATGTTGGTGTGAAATCATAACTAAGGCAAGTATTCCCATAGTATGCCCTATACTGAAGACAAAGATACTTATTTATTTAGAGATGATGCTCCCATAACATTTCTTCTTTCAGACCAGTGAAAATAGATCATACAAAAGACACATGTAAGTGTTTATTTTAATACCTTGCTTATGTGTGACTGTAAATTTCTCCTAAAGTGACGGAAAGTTACTTCATATTGTATTCTTTCCCTAAAACAGTTTGTTGATCCAGAATTCCTCACTTCAGTGGCTCTGACATTCCCCAACCTTTACAGTCACATTCCTCTCCAGATTCTGAAGCTGTGAATAGTCTTCAACTCTAAATTGTAGACCACTATGCAATGTTTTATTGCTAATAACATGACAACAAAAGGATTGCTCTCACAGGGTGGGGACGCACTGCCTACCTAGTGAAGGAGTTTAGGTATCTCTGATACTGTTCAAATGCGAGAGTACGATGTATCAGGAGATCCAACAGGTGCGATTGCGGAGCAGGTCAACAGTCCGACCCTCAACCATGGTTGCCAACTCTGGGTCGTGACCAGAAGAACGAGGTCGCGGACACAAGGCGCCGAAATGGCCGGGCTCAGCCTTAGAGATAGGGTAAGGAGCTCGGACTTCAGGAGGGCTCTTTGTGTTGAAAGGAGTCAGCGGAGGTGGTTCGGGGATCTAACTCGGATGCCTTTTGGACGTCTCCCACTGGAGGTTCTTCTTCTGGTAGGAGACCCCCGGGGAAGACCCAGGACACGCTAGAGGGATTATATTTCCCCGCTGGCCTGGGAACGCTTCGGCATCCCCCAGAATGAGCTGGGAAATGTTGAAAGGGAAGTCTGGGTCAGCCGGCTGGGCCTGGTGCCACCGTGACCCGACCCCGGATAAGAGGAAGAAAATGGATGAAGAGAAGGAGGATGATTTCTCCTATTGCTTTGTAGGACAGTATTTTCAGATTTATGAAGTGATACAAAGAGATCTCATTTGCACATTTACACACAACATTAAGGAATCACATGTCTTAGTGTCATAGAGACATTTTTCTGAGTTACATAATTCTACCCCATTCAATTGTAGTGTCTGGTCTTACTCATTCAGTAGAACCCTCTGCTGGAAACAGGGATTGACACCCCCCATTGTCTGACACCCCCCCCCCTGACTGCGTGTAGCACAACACCCTGCTCTCTGTGTAATGGGCACTGCAAGTTGATCCGCCATTGAGCGACGGACACACGGATACGATGTAAACAAAAGGTGGACGAGCGAGTTCTCGCGGCTGCTGTTCTCTCAGTGCGACCACATGACCTGAAAGGGTTAGTCACCTGTTGGAGAGTGATTAAGAGATGCTAGGGCTTAGCTAGGAGATCGCATACATACAACAGATATATTGACCAATACGTCCTGTTTCCGTGTTTTGCGAGAGATAAAAAAATCATGTGTATCGTTCATTGTGTTTAACTTATTAGAAAAGACACCTTACAGTACACTAACTTCTCTGCTCACAGATCCTTTTCGTAGGAGGCAAAGCACAGGTTACCGGTGACAGTAACACGGGCAGGACCTTGAGCAGATGAAAGGAAGCCAGCCATCACCCCTTTTGTTACTGAGTGCGGTCTGCTGAAGGCCGTCAAAATACCTCATTTCAAAAAGAGATTCATGTCAACACTTCAGGAACTAACTTGGTGTGCAGGAGAACGCAGCTTTGCATGTTGGGAAATCTTCAAAGAGAGAAGGGAATGCACCTAGCTAACCAATGCTAGCGAGCTTTAGCTGCCATCTTTGGATGGACGCCTGATTGGCTGTAAAATGTTTACATTCACTTCAGCTAAATAACCTCTTTATAGTCTCAACCGCCAGCTGAGGAGCTTTTGGAAGCGTCCACCATTGCCTCTCTGTCCCTTTATATAACTATTTTTCTCTCTCTTCGATACCTCTCCCTATCCCCCTTGAGGTTTATCACAGTGACTCTCTCTTCCATCTCCCCCCCTTGCTCTCCCTCTCTCTCTCTCACTTCCCCCCCCCCCACACACACACACACTGCCTAGATGTGTGGCTGGCAACTACAAAGCAGTTAGCCAAGCATCTCTTGGCTCCGAGCAGAGAGAATAAGACGCTTTCATTACTGCCCTTAAAAAGCTCTCGCCCTCACAAAAACCCCCCCCCCGAAAGTCACGGGAAACAATTGACAAGTTGAAGGACATTCTTTTCCTATGCAACTTAATTCGGTGTGTGTATGCATGCATGTCAGGGGTTGATGGTTTCTGACCCCCCTCCCTCCCAGTTCCCCTTTCCTGTTCCTCTTTAATGTCACAGGGCTGCCTCATATGACCTTGAGAAACAGCGTGGGCACTGCAAGAGCGAGAGCTGCCTCGCCTGCGGGCGCCCTTGAACTGGATCTGTGCGACGAAAAAGAAAAAAAAAACGGCCTGATAGACATCTCAGACCCCCCCCCACCCCCCCGCTTTTCTCCACGGCTCTTTTATTCAATCTTTGCCTTTTCTTATCTGTTCCCCCCGTTAGGAAGACATTTATCAGAATGCTGTATCTTTAACCTCGCTGTTGGACCGAGATAGAAACAGAATTTCAAAATGTCTGACCGGCCTGCACAGATTTATTTTTAAACCTCCTCCTTGAAGGCCGAGTGCTGTGCCGTTCCAGGAAAAGGGTGTTGGTGGTGGGGGTCTTTTTATGGAATACACCTGCGTGATGAGATGGCCATCCCGTCCAGAAGTGTTGTTCACCAGCTTGGACATTCCAGAGTGTTTGTTCCCCCCCGCTCCGAGCTGCTGGCACACGCTGACCTGCAGCGTCAAAACAAACAGTCCTACCCCCTCCGCTCGGCTCCAAGGATGAGCTCGCCGGCCAATCAACATTCTCTGCCTGCGGGAAGGGGTGGAGGGGCATGTTGTGACAGGTTGATTGTGACCCAACAGGTCCCTGACTGAGGACCTTGGATTTTCCAAAGTAAACACATGGTGCAAAGTCCAAAGTCTGCCTCCGCGCTGAGAGCAAAGTCTACTGTAAAAGCACAAAGAGGAGGTTTTTTGTTTTTGTTTTATATCAGCGGGCAAATATTGCGGCACTCTCCTTGCGACGGTGACTGGGCCACCAGGGATCAAGCGATACAGGCGATATTTGCAATGTCCTGTTTCAGGCACTGTGTTCAGTACGGGGTGCGTGGAAATCCAAGGCCTTTTCTTTCTTTTGACCATGTGTGTAGGTGTGTAGAGGACGGCACCGGAGGTCGGGGCACTCTGAGACTGGCTCGGCCTTCCCGCTGGTTCTCTTCATGCCTGACCTTTTCAAAACTGTAATGTTATCACATGTCACACGCAGGCCTGCTGGAAACCATCTGCTAGAGGCACTGTGGCGACTCCCTATCACCCGGAAAAAAAGAGAAAAAACCCACCGGCTGGAGTGGCCTAGTACTGGTCCTGACTGGCTTCGTGCTCAGCGTGTCCCACCTTCACAGACTGCTCACTCCCCCCACAGAGCGACGTGAGCCACGAGCAGTCTCCTCAATTAGCGTTAAAGGGCTTTTGCACAGAGACATGGAGTTCTGGGGCTAAGAATAACACGAGACAGGTCTGCTGCCCCCGCAGCGTCAGGGCTCTGGAGCAGTGGCACCGAGAGGGGCCCGGTGCCTTTAGCTAACCGGAGTCTCGCTGCTGATCCGATCCCCCCCTCCCCCGCTATGTTTAGCCCCACCTCGGGGTATTATGTTATGCTTGCTAGTGCGACACCTTGGCTAAAAGGGATGGGTTTCTTTTTGCAAAAGCATAAAACAGGGGACTTGAATGTAGTTGCAAACAAGAGTGTGGAGGCCAGCTCAGCTGGACCCTGGAGGCAGCTAGTTGGGAACATGTTCTGCCAGAACCGTATATATAAAATGTTCTGTTGTTTTTGAACAGTTTTGAACTTCTTTAATACATTTTCATTTTCCGGTTGAAGCTATAGGGTCCAAGGGGAAACGCAACCAAAACCTAATTCAGAGTTGTGTGGAATGCTGTACATGCTGTGTTTCTTTGCTATTGTAAACCACTTCTTTTTTTAATCGTTGATGGCAGTTCCACATTGACATGAATATGTGCTTGTGAACTCACAGCAGAGAGGCAGGAAATGTTGTTTTGTCAAGGTAAATACTGTGAAATTACCCCAAAATGTAAACAGACAAGATTGTGGAGGCCCCGCAGCTTCCTGGAGAAATAGCATTGCTCCATCAGCAGTCGGATGCAGAAATAAATCCAGATTCTTTGCTCTTTGCTTCAACATCTCAGAACAACAGCCGCATCCTTAGCCATCCACGGCTTGAGGGCAATTTGCAAAAACATCAACACAAGCAAAATTCTTCTTCCACTGCGGATGCCACAAGAAGTTTGGTTGGGTAGCACATGGAAGTGTACAGTGGCACACGTGGGTACCGGGTCAGATCACAATCATGTAGAAAAGACCCATCCTTGACATTTTCCGTGACGATGTGACATGGTCTCATAAAATATTGTTTTTGGCAAAAAAAACCTTTTAATGAATCAGGTTTGTCTGAAGGACATGTTTTCACAGCGATAGAACATATTGAATTGAATTTTGACTCTATCCTAACATCCCTACTCAGACTGGCTTTAAATATGAATTCTGCTTCAGCCGGCGCTGGAGAACTACTGCAGCGCCTTTGAAGGGGAAGCAACATGCAAACTTGAAACATGACCTAACTTTTTTTTTTTTCTTGTTGTTTTGGTGAGACAGAAAATGATTACCTAACGAGGGCGCGTGTATGCAAATGTTCTCCTCAAATGTCTGCCACAGACGATATGCAAAGAGGCGGCTGCATCTGTGTCGGCCCTCTCTGAACACAGTTAAACTCGGCACGGTACATAACCTGACCTGAATTAAAGGGAGAGAGAGCAGCCTTCACTCAGAAACCAGCAGTCGGGGGGGGGGGGGGGGGGGGGTGTGTGAAGAGATCGTCGGGCTACGACTGAAGACAGAGGGGGGGGGGGGGGGCATGTAGGAGCTGGCAGCGCTTCAGAGGCTCCCGCGCTACTGTAAGGCTTACGTGTGTGTGTGTATGTGTGTGTGTGTGTATTGTCGTCTTTATAAGTGTGCGGTTGGGGGAGCGCCGTATAATCTATGGTCCATTTGCAGCTTCCCTCCCCAGTATGACGACCCGTTTACAAGACGCAGCCTCTGCTGCTGACCCACTTCTGAGTGGCTGCGTCCGCGCGACAGGGCCCTGCCTACCCATCAGGCACTGCTCCTCGTCTAACTGACGATAACACCGCCACCCTCTGCCTCCGTGAACTGTGGAAAAAAAAGAAAGAAAGAAAAAAAAATAGGTCGCCCTGACCCACTTTTCTTCTTCTTTCTTTTCTCTCTCTCTCTCTCCTCCCTAACATTGTGCGAGGAGTGCTGCAGAGCATGATCGAGGGAGACAGTACAAGGGAAGAGGAGACAAAGGAAGGAAAGTGGAGGAAAAAAAAGAGAGAGAGAGACTTCTGTGTGATGAGTCCCTGCACTTTGGAGATGCGTTACTGTGGCCTCTGGAACAAGAGGGGCGACCCTTATCAGCGCTTGGCAAAAACACTCCCATGCCTTGATGCAACAACTGCCCCCGGGCTGTGGACATGGCCATCTTCGTTGACCTCCTCGCCCCGCCTCCTGATTTTCACACCTCCTCTTTTAGGTGGCCCTCATCTCACATCTTTCTCACAAAGCTAAATCCTCTGACTAATTTAAAAACACACCGCTTGTCTGCAGGCGTTTAACAAAACAAGAAGGTATGACGTGTCAGAATAGAAATAAATGATGAACCTCTCTCGCTACATCACATGACACAGCCCCCACTCTCGTCAAATGCCTAGAGCTCATGATGAGTCTCATGTCATTCACAGCGCATTCATGCAGCCCCCCCCCTTCTTGTTAGCCACGCACGCTCACATCCATACGCATATCGCTTTTCACTCGATTGTAACAGCGGCACGCCCCTTGCTCCGGCGTCTGGAGCCATTGCGAGGACCCTGATTGACGTTGCACCTTTGCCTGCCGATTGAAATATTAATGCGCTGGCCTCAAGCCATCACTCACTCCTGGGCCTCGGCGTTGCTTGGCAACCATAGTTTAGCTTCTGTTGGAGAAGCGGCTGACATTTAATTAATCACCTCTTACATTTAACTGAGCTGAATAATTTGGTGCACCGCACAGCATAACTTGTTTTTAAAAAAAATGTTGTAATAGACTCGTTAAGTAAGTAATCGTTTGTCCCGCACCGGAACATTAGTCCCACCAGCTGCTAGCCACTACATGTGTTTGCATGAGTGCTCCTTTGCATCAGCCAGTTTCACACTCTGCTCTAAAAAAAAAACAGTGGAGGGGCTGACCTGCTGCTAAACTCTCACCGGCCCGATGCTAAGCCCCTGCGTGCTAATGGTGACCCAGTCCACACAGACACGTTGGTTCCTCAAGCCCGCGGCTCCGCTGCCGGTGCCTTCTTTGGTTTGAAGCATCCAGCATACGACCCGTGGAGAGCAAAATGGCCCTTGGAGAAAGCGGAGTAAGGTTAGAAGGTCTCGTTATTTGACAGAGGGGGCTGGCCACGTTTCTAGTTTCAGCTTAAGGGGGTGGATGTAGTTCAAGCCCTGCCTCCTCATAAGCACCAAGGTCAACGCTGAATGGAAGGGAAGGTGGCTTAGAGAGAGAAAGAGACAGAGTGAGAAACCACACAGCACCAGCCCCAAACATGAAGAACGCCCCAGGTACCATACCATCTTCATGTAAACAATTTGCATCGTCAAGATATCACACACCTGAAATGAGTTTGACACCCCAGACATTGGGGAAACACTGTGGTGTGTAAATGCCATGACGGTAGCTTCCATAACCTTTGACGCCGAACAAAGCTCGACTTAAAAAGAGGTGTACGCAAGCCACACCCGTGCCTCACCGTTTGCTTTTGACACGAGTTCTCATTTGCTGGAAATCAAACTTCTAAAGCTAAAGGTTCCTCTGGGCTGCTCTGTGTGTGTGTGCTTAAGGTGTATTTGGGTGGGCAGCAAATGTCTCTCTGATTTTGAATGTCAAGTCCCAGCAGGCGATCCCCTTTATTTAAGTTTTGTCGAACAAGAAAACTGTCTGAAGACAATCAAGGCAGCTCATGAAGCGCTGGGGGCCACAGGGGAGGGCCCTGCACGAACCATTTGGAGATTGGTTCACGCTGAGGCCATTGTTGGAAAAAGTCCAATAAGAAGAAAAATGTCAATATTTGTAAAAGAATAGACGAGTGTATTCCGGCATGGAGGGCACCACCATTTTTTTAAATCTTGAAATATTATTAATTTTATTGTATGCTTGGCTGAGATGAGGTTCTGCTCCACTGAGGTAGAAAATCCTAGATTAAATCAGCTTCCTCATCACTCCAGTCTAACTTCCACCTGATGTAACCTTCCTCACGTTAACAAATTAAACCAACCTCTAGGGCTGCACGGTATAGCGGTTCAAACGGTATACCGGTATAACATCTCCTTACGGTATGAAATTCTCACGTACCGTTCAAACCACGGTTACGCCATAACAACTGAAGTTGCTCTTCGGCAGGCGGCATATTTTATTTTCACACGTCATTGTGGAGCACCAGGCGGTTGGAGCTAGTTGTGTTACGCGTGCGTGTTGAGATTGAGTCATGGTTATGACAATGAATAACCCACAACAAACTCTCTTTAAAACAGCTTGTGACACATAAACATTTTGTAAAACTAATTGTACATTTGTAAAAAATGTCCCTGCCGAACTGCATGCTGGGTACAGCTCACAACAAGAACTAACTCGGAAAAGAGCGATACAGGAGGAACAACCAGAGACCAGAGATGCACCAACACAACTTGTGTCCAAGAGAGGAGCTGTGTCTGTTTGGAGGGTTTTTGGTTTTGGTAAATCCGGCGTAAGTTACGTTAGATCAGAAAACAATTTATTGCAAAGTCTGTGGTGGCAACACTAGCAGCCAAAACAAGCTAACACGCTAACTCGCTAACACGCTAACAAGCTAACTCGCCGGCCAGTTGCGAGCAAGTTGAAAAAGCAATACCGTGATATACCGGGATACCGTCAGAATGTTTCTTAATCCCGTCATATACAGTAGATTTCTGGCCATATGACTGCCGTTCATTACATCATTATTGACCTCTTCTTCCCACCATTGGATAATGGATCTTTCTAAAAACTCAGAATTTGCAGACTGAAATGAGAAGCGGTCAAACTACTTCCTGAATTCATTGCATCCGAATCACTTATTGTGTTAGACTGACAGCAGGGTGGCTTTATTGAAGTCTTTTCTAAACACGTCACAGCGGTTGAGAATCCCTGACATTCAGCTCCACAGAGTAAAGAAAACAAGAGTGGAAATGATTCTTTGCCTCCTTGTATGGTTGCCTACAGACCCTTAGTGCTAGCTCTCCTGTCAGGCACTGCAATACAGTCATATCAGGGCGTGGATTAACAAATGATCAAATTAACTTTCTTATTATTTATTATCTCAAGTTTACCAACTGACAGTAGTAGCACTGGTTGCATTGTGAGTCGTACAACATTTTAATTCTAATATTTCTATTTATTCCAATTCTTTACAGTACATAACACAACGTCATTCTGATCTTACCTTTAACGTGTTTATTAAAATGTGAAGAATCACATCATTGTAAAAATGTGACGCTGCATTTTCTTTAAATCGGAGGCCTGGATGACATTTTTTGCCTGTAGGGAAACTGTGCCTCCCTCCGATTGTCCAGTTCTAGAGCTACAGTGTATAGACACAGCCGTGTACACTCCTCTGACCCGCATGTCCAGAGACTCCGATGCATTGCATACAAAGTGGGCTATCCCGATTTACTCAGCCATATGCTAAACATATCCAGGGGGGAGGAAATGTTACCGTAGTTGCACATAAAAATACTCTGTGGCGAGACGCGTTGAGCCAGCGCACTTTAAACTGCGGGGCAGCTGCATGGGGGGTGGGGGGGGGGTTTGGGTTTAAGGCAACTGCAACAACACAAATCCAGCTCACGCGGGACATGAATCACTATGGACGTGAGACAACCCGTCCATCACACATATTAGTGATTGAGAACTGAGATGATATCAACCGCCCGGTTTGTCAAAAAGGAAAGGGGGAGGGAGGGGGGGGGGGGGGTGTGGCAGAGACTTGTGCTCATTCTGAAATTCAGACTTTAGAAATCTGCTCTTCCATGACGCGACCTTGACCTCTTTTGACCTTGGAACGGGGAGAGAGGGGGACCAACCCAATTGAAGGTCAGCCCCTTGGCTGCATGCCAGGGTCTCCGCCCCCCTCGTTTTTGTAGACATAGAAGGTCGGGAGGGAGGCTCAGGGGGTGAGGCGTGGGTGAAGGGTGTCACATGATTGGATCTCCTTCTGGAGAGTTGCTTGAAAAGCCTTCTCTGCAATCGGGTCAAGGTCATGCTCTCGCCTTAATGCCACAGGAAAGGAAGAGGAGCGTGTGCATGTGTGTGTAGAGTGCACAAAAAGAGGGAGGGGGTGGGGGGTGCACGTACTCTACATGTTCGGCAGTCCTTGCTAACTTGAAAACACAAGCTATGATTCTATAAGCCGTATTAATCTTCCTGCTTAGTGGACACTTTTATTCAAAGTCACTTACGCGATTATCACTCTTGCACATCTCCCTCCATTGCTGCAGCTGGATATTTACTAGAGGAATCCAGGTTAATTGCTTTTGCTCAAGGGCACAGGGCGAGCAGCAGTATGAGCCAGCAATCTTCTAGTCACCAGTCCATTTTCCCAAAGTAATAGGTCACACGGCTGCCCCGAGTCATCCGCTCCTCCCAAATCGCCTCTTTGCTGCTGGTCTCCTAGCGCCGTTATGTGGGAGCTGCACTCCTGAGCTTCCCGAACTGCAGCCTTTGTGGTCTGTTAAACCAGCTCCACTACCTCACTGACCCCTTCAAAAAAGGAAACGGCATTTTGGGAAATTCCAGAAACCCTTTTCAGGCAAAGAGTGGTATTGCCGTTGTGCCGAATGTTCGGGGTCCACGTTGGAGTGGTTTTCTCTCTTAACACTATTTAACCATGTTGTTCAAAGATTTTATTGAAGTCTTAGGTATTCATTTACACATCTTCTGTAATCCAGTACAAGGCTGGTCTTTCTGCACCTTAGCATCGGTGTGCTCAGAGTAATACAAAATGAGGTATTCAAGAGGGATTCAGCAACATTCCTCCAATAGAAACCAACGTGCTGCGCATCTATCTGAACTGGCACTGCTCCGACTCTCCACCCGGCCACCCTCACAGGTCCCTTGTTGCCCAGCAACCACACAGCTCATCACCAGGAGCCAAAGAGTATCTTCACTTATTGTGTAACATCCAGCTTCTATCGGATGTGGGTCTGAATGAACGCGGAAGAGGGGGGCACCCGGCTCCTGTGATTTTCACCCATCTTGCAGCGCCCAAAAATATGGCAGTGTGAAAAAAAATATATGTGTACACTGAGTGTGAAATAACCATGAGCTAAATGTCAGGCGTAGTGAGGAGAAGCTCTCAGGTACAAAGTTTGACGAGTAATTCCCACAAACTTCACCAGAAATGAAATCCATTCTGCATATGGTTCCCCTGCTCCCGCCCTCTCTCCCCCTGTCATCCCGTGCAATACATCCATCATTCATTCATAAATTCTGAAGACTCCTCTTTAGTTAATTGCCTAGGAGAATTTAATTTCAAACGAAAGCTTTTAAAAAGAAAAGGATATAATTAAGTTGCAGGGCTCGCTCCGCCCCCTCCTTGCCCAGGAGGGCCTCGGGTGGGGTGGGAGGGGTGCCAGCGAGCCGAGCGGTGCTGCACCGCACTGCTCCATGTCAGGGAAGTCATACACCCGTGTTTAAAGCAAAGCATTACGTAAAGCCTCCCCCTCTGCACAGGCTTACTGCACCAGACACTGCGTCCTTGCCTGGGCTGCTCAAGGTTTCCGAAAGGACAGACTGCTAAGAAGTTGGGAAGGACGGGGCCCTGTGATAGCCTGCAAAGAGGGGAGGGGGGGAGCTGCTGCCTGTGACAGCTCTGGACTTTGAATTGAGCGCCAGACAGGCTCATGCATCAATCCCTCAACTTACAAAGACAAGCCACTAACCTTGACGAGGCCAGGGACTCTTCAGGAATGAGTGGCATTTTCACTTAGCCCCCGCTTCTCCCCTGCACTCCCGCCACATAACCTGGTTAAAATAAGAAACAGTTGAGTAACAGCCGGCCTCACTCCCTGGACTTTGTGACCCAGTGTTCCAGCCCGCAAACCCTCAGGCCTCTAAGGCCACGTCAGGGACACATGCATTAATACGCGGGGAGCTTCGGCCTCGCCCGGTACCCGTTAGGAGCAGCCTGGTTTGACGGAGGCCCGACGCAAAATCCTCCAGATCGACACCACGCTTGGTCAACAACATGCAACAACACGGATGCCCGTCATCCAGTGTTCAGAGGCATGTTTGACCCGCCCACACATTGGCCTGCTTGTGTCAGATGGAGAGAACCTTCTCCCGCCGACAAGCACGCTCACCCCAAATGTGGAGGATACCTTCCTGCTGCACCTCCACAGCCTCGGGGGCAGCGAGAGAGGCAAACGGGGAGGGGGTGAGAACCACACCAGCACAGCAAAGACGCGTCAGCCAGGAGGCCTTTGCTCTCTCTCTCTCTCAATCAGTGGAGATCAATCGATGGGGATAATTGAGGGGCCAGGTCATTTCGCCAAGGTGGAGGGGAGGAGAGTTGGAGGTGAGGGGGGAGGAAGGGTTAGGAGAGCGAGGCCATTCAACAGATGCGCTCTGGCTGGTGTCTCACTCTGACGTCGCAGCTGAGGCGTCCATCTTTCTTTCCCCCGAGCACTTCATCATTACAGCGCCTAAGAGCAATGGCAGCGAAGACGCATTTAGCGGTTCCTGCCTTGTCATCAAAATGAGGCCCATTGACTTTGGCTGCCATCCGTTTGTGATAGAAGGACCAACAGAAACTCTGAATGAAATAGCGCTGCTATATCTAAGAGGCCTTCCTGGACGAAAGGGAAACTCACACACACACAGATCCCTCTCTTTATTTAAGTATTTTAGTGGCAAAATATTCAGAAAAAGAAATCCCCATCAATCATAAAGAGATTTTTTTTCCATGCCTGTTAATAGACTGTAATGTAACATGAGCACCGTGGAGCTTAGTATATTCATGAGGGCTGCTCTACTACTAATCATCAGTTGATCACCATCCCCATGTTTTTGGCTTCCCACAATTACACAAACGTCATCAACGACAATAAGAGAAAAGTCTGCTGTATATCAAATCAAGCGCTCCGGTCACTAGCACCAATCCAGATGTTATCCGGCATTCAGCTGCGTAACATACTCTACAGCAACAGCCTGTGAGAACCTTTACTGAATGAGTAGCTATCGAAGGATACTGAATATGACTCTTTGCCAGTCGGCTGAAAATAAACCAAATTCTGGCTAGGAAGGAAAAGTAACTTATTGAAACGTGGAAGTGAAAGCACAATATTCTGTTGATTTAAATGTGAATGTGCCATACAAACATGTTACTCCAAAATCAATGAATAATCATGATAAACTAATTGTGATGTCAATATTGATGAAAAAATAATCAGGGTAATAACTGGCTTAATATTAATTTCCTACTCCTGTAAAGGCTTGGCCTTTTCTCCTCGTCAAGTCCATTCAAAGACATTTCCCATTCAAATGTTATGCAACGTCGCCCTGTTGCGTGTTACACACCAGTGTTGCGTGTCCAACACTGGTGTGTAACACCCTAGATAAGCAGCGAGGAAGAGCTTGAGGCACCCAGAGGAGTCAATACTGAAAAACGATCCTTTCAAACCCTTTGATCAAGCATCATTCACTAATCTCATATTGGGTCTTTGTGTCATCAATTAAAGATAAATGTTTTAGTCCGTTTGGAAAAAACAAGTTAACTGCCACTATTTCTATCTCCTCCCAATACCAGAAACAGCGCTGAGATCTCCTATTTATGGAGTGTCTCCTCAATGAACAAAATATAAATAAAAGAGAAGAATACATTTGGCTTAATAAACGCTCCACACTAACATTATAGCTTGAAACAATTAGAGAAATTAGCTTGCTTGAATCCTCCCTGTGCCAAAGAAAGTAGATGTGAAATGCTTCTCCTCCTCAACATCTACCGTCAAAGTGCCCTTGAACAGTGTTCGATGGCCAATAACAAAAGTGCTGGGCAGCTCCCAGGTCTATAATAAATAAAAAACCCGCAGTAAATGCATGACACTTGTTCTGGTAGGCTGCACATTAGGTTTTTTTCCGTGTGCAAAATCAAAAAGCCACCCAGAGCTCCGTCATGTGCGTGTCTCGCGCTATTGTGTGACTGACGTGTTTACAGACGACGGGGCTCTGGGCTGGAAAAGTGGTAGTGGTTACAGAGATAAGTGCCTCGGCAGGTACTCCTGTATCTGTGGCCTCATCCTGAATAGAAAAAATAAAAAAACATTGTGTCAAATGGGGAGGGGGAAAGTGACTGCTTTTTAATGCGCGCGCCGTCGGATGAAACACAAAAGATGTGCAGAAGCTGCAGCAGCAGCAGCGTTTTGGTGGCAGATAGGATCTGCTGTCACGAGGGGCAGCGGATGAGAGAGGCCAAACTTGTGACTGCTCAGCAGCCTCCACATCATTTGCATTCTGCCATTTGAATGTCCTGTTGCAGGCTAGTGCACATCCCTCAGCAGCAGCAGCAGCTCCCCGGACAATAGCAGACGGCCCAGTCAAATGGAGCAGTGGCCAGCAGAGAGGCTCCTCTTGAGTCACTGGTCAGACACGCACACCAGTTCTTGAAAGTAAAAGTGCTACTTCGAGAAGTCGGGCTATACATGTGCAGGTTTGAGTTATCAGTGGCCAAAGAGGACACACTGAACTACCTTGAACATCTTGTGTAAGTTCAGGTCAAATAATTAAGCAGCTTAAATGCTCAACAAAAGAAGGGCTAAAAGGCCGACCTCCAGACACAGACAGCATTTAGAAGGCTTTAGAAGAAGTTTGACTTCCCTCCACCTTACTTTTAGATTGCCGGGTGTGAAGTTACAGCAGCTCTGTGAAAGTGTAGCAGCGAACAGAGCGCTTTTTGTTTTTCCTCATCCTCCCATTACGACATCCAAACAGGTTTGCCGCCGGGGAGCTCAGTAAATTGCCCTTTTGGAACATGAACTGAAGTTCTCTGATCCCTTTCCTGTAACTTGTGGCAAACCTCAGCCCCTGACCTTTTGCCTCAGCGCCGATCCAAAGTAATGAAGCAATAGGACATTTTAGGAAAAATGAACACATACGCAAAAGGTCATTCAAAAGAACACCCAGGTATTTTGAACTATCCAAATCTATCTGACATAATGGTGCAGCGATGTTGACAGGCTGCATTTTGCTCTCATATCCTTCAAGACATCTGAATGGACCTTCTAGGGGTTACACACCAGCAGTGGAAGTTCTGGGTTTGTTAAGGATTTGGCAGCAATAGAAAAAAAAATGAGCATCATTAAGAAGCCGTGAATCGAGATCATGGCTTCTTAATGATGAACATTTTGAACGGACTAAGACATTAGGTATTCACATTAGGAACTACCTTTGCCTAGACTGTATTTACTGTATGAGTAGCAGTGTCATTGTCACCCCCCCCCCCTCCCTCCCAGTGGGACTGGAACAGAAAATGCCACCGCAAAGGGAATATAAATATACTCAAAGCAAATCTAAGACTCTTTCAGACATGAATGCAATGTAACGTCCAACAGAAAAACCCAAGTGAACTTTGGGTCTGTGCATCAGGCAACCTGATATAGCCAAGGCATATATACATATATAATATACCTATATACACACCTCAATATCCAATAGGACTAGACTCACGGCCTTGACGTTCCTTCAAAACGCTTTTCGTTATTTATTCATGTGTTTTTTATAAAGAGCATTGGCGGTGCCAGCCCAGCTGCGTGCGCTGCCCCGGCGGGGGATGAACCGTACTGCCGTTAACGTGACATCATGCCCCGGTTGGTCCCCATGGGGTGCCGTTGACCACACACCGGGCGGTCGTAGTGACAGAAGCCTATAAATACACTGGGAGAAGGAGCAGCGCGCTCCGGTCGGCCCGTACGTCGCACACTCATTCCCTCGGCTACATACTGACACGGATGAGTACCTGTACCGAAGGCCCGACACGGAGGCTGACTGGGGGCTTCGACACGAGCCCGGAGCGCCGCGCGCACGCGGCTGCATCGGCGGCCGTGTGCGCGCCGTACGACACGCGAAGAAAAAAAAAAACACGCCAAGGTCTAACACCGTCCTGGACATCGCGTGTGTCATCCCCCCCCACCCCCGCCCCCGCCCCTAGGAGCTAATGGTGACCGTCCACATATCACAGTGCGTGTATTTGTTAGCACGCCAGCAGCCCCTACCTGCGATGTCCGCCCCGCACTCAGCCGGAGACGCGCATCGTCCCGGTCCCGGTCGGAGGACAATCCACTGAAAAACGGTGGCGTCCGTCTTCACACTTCAGGCGGCGGAACAAAGATGGCGAGGCAGGCTTTTAAAAAACAAAAATGTTAGTCCAAAAAGATGCTTTGGTGTTTTTGTGTGTGTGTGTGTGTGAGAGAGAGGATGTGTGGGTGGGTGCTGCGACTGCGAGCGAGGCCGATGCGTGTAGCGTGGAACTATTCTGCGGGAATTGTTTATTCTCGCAGTCCCCTCGCGGAGGACAAGTGAGCGGAGACAGCCACACTCCTCCTCCTCTACTGCCGCTGACACCACCCTTAAAGGAACAAGCCCACGATCTCCCACTGCACGCAGTTATCGTGACACCCCCAGCGTTAGAATAATAACAGAAGGAGTAATGATGATAATATCTCAATCCCACAACAATACTCTAATAATAACATAAATGATGGCAGTAGTAAATACTAATATCCCATAACACTGATCATATTGACACAAATGCTCTAATAACAATAATAGTAATAATATTACATCCCGTACTTCTGATAATAATAACAACAATACTGATGATGATAATAACAAGGAACCAGAAATGGGGAACATTTATTGCCAAAGTATGTTAGACAATGAATTTTACATGGTGGGTGGTGCATGGCATTGGACATGATGACAATGAGACATTGGACAACCATACAAATAACACAGTGTAGGAAATATAACTGTTACATTTACAGTACAATTTAGAATATTATAAACATCATTATAAATATAATAGCAGTGGTTATAATAGTATTATCCCAATTGCACTCATAATAATATCAGTTGTAATAATAATGAGATGATCCCAAAACACTGATAATCATAACGAAAATAATTACAGTAAATAGTAATAGAAAATAATAAATAATACCAGTAGCAATATTTAATGTCAATGATAATACTACAATAACACTAATACTTGTGATAACTATACTCTAATGAACAAAGATAACAAAAATAACAATAATAATGGTAGGAGCAATACTTCATTACATTGATGATCACAATAAGACTAAAAGTAAGGACAAATTACTCTTTATTATTGTTTATGTTCATTTAATTGGTATACTTTTTTCATTTTAACTGAATTATCTTTATCTTCTATTTTTATAAAGTAATACTTGTTCCACTAGTGGCAGAAACTGTTACCACGGGCATTACTGTCAGTGTTTGTGGGAAAAGTAACATTACCACACATTAGCAGCTGCAACAGCATGAGCAATATTATATTTTCCACTTTTTTGATGAAACACCGCCAAAAGGGTTTCACAGTAGATATCAGCATCAGACTCAGGTCAGTTGTAAAGGTTCAGGGGTTTACAGAATAACTGGAGGAGCACTCCATCAGTTTAACACATACAGTTTGATATTTGTAAAAACGCTTTAAGGTCTTCTTCAGGTTCCGCAGTTAAAATCTGGAGAAGCTCTCGTAGGAGCAGTTAGTTCTGCTTATAGAGCCCTGGTTGCAGATTGCAACCAACCAAATACCTCCGTTCACTTGGGTAACGTGAGCCACTGTGTTATATCGTGGTAACGTTGCTCTCCTCACTCAGACGACATCCAACGTACAATAACTAACTACAACAACTGATGCGAGCTAGCGGCAACATGGTTACTGCAGTTCCATTAGCATATAGGAGAATATTTAGGTGTGTAAAAACAACCAGTGTTTGGTCAATTGGTTCTGGGCTATTGAACACTATCAAAGTCATAGTTGTTAACATCATATTCAATTTCCGCTAATAGCTTCCTCTAACTGCTACGTACTGGCCCTTTAGGTAAAAAACCCACCCCTCATGATGTCTTCAGAGGAGTCTGGTGTGAGAGTATACCTTTCCAAAGGGAAAGCATGGGTCACACAACAGATGGTGAGCATTTAGGCAGGGAAGTTAAAAGGAAAAAGGCTATTAAGTTGCATTATGGTAAATGTAGGATTTTCTCCTGGGGCTGGGCCCATAGTTAAGACTAAAGATTGAAATATCCCGGCTTCAGCTGCGTCTGTTTTTATCAGTTGATTTATCATATCATGTCAAGTCTCCTAACTTTGTGGTGGTTTAATACTGAATAACCAAATGGGGTCTGCTGAAACGTGACATTTTGAATGGAGGACCTTTTTATTTTCAGAAATAAATATTGCAGAAAAAAATGTATATTTATTCATGATGGAGAGACAACCTAAACCCCAATTGTAGAAAGTTAGATCTTTTGCACACATTCGCTCATATTTAGTTTTATAACAAACAGTCAAATACAAATAAAAAGGCAGCCTGAAACCAAAAGCCTTAATGAAGACCACATAATAATTCATAACCTCCTCGGAACAACAGTAAATGAATAAAACGGCCATATGAAGAATTAAGTAAGAACCTTTCAGTGAGCCTCTCCAGGATATGACAGGTCAAATAATCTATCTGCTACAGCACTGAAGATTTACAAGTTTACAAGTGACCAAAGTGAAAACAGACCCACCGTCGTGGACGTGCCCTTGAACTGGGCACCAAGGCAGCCCCCCAGCTGTGAACGTGTGTTGCAAAGTTGTGAAGCGGGGCGTCACTTGTACAAGAGCAGATGAAAAGCTTGAACATAAGACAATTGTCCGTCTTCGCTGACATCTTATGCTAATCTGTGCTATCAGGTCCACTGGCCTGCAATCGCTCGTCTCAACATGGCCTTGAACAAAATGTCTCTAAGGACCTGGGGAACATCAGCCTTCTCATGAATTGAGAACACAACAACATAACCTACTTCTTCCCATCCCGGTCTCTGTGTCTTTTTTCAAGATGGAGGGAGAGAGAGGGGGGGGGGGGGGTGTCTTCCTCTCCCTCCTACTGCTCTGCTTTATCACATCACGCTGTGTTATTGGCTGCTCTCACTCAGCCAGTTGGATACTGTGCCTCCTAACCTGCTGCAACCTCAGCGTGATGTTTAAATAGTTATAAACAGAGGCAGCACGTAACGTGTCAGTCAGGTAAATTGGATAGTTTTCTTTTACAGGGCTGTTGTTCACAGTAGGTTACCTGCAATTTGCATTTTGATCGCGACAGCAGTTAAAAGTCCGATCAAACTCCTCGCCAAAGTGCCGTTCGTAAAAAGTTGATGTTAGCTGCTGTTTAGCGCCTTCGCCTGATTGCACCACGAGTGCAGCTCGGGACGTTGTTTTTGTTGAGCAGCCTGACCTCAGCATTTTGGAGGCCATCTCGCCTCGTGGCCTTTTGAACCGGAGCGACCTTTCATCTTTGAACTCTGACCCCGAATGCCACATAAATGGAGATACAATATCCTCTCATTCATTCCTTCCCCCAACCAGAACACGTTGAACTTTGTCCCGAGGAGCGTTTCACAGAAGTGTGCTTCAGGAAACTGTCCTTTGACCTCAAGTATACGGACAGATTGTGGCTGACGAAAAGAAGTCTGAGGCCGTGTTTGAACACACTGTGTCGTGATTTGTGTTCACGTATGCGGTTGTTAACCTGCTGGTTACTGATGTTAACCGACTGGTTTCAGTGTGTGGCTGCTGACAAAAGGACTGGAAGCAGAGAATAAAAGGGAAAGTCAATACAGCATTTATGAAAACGGACTTTGTTGTTTTACATCACTGACTTTTTACAATCTTGTTAACAAAGTGGACAGTCCTGGAGGGGGTAACAGCTGCAGAGGACAGTGAGAATGGCCATTTCTAATTTCAGGTGTTTGTCTTTTTAGGGACAAGTGAAAGGCTTGTCTTCCTGTATCAAAAAACGTAGCACTCTATGGCTCATTAATTAAAAGTGATTTTGTGAAGTAACTTCAAAATTCTAAAGGCAGAGGCGTCAGTTGACAAATATTCAAAAATAATGTGACGTGTATCACAGCTTGCTGTGATACAGCGCTCATGTCGGCAGAAGGCCACTGGGCAAGATTATCATTTAAATCTTGGGACGGAAAGTGAAGATTTGATTTGCTCCCTCCTTCCAGGAATAGAGGGATCTGACCTCTGTACACGCACGCACTGTAGTGAGCTGAATGCTTTTAACTGTAAAGAAGAAAGAAAATAGAGGAGAACACATGAATGCGATGGAAAAGGTCAGCCCCCTCAGACGGGGGAGAGCTTTGAATTAGTCGCCTGAGAGTCTCAGAGGGAGGGGGCTGGAGCGTCAGCAGACATTAACCCTCATGACCTTCGACCTATACTCCCCAATTTTTACAGCGGTGACTCCCAAGGTTTTTAGAGTGAAGGAAGGCCCTCATGGGGAGGAGGCAGGTGCGAGCTGCAGTGGGAGGGCCGGCTGGAAGTCACACCACACTGCGACCTTTGAACTGCAATGAGTATGGGAAGGTTGTGACATTCCCCACGTATAAGCGCTGTGGCGGGGGGGGGGGGATCCACTGCAAGCATGTGACGCTGCATCGAGACAATTTGGATTTTCTGACAGCTTTTGTTTGGGTGGAAGCCTGCCGGAGGCACGTATTTGATTCAATAAAGTAAACAAAGCAACAACCCACATTCACTTTTCAACCAGTTTGGACAAGGTCAAACTTGCCACGAATGTGACATCACTCACCACAGACTTGGCGCCGGCGTTTGTGATGAGCGGGTTACTCATTAACGAGCTAACTTGTCCTTATTGGCGCAACAAACTGTGAACGCAGACAGAAAATACGTGACCTCTGTTCAAAATAAACAGAAGGGAGTGATTATGACTGGATTACGGCAGACATGCTAAACAGCCATCTCGCTCATCTTGGTAAATATATTCCACTTTTGTCCTTGACGTGTGTCGGGGAGATGAAACCACGTCTGATGGACAAGAGAGATAATTCCTGCGCTAAGAGAGGAAAAAGCCACAGCTGCCACAGTCAGGCAAGGTGTGCCAAGCTGCTGATTCAGTGTGATGACCCCGTCTCACACCATCACATTTTCCCCTCATCAGACTCATAATCAGTTCGCACTGTGAGTTATTTAAGTTCAGGAAAAGTGCAGCAGAAAGAGCCCCATTTTGTTTGACTGAGGTCATCATGGGACGCAGAGGGACGCTCAGACAGTTGATGCTAGGCTCACAGTCGAGGTACGTCAGTGTTAGTTAGCGCAGCCCGTTGCGTGTTGAGTTTCTCTGGTGAGCCCTGCGGATGGATATCACGATGGTAGGCCTCACAATAGAGATGGTGTCCGCTTTCCCGTTCCCATTTGGCACCTTCTTCGGTTGGCTACAGAGAACAATAAACACCCATGCTTTCAAAAAAAGACAAAAAGTCTTTGAGGCCACCCTGCCTGGAGCTGTTTTGTTAAGGTATGACTAAGGTGTGACTGTGGCTGAACATTCCACGTGACCTGAACGCACACAACGTCAGGAAAAGTTTAGAGGTGAAACTTTGCGCCAAAGACAGAGATCTTCATGTGTTAAAACTTAATTTCATCATTTCTTTTTTGCCGGGCAAAGCAAACGTTCTGCCAGGGACTCGGCGGCGAGGCTGCTGACAGCAGTGGGAATGTTTACATCTCCCTACGCCTGTCCTCATATCGGATGCTTAACCCACACCCGCTTGCTCTGAAACAGAAAAATCAAGAGGAATTTTGGAGTTGTTTTTGGATAACTGTCAAAGTATGAGGGGGAAAAAAAACAGGTCACCGCGTAAAGCGTGGCAGCCTCCAGTGCTGTGTTAGCGTGTGTGTTTGAGAGAGAGGGAGAGAGAGAGAGAGACACACGGTTCACGCGTGTGAACGGGAAGGAAAGACTAGGTCGACTCGCGCGAGTTGCCTTGCGTCCCCCCCTCCCAAACACGCGCCGGCCCTGCATCTTGTTGACCTAGTTGGTGCTCTTTGACTAATCCCCGACGATTCCGCGGGGGGTCCGGGAGGAGTTCTCCTCCAGTTCCCTTTTCACATTTGAATATCAGATGGCAAGGGCGGGGCGTCACGAGAAAAAAGCCATCTCTGAACCGCCGAGGGATTTGACTGGAACGCCTGCCAACACAACATGCAATGTTTTTTTAGTGCTCCCTGCTGCTCCTCTCTCTCTCTCTCTCTCTCTCTCTCTCTCAGGGGTCTTCTTCTACCACCCACTCGTCAGACACAAAAAGTACCTATTCATTTCGATTGGTTTGATCATAACGACCCACTATTGCTGATACTTTAGTCGTGTTTGTGTGTCCAAGAGTGCGTGTGGGCGATGAGAGGCCGGGCTGTACCAGTGGTGGTCACCACTGGTCTCTCTCACGTGTAACGGTATTATTCCTGACGTCTGGGGGGGATCCGATTACTCTTTCACCTTGGGGTGTACGGCCCTCGTTCGCGCAGAGCCATTAACAAGCATGAGGGGCCACGCCAAATGACTGTCCCACAGCTTCGGAAACTTTCCAAAACACGCCACCTGTCCGAATCAGTGGTCAAGTTTCTGACACAGCGGTCATGTGTGTGTAGGTGACAATTGTAGCAGCAGAGCACCGCATAGTGTAGCCAAAGCTGCTGTATTGGTTGTTGGGTTTACTCTGGGCAAGCTGCTTTGTTTAACTGGGGCTTTAATGGGAGGACCCAGCAGGGGCGGAGCTAATGAGTCAGATATCAGGGACAGAGCCACCTTACTGTCCCTCATACTCACACACACGCACACACACACACAGATGGCGGTGAGCGAGGACATTGAAAACACAGCTCTGTGTCCCTGGGCCCTCATCCTTCCTCCACCCATTCGCCACGGGCCGTTCCCATGGGGCCCTTAACATCTTATTGACCCTGCTCGTTCATTAACAAATCAGCATGGAACACACTCAGGCACTTTAACCCCCGTGAATACGCATACACACGGACACACACACACGTCCTGACACTCCACGCGCACACCGGGTGCAGATTACTCTGCTCTCAAAGCAGTATTTTTGGACCTCTGCGTTTCGTAGCAACCCTTCAGAAACCACAGTGGGGCACTAATCCGGCGATTACTCGTCGCTGTCGTTGAGTTACGATGGAGTGCTACGCCAGGAGCTCGATGCCAGCCGGTACGTCCCACGGGACCGCCTCAGCTTCCCTCTGATTGTCAGGGAATATGTTGACGTAAATGTAGTATGGCTACTGCTAATGAGCTGACGACGTAACGGAGGCCGACTTCAGCTCAAAATGTCCAACTAATGGATTTAAACATGAAGATTACGGTGTTTTATTCATTTGAAGATCGGATCGTCGGTGGAGGGGAAACGTCTAACAGACATTAGATTGCAGCGTGGACAAGTGCGGCCTTTGAAGGCCCCCGTTCCGCCAATTGAAATTCACGGCAGGTCCGAGGTAGTGTGATACTCATGTAGGCACAAAGCCTGCTCGTCTAATGTTTATTGATGGCAAAGCCTACATAGGCTGTCATTATTTCCAGGCAGTAAGGGAAGGCTCAGCGTGTGTGTCCGTGCGTGTTTGTTTGTGTCACACAAAAAGCAGATTAGTGAAAACACTGAGGTAAAATAAGCAGCCTGACCTTGCTGTGAAACTGAAAGGCAATCCTCTGAATGATCCGCGGGTCAGTAGCTTTGTCCTTCAGACAGTTAAAGTCTATCCTTCTCATGCACCCCCCTCCAACCCCACCCCACCCCCGCCTGTCTCCTCCTCCGATCATCCCTCTATCTCTCTTTGTCTACGTCTACAGTAGCTACATTCACATTTAATCCCCCGTTTTCCTGCTCCTTATGTAAAACCTATCCTCCTCTGTTCTCCATCCGTGCAAAAACAATCTGTCTCACTGTGGCACGCACATCAACACACACACACCAACATGCACACACCAACATGCACTCGCACAGAAACTTGATTCAGAATTCTTGACGTGCACGTCATCGTTTCATGTCTGTTCTTTTGAACGCGGCTGTTTGTGTTATTTCAAGACACGATTGTTTCCCGTGACAGGCTGTGATGGTGCTGATGCGTCTGATCTGCCGCCTCAAAGGCAGACGAGCAAGACGCGGCGGGAAAGGCAGATACTACCAGCCGTATTAAAGACATCCCCCGCAAACTCTTTGAGCTGTGAAATGTTTGACGCTTTTTAAACCCCCCCCCTCACCCGTCCCCCCACGATGGGAGCTCATTTATGTTTGAAATGGACAGGCTTGTGTTCGTATTGAAAATAAAGGCCCAATTACTTGAATGATCTACTGAATATTAAATTACTGAAGTTTGCTGCCAAATGCCTGCAAATATTAGGTTTCAATTAGTTTTGAACCCATCAATCAATCAGTCAATGAACTAATCAATTCTATTCTTCATTTGTGATTATGTATTGTAAACATGTAATCACACTATTGTGCATTAACAAGAGTTTTCATAGAGTAGCATAAACATGTACATTAATGTGTGGGTAGTGACTCAATTTATTGTCCATACCTTCTTGTCGGACGTCAACATTGGAGAACAGCTGGATCCCTAAAGATTCTCCTGGACATATACTTCTTTAAATATCCTTATTGGGGATGAACGTTCTGCCATATAGTTTTTTGCAAATCTTTTACAAGTCATTGTTTGCTTTAAAAACTCCAAATGATATATATATATATATATATATATATATGGCCACTGCCAAAACCAAACTTCTGTGTTACTCAACTCACTGAAACTGATTGAAAGCTGAAGTGGAGAATGAGAGAACTGCAGCATGTGACCCCGATGAGCAAAGGGTTGAACAGTTGAATCACCAGATAAAGTCTTCCTGTCTTTGTTTTATCCATAGAAATAGGTGGATATCAATGCCACCCAGCACCACCCTCTCTTCCCATTATATGCTGTTTATTTTCAGTGGTATGTTGATGACATAATGGCACATGAAGCTATTGCACTCTGGACCTTTTTTGGAGGTAGGAGGTTCAGAAGAGGGGAAGTGGCAACTTGACCCCCGCCCCCACACCTTATCCCGATCTGGGATCGCGGCTGCTACCAGAACATCGGATAGAGAGTCATTAGTTAGAGATTTCATTGAGGACCACACAAAAACGTACATTGTTTTTAAACTTGACTGGTCAGCTGAAGCATACAACTGGGAGGCCGACATTCTCATCCCTGCTTGCTTTCAGTTGGTTCCCCATTTAACCCCTAATTCCCAGTCATCCGTCCCAGCCTGCCAACCTTCCTTTTCCATCCGTGACCTTTATCTGTGTCACAAAATCCTGCCCCCTGCCCACAAGAATAGCCCTGTCTGACCTATCACAAACAGAAGGCATCCATCACTCTACAATGCAAAGAAAACATAAACACGACTGCGGGAGGCGTGTCCTCAGCCGGAAATCATGTCCGGCCAAACAAAGCCTTCTTCCCTTCTAATCCAGAGCAATAGGACCATCACTGTGTTTGTGGTCACAAATACAGCTGCGTGTGCTGCTGTGTCAAAAAGGGCGCCTGTCTTATGAGAGCACACTGACCCCTCCCCAGCCTTAACCACCCCCCCCTCCCCCCCACCTGCTGTACCACTGCCACAGGATGACGGATCGATTGAAGAGTGACAGCGGCGAGGAAATAGAGAGATTCAGGATTTACATTGTGTCCTTTGACACGTTCATATAAACGCCCCCTCCCCCCCAATGATAAAGAGACTACACTGACAAGGACACTGGTCCTCGTTGGGCTGCTCACAAGTCAAAGATTTGCTATCTCCCCTCCCTCTTTTGCTCTCTGTCTCCCTCTCTTTTAGCAGATTTCAGCGCAAAGCATGTAACCTTTGTGAATTATTTAGTTTATTGACCTCTGCAGGGATTTAATATGAAGGTTGTTTTCTGCTGGCAGAGCGAGCGCCGGCGGGGTCCTCAGGTGACACGGCCAAGGTCGCCCGTCTCCCTCCAGTTAATAATATATTTGTCACACGCAGTGTGTTAGCCCCCAACACGGCGCTGCTGCCTTCCACTTGATTAGTGCAACCAATAAGGACTGCCAAAGATAATAAAGTAGACATTGGCTTAAGGAGATGTGTCAAATGTCCACAGCATCTCTCTCTATCTCCAGCCCACACAGATACTCACACACACACACACACACCAAAATTCACACCCTCTCTTTCTCCCTCCCTCCTCCACCTCCTCCTCTCTGTTCTTGTTTTATTGTTTCCTAGATGAAGGTTAAAGGGAAATGGTGAACAGACAGAACAGCCCGAGGGCCGTGGAGGGCCCGGCTGCGGCAGTCAGTGCTGTGGGTACCAGCAGCCAGCCAACCCCTGAACCCCATCTGTCCCTCCACAAGGCCATGCGCTACTCCGTGTGTGTCAAGGGGGCAAGAGGGTGAGTCGGCCAGGAGCCACAGGGGCAAGTGGGTTACAGGATGTGATGTGCATGGGGGGCAGTCGAGAGCCGGCGGTCCCTGACCGTGCCTGTCACTGATAATAATCACAGAGAGCTACGGGGCCTTATTAGCACTGCTGTTTGGTTGAGACAAAATGGCGCCCCATAGGTGAAAAACAGGTGAATTATGGCAAGGGAAAGGAAAGCATTTACTACAAGGGTGGCAAATGCGTTCTGGCACATTGCTGTAATACAGTTGGTGGAGTCTGGGAAGATATAGAGCATGGGGTTTAAATCTTTAAAGGGTGGAGAAGCCTGAATTGCAACATTATTGATCTGATTGTATGAGTACAGGTGATAATATAGAACACAGGAGGCCCGGCAATCATTATGATGTTGGTGGCAAAAAGATGCCACAGTCAAGGTTGAGCTGCACAATGTCCCTTGTTTTTCCTTTTACTGGAAGGTCACTGGAAGGGAAATCTGACAGTCCTATAGGGCAGACAGACACTTGGAGATAACAGCTGAGAATGTTAGTCAGCTGTTACACTGCTTTTCCTCATTGGGTTCTTCCTGCAGGATCTGAGACAAACACATTAATTATCATCATAGCAATTGCCTCATTTTTTCAGATGGGTGAGGAGTCAACAAATTCTAGTATTAATATGAATTAGTTTAGGTTACAGGGATATAGCAAATGAATGAATACCTAACGTTAAATTGCATTTATTTGTTATATGTAGAGTACACACACCTCCTGCAGAGTAGTACTAGTAGCCTACCAATTTCCAAAGCTACTTAATATTGACAATAGTTAGTACCTCGGTCGGAGGGAGAGAACCAAGCCCATTTGTATTTAAATTGTGTCATACATGCATAGCTAACCTTAACGTGGACACGTCAAACCACCATTAGAAACTCCTGGTTCATTCAGCTACATAAGCCCCGCCCACTATGTAAAAACTCGCAAATGTCTTTATTTGGAGACCAAAACAAGTCTCTGTTTTTGACTTACAATTTTTGTTTGCGATGCAAGAAATTTGCTTGCAAATGATTTTTTTTTGTTTAAATAATAAAGACACAAAGATACCTTCATAACAGACAGATTGAGCACGTTGAAGCTAGCATAGAAACATACAAAGCTAGACCACAAGGCCAACTCTGAATGTGGAGGCTATAACACAAAGGCTGACTCAGGTGAAAATAACTCAGAAAGTAGACAATAGCACACAAAGGCTAACTCTAAAGTGCAAGCTAAAACACGAGGAAAATGGAAGCCAGCAAAAAATGCTGACTCAAAAAAGGAAGCTAGTAATCTTAGCTAGCTAATGGTTGCAGACTAAACTCTACATCCATATAAATATAAATGATATATAGATATATATGTATATATATTGAGCTGAAATCCTAGAAGGCACTAACATTGGACCAACTAAATTACTGCACCCCCATTGTCATTATGAATGAAAAACTTCACAGCCGTTGGAGGTCCATAAAGTAGGAGGTGCAACCATGTCAGTTCATTACTACAAATTCAAAGCATTCTTTTTGGTAACCAAATAAAAACACAAAATGCTGTCTGTTCGTCGGGCTCATTTTTGTAAATGCAACATATGAGGGACTTTCATTACCTCTGGTACAAACATTTACTTGCATCAAGGCTGAATCAATTGAAATGCTTTTGGTCAAACAGCAAAGGTCAAGGCCACCGTGACCTCACGCCCATCCCATTTTAAGGTACACAATGTCTAAGGAAGGCAAATTCTTTATATTTGGCAAAAAATTCTGATGACCTAATCATTTGAATTTGATCAATTGAAGGTCAAAGGTCACTATAACCTCACATCAGTTCCATTCATATGGTTACGATATCACAGGAAGGGAATTACATCAGTCACAAGAAGGATGTAACATTTTTGTATACGTTGCCCAGAGAAAAAAACAGTTTTTGTCCTTTATTGGAATTCTAAAGGTAAAACAAAGCTCCTTTGAACTCAATGCATGTAAGAGTGTGTCAAGAGAAGCTGATGAAATGGATACCGTCCCAAATTAAACAGCTGGAGCTAGTCGGGATGTGAGGTGAAATCTGCCAGGGCATTAGCATGATCTGTGATTGATGGATGGACATGGTACACAATATGAATACATTTGTTGAGTCTATTGAGTCTAATGACCTTCTATTCCAGAACTCATTCTTTATTATCTGAACTGCACAGCGCCGTCCATAATTTGGATTCCTATCTTAAAAATCATTGTTACTCCATCATGACAATTAGGCTCAATCCTCGTGTTTGCTAAATCCAGATTAACTCATCCCACCTCTGTATCTAAGAAACAAATGAGGCGGATTAATGGAAACAATATGCTCCATTATGTTTGAGACTGTCTTGTGTCGGGAAAGGAATTAATATTGAAGAGGCCTTAATTGCCGCAGTTAGTCCTATTGCTAGAAGGTGACTCTCTTTCTATTTACTACAGCCATGCCATAAAATCACTCAACACTAATAGGCCGATATGATGACTGCAATAGCTAGTGAGCATTTTGCTATTTGCTTGCAATTTCTCTCTGCATGTGAAGATAATGACTCTCTCCTTAGGGGATTTCTCCTGAAGCTCCCCCCCCAGGCATCTGCCTGGAGAGGTCACCGGTGCAGACACTTATTGGCCTATTTATTAAGGTAGACCGGCGCAGAAGTCTACGCTAAGGTCTCCACTTCCAAAGTAACTCTGCGGCTCAGACCTCATTTGCAACCAGACAAGCCTATTGTAACACCAAATAAAACAATATTGATCCTCCAAGTGGCAACAGGGCTGTGCATCTTATTGATCAGGATCAAGCACTTATCACTCTCCAGACCCCGAGTGTGCCACTGATAAGCACAGGCACCGGGTCTTAATTACGACAGTGGCCTTTACACGGTTGCTCGCCTTATGATGCACCAATAACACCACTGCGTCTGACCTTTGCCGTCCACCGCTCTGTTCCTCCTACACCAAATAAAATGTTATTGTTCAATGATTTTACAAACCAAACTGACCTTTGTTTGACTTCTGTTCGGCACACTGCTGTTATTTAATCTTCAATGTCCATCCTTGGTGTTGTACCCGCTGTTTATCTCAATCACTCCGTCAGTACAGAGTGAGCAGGGGAGGTGTCATGATAACCTTGTGTGGAAAAGGGACTCCTGTGTCAGAGGAAGGTTACGGTTCTGACGTCACACGTTTGACCCCTACTGAAGCTGCATATTGTGCCGAAGTGCTGCTAGACAGGACCCCTGACTCCCGTAGTGGAAAGTAGCAAAGTATGTACTTAAGTATTGCACTGAAGTACAAATGTGCTGTTTGTCTGTGCTTTTATCCACTGCAAATAATAAATAATATGGTCAAACAGAGGTGCACACTGACTCACAGATCCTCACAAGATCCTTCTGATGAGAAATGATGTCAAATAACTCGATCTTATCATGTAACACAGACACACGCACCATATACTTTTTAGGGCTTTATTAATAATAATTATATGGAAATAATAATAACAATGTCATTGTTGCTAAAAATTGCTCAAAGTTTGCTCAAATGTGGGAACGCGGTGGATTTGAATGGATGAATATTATCAGAATTTGGCAGAAGACACTTGGACACATTGGATACATCAATGCTTTTGTCTTTGCGTGCCAACAACTGCAATATACAGTATGATACCTGCCAGATGCCAGATACATCCCCTAAAAAGTAAAAAAAGTTCAATCAAAAACTGCAGGTTGATAGTGCCCAACCGGCTGTTGGAACGGATTGCTGAGGCTTTCTCTGCCAGTGTTTTGCTTCTATAAGGAGCTGGAAAGGGCTTCAGATCAAAAAACAACTCACTAGTAAGGTAGGTTTTCATGTTTTTCTGAGAGAACTCAAGTTGTTAATACGCTGGGGTCACGATTGGCGAAATGTGTGACTTATATCACCCAAGTTCAACTCCATCTCCATGTCTGCTGTGGGGGAAGCGTTGGCTCAAGACATAATGATAAATGTAAAATGCAAATATCCTTTAATGGTCACCTCACAGCATTACACACACAGGACCGCTGCAGCTTGTAGAGTAATGAAATGCACTGTTTGCATATACATTTATGTTATCTGGTGAGGTAAAAAGGTGTAGTTTGGATTCTAAGAGATGTCATGCTGTGTGAATTATGCATTATGGAGTAAAATAAACCATTCAAAAACTTGTGAGTATATTTACTCAGCCATGCCAGGTCAACTAACCTTGATTAAACTATGAAAGAAATAAACATACTACGTGCACAGCCAACCATAATGACCACTTTCCTAACCAATCAATGTGTTACTCATGGTTATTAACGGCGAGTGCGATGTGACAACAACGGACTCTCACAAGAACAGCTCCATTTCTTTTTCTGAATGTCTCGACATGTCAGGAAGAGAAAAGATTTGGCCTCTGTTGGTAAGGATTTATAAAACAGTGCTCTCTGAATGTAGGGGGGATCTCAGGCATAGATTAGCGGGCTAACAGGGAGCATTGCCACTCAAGGTTCTGCTGTCAATCGTTGAATCTCGGCACTAGGTCAATCAATGGTTTTACCGCTTTCTCTCCATCTCTCTTTTCCCTCCCTCCTTCCCTCCTCTCTCTTTTTCCAGTGATCTTCTCAGATCAGTGGAGGAGGGAGAAAAATCAATGGAATAAAGTAATCACTTGGCGGAAGATACAGCGAAGCCCCGAGGCCTGCCCAGCTACCTGAGTTCCATTTCACGCATCAGCAGCTGCAACACAAACACACCGGCCTGTGCTCCCATCTTAAACAACACAAGCAGCCCGACACTCCGTGACCTATCCCTCCCCGGAGGAAACTCCCAGATTGCACCGCAGCACCCCGCCACTGTCTACCCAATAGCTGGCTATTGATCTGCAGGCCCAAGCGCTCAGGCTCTCTCAGCACCGGCCACACCACATTCCCAAAATGCCAAAGTGGCAAAGGTATGCCTTCCTGCCTGTGACATCATTGCCATCGGCCTCCTGTTTCATCAAGCCATGGTCTTACTACTCTGGGTCTACAAAAGGGTGCAGTGAGCCATTTAATGAATTAAACAAAACCATTTGAATGAAGTCATTCATTGTCGAGTTAAGGAGCGTTTTGCATGTTGATGCAAAGTAGTTCAACTGTTATCCCTTTTGTTTGAGGATTTCTTTCACTCACTTACACAAATGATTCTAAATCTGATCCCACTCGATTGGGCCAACATTTGGCGCAGCCTTCACCGTATGCCGGTTATTAACTTTGGCTGCCTTGACAGGAGAGTGGGTGGAGGATCACAGCGGGGGGCAGGGAGAAGGAGCCATGGGTGGGTATTTGCTTAACAATTCTAAAATGCAAATTCCTCTATATACTGAAGAGCGGCTGTACTAACAAACGACCTAAGGGAGAGGTCAGCAGTGTTTCAGAAGGGCCAGGAAATGGAAGGATGCCCACTGCATTGTCCCCAGGTGTCAGCCCCCATGTTAATGTACAGGGTCAATACTAGTCATTTCTAGTGGGGTTATCCATAATTAGCTGCTCTGGCTTTAGCTTAGCAAGCTTTATTAGTTTGGAGGTAGAAGGGAGGTTGTTGCAGTTGTGAACTATATAATGTTATCTTTGGGAGAGAGTCCGATTTTAATACATTTATCAGACATGCTAAAATTTTGCTTTCAGTAATATTATAAATATGCAATAGCTGGTCTAAGTGGGATGAAAAGGGAATTTAAGATAATGAAATGCAAATTCAAATGCAACATTTTTTTTTAAATCGATCGGCTCTAAAGTTGATCATCCCGAGGCCTCATCCTCTGTCCAAGGTCATTTTCTAATGGCAACTTCTCTTAAAGTCTTTGAGATATTTAAGGCATTGCCATTGATGAAGCCTAGTGATCTTACATTAATTTATGAATGGTTCATTCCTACTACACCCAAAGAGGGAAGAAATAACTTGATCGGTGAGTAGAAGGGAATCAATGTGCATTTCAGGTCATGTCAGGTCTGATCATGTTCACTCCATTTAAGTATGGAGTTTGTGTTGGCTGCATTAAACCTGACATGTATCAAAGCTGTGATATTGTTGCTCATGTTGCTTCCTTCACATCCGCTTTAAATGGAATTCTCTCACCACTTGAGACTGCACAGAGGCTTGTACACTGGGCTAAACATGCTGCGAGAGCATGCCAGGCATCCTGGAGAGCAGCAACGCCACTTTCTGCAGGAACGTTGTCCCCACCGAGGCCAGGAGGTTGACAAAGGAGAGATCGCTCAGGGCAGACTTTGGGTTTCTCCTTCAGCTTGTAGGCAGAACATGCTCCTGAGTGGCGCGAGGTCACCCTGATCTCTCCCTCCCTCTCTCCCTCCCTCTCTCTCTCTCTCCATGTCTGTGTTTTTTTTGTGATGTTATCTTTTCACTCTCCTCCCACTCGCTGCTGTTCCCTGAAGCTGTCTCAGGGATGAACGCATCATTGTTTTTTTGCCCTTGCATCGCCTTACAAAGAGTGCCTTTTCGGAAGTGGATGTCGAGCAGCTTCAAACTCTGTTTGACCTAAAAAAAAAAAAAAATAGGAGGTCATGCCTAGGACAATTGTTTGTTATGCAACTGTACACCTTGATTTGAATACATCCCAAAAAGTTTTCAGATGGGTTTTTAGAAGAGCAGGTTTGTTCACAGTTTGTGGCCCGTTTACTTTATTTCTCTCTTTGTAAAATAAAGACATGGTCATGTTTATGCTTCACACAGCGGAATTTGCAGCTCTGAACTCTATTTTACCACACTATCTGATACTGTACAAACATTATATCTTGGAAATGCATGCTTGGTGTGGTTTGCAGAGCACCATATTGTTTTTGACAACTGCCAAGTTGCTAATCAGTCGCCTTACAGTTGTTGTGAGTTCCCTAGGAGCTGTCTGCCGCCACATGTCGAGGTGCTACCCATCTGTTTACCCAGGTTGAGTCTGTTTATTTTTCTTTATTCCAATCATGCGCGGCACCGAGGCTTCACACAAATCAAATGCACCTTCACATGTCGTTTCTCCACGGGGGGCTGATTGATCGAGGAGGAGACGCAGCGCCTCCTCATGAGGGCTCTAAAATTGATGTGCCCTTTTGGCTCTAGCGAGGGTGACCTTAAAGAAAATCAGAAACACTCAGCGAACCGCAGAGCCACTGTCTTCCAGCTGATCAATCTCACTCCTCTGCTCAGCATCCAGACTCTGGCGCGTTTAAATCTCCGCTGAGGGGAAGCGGCGTAGCTGTGCAGTCAGGTAGTGGACGGGAGTGAAGGTGCACAACCACATGTGTTAGATAGTGAGACAGCTCTGATGGGGGAAAAAAGCTATTAGACAGGATGTATGAAGCAGCAGCTGGGCCCAGAATTCAAATGTGGCAGGTCTTGACTAAGACCGACAAGTATCTTCTCCGACTAGGGATTCTGGAGAAGAGAAGTCGCTCTCCCAGCCAAAGGAAAAGGATGTAATGAGGATTATGCGGAGGGCTGGGGAACAAATATTTTACTTTGGCTAGCTTTGCATTTGGTCATTTGACCACCATTGACATCTTAACTCCAGGCCGCAGCGTGCTTGCATAATGCGCATGCAGGGACACTCTGATGGCATTGTCCGCTGAGGGCCTACTGGAGCAGAAAAAGGCAATGGAGGAGGTTCGGGAAGCGTGGATAAAAAACTGAGTGTGATGAAGTGCTGCAAGGGCAAGACGTCTTCAACGACCCCCCCCCGTGCGTCTCGGCTCCAACCAGAGCGCTGACACACACACACACAAGGTTTAAAAAACGCCAGGACACACACACTCTACTCCCCAAAGCCCATTACCTCAACCTGCATCTCCACCTCCCCCTGACCCTGTCATCCCATCTCTCCCCCCTTCCACTCATTACTCCCTCATCACCTGCATGCCACCGCTCTCCAGCCCTCCACCTGTTCCCTCCCCTGGTCTCGTTGTCTCGCTGGCTCCTTGCAGGTCGGCTCGCTGTGCAGTGAGTAATTCTCCCCGTGGTACCGGTATCCTGACCTTTCATTGCACCTTAAGGAGAGAGGGATTTCTTTCCCTCCTTACTCGCCGTCACTCCTCATCGGCCGTGACGGCTCGCGGTGCATTATGGGTACGTTAGCGGGGGCGGGGGGGGTCTGCTTGTGCTGTCAGGACACACAGTGTCAGGCCTGACCCCCCAAGGTGGCCTACAGGCTGACAGCAGACAGACCTGCTATTTGTTACCTGAAACATGTCTGAGGAAGATGTCAGGCAGCATCACAGCAGCACATCACCTGCCCCGGAGGCCTCACTCTTATGAACAACCTTCATCCAAACACGGTTCGAGTGGCGTACATCCCGTCTGCCGCCTCCACACAGTCAGGGACGTAAATATAGACGGGGCACGCCCTGGGGCTGGCGGAAAGGGGGGGGGGATTAGAGAGTGAGCAATTTTGCAAAGCCACACTAACACTTAGTACACTCCATTGGGAATTGTAGTTAAATTTATGGAAAGGTGAGTTCAGAGAGAAGCAGACCGAAGGGTCTATGTTCTGTTTTAGGAGGATGAATCCAGGATGTTCAGCGGATTGAGGAATGAAAATAGGATAGAAAAATAAAGATCTACAGACCCTGGTGTAAACATGAACCATTACATCCCTTGGACATGAAGACGGAAAGCAAGCAAATTTAAAAGTAGATTTGACTGATTCACTGTTATAATCAATAAAAATCTAAAGCAGCATTCAGTGTGACTCAGTGGCTGACCCTAACCCTAACCATTTCAAGAATTTCAAATAGATACCAGAAATATGCAGTTCAAGACAGAAATAAATTTATATCAAGTTTTTTCCATTTGCTATGTGTATAAAATACCCCCAAGAAATCTGTTTTCACCGTGGCTTTTACTTCTCAATATGCCTGTTCTGCCAAACCGACAGATCACATGGCATGAGGACATGAGGCGAGAGACGTCGAGTGGAACACTGAGGGTGTGTGACTGCAGTACAGTTCACACAGGGGTTAGTTAGTGGAATCTGCAGAGCTAAAGTGTAAGAGTACAAATACATCCCACCAATGTCCTCCCCTCCCCCAGGCCTTCAAAGCTTCTTCTCTGCAGCCTGTCATGGAGGAATGGATAACTGCTGATCAGAAAACGGGTTTATTCTGATATCCCATCCAAAAACACACATGGTGTCGGTGTCCTTCCTGCGTCGCTGTGCATTCAGAGAGGCGGCGCTAATGCTCTCGGATTCACACATTTCAATGCACACGTAGAGGGGGGGGGGATTTCAAAATCAGAAGTGGTATGAAGAGCATTTTCCGTGTCTTTTTTTAAGGATGGTGGTTGTTGTACAAGGTTCTTGTTCAGGAGTCCTAATTTCCTCATGGTCCCTCAGTGACACCCGTTGACAGAGTGGGGCTTTGTAGATATTTAGGTGTCTGGGGAGAGCATTTTTTGTATTGTTTTCATTATTCCAAAAATGAAGCTCACACAGGGACAGAAATGGGTCACAAATGGATTATCTATTTTGCGTTTGTTTGTGTTTTTCGACACCGCTTTTATTCTCTTCTAAATATAGATGCTGTGAGGAAGCGATTCATTTTTGTGCCTTTGATGAAATGGTGGCTGAGAAGTGCCGTCCTAAAATAAAAAATCATATGTGCCATAGGGAATTATATTGACTTAGGCAAAGAGGACTGTGAATATCTGGCCGTGTCTGTTCTAAATTAAAAGTTGGTCATTCAGGATCATTCATTCAATAAGAGCACATATTAAAAATAAATCTACTCCAGTGACCACTATAGGGCAAAAGATGCATCTTGTTTTATAGTGGTGTTGAAAATTTGCACCATTTTTACAGTAGCAGCCGTGTGCCACACTCAACGCATTCATTTTGTCTTTTTAGCGAGATATCCCATTCCAATGGAAATCACATATATAGAGATAAAGATCAGCAATTGGCACCACTTCAGATCCTGGCCAGCTGTGGATATTTTCATCATGTAAGTGAAAATAAAGTACAGAACTTCCTCGGTTTGACTGGTTATGAAAGTATTGAGCAATATCACTTAGAAAATGTTGTCATGACCGTTGATAACAATGACAATACCGCTCATACTGTGTGGCACTATGTGCAGTTGAAAATAAAATCAAAGAAGAGTTAAGTGGCCATACAGTGGAAATTAGGCGGTAAATAAAGCTGTATAAGCTATACATTTACTGGCCACCAGGGGGCAGCACTAACAAACCGAGACCTCGTTGACATATACTTTTTAAATTAAAATGACAAACTTAACCAGCAGTGGACTATTACTCATTGAACAGATGTGGAGCAAAATAAAAAATGCATATAGTCGTGTTCAGGGCCTCTGAACAGCAGGCCCCTGAACCGCCATTCAACCACTGCAGCTCATCCAGAATGCAGCAGCTCGACTGGTCTTCAACCTTCCCAAATACTCCCACACTGATCTGCTCTCTTCACTGGTTACCAGTGGCTGCCCACATCCAGTTCAAAACATTGGTGCTCACGTACCATGCTGTGAATGGATCGGGACCAGTCTACATCCAGGACATGGTAAAACCCCACATCCCAACCCGCACACTCTGATCTGCATCAAGCGGCTTGTTCCTCCCTCACTGAGAGAAAAGCACTCGGCGAGATGGCGACTCTTTGCTGTCCTGCTCCCAGATGGTGGAACGAGCTCTCTGATGACATCAGGACCACAGAGAGCCTCTACATCTTCTTTAGACTCTACCTTGACCAAAACACTAACAAACCGTAGCACTAACAAATGGTAGCACTTATACTTATAATGGCACTTTTTCTATAACATGTTTTGAAACTGTTTATTTGACGAAAATTGTACTTTGTTGTTCTTGTGAGTATGCATGGTATGCACTTATTGTACGTCGCTTTGGATAAAAGCGTCAGCTAAATGACATGTAATGTGATGTAATGTAATGAACAGTAAATAGATGAACCATTGGTCACTTTGAAGCTCGGTAGCTTTCAGGGGTCCGTTTTCCGTTTTCTTGCTACACAGAGTTATTTAGTTGAGTGCTTTTTTGAACGTATTGATTACCCATTTGGGTAAATGCTTTCAGTCCTGCCACATTTTCACTCTCTGTTAGCTCAGTTGTCAATGGGTTAAGAATACATTTTTCATCTGGACTTAAATTAATCTAAACTCTGCTTCCTGCATTTTTATTCTATTGCCATTAACACTAGGTCTCTTCCGTTCTGACACGTTGGTACACTCCCACTGCGGCCCACATCTCATTTATCAGAACTAGTGCACCACCACATGAGCACCAGCACCACAGTGTTTGGTCACCCGACCACCATAACTCCGTTTACGATTCTCACAAACAACACGGTGTGTGTAATTAGCTTGTCTGTCACCACACCAGTGGGAATGAAAGGGCACCTCGTGACCCCTTGGGCCGGGCCTGTTCAAAGGTCACCAAAGGGTCAGCTGTGTGACCAGTGAACACACATCATCTGTGAGCGTGAGCCTCGCACAAGCAAGCTCACACAGGTCGTCGGAGGCTCATTCGAGTTTCCAGTGCGTCTTTGAGTTTAACGACCCACAGTGACACAGGGGATGATGTAAAAGAAGGCTAAACAGCCGCCTATGTGGGCCGGACACGAGGTCTGGCCGCCCTCTCCTCTTTGCTGCACTACTGTAAGGTTGAAGGGGTGAATGTGGCCCTGGGGACGGGAGCCAGTAGATGATGATGGGCTTTATTGAGAGTGACATTTAAGATAGGAACGACATCTAGTGTGGCACCGCGGTGCCCTGTGGCAAACCACCACATGGAGACAATGTCAGCACAATCTGACTTAAGCCCTAAAACGCAGCAGATCCACCATCCCCACCACCCCCCCCCCCCCCCACACACACACACGCACACACACATATCTCTTACACATGTCAACCGAATGGCATGTCAAGTGACAGTAAACAAGATCTGCCACATTCCAGATGTGGATGTGCTGTTATTGCCTTGAGGGTGGATTAAGCAGCATGTGATTTGTATGAAATACATAAAAAACTGTTTTATTTATTTTTTTAGCATCAAAATCATCAAAGCTAAATCCCTTTAGGTACATTTGAAAACTGAAGCTAAATTCGGCCAAGCTAAATGTGCTCAGGACGAGCAGAGGTGTCCTACTGCACCAGCAGGTTTCATATCCTACCGGAGCAAAACAGGCAGCGCAACGCAAGGAGCGGCATCACCCGGAAAAGGCACCCGGCACGTCGGCGAGCCTCAAAATCCAATTATGGTATACAGACATGGCCCAGTGACCTTTGACTCAACATTCAAACGGTCAATTTCAGCAGAACTCACAGAGCCACGGGAGACGTGAGAAACACTTCTTTTCCCCCCTCTCGCTGAGAGCTTATCTTGAACCGCAATATTATTTTTATAAGGGATCTGTTTTGTGCCCTACGTAAGTCATCAGAACTACAACTCCCAAGGAGAATGGAGATCAGATAGTGAGGTCTGGGCAACAAGGACGGGGAAACCATTTAAAGGTGACATTTCAGCCAACGCAGCAGATGCTGCCAATCTATCTTCCCTCGGCTCTATCTCCCGCCCCTGTTTCACATCCCTCTCTTTCTCTCTCTCTCTCCGGCTCTATAGCTCCCTTTTTTGGCTTTCTTCTGCTTCCGTCCTCATTCCTCCCGCCGCCCATCACCCCCCGCCCCGTGACGTGCTGACGAGGCAGCAGGGGAGGAAGCGGTGTAATAAAAGGAAGAGCTCATGAAAGGTCAAGCGGGGTCAACGCGCTCACATACCTTTGCCGGATAAAGGGTAAGAGAGGTCATTTATTCCTAGGGGACAAACTGTTTCACTTTTTGACGGGCAGTGGGGGTGTGTTGAAAGTTCGAAAGGTCGCAATAAAGGACGGCGGGGTCATGGCCTATGGACTGAGATTCGGCACGTCCTGTGGTCACAGGTCGTCACAGGAATGCTGGGTAAACGGAAGGTTGAAAGGGGGGCCAAAGGTGTGGTCTCTGTCCCCCGTTTGGACGGACATCTCTACAACTAGAAGTCAGACTATACCTGCAGCAGCAGGCTGAGGGTGTAACTCTGATTTGATATCTTAAACATAACGTGAGATGATGAATGACATTATGTTCAAATCAAGAAGCATTGTCACTGCGTTTTATAAAATGCAACTAATATGAAATCCCTTAACACTCATTCCTCCAAAACTCACAATTTAAAAGATTACTCTTTACAAATGGGAGGGATGATTTAAATAAACCCATGTGGAATATTTAAGATTAAGGAAGACACAGCAAAAGACATGTTCACACACATGTCATTAGTAGGAAGTATTGTTATTACCAGTGTAGAGCTCAGATCTAACGGCAGCTGGAAGGAGCTCACTTTGAATCACTAGGTGCGACACTGCCACCTACAGGACACGTTTGAAACAGGCAGCATGCTGGACCCGACTGTACTGTGTGACACCACATATCAGGGGAATGACACAATGAATGAAGAGAGGTCAATGCAGGGTTTTTTTCTTCAATTTTTAATCACTTAAGAATTGAGAAATCACCTAATTACCAAAATAGTTGTTGTAATTAGGACACCAGGCCCTAATTCAATGCAATGAGCAAGCTAAAAGCGATACACCTGTGCTAGAAGTGGGAAACTCGCGTGGAAGACGGGTATCGCTAAAGCTGGTTTAATCAGGATTCACAGTAAATGAAAGGATTAAAGACCCCAGAATGAATTAAGGTGGGAAAATGTCATACAATTTGTACTTAACATGGCAGGAAAAGGTAATAAACACAATGTAACATTTTGACCACAGAAAATGAGAATTTCCTGACTAAGACTGAAATAACATTATTACCATCAATTATACTTTTAATTTATATAATTTTATATTTTCCAGAGATGAAATCTGTTAAAAAATATTACTGTTTGAAGTCGGGAAACCTGACACTCACAAGAAATTGGTATTACTTGGTTTATTATTTCTTTATTTATTATCCATCCAATTGAATATGTCCTCGTGTTTGACGTACATTACCAGGAAATATGTCTTTACAACATCAGTGGGGACATTTTTAACATTATTGGTTGAGTTATAATATTATTGGGTTTTTGATTGGGTGCAAAGTGCAAATTTTATTATTATTTTTAATGACATTTTTAGCAATGACATAAGCATTTCAATATCCAATTTACTATTGGATTTTGAAATGCTTATGTTATATATAAGAGGATTTGGGGTAACAAGGTGAAAACTATAGCATTTAATGAACAATAAATCTCTTCCAGAAAACAATGAGAGGCAAATATCATTTCCACACATATTATGTCTGTAGGATATAAATATATTGCAGGTATCTTAGCCTCTGCAGCTCTAACTCAAACTAAAACATCCATGCAATATGATTACATTTAGTTGGGCTGACTCATTTCTATCAAATTCATCTCAAATAAAAGAATACCATCAATCAAACGTAATTGATTTGTGTTTGTTAGCAGAGCTCCGATCACAACAACATGAAAGGTCATCTTTGTCTCTAGATGAGAGACAAAAAGACAGAAGGTGGACTGGGAAAAGACGGGGGGGTTCAAGGAGAGATTAACAATGAGCCCAACATCAATAACGATTGTGATAATGTTGTTTTCTGAAGCCTGTTCACGGACTGAAGAGTGAAGAGTCGAGCTGAGAAGAAGCGATGTGAGAGGGTTGCATTTAGAGATTTGATGGATTTGCGTTTCCTGAAGCACTGGGCCGCTACTTATGGAACAGACACATGTTTCTGCCGAATCACTAGTTCTGGGAGATGAATCATACCTGAAAGCTGTTTCCCAATTGTCCTCGGAATGATGGCATCCATGACCTCTACCTGCCAGTGAAAGATGTCGAATTAACAAGTATTCCTGGATTACACGTGCATTATGCAAACGTGTTCAGAGATGTAAAAACAGGTTACCAACCCTGTAGGGTGTTTGTATTATTTGCATGTAAAGTGGTCTTTTTGTGTTTAACCCTGCGTATTAATCTCCATCAGGTCGTGATCATGATCACTTGGGACACATGGCTGTCATTGTCTTGTTGTTCGCGGGCGGACAGCGACGGCTCACTGCATAAATTGGATTATGCGAGGGATTTGAGACCGGGATTAGGTCTTTGGCCCGTGAACAGAGTGGGGGCTGCGTGTGTGTTCGAGTGGGAGGGTGCTGGTGCGTGAAAGTGTGTTTTACGCACCCCAGAGGCCCCGGCGTGTGCGACTTGTCTCCACTCGGCTCTATTGTCTCTTTGGCCGCGGATCATGAACCTTTTCTGCTTCACACTGGTAAGATACAAATGAGTTGAGGTTCGATGTACCGGAGGGGGGGGGTTGGGAATGATGGACGCGCAGGTGAGCGGAGGAGACTCAGCGTGTCCCGCTGCGGGGGGAGACTGCTGATGTGCTGGTTGTTGACAGGGGTCTCCCTGGGGAGTGGGACAAAGCCTCCCCGTCTGGAAGAGTCTTCCTGTGCTGCATTAGGATGGCGGCATACCTGTGCAGGTCATTAAGAGGCCGAGGAGATTATTTCTTTGTATCTGTTCATTGTTATTTGATGGTAATCGTGTCCACGTGACAACATCCCAACTGATCCACAACAAGTTGTAAATCGGCTTATTTGATGAAATGGCACTTTGTTTCTTGTTCCTCTGGGTTTGTAACCTTATGGTTGAAATGCATTTATTGTAAATTGATTTGGATAAAATCATAAAAGAGAAGCCACTCTTAATATGAAAATGATAATGACAAGAAGATCAATGAATGCTAATTGAGCATGAAGTCTTTGTTAATCAGAAAACATGCTATTTAACAAGCCAATCACCTTTGTTTCCCGTGCAGGCATATCAGAAATATGCCACCCACTGCTGCAGGACTACCTTTGCAAAGGTGCACTATATTTTTCTCGCAGGCCAATCAAAGGCTCTGCTTCTTGGGGACAGTGTGGGACAGGCACTAAAACAAGGGCGCAGAGCAGGATGTGAAAAATAAAAACTGTAACACGTAAACATGTTCTACTTTAAATTCACCTGAAAACAAGCAAAAATAATAAGAACCTTAAGTGTGAAATGTGTGTTGCTGTAGAAAATACACTTCTTTTCATGACTCAAAACAGTAATTTGACAAGAAGGATTTATCAGGAATTAAATGGTGATCATTTATTTGCAGGATTGTATATTTGATGATCACAAGAATTCAAGCTGAAATAAATGTGATGATGATGATGAACAAATTTGGAAAAAAATAGTCAAGTTACACATGATGAAGCAATTTTCACTTACATGGCCAGACTTTTTGACTAAACGGATGTGTTGATGGCAGACTGTATACCTCAGACCTAATAAATGAAAAGCAAAAGTTTATTGAACTGACAATTGAACAGGCTGTTGGAGCAGAATAATAACATCAGTGTAGATGCTGGACCACTTGAAGACATGCCGGTCTCTCCTTGATGTAACGCTTTCAATTGATTTCCTATTGTGTAGTTGGACTGATGATTGATTCCAAACAACTTCTCCTTAAGGAGCCATGGCAAGAGGATACATTTAGCTGGAGCATTTGAACGCAGCCCATCTGTGTGGTGTTGTGTTTCAACCAGGCTGCAGTTACCATGCACAACGTATTGTCTCTGTCTCAGGATGGCTCCACAGAAAGCATGTACGAGCCGCCCTACGGGCCATCACTCAAGGAGCCACCCCCCAAGTACCCGTGCAGCCCTTCTCTTCAGAGGTGTAAGCTCGGATGGGGCGGCTCAGATCCAGCCATCAGTTCTGTAAGTTTATCGTCTATATGTTTAATTCAGATTTAACTGTGACAACGCACAAAATGTTTGCTTACTAAACATTCAAACTGCTGGGATTGGAGACTTGTGACACTCCTCAGATCACTGAGGGGCTGCAATACGGCTCAGTGATGGAGGATTTTGTGTCTTTGGGCGAGACACTTAACCCCAAATGCCCCCAGAGGCTTCGCTGATGTTGTGTAAATGTGTTTCTGCTCTGCAACCTCGTACGGTGCCACCTGCCCATCAGGATGAATATCCTCCAGCTCAGGTTAAATCGGCTGAGGTGGTGCAGAGACCCCCCCACGCCTGCTTGGACGATACTAGTGTCCACAGCAGCTGGCTAAATGCTAGTGCATCCAATTATTCATTTATTATTTAGATTTCTCTTTCCTTTTCGATTTTGTGAAGATGTGTGTGTCTTTGTTCTTCCAAGGGCCTAACTCAGGCTACAACAAAAATGAAGAGGAATAACAGAAGGTATGTGAGTTTTGTTCACTTTAAATAATGAAAAGATTTATTTAGATGTCTCTAGTTTTGTTTGTGTTTTACTCATTGGAATAAAATATATGTCATCATCATTCATCATTTAGGTCATGTTTGCCAACATTACCCTCGAAAGATGACACAATAGGTTGGTACAGAGTGTTTGCAGTTCCTTATACTCACATTGCTCCTATTGATTACATTATGTTGAACCTTTCTGTATGCAGTTCAAATGAAACCACTTTCCAACTGCTTTTCCCTTCCGCCACATTGTCTGCTGCAGACAAAGACAGTGACTACACCTGCTGGATGTCAAGAAGAAAGAACTTTTCTCATCATCTGAGAGGTAAAGAGCTAATATACACAAACCATCTATTCAAATTGGAGATTAGAGTAAAGACACGGTTGCATATCAGATCATTTCTCAACCAAAGCACCAACCAATGTATGCAAGCATTCAGCTCAAAGATATAGTATAATACACTACAATCTCTCATGATACACGTAATATACAGTAATTGTGCCAAAAGTAGAATAAAACTCACAAAGCTATCTGCCATCTTAGCAGCGACTCGGTGGCAGACATACAGCAGTATTGGGATGGGCCAGCAGACAGTCGGTGGTGCTGTTAACAGGCAATAAAGGTGTTTTCAGTCTCAAGATGTCCTTGAGCATGCAGCTAGAACTGGGCACCCAAAATACTCATCAGTTTGTTCCAGCTAGATGTAAGAAAAGCCGTGGACAGACACAGAGGTGCACTCTCACTCACATGCTCCTCCTGGCTGGAATAACGCGTTGTCTGATGAGTGTGGATTGATCCTACAGAGATGTGTAAAGCTCCACGTCAGAGCAGCCCGTTGACACGAGACGACGGAGCAGAGGAGCCGAACTCTGACAGGACACGGACAGATCTACCAGCTCAGGTAAAAGCACACGCCTTTTACGATGAAAACATTACAGTATCCATGTTAAAAGTGGTCGAAAACTATGTTCTCCAAAAATAAATCACACCATTGTTTGGAGTTTGTGCATACAGAGCATAAAATGTACTTTTGTCACAGTTCATTCAGTTACTCAAGTACCATAAACAGTAGTTATTCTCAAGGGTGAGATACCTGACATACCTGGATGTTTGTGCACGTTAGTCTGTGGGAGTTCTTCAATGCTCATCCTCCATGCACGGTTTATGTAACAGAGGCAAACATGAACTAGATTGTTACAGTACAGCAAAGCCATGCTAGGTCCTTTTACAGTTGATGATACGGTTTCTTCTGTTATTTGAATGTGCGAAAAGGTGAATCTGAGCAATATTGAATAGTTAACTTGCTGAGAATGTGCATGTGGGATGGACAGAAGTTGGTCTCGTGAGTCTATAATAGCAAGGTCAATTGATAATCACTTTGACTAATGCTCTTATGGCTGCCATGTGTTCTTCTGGATTTTGTACTGTTTGGTGCTTTTCATGCCAATGGCTGATAGTTGAGAGGGGGACAGGACAGCAATTTCTTCCACACAGCAGAGAACAAAAAGATCAGTAAGATAAAGTGACCTTTCACTGAACCTGAGGTTTGGCTATGTCATCAGCTTACTAGTTACATTACAGTCATCAAGAAAAAACACAGAAAAAGGACACATATTAATCATATTAAATTGTTAAAGGTCCCACATTGTAGAAAGGTTCCATGTCTATTTTGATTATAAAGCCGGTCTGGGTACAATTTAGATTCTGTAACGCTCAATCCACAGAGAAATGCAGACCGTCTGTGATTTAGAAGCAGTGTCTTGACTCATGATTTATTTTGTGTCTACTCACCTGTTGTTACCACACATGTACTCAGACGGACAGGACGAGAAGCAGAACGTGTTTTATCAACATTAAGGCATTCAAATGTGTAGAGGAAAGAGTTGTAGTTATTTCTTTTAATACCATTACATACGGCTTATGCTGAAAGGGTGTACTCATATGGTTGCTTCATTGCAGGGCGTTGAAACTTCGGGATCAAAATACACAACAGAAAGACAAAATAAGTCACAGAACCTGGTGCCAACAAATAAGGCCCATCAGGACGGAGCCGGTCGTGGGAAAAGGGCCACGGAGAATAAGGGTGAGTCATCGTGGATGATGTTGCACAACCTGCTCAAGAGGCTGCGTGGAATCCATATCAGTAACTTCTGTTAATCTTCAGATCAATTGGCCGATGTGTTGAGTAACAACAATCCGGTGCTAACCTGCATCGGCCTGGGGAGGAGAGCAGAGAACAAGCCCCCGCTGAAGACTCCATCACCACAGCGGCACCAGCGGCCGACCAGAGATGTCCATGACGCTACAGAAGAGGAAGGGCTTTGTTCGTATCTAGGAAGTGATCAGTGGAGCCCCTTTGAGTGTCCACAGCCCTGGACTCCCCTCTACCACACCTGCCGCCAACCTCCACACCAGACGCCGCTGGCCGGTGGGACCTTGTCGCTGCACCGGACCCCAGAGTGGGATCGCTTTGAGAGTTTGATCCAGGAACTGGACAGCAAACAGTGTGATCTGTCTCCTTCAGAAAGGGTCAGCTCCTTCACAGATGTGCCGCTACCTCACAACACAGTAAGATGTACCTCAGTGACGTTATCACCAGAAGATGAGACCAACGAAAGTAACACGTAGTGCAGTATAGTCCAGCTCCTCTCAGCAGTTTAATAAAGGTCAATGTGGGGAAAGAGCCAAGAGCCAGTTTAACAGATGCTTTGTGGGCAAAGCTGACCGACGGCTCAACTAAAGCTAATGGCAAACAATAGGGAATGACTGTTTCCATTCCATTCATGGAGGAAGATATAAGAGATGCACACAGAGGTGCAGTTTATAGAAATGATGCGGGTTGGAATACTAAAAAAAGTTGACCTCTCCCCTTAAAAAACAGAGATTTTTTGAAAAGCACTAAAAGGTACAAGATCAGCAGGACAAGATCACTGAAATACAAGCTGCAGCATTTATGTATATGAAAAACAACATGTTCACCAACCACATGGCTGCCAGGGTTTGACCTAATTCACAACACACATTATAAACAGGGAATAATGTTTGTGTTGAGTGGTCACACGCAGGCTGATAATGGGCCCATCTGTCACCACTAAAACGCACACGCTAATCTCTCTTTCCCCCAAACAGTTAACTAGATTGGGGGGATCTGACGCCTCCGGCCTGCCTTCGCCTCCAATAAAACCATCGGATAAAGGAAGCGCTCTGGTAAGAGACCCGACATCCTCCATCTGCCGCTGTGTCCATCGAAGAATTTGCACTTTGACGCCCACCATCAACATCATTCACAACCAAATCCGATTTTTAGAGAAAGTGCATCCACGGTTTGCGGGGTAGCCATCTATTTACAGTGTGCTTTGTTTCCAAAAGCTAAAGCAGGGGGGGAAAAGCGACCCAACCAAACCGAGGCTGCAGAGGAGGGAGACGGGGACCTCACCACAAAGTGACAGGAAGCAGGTGGAAGCCTCACCTGAGAAACCGCTGACAGCCATCACTGTATGTCCCGCACTCTGCACAGCTTTTACTAATGCGCCACGTTTTGGGTGCGGTGGCTCCTAATGAAACAACATCTGTTAGCAAGCAGACAGTTGTCAGCCACACACCTGCTCTGCCACAGCGCAAACTATCAATCAAACTACCATTATTTTACACCAGCAGTTAAGCAGAAAAGGCGCCGACAGATCCATGAATGTTCACTTAAATAACTTAAATAAGTAAAAGACTACAGCTGTGATGTATGTGTTAACACAGCAAGGCATCTGGGCATCTGGTGGATCGATGAAGAGACAGACACACACTCTGGGATGACACCTGAGAAGCCATCATTTAGATACCATTAGTTATAATAACAATTTTAAAATCTGAGACATTTTTCACATTTCTTTTTTCTTCCTTTAAAGACATGCCACCTTATGAAACATTGACACTACAAAACATTTGCAATTCATATGAGTATTCCAATCATTAGTTAGAATTAGGAATAATAAGTCACGATGATTTTATCAATAAATAAAATATTTTATTTTAATACACTATTTCACTGGGAATACATGCGTGACAAACACATCCTCAAGCTACATATGTCACCTGCATTTGTCTAATAAATAAAACATAAAAATGAAAAGCTTAAGACGACAACATGTATTTTTTTAATTCTTTGGTATGTTTGAACAATGTTTGCAAGGAAGGAATAAACATATGTGCATTCTAAAAACATGTAATATTACTTTTGGATCTAAGGATATCACATTTTGAGATGCTTTTACAGGAAGTGTGTTAGCACATTTAACATATGCCACGATAACATAAATGGAACAAAGCCACAATCAAGGTTATTAATTACGCCTCTGTTTACCCTGCTCTGACATGTCAACATGGCTGCTGCACATGTTATAAAATCTGTTGGCTCACTGGCAGTGACGGTGTTGCATTTATCACTTTGCACATGTTTAAGTTTTCCTCCACAAGGTTGAGACTAATTTTCGAAAAACGCCAGTGATAGCTATGTCGTTTAGTCAGGCCAACTATTTCCAGCACCGTTTCCCCTCTGAAAATTTGACTCGACAATTCCTGGACCCAATCAAATAAGGTCATATATTTTGCAGTTTAAGTGCAGCTCATCCACATTCCCCCACTTGAGAAACCACACATGACGCATGATGCTGATGCAACATGGCCGGCTGTGGGGACGTCCCCGTACAGGAAGAAGAAGTTCAAACCTGAGCGCAGGTACCGAGGGATTATTCCCGCCGCCGCACACATCCTGTAGGTCTTAGCTATAAAAAGCCAGGCTACCTTTGTGGGATTAAGTGTTTTGCCTTCGTGTCCCAGGGACATTGAGCCTGCTCTGTCGCACGAGGAATCAAACGTGGCCTGACTCAGCGCTGGGGTTGATTAGCTTTCTCTTTTGTTTCCCTGAAGTGGAAGACAACGGACGGCAGGGATCCCTAAGGCACTTGTGGTGTTTTTTACCCTGCAGACACAGAAAGATGGAGCACAGAAGAAGGAAGCTTGTAGGCGACCATTTCGTAAGGGACACGGGCTGTCCAGCAACTCCCTGGAAAGCCTCTACAGCCTCAACAGTGGACAAAGCTCCTCAAGTAAGCACCTTGGTGCACAGATCCCAGTGCTCTCTTCCCATCAGGGCCTGGACAGATGTGCAACCTTTGCTTGTTTACTCAGGTGTCCCGTTACTCTCATTTAGAAGCACTAGTTTGTAGAACCACATCTACCTCGGGAATTAAAAAAATAATCATTTGTGTGCATTTTCTGTAGCTCAGGTAGATAGCTGGCTTGCTCTTTGATGTTTGTCTGCCCCTCCCAAAGGTGGAATCACCAGTGGGTCAGGCTGCTCCAGTAACAGAGACAGTCTGAGGATGGAGGAGGATCTGTTGTACACAAGACCGCTCTGTGTCAGAGCAAAAGTCCACACAGACTTCATGCCAAGTCCATATGACACAGAATCACTTAAACTCAAGGTAAGCAAGTCCGGAGTGTGAATGGAAATAAACAGCCACAGGTTGTAGGATGACAACTAAGGGCCAATATATTTGGGGTTAGCCATGGCCGTGGTGGTCAGTCTGGTTGGTCCACCAACGATAATCTTGGAGATACGAGGACCATGGATTTTTGTCTTCCACCCATATAATTGGAAGCATGTTTATGAAGGAACAAGACTACTTGGTCATGTACTAGCAGTAAGTGTTTGCGTCAGTGAGAGCAAATGGAAAGTAGCTATAGTTGATCTGGTTAAAAACATCTCTTCTTAGTTTTTAAGATCAATAAAGGTAATGAAACTAAATCTAAGCTTCCATTCAGGTGGGAGATGTGATTGACATCATTGCCAAGCCCTCCATGGGAATATGGACCGGCATGCTGAATGGCAAAACAGGAAATTTCAAGTTCATTTATGTGGATGTGCTAACAGAGGAGAGTCCTCAAACCTGCAGCGTGAAGCAGAAATCAACTGTCAAGGAATTTCTGAAGCGTCTCAGTTTGGAGGTTCTTTGATTTTAACGCAGCGATAATCTTCTATACCAGATTGTGATCTTTCAGCTTGTAAACGCTGTCTCCCCCTCGCCCCATCTTGCTTCCTTAGGAGCATTTCTCCTCTCTCCAGCTGAATGGTTTCCAAACTGTGGATGACTTGATGAGGCTGAAGGAGCATCACCTGACGGAGCTGAATGTGACTGACCCAGAGCACAGGCTTCGTCTGCTCAGCGCTGTCCGCTCCCTGCAGAAACTGCGCAGTGAGTAAAGGACACTGTCACACTTAGGCATTTGAAAGGGAAAGGGACAAGTGATATTGCAACTTTCAGCAGATGAGACTGGGATGGTATCCTGGCCACAGATAAACAGGCTAAGGATAACAGGATAACCTTAAAGAGTGTTACTGAGAATAGCGCAGGACTGAGCTCTGATGCACAGGAATAATAGCTGGGAAGGATTACTTGCTTCTCAACCGTTTAACTCTGGGACTGAAAATCCAACCAGCACTTCTTCTCTGCTTCACAGCTGACAGTCAGCCGGAGAACGTGTCCAACCAGGGGGCCGAGACGTCTGTTGAAAACATGAATGCGCATAGGAAGAACTGCCCGAGAGACTCTGGCTGCCACATGCCATCTGACAGCCCCGACATCAGCACAGAGGACACAGAGCTGCATTTGGTCTCTGAGTACTCGCCACAAGCGAAGACGGCCGCTTTATGAGAATAATCAGTCTTCTGTTTGTTATTTATGCTGGTTTTGAGATGACTTGTGAATAAAAACCTGTTTTTGGATGACTCAGAATATTATCATTTCTCATCATTTCTTTAACAGTACAAGTGGCTTGCTGGTCTAGAAATGTAATTGTTTCCTGAAATAAAACATGTTTATTATTTTGTGTTCCTTTTAGTATGCGGCAATTGTAATTTACTGCAGTTGATAAGACGTCCAAGAGAATAATCATGAAATTCAGAAATGCTTTCCATTTCCATTCCATGAACTTGGGGATGACTCCAATGACCCTAACAGCTTATTTAGCTATATTCACCATGCATTTATCCCCACCTTTTTTTTTTAATTTCCTGATTAGTTGGTTAGTCTGTTATACATAATCCTAACTATTTAAACTGATTGTACAGTTGTATGCTTGGACCCAACCATCATCCTCGATAATTATAGGAGAATGTCACCACTTCACAGGAAGTAATAAAATAGGATAAAAGTAAAATACAATTTGCTGCTTACAACTGTCCTAAGACTGCAGAGCGTGTACAGGCAGCAGTGGTGCATGCTAGTGTCATCGTGCCAACATGCTCCCAATGACGCTTTGATCATTGCGGCGTGTTAGCCCGCCAACAGTAGCTTACTGGGACTGTCCTTATTTTTGCAGGTATTTAGTCCCCAAAACTAAGTAAAAGTAAAAGCTAATGGTAGAATAAATGGAAAAGTAAAGCACCTCAGCTTTTTGTATAATAATCCAAGAAATGTTGCTTTGTAACAAAAGACAGACTGGGCATTTTATCCAAAGAGAAAAAAATCATTTTATTGAACAGCCGATGAGTCTTTGGCTGCAAAAGTGTAGCTGTAACTAGAAATATGTACCCATTATTTAAATCTAAAAAAAATAATTACGTTTCGATACTACTACCAATCCATCAATTCAACAAAAAGGCAGTCCTGTGAAAGATGTAATAGCTAATATGACTATACAGTAAACCAATCATGGCATGCAGCAAAGAACATTTATCACAATATGGTCACAATACAGCCAACTTTTCCCAAAAAAGGGTTTGTCTTCCTTATCAGTCACAGTGGTAATACATGGTCACAGAAAATACACCATTCATGTGCAAAGCAATGAAAAAGAGAATAAAAACTCATATTTACATCACCTTATAATAAAGAACACTACAACTCTGTTATAAAACAGTGAAAAATGAAAAAAATTACAACATTACAGCCAGAATTATTTAATCGAACGGATTCTCCGTTCTGTGATCTTCAAATGGATTTTGCCCCAATCCCCGTCACATTACCATATGTATGTGGGGAAAATGTGGATGATAATCTTAAAATATTAGGAATTCCTGATTGATAATTGATTTGGGAATTTGAGAAACAAGAATTCACTTTGCCAAAAGATCAATTTCACAAGCAAATGGCATCTGACTCATGAAACACTGAAGTGATGACGACAAATGCAAACTCCAGCCGTGTTGTCCTCACTGACAACAAGAGAAGGATTCTTTACAACAATCTTGAAGGTAATTGGTGAGCATTTTCAAAAGGAGATTCTGACAGTAGTGAGGAAGAAAATACATACAAAGTGATATTACACATACATGTATTACATGAAACTTACATTAGTGAATTAACATGTTTGTTTTTTAAACGTATGTATTATAGGGCAAATACTTTAGATACAAATTGGTATCAACTCTGTCATAACTCCTGATCTAAGTTGAATAACAGAACGGTTCCACCATCTGTCGTCATCCTCCTTCTTTCCGATGACAAAATATTGTCCAGTCAGCAAAACTCAGAGATCAGAGTTTGTCGTGTATTTGGTTCAGTGACTGAGATCTCCATGAGAGTATGTGGCATAACCGTTCTCAGGGTACAGACACAGCTCCTCTGTACTGCTGAGCCCATTGTTGAGTTCTGAAAAAGATGACAGCGTGATGATTAATGAGCCCACTGACGGCTCGTTGATGGACCTCTAAAACTAGAGGGTAAAAGGCCTTTATTTGACGTCACATTTAGTCACTGTTACAGGTGACTAAATGTGACGTCAAATAAAGGCCTTTTACCCTCTAGTTTTAAGTTTTTTTTAGGAAGGAATGTAGTAAAAGCTGCACCTGAGATTATTAGCTTTTCCTTCATGATGTTCACGTCCCGACTGGACCGACGCGTCACGGCGCTCAGCATGATCTGCTCTGGGTTATAGTTCTGCATTCCTCTCATCCTCCACCTGATCCAGCACACACAGACATAAACAGTAACAAGATGTAGAGGCAAAGGTCTCCATTACATCAAATAAATCAATAGTTATGGGGCCCAGACTGGGCCTTTAAGATACAATTACACCTACATTGAAGGGGATGCACATTGATAAACAAGAAGGAGACAAGAGGAGGGAAAATGTCCCCGGGGCGTCGGGCAGAAAATGCATAAGTAGGACAGACAAGGAAGCAGAAACAAAGGCAGAGGAAGTCGCAGCAGTTACCTGATCATATGATAGCTGACAGATGCCAGGGGGTGCAGCAGAGGGGAGGTTGCATGCAGATCAGGCAGAGCACAGGACAAAGTACAAATGTCAAAGGAGAAAGAGGACTGAGAGGACGGGTTATAGGAAGGCAAAAGACAATAGGAAAGAAAAAGAGTGTCAAAGAAGGTCCAATCCCGCTCAGGGGCTGATGTTGTAGGAACCCCCTCAATGATAGGATCGTTTGGATGTGGTTTTGGGAGTTTCTTCTCCTCTTCTGTATTACTGATGTTGGTGGACTTTGGAGAAACAGACAGAAGAACGTGCTCCGGAGCCGACCAACCCACTGCAATGGATGTGTTTTAGACATCACTTGAAGTGGGAGCTGTTTAAAGTATACCCACCTCTTGTGTGCCAGTGTTTCCCCAACCAATATATATTATATTAGGGGGACCCCGCGCCACCAAAAAGGTACATTTTATTTTATTTTAGCGCCCGATAAAAACCTAATTCATTCATTTAAGGTTACCCTTTGTATAGAACCGCTGTATAGCTTTTTGTAAATATGTGACCCTTACACCCCCTTACACTACACTACTTGTAATATATAAAGTGATGTTCTGCTCTTGTAAACATACGATTTTTGTTCAGTGAAATACCAATTAAAACAAAGTATAAGGAACAGAACATATCTGTGTTTTATAGGTCAAATTGTTAAATTAAATTATACTAAAAACAATACTCAGCCATAAAAAAAAAAACAAGATACTTCAGTGAGGAAAAAAACCAGACTTCTTGAATACCACTGAAAACATGATTTGATTTCCTGTCTTTTTTCCAGTAAATAGAAGTTTCATATTAGTGCTTTAGATGTAATATGCCTGTTCGGTGTTTTCAGCAGCTACTCATAATCACTGCACTTACTTTTGAAAACCAAAAATCCCGATGACCACGGCAATGGAGACCAGATCTGAAGTGATCCAGATGAAGCGGTAAGCATTCCGACTCTGCAAGAGATGTAAAAAGAAAAAGAGGGCAGTTCCCAGTCAGTGCCACCGGAGGTCCCCATTAACATGCATGTCAGCTGAGGCTGCAAACACAAGGCCATCGCTGCACAAAAGCCAGCAAGACAGTTGCTTTTTAGTTCAGATCTGTGGCCTTGTCTCAGGCTTCTTTCCCAGGGTCCCGTTGTTCTCCAACAACACGCTGAACTCGCTCATATTACGCTGCGTCCTTGGCCTCAAGTCTTGCTGGGCCCTAGTCAGTTTCTGTCCTCTCGTCTGTCTCTCTGTGACCTTGTCTGTCGGTGTTGTTGTGTGCATGTGTGTGTGTGTGTGTGTGTGTGTGCGGTGTTAGAGGAGGGACAGGGAGAGGAGAGCTGTTTACCATGAGCCAGATGGGGTAAGGCACCTTTCGGATGACTTGGGGGGCATCGGAGGACACAGAAGGCACCCCGCTACACCACAGGATGGAGTAGAGCCAGGGCTCATTCACTGGGTACACAGTCACACTCACATTATTGGCCAGATACTCCCTGGGGAAAGAAGAAAACACGACTCAGCATTGAGAAGAAAAGGTCGTCTTCCTTTGGAGTGCTTTGTTCCGGTCGCTGGGTTTTGTGAATCAGAAACGTATGCACTGGGAATAGTATTATAATGTGATTACAAGTGTGTTCATGCATTTTCACATGCAATAAAGGCCAAAGACCACGTTGCATAGCCTGCTCAAGGTGGAACAGTTGTTCCGCACCGCCTTTGAAAGGTGAAAGTTCCACGTCACCCACCGGTATCCTCCCCCACTCAAATACACATGCTTAAACCTTAGGGTTAAAGGTAAGGCCTACGGTAGCATTTTTCTGTGAAGCATGGCCTACATGGCCGGACGCTAGCACCTCATTTTCTTCTGGAATGATGGCCAGTTGTTTAGTTCAGTTAAAAAGAAGAGGCCGGCGTAAGGTAGGATCTACTTTATGGTAAGGTTGCAGGATCTCTGTATGGAACAGGCTTGTGACTAATGGGGTTTCATTTTCTGCCAAAGCACAAACAGTTCAGCCCCAGTTTTCAGGTAGGTGAGAATCACTTGGCAAAAGGTGATTTTGAACATTTTAATTCCCCAATCGTTTTAACAATATTGAAATCAATATCTTTAAGTGGTTGGGTCGTTTTTTCACAACTCTTGACGGACAAGTTAGAAAAAATAGAGCCAGTGATATTGTGATTATCCCAAGTCCTCGGCCCGCAGCTGAGGAAACACATTTCTGCTGAAGGAACAAGGGCACCATTTGATATTGGTACAGAAATGCACTCATTTTCTGAGGAATTTAAGTTAAAAGGACAACAATATGGCCTTCTTTTCTCCTTTCTATTTGTTTGTTTGTCACCGCCTACGCGCTTGCTCTTACTGTATGTCTTTGGTGGTCGCCTTGCTGTAGTGGAGGGTGAGACTCGTTAGTCCCCTCTGCTTTATCTCCTCCACGGACAGCTTCTCATTTGCGGTCTGCTGAAGACCTCGCACCCTCCCCCTGTCAGTGTCGGGGGTCCACGTCACCTGGCACAAACACATAGGACATGGACAGACTGCAGTGTGTGCACTTTTATGGTATGACAAAAAGTGCTACATGCAGTATTTAAAACATCAATATCATTTTAACAACATTTATGACCCTGTGTTTAGCAGTCAGAAGTCATAACCATTCCTATTTGGTGTCTTGGTTGAATAGGCGTTTTTGTGCTTTCAATCCCTTGAAACTTTTTTTGGTTTGCTATCAGCTGAAAGAACACTACGGTTTTGTGTCAAAAACTAGTCCTGCAAATGTCCCAGAGTAGTAAATATCTGTTCACTGTGTGACAATCGTAGGTGTAGGTGGTGTAAAGTAGTACAGCCAGTTATTTTAAGCAATCAAAGGATGAATGTGGAATGACCTACAGTCCTCACCCTCTTCTGAGTGATCCCCGCTTTCTGCACTGCCCACAATGTGTCCATGAACCAGGTCCGGTAGCGCGGGTGCTCTGGCGGAGGCCTGCGGACCTTGAGCAGTGCAGAGCTGTTGGCCTTGGATGCCAGACGCAGCATTTCCACCAGACTGCAGACCGTCTGGTTAGCTATTCTGCTGCGGTCCCTCGCTGTGAGGGTTTCTACTGTCCAGTACGGGTCACTCTGGAAGCACATGAGACGCCGACACACCGATTTTACACACACTTCTGAATAGCATTGTGTTCTTGTATGCAGCTTGTTTTATTGACTTTAAGAGAATACATTTTTATGTTCCTTTTTTTGGCATCAATAGTGAGCTGAAAAAAAATGATCACAATCATCTCCAGTACAAACAATGTTGGGTCTGCCAGGCATACGCCTGTGTGGAGATAATGTGTGTGTGTGTGTGTGTGTGTGTGTGTCACCTGGAGGACACTTTTAGCGTCTCATGGCGTGTTACATGACATCTTCAGAATCAGCAGTGTTCCATCGCAATTTGAATGGCTAACCTTAAGAGCTTTGCAAGGTAGACTATTGGAGAAGCTTATTTGATTATTCACTTTTAACATGTTTTATCTTTTCCCTGAATTGTAAGTTTAATCATACTTTGCAGTCAGTGAAATTCCTTCAACTTCCTTCCTCCTGTCCTTGGGCAAGACTTAACTCCAACTTGTCTCCCGTGACTGTGACTACATTGTGTGAATAGCGTGAATGTTAATTACTGATGGGCAGGTGGCAGTGTATGGCAGCTCCTGTCATCACCTTATGAATGGGTGTTAATGATGACATGGTCGGAAGAATACAAATAAGAACTGTAAAATGATTATTCACCATCATTTAAAATTCCTCCAGGACTGCTAAATTGTATTTTTTTTGTGTGTAAACAGAATACGTGTGTGCTGTGCTCAAGTTGATTTCAGTACCTCCAAAAACCACTGGCCTGCATTTAGAGAGCGAATCTCAGTCCAGTTGAAGAAAGAGGCATCATCATACTGTCTGGCTGGAAAGACCTTACTGACGTCTGTTGTTCGCTTCAGTGTGCGGTCCCGCATGAGAAAGGGAACACCATCCACACTGGAAAATGTGGGAATATAGAAAAACATTATTTACTAGATACTTTGATAAAAAATAAGGAGTATAATAACCCAACATCAAAACGGCAGCTCAATAAAAACATCCAAAAACAGAGGAGCAATGTGCAGAGAGCCATTACATCACATGGAAATATTTATGTGCATCTCTCTAATTGTCAGTGCTTCCACCAATCAAACTAAATTAAAGCAGAGGGATCTATAAATGGAACTTCAGTTCATTAAAGATAAATAACCTGGGATTAAAAAGCCAATGTGTGCTGGATAACCTGATTGTGACGTCTGCCTCCAGGGAGCTGGCTCCATACTGCAAGGCTCTGTTAAAGGACACCATGGTGTTTTCTGGGGCCACCTGGAGCAGAGATGGGATAGAAAAGAAGCATAAACAACATTTAAAAAGGAGCCATGTGTAGGATTTAGTGGCATCTAGCCATCCAGGAACAAATTGCAAACAATATGGGCCTTCATTTAATTATGTGCAGTGATATACTGTCTCACAACAACAGCAATCAGACGGTGACGTCTCTCAGAGCACAGACTCACCATCGGGGCTCCGCGTCGACCGATGACGTCTGGTCGCAGTCGGAGGCTGTGGCGGTCCATGATGCAGGGGCAGGTGAATGTAAGCGGTGCCAAATACACCGTCAGGAGGATGACCATGTAGATCAGCAACATCATCACCTGGAAGTCTAAGAGGGAAAAATACTAATAGGTCTTGACCAGTCACAAAAACATACAGAACCCTATTTATCTGTCATTGAGAGAAGAACCAGTAAATATACGGACTAATCCAAGACTGAGACCTTCAAACAACAGTCTTGAATACGTCAACACTTGTTTCTATAAGCCAAATCTAAAGCTGAAGTTGGCCTGGCTGTCCAAACTTACTGGATCTCTCTCTGCGGACCACATATCCAGCTACCAACCAGCTGATGGCTGTGACTGTCGTCAGGGCTCCAATGTGCAGGAAGGGTGCAGTGGACTGGGAACAAAACATAAATGGAGAACATTGATGTAAATTGTAGGTTACAAGGTTAGAGGGATTACAACTTTTAAGACATGTAGATTACAAACATAGGTCAGAAATAGCTTGTAGAGCTATGAAAAGGAGCTCTGTCTGTGTTACAGGAGGAATACAGTGAAGGTAGTCAGGTCTTTCCCTTGTGTGCTGTAGCTTTTCAATCATGTTGGTTGTTGGTACGGTTAATTCACTTCCGGGGATTAAATAGCAATTGTTGGCCTTGAGGCGTTATGGTAGTAAGACCATTTTGTCTTTTAATTTTCAACAGCCAAAGTTTAGTTTGAGCAAGACATCAGTTTTGGAGAGAGGTATTTAGATAACCTTAAAACATCTGGTCTCATATCCGTCTGTTAAATAAACTTAAATAAACGTTAGCAGCTGGTTACCTTAGCGAATACGCAAATCAGGGGGTAAACAGCTAGGCTGGATCTGAACGAAGAATAGAAGGAAATCTGCCAAGTGACCCCATAAAAGATCACTATGTTGTGGTTTTGCAAGGTGTGCCAGGACTACTTCTTGGCTGAGAGCAGTGATTTTAACTCCTCATGCTAAGCCAAGCGACTGCCAGTCCACTGATAATGGCCAGACACGAGAGTGGGATCAAACTTGTCACCCAACTTCTAGAAACAACACAAAAAAGGTGGTAAGAAAAATCATACAGAAGTTTAAATAGTAAGTTAAAGAGTAAGAAATTAAAACAGAATCCAATATCCATGACGAGGGATGAAATTGTGACTTACCTTGTACCATTTTACAGACTGAAAAAGTGGAGACGGTAAGGGTAAAAGACAACTACAAAAAACATGTCCTGATTGTGAACCAACCTGCAGTGAAACTAGAATGATGTCCCACTCATCTCCCCATATGTCGTCGACAGAGATGACGCCAGAGATGGTGGTGAGCAGCAAAGCCAACACTCCAATCTGTGGAGTCATGAGGTTCTTTATTTTAGAAGTAGGTGTGAAGAAAACCCATGGCAGAAATGTGCGATGTAAATCACAGCACCTTGTGGACCCAGTAAAGGTTCAGCTGCTGGCCCAAGGATATGTGGAAAAGTGCTAAAATCTGAAAGAGAAGCAGCATTCAGTCAATTTCGGGATAACTGAGCAATGAGCAAGTTGGCCAAGATCTAGGGGCGTAACCGCTACCAGTAAGAATGTGATGTAGCTGAATCCCACGGTGGTGGATGCGAGGATGGGGATGGTCTCGTCCTTCCATTCTCCAGAGCGGTTGTATACAGACCTGGAGTGGGAAGAGGTGAGGTTTGACTGTCACAGCCTGGACCCCACTAAACAACACTGAAAGTTTCCCTTGCAGTCCTGCGTCGCTGTTGGCAGGTCTGGTTGCCGCCAAAAGGTCAGCACCCTACTTTTCACCCTTATCAAATACGCTGACCAGACAACTTGCAATCTCATAGTGAGATAACTTACTCACCAGTTGAACTCGTTGAAATCATTTTGAGCCACCAACCAGAAGTAGGCCCAAAAGAGGAGAAGGAGAAAGGAACTGCACAAGATGACGAACCATGTACACTCCCACTGTGAAAGAAAGCACAAGCAACAGTTAACTCAGGCATACACGGCCTGTTTCATGAGAACATGAAGTTTGTTCTGGACTAATTGCTCAACAATTAACAGCCGGCTGACTAACAATAGGTGACATTCAGTAACCCCATGGTAGCGACCTCTCAGTCACAAGGTGACAAGGCCAAACCCTAAAGCCCACTGTTTGACTCAAAATGGACCATCATTTAATGGTTGAAACCAGAGATTTATTCCATCAACTCAGGATTACAATGTTTACTTATGGGAAATATCAGGAGATGTATTAGTCATTTTCTCATAACCCTCTGTACCAGTGGTCCCTAACCACCGGCTCTCCAAACGGTACGTGGGCCATTTGGCACCGTGCCACAGCTCGATTCTGCTGCCCTAAAATAACTAATAAAGTCAATAGTATATTTTGGATGCAGAAAAACGTACAACTTGCCAAAAATATTTTCAGAGGAATCCTCTTGAATATTGTCAGGATAAATTACATTCAAATGGTATGAAGTCAGACCCTCACAGGGGGGACAGCAGTCGGTTTTGTAGCTTCATCTGTGTATGCAATGACATGTGAACATTGACATGGTCGCTTTGCACTGCACTTCCCACAGATTACTTTAAAATCACATGGAGTCTTCTCATGTTTGTGGAACTCCTTCCCGTGCCTCTTCATTCATGATGACTATCTCCTTATACAGGCCAAGTGGTCTACTCATTTCGGCTAATTTCTCAAAGCATTTGTCCATGACCTTAACTCCTGCATGCCATCACAAAGAGAAAGATAAGGCCAGAGCCAAGTGTAAACAATAGCATATGAAAAAGTGTAGATTACCTCAGCTAAGAAGGTTGTTTTTTCATCTTGATAAGTTGGTTTATTTGTCTGCGGGATTAAAAAGGATTGATTCTTTCACCGCTCACGCTACACCAAGCCAATCGCATTTTGGAGTGGATCCAAACCCCTCTTTTTACTCGTGGAAACAGCCTTGCTGGAGGTCTGGGCTCACCGAGGGCCCTTCCAGCCATTTAGACATGTGTTCCATTACCAGGTCTTTAACCCCCTGTACTGTCCACATTGCCATGACATGTGGTACAAAGGTACAACAGGGAGCTTATGTAGTACTCAAGGACTCGTCCCCTCAGTAGTTAACAGGATTAGGAGCTAGTGCCATGAAAGGGGAGGCGTACAGTATGATAGGCCACCACTAAATCTTGCAGAGCATTGATCAGCTTTGTGCCACACCGTGCACACCACTCCGTTTTTTCAGGGGCTTATGGGTCTGGGAGCTCATTAGACGTGTGAGCAGGTAAAGAGCATATGGCTGCACTGACCAATCCGTCAAGTCTACACAGAGAGAAAGCTTTCACCTTTTGCCAGGAGGGAATGCATCAGGGACGGCCTTCTATTGTGATGCAGCCACTACCAGTGGCTGTGTTGAACTGGTATAGCAGCAATCTGGAGGTCAGGTGACTGTTCTCGACTATGAGCCACAGTTGTGTGGTCATTGTACCTTGTACACCAATTTAAGCCACTTGTACATGCCCTGGTTGTGGTTAACTTCCCTGTCCAAGAGACCTTGCAGTAGAGGTAAATATCTGAATACAAAAGTGAAAGATTAGAACCTTTTTTCTTTAATACCCTCATATTCTCAGAGAAAAAAACAAAATTCGACATAACTAGTTTTAATTAAAAAATGTGGAATTGGGATTAGACATACCCTAATAATGCTGTACATATCTGTACGGATTCATTGTCATATATTTTTATATTGCCTATAAAAACTCAGAATGTCCTTGATACAGATTCCGGGGCAGTTGCTTCATTGTAAACTGTTGCGTTTGGTCCATTAAATACACAAGGATCAATTTCTCTTTGTACGTCTCCCTTTATTCAGTCAAACTTCCACCACAGCAATCACCTCCAATTCACATTTTCAGACCCTTAGTAGGCCACTCTGGCTGTGCAGTACAAGCCAACCTGCTTTAAGAAGTGCTGCTTGACACCTGACAGTTTCTCCTGAGTGCTACATGGCCCTCAAAGTTCGCTCCTTCTCTCGTATTAAAACTGCTGGTGCACGACCTCAGACAGCGCTCATAAATCCTGATCACGTGCGGGCTAACACCTCCCCCTCCGTCCTTCGTCTGCCGATTAATACTGTACAGACGAGGTCACTGTCTGTGGGAAATGGACCCCGATGAAACAAATACGCCTGGGCGTATCAAAGTCAAAAATATGAAAGGCAGAACAGAAAGGGAAACACACAATAACTACATCATAGGACGGTCATTTGTTGCATGAAAATACTCTCTCAAAAACCATATCCAAGTATTCGTTAAACATCTGGGGGAAGCGCGACAAACTGAAGACAAAACATTGACAGTGTATACTTCAACACTCATTGAACAATTATTGTGAAAATGAAAATATTCCGAATTATACAGGACTCATCGAAACATCCCACTCTGCTGGGATATTGTAAATGGACCCCTGCATCAAGGTATGGGCCCCTGTGTTAGCAGTGCAAGTCAACATCCACATGGCCACTGGTTTTGCCTGCGTTTTAATAGTGGAGCATTGACTTTGCATCATTGACTTTGCATGGAATCTACTCGTGGGAATATTTTTTACTTGGCTTTTGGTGTGCACGCACTTAAGTCTTCTCATGACTCTAAATAACTGGGGACTTGGCATGATAGAGAAATCCAGCACTTTGACGATTGCCTTGAAAAATGACTAGACAAACTTCTTTCTTTGATCCTTTTTGAGAAAAATGGCTTCATGAGCAAAATGTATTTCTAAAATGGACTTCATGTTGCTGAATGATGGTCCAAAGGGGGAATCAGTAAACAACCACACATAGCCACTTGATTTAAGTCTGATTCCATTTCTATCCCAAGCACTTGTTGAAAAAAAAAAAAAAAACCCACAGAAGACGTATAAATTGTCAGAAAAGTGTTTCAGATGTGGTATCGAGGTCGTCTCCTTCCTACATTGTACCTATCGTCGCAGAAAGGCGAAAGCCTTTTGGCATGCTTTTTGTTATCCCTTGACTAAGATCACAGGAGTTACCTTTTGTTAGGCCCTGTGCTGTGCTTACAGGGACATTTCAAATTTCAACAAGTCCCACATTAAAGTAGCAGAAAGCTTTGTGTGTGCCAGGAAATGTATATCAAATGACATGAAAGTCTGCCTCTACAGTCTACAAGTGGTATGTGGAAATGAACAGTTGAATACCTCTTGAAAATATCAAATATAAATAAGCCAGAAAGAAAAGATATAATTTATTGTTGGAAACCTGGAAGCCTTACTTGGTACATGGGTACATTATTAACAGTTCCATAGTGGTAACAATGTGTCAATGTGGTATCTCCAAGTGTTGTACTACTCTATGCGCAGACCTTTTTTGTATTTTAAAAAATATATATAAATTGTTGCTTACTTAACTTAGCTTCCATTCCTACTTAAGTTGCTATGTCATTTTTATGTAACATTGACTGTGCTCAATAGACCCTGCAAGTTACCTTAAGGCTAAAACATGTGGGAAAAATCAAAATAACAAACTGTTTCAGATCAAGGTGCCTGCAGTTGGCTGAAACCCCCCCCAAAAAGGTTTATTTTTAAGATTTCCTATTTTGCAACCCAATCAATGTGTTAACAGCTTATTAACCTGTAATAAATGACTTTTGTAATTTACGGGCCTTGTACAAAAGCAATGACGTAGTCCATGAAAATGATACGAGTTTATGGATAATTACAATCCCCCATTGTCGAGGTTGGGTTATTGCTTGTTACCAGTTGCACGTATGGGTTACACTTATTGGTTTCTCATAGTTCTTTTTGATTGTTTGCTTTTTGGAATTTTAAAAGAATAATGCAGCGCACAGCCCATAGTATAAACCCTTCTGTTCACGTCAGAGCCACACCAAGGGTGAATATTAACAAAGCTCAAACCTCTTCCAAGTGTTAATAAACAATGATTAAGGTATCTTTAATGTGTCAGGAAGCAGAAGAGACTCAGAGTACGGACTGTGTCTGAAACCTAAAACCCTGAGGATTTAATGTGTCCTTAATAATAAAAGACAAAACCAGCCACACATCTCAGTGTTGCTGTGTAAACAGACAGTATTTTAGTCTGTGAATGGTAACCTTTGTGTTACAGTGTAACCACTGTGTGTATGTATGCGTGACTATATGAATCTTTGGAAATGGAGGCCGAGAGGGGAAAGGAGCAGCTGTGCGCTTGTATTTCTTCTTTTGGTCAGCACATCAGTGTCCGCCTCACACATTCAGTAAATGGACTAATTTACGGCAGAGCCGCTGGCTCGCTGTGATAAAGACCGAGTCCAGCAGCAGTTGCTGTGGCTGCCCGGTGGGGGTCCAACACAGCTGCATGTCTGGCTCGGCTTTTACTGCTTCTGCTACTTGCTTCATTGTGGGCGGTGTTGTCCCAAGTTACTATGGCCCCGTTAGAAATCACTGAGGAATTCAGTAAACAAAAAAAAAGTATTCTAATAGAAAAGTACTGTTTTTGGAAAGTATAATAACTATTTAACACTACATCTTTTATGATCAAAATCATTTTAAACTTTATAAAAAAGGACCATCATGCAATAAGCAAAATGACTAAATGCACTGACCTTTTTTCTGGCCATCAGAAATGCAAAATAGAAAATCTAATTCATTCCTGGGGTGCAGTTTCAGCACAGTACATTATGTACAGTAAGACAATGCCTACCCTCAAACGTACGCCTATGTAAATCTACATGATGTAGATATATGTAGCATATTTTGGATATACAGATAAGGATATCTGGTGATATTGAATGAATATTTCATCCTAGAGGACTGCAATTTACATTTCCTTCAAAAAGCAATACACCTTTCTGTTTAGACTTTCCAGTATTTAAACTTGTCCAAGTTACAACTAAACAGCACAAGAATTTAGCAGATAGACTGTAAATATTGTGGCTTAAGCACCTATAACTCTTTATGCCGATAAGCAGTTGAATGATGACACTTTTGGCTTCTTTTGATCAACGTAATGGATTTAGAAGAAAAACATGCAAGTATCAAAAGAAGTATTGTATTGGTAGTAAAGTAGTCTACCCCAACAGCAAGCGACTTGATGCTTGCTTGATGATTTGATAGCCCATTAGCAATATAAAAAGGTTGGGACAGTATTACAGAAAGTAGTTTAGTACTGCACCAAGCAAATCATTTGAGAATTCATGCATTATCAAAAAAAATCCATATTTAATGATTTGTCTTACCCTGGAGCTGTCGTCTTGGGAACGCTGGTAGCGTTTCCAGCGGCAACCATAGATCCCAGTGACAAAGGACACAAAGACCTGTTTCTCATAGACCTGCAAGGGTTGGTGTTTCACCATGCTCCTTCAGCCTCAACGCGCTTCCAGTCCGTTAACATCCCACACGGGACCGGGAACCTTGGAGGAGGAGATGAGAGGGTTACTGAACAGAACCAGCTTTCCGCTGTGCGTACATTTACATCTTTCATCAACACGCTAGGTCATGTTGCGCAGGTATATTTTCACAAAACACAAAGTGTTGACGTTCCTGGCCCCTGTTGAGAGTAACAACACCTACTGGAATAAGTCAACACGCTTTTTAATAGTGAGTCATGTCTAGGACTGAGATAATAATATGGTAAATGGTTTACAGTCACCGAGTCGACCTTTAACCTCTCGAGTTTTATGAGGATAGAAGGCATAGCTAGGTATCCATGAGTGTGACTTGATCCTTCACAAGAAGAGCATAAGCATAAAGGGAAAGAGTAACGTGGAATCATTGTGTTGACTCGGAGCAGGTTGCCTTGGTGGTGGGTGAAAATGTCTTGGCACACAAGTTGTTGTTCTTTTCATGGCTTTGTGGAGGACACGCTGCTGTGCCATATCTTTCATGGACTCCTTTTTCACTTTCTCTGCATCACTTCAGAATATTATTGCATTGCACAGAAGTAGATCAAGTAGCCCACAGTATTTGTATCGAGTAATTATAAATTGGAAACTGGGAGCAAGCTTGTGTTTATGAAGCCCAGGTGCCCTGGTTGAGTGACAGTTCCTGAGAAAATGTTAATTTAGTAACCAAGTATCTCTGGTCCTTTGGTTTTTGTGCAGCACGTCTTAACACTATAGATTTCAATCTCATTAAATACTGTATGGATAGCACAAATGAATTTGACAGAAGTAGGTAGTTTGCCATTTCTTTTTTCTTACCACTACAATGACATGATCCACCTTACTCAGACAGGCTTATACTGAAACTTACTCTAAAGCTGACTTATCTCATGCCTAAATCTAATCAACCAAACAAATGAATGCAAAGTAGTTGGACTAGTAGGACAGAAAACAGAATGGACCGATGATGTCATTCTACATGGATTATTAGTTATGTGCATCTGTTTGTTGTTGGAAAGGGATTCTTTTGGAGCAAGGGGGCTTTCGGCACAATTGCTTTTGGTTTTATGGGCTATGACAAAAAAGGTGATTACATACCTGAAAACTAGGCTAGCTAATCCCTTAATGAATGCAACAATCCAACAAATCCCATATTGCCTCAACATCTCCAACAACTATTTGGGTATCAGGATAGTGGGACGTTAGAACCATAGTACATCCCCATTGTATTCATTGTCTGGTTTATTGGTTGACTGACAATACGGCTGAGGAGGCTAAGGAAAGACGCTTGATGGTCAACAAGCCAAGTTGCCACCTGAGTGCAGGTCTGTGCCATGACAAATCAGTGTCTGGACACTTAGACGTCATGACATCATTTCGACGAGCTCACTCCTTTGATGTAGCACAGATGACTACAGAATGACAGTTGGGAAAATGGATCCAGACTAGAAGAAACATTTGGTTCTGAGGGTCTTGATGTAACCTAATCCACAAGCATGGATAACTACCTACACCTGACCAAAAAGACAAGATTTTTCAGACAAACAAGCAATTTGAATTCAAGACTAGAATATTTTATTTTATTTTGAAAAATGACCAGATTTACTCCCAATTGCATGCGCTTGTCCCTCTTGACACATTCCCAAAGTATCCCCCAAAGTGTTTTTTTTTTTGCCATCCACGACAACTACTACAGCAAATGTCATCAGAGAAAACATAAAGGTATTTACCAGAATGATTGTACACGTCTCTAAACTGCCTCTTTTAACTGTCGGACAGAAACTGCTAAACTACAAATGCTGCTTTAAAAGCTTTCAAAGAATATCTGTTCCATGGCTCAATGTCCATGTACTCCAGTAAAAGTACAATTTGGTATTGTGTGTGTTGCTGTACAGTACTTTAGCTGTGCTTCCTTTGCAGGGGTTCTCATGGGATCAATGTGACCTTTCATCTAGGATTCAGTGTACATTCATCCAAACAACAATCTTCAAGCAGATCTGCATCCTTTCACTAGTGACTGGCTATTTATTATATGAGAACTGTCGAGCCTGAGGGAGCTTCCTCCCAGATTCAGAGGAGTTTGCAGATTCACAGCATTCACATCCTGACCCCATCTTTAAAACAAGGGCCAACTGGAACTGAAATCCTCAGGGCCGTGTTCCAGCCAGATCGACCTGTTGTGTCATTGTGGCTTTTGTAACATTGCAGTGATGGTAAACAAGGCCCGGTCAGGTTTGAGGGGCTTCACTCCTCTATTGCTAGTTGATTTCAAGCTTCTGTGGTGAGACAACCGAGAATACAATCATGTCAAGTTTGTCTTCTCATTTAAACATCATCAGTAGCACAGGATCAGCGTTTTCTGGTGCATGGGCTGTAACTCTTAAAGGGCGATCTTTCTAAAGCAGACCGTCGGTGTGCATCTCATTCAGCTGGCTTTCAGAACAGTTCCCACTCACGCCTTTTACACTTCACCTGCCTGCCAGGTACCTGGTTACTGTCAGCGTGCCCCGAGGCCCCTCGCTGCGGCAGAGTTGTCGGTGAAAGTTGGATTAATTTGCTCCTTGAATGATAATGCAATATAATCCGCTAAGGCTCAGTCGACCAATTGCCACAGAGCTTCCTCCATATGTGCCTATTATTAGCCTTTCTATCTCTGTCGCTTCCATCGTTCACATAATTCATGAATTTTACATATGAATGAATTATTAGTATCATTAATCTTTCAGGAGGATTTTGCCAGAAATACAGTACAGAAAGAATCTTGTTAGATGGCAGAAAAACACTCAACATCCAAAATGTTGTATGGAAATAATGATGGAAATCGAGGAAGATCCAACATTGTTTTTTCTTCCAGGTAACCATTTATCCTTAGCAGCAAAGACTGCTGCGCTTCCTTCTAAAGACACCTATTGTGACCGGAAGTACCACAGAAGAAGTGGGCCAGCTGTTGATAGGTCTTTCACCTGATAGCCGTGTAAGATCCAGTCATGAACCTGGACAGGTGTGCCGTTGAGACCAAAAGATCCCGAGAAGGCTTCCAGCTGTAATAGACTCAGATGTGCAGCAGGTGTCACCGAAGTTCCACTACTGTCAGGCAACCAGTAGACACCTGTAAACCAATCATCTAGTGTCTTCCATCTTCCATATCACACAGAAAACCTCGTGAAGACATGTCATATTAGAAATCATGACACTGTTGCATTACTTGAAGTTATGATAATAAAAACATTTATTCATTTGAAAAAATTCCCAACCAGTGAGGACAGATCAATCCACTGATGAATAAACATACGGTAGAGAAAAGTGTCAGATAATCCGAAAAAGTGCGCACAAACAGCGATTTTACCTCCACGGCGGCCCTACTCCTCGCGGACAGCGTCGGACACGTGACCAGCTCTCGGTTAATCACTTATCTCCGCGGATGTTGACATATTGTCCTCTCTTCACGGTATACCAATTCATAGAAGTCGGTGAAGTGACTCATTGGCCTGCGGTCCAGTCCAGCACAGCAGAGAACTGAACTAAGTCATGTTTTCACGAGGCAGTATAGTTTCTCCTCGAGGACAGACGTACCTTCAGTGGGCACAGAGGAGTTCAAAAAGCTGTAATCCGTCGCACACGGTGTGGGTGGAGCCCTGGAGCACACTGCAAGAAGTGCTGCATTCAGGCGCCTCTGAGCGAGCATACACAGCGTCCTAAAGCGGATCTTTTACAGTGTGCACGACGTCTCAGCCCCAGGTGAGGGGATCAGAGCGGGTAATAAATATTGTGGGTAATGCATTTTGTGTATATCGTATACGCACTAAATACCACACTTAATTATCTGTCACTGGTAGCCAGAATGCACTTGTGAAAACACCTGGGACCTGTCAGATCCCAGAGAAATCACTGGTTTGTAAATTAGTAAATTTATTTGTTTCTATCTTAGTTGAATTTGTAGCTGTCTTTATTCATGCCTAATAAATTGCATTATGCAATGATGTCAGTATTATTTATTTTATTAATATTTCTTTTAGTGTTCACAAATTTCAACTTTTATTCTATGATTCTTCTGTTATTCATCTGTTTGATTGAAGTTCTTTCTCATTTTATTTTTACAATATAATGCATTTGAGAACAATACACTAGTTATGTGTAAAGTTGTGTTGGAAATGTATCACTAGTGGAAGTTGATGTAGTTTTAAATGACGTGTTGATTTTTTAGATTTACGACATTTTGTGTTTATCAAATTGCATGTGTAGCGTTTAAAGTTGCTACTAACACCAGAAAGAACCAGAAGGACCCAATCTGCCAACCCAAAGAGGGTTCATATTCAATTACTTACATCCACATCAGCGATTGCATTTGTTCAGGAACTCTATGGAAAAGGGAAAGACTGTCAAGATGATTGCAACAACAAGGTGATTGCTGATATCAAACAGTATGGAAATGTGAAGCTTTTTAATCGCCAAAACCTTTTTTAGTTTCATATTTCTGGATGCCTCCGGATAAAACGCACGGTTATTGTTTGAAGTCTCAAGAATCATCGCTGCAAACATATATCAGACGTCGGTTTCATTCCTTCCTGCAGACGCCATGTCTCATGTGCTGGAGATGAGGGGTGTGTGTCTTTGAGGTTTGAATCAATGCCATTTTGAAGCATGGAGATGTCCAGAGGGAGAAGTCAAAAAGGAGTAAGAGAGAAATAATTTAATTAAACTTCACTGCGGGGTGCTGAAGACTCCATGGAGCGTTGGCATTCTCCCCTCTATAGGAAATGTTAGTGTTTCCTGGAATGTACCAGGCAGAGCTATGAGGCCAGTGGGTTGGATGGCTTTTACTGTGACGCAGTGTTTCCATGGAGGCCGACATGAAGTTAGAAATGTTCTTATGAGATTCTATCCAAACCACACTCTCAACAGAGTTCTTATTCAAACGGTGCTTGAGCATGACAATGCTGTACTCCTCTCCTTAGTGTCATTAGAACATTGATCTGAGCGGTTGTACCTGACTGTACACGAGCCAGCACAACACCTGGCAAAGAGGTAGAGTAGCGTCCTGTAGCCTCGGAGATCTATTCCAGGCCCAGCAGTCAGGGATTAACCCTCGACCCTGGGATCATTACGTCAGATCCCTTTAATCCTATACTAATTAGTGGCATTGACGGCTGCGCAACTAGAAGTTTCCTTGCACAAAAGATGCACGTTGGTCCTGTGATGGCGTCATAGTGGTAAAGCCACACATCAGGAGAGGCATTTGGACCTGATAAAAAGTCATTGTGTTTAAATTAGGGCTGTCAAAAATAGCGCGTTAACGGCGTTAATCAGCTGTTTGTTGTTAATTACGTCCATTTTTTTGACGCATTTCACGCATGCGCAGTGTGACAAATTATTCAGGTCAGTAAAGTGCCTCTTCCTCTAGGGAATGCACTTCATCCTATACAACACATTACTGCCACCTGCAGGCATATGTCAGGACGTCAGGTTCAGCAAGTCGTTTGCGCCAGAGACCCGCACCCCCCCCCCCCTCCCCGTTCTCGCGCAGCAAAACAGAGAAAAAAAGCTCCGCCCAGCAGAGCTTGGCTAAGAGCAGCGCTGAGGTAGAGGACCATCGGAGAGACCCGTAATACTGTTCTGAAACATGCGGAGGAAGGGAAGCCAATGCGATCTAAATCCTCCCAGGTATGGGGATATTTCACACTGAAATGGGGGGTGGTAGCGGATTTCTTTGCAGCGCCAGTCGTTCTAATCGCCGCGCTCGACTTCAAGGTGTAACCTTTATTATTGTTCGGTCTGAAACGGCGCGCCCAGTGACGGGTGGTGCAGCAATATTGTTGTTCGGGTGGAAATCGGGAGAAAGGTCGGTCCGGGAGATTTTCGGGAGGGGCTTTGAAACATCGGGAGGGTTGACATGTCTGGTCATGTCTGGTCATCGCAGCCCTGAACCATCAGGAGCACAAACTCACAGCAGAGTGGGATAAACTGCAGAGGCTCGAGACCCTTCTAGAGCCATGCAGGGAAATCAGTCTGTGACTTATCAAATAACATTGCTTTGATTATTTTCTGAAATGAATTAAAAAATCAAATATCAATAACATGTATTTATGTAAAAAATAATAATGATGATAATAATGATAATTATGTATCTGTGTCCTGTTATTTATCTTTAGTATGCATTTCAGAAAGAAAAAATGGTTAGGATTCAGGTGTGATTAATCATGATTAATCCCCTGAAAATTCTGATTAATTTGATTAAAATTTTTAATCATTTGACAGCCCTAGTTTAAATGTATACTTTTTATTCAACTCATCACATTGAAATGACTATGTCATTAGTGTAAACTTATAGCATGTTGATCAGCCTATTCTAGTTTCTATTAAATCTCTTATTTAGCCGGGAAGGTCCCATTCAGATTCAGGACCACTTCTTCCCAATGAGTCGTGGTAGAGACTCGGCCGCTCAAGCTGTTCTTCACATTTCTAAAATGAAATGTCACACATAGAGTAAAAAGAGGCCTGTAGGCTATGCCACATATATACATGGCACATTGTAACATCTTTAATGGTGAAAGAATGTAATGAGGTATTGATATTTTGCTGCTCCTTCTAAGCTCTCATCTCACCTTTGGGACATGTGAAATGATTCATTTTGAGATTAAGTCCCGCTGTATGAAAGAAAAGAAGAATGTGGATCAAAGTCAACAATGTTTATCAATGAATAGCAATGTGCCTTTCCTCTTACCCGTACAGAGAGGACCGCCCAACGCATTCATATAAAATGCAATGATGAATGTACAAGTCTGTATTTTTTTTCAATAATAAAAATGTTTGAGCATAAATAAATAACTTTAAGATGCTTAAAACTGGTTTTAAATATATATCTAAATCTGCTTTGCAAAATGTTCTTTCTCTTATGGGAATACATCTTAATTGTGAAAGTCATATATTCAGTCCTTTTTAGATTTAGTTTTTTTTTTATTCTAAAATGAAAGCTGCAGTGATTGAAACATCTTTATTGACAATAAAGGGGGTGCTGGTGGTGATAGGGACAGTAAGCTAGCAGAAGCTCCCGTACCACTAGTACAAAGAGAAGCCTATTTAGCCTTGTTTTTATATTGTTAGGTATTTGTTGACCTCTTGTGGCCGTACAAAGTACTTCTACTGTTCAGCTAATCTATTCCAAAGTCATATACTGAGCCGGTCCAAAACTGGAAAGGCATTAGGCACCTGGATTAACATGTTTGGAATCATTTGGAATTATGTTTCTTAAAAGAAATTTTCTGAAAAATATTTTAGTCTGAAAAATGACAAGATTCTCTCCCAAGCGATTGACCAGATGCAATATGATGTTTGAGCTCAGAGGGGAATTGACATCAATTATAGATTTTGTTCAGTAGAGGGCCAGGCCCTGCTTCAATGGGCAGATAGAGACCCAAGAAGCTGCCGTAGCTGTGCCCACAGTGTGTGGATGTGGCAAGTTTGGTGTTGTGTATTATTATTGTGCAGAGACTAGGCATCCTGAAACCTTAAGAACTGGGCTCAAGCCCATACCACCTTCTGTGTGCCGCGCTAGTCTTTCTAATGCAAGGATTCTCCAGTTGTTATCCTGGAGTCTCTTATGCTAATTGGGAGGAGGCCAGCTGCCAGTTAATACACGTTATTAGTATTTATCAGATCAAATAAAATGTTGCCACACACACACAAGTTTCTTCCTGTTTGGCATCTGCCTATCTGAGATCAATTGAATGCCATTTGGGCCCCTCTGCCTGTGCCCGGTCGGCCGGTTCAGTGATCCATCCATGGGCTAAACCCCTGCTTTGCCTCAAGTAAAGTGGCAGAGTTGGGGATGGGCAATTACAGCAGTGGCCCAGATTAGAGGAACACATTATTCATTGTGAATGCCCACACTCCAAACCAGATTTAGAACTGAGTTCTTAACGCATTTTCATTAACCTTTTTTTGCCTAGTAGATGAGTAGAATGAAGGAATGTAAGAGCATACACACTTTTCAAATGGAACGACTCTGTTTATAAAGTATAAATTCCCCAAAAGGTTTACGCTTTGGACAACAAATATTCCTTTGAAGCACCGGAGGGAAACTATTACAGTGCAGACATAATAAGTAAGTAGTGGGGGAGAACTGTATCGTGGCTTACTGACTGGTAGCTGTGGGCTGAGGGCTCCAGCTGGGTTACAATCTCCGGCTTTAGGACCCGGAGGGGGACAACTGCTCGCCCCTGAATAGTCTGGGTGGGACCAGTCTGAGAGGAAGATCCCAGTGCACGGACTTTAATGGAAACTCCTGCAACTTTTACTCACAACTCTGATTCAAACTATTGCATTCATGAACTGCACATAGAGCAGATCAGCACGGGTGGATCTATTTGTACGCAAGCTTGAGGAGAACCTGCTTGAATCGTTGAAAGCCCAACAAAGTGAGTGGTGAGTACTGAGAGGAAGAGAGGGGGAAGGGAGACTGCAGAGCAGTGTTCGACTGGTGGGAAATGCCCAGGCATGTGAAAAGAGGCCACAGAGTCACATCTGTAATAATCCGTTCAACATTCTGCCGCAGTTTGGTTTTTCCAATTGCTATATTTACATAACAACAAAGAGAATAAAACATGAAAAGTATGTTTCTCAAAGTCAGAAAAGAATGATTCAAGAGAGTTGGCAGCAACTTTTCAACTGGTTTCATCTGAAACATTTATTTTACCGTAGTGGACAAATCATACCAACATATTTCAAATACATTATTTTTTATTGATGACCGCTACATTTACAGTGTCTTTTGTACTTTGAAACTTCACAACATCATCTTTCATTCATCAAGGAATGGAGCTGATCTGGACCTAATAACGAAATTACACCCCAACCAAATGTAGCAATGTTAATCACAGGGTCATTTATAGACATGTTTTTATCATGTCACAACTTCGATCAAATCATCAGTATTTGATGAATATTTTTATCGGTATTTGGTCTGTTCTAACTTGCAACGCAGAAAAAATGTATCTTCAAGAACTTTAAACAAAAGACAAGAATAATGGAAACAAAATATCTGTTTTAAAGGGATCTTGGTGGGATATCTCTCCGGTCTTTCTTTGTGAGCCTGTTGAAACTTGTCTACGACGCTGCTGAAAGGAGACTTTGTGTTTGCCACTCTACTCTTTTAATTCATTTGACTTGGAGGCTGCTGCTCAGCCACTTAATCTATCTATGCACACCCAGACATGTTCTTATAGCTAGAGAAAACTAAGACAATCACTAGCTACATGCACAAATGTGCTCTTACTAAAAGCACTTTTGCCCTCTATATACGTGGACTGGACCTTGGTTGAGTGTGTGTCAGCCTGTGGTCACATCTCTGACACAGTGAGGAGCCAATCAGCATCAGCCACTCATATTCCCCAATAGACACTTTTCATAATCACAAATGTTTTGTGTTGCTCAGACATGAAGAACTCGGACCAGGCTGACCATTATGTTAGGCTTAGTTGCATCCTGCAGCTGCCTACGTGGCTGTTTTGTAAGGCTTGCCTTGAGGTCGACTAGGTTAGATTGCACTGTAGGGGTATCAGGTAACCCAGCTCGCCCCTGCTATTAACCCCTAGCATGTAAACTCCTTTGGGAAATCAAGTGTCACATTATCCAACTTCATCGGACATTTGAGCTGGTATGTGCTGATCGATTGTTATAAATTTGTATTTCATTATTATTACATTACATTACATCACATGTCATTTAGCTGACGCTTTTCTCCAAAGCGACTTACAATAAGTGCATTTCAACCAGAGGGATACAAACAAGAAACAAGAAAGTGCAATTTCATCAAATAAGCCGATTTACAACTTGTTATAGATAAGAGTCATTATAACTTCACTTTAAGTGCTACAATTTGTTAGTGTTTTAGAGGTATAGTCTGAAGAGGTCTGAAGATGAAGGTGGGATTGTTTGTTCCTAATGTGTGTTTCACAATACATTGAAAGACAAAAAGTACTCATTTTGAGTTATCGCCGAGGCCTTCTTCTCAGGTCAGCACATGATTGACTGATGTTTGCCTGCATGTCCTCTCGTGGGTTTCCTCCAAGGCGTAGCACCATGTGGGTCCCCAACCTGGCAGCCCTGGTCCTCCTGGCCACTACAGCAACCGCCGCCACCTCGGCCTCACCAGAGCAGGTGCTGAGTAAACACGCCACCACCCTGGCAGACACCAGTGCAAAGCTGGCCTTCAGTCTCTACCAGAACATGGCCAAGGAAAAAAGCGTGGAGAACATCCTCATATCCCCCGTGGTCGTGGCCTCCTCTCTGGGGCTGGTGGCTCTAGGGGGCAAAGCGGCCACTTCCTCCCAGATAAAAACCCTTCTGAACGCGGCTAAAGTCAAAGACGAGCAGCTACACTCGGGGCTGGCAGAGCTCCTGACCGAGGTGAGCGACCCCAAGACCCGCAATGTCACCTGGAAGATCAGCAACCGCATGTACGGACCCAGCTCAGTCACCTTCGTGGAGGATTTCGTCAAGAGCAGCCAAAAGCACTACAACTGTGACTACTCCAAGATAAACTTCCTGGATAAGAAGAGCGCCGCGAGCTCCATCAACGAGTGGGCGGCCAAGTCTACCGATGGCAAGCTGCCCGAGGTCACCAAGGATGTGGAGCAGACTGACGGGGCGATGATCGTCAATGCCATGTTTTTCAAACGTGAGTCCACCGGCACGTGATGTGTGTGTGTGCAGCGGTATTTCTTGGAATGCCCTTGGAAGGAATTGTTTCTGTTGTGTCTCACAGCTCACTGGGATGAGCAGTTCCATCATAAGATGGTGGACAACCGCGGATTCATGCTGCCCCGTAGCTACACCGTTTCAGTGCAGATGATGCACCGCACAGGTAGGATCACACGGATCAGACGCAACACATTGGACACTTCAAAGAATGCATCCACATTTTGGGAAAAAAATGGAAAATACATTTTTTTTAAACTCAAAAATCATACATTTTAAAGTTTATTTTCTTGCAGTAATCAAAAATGCGAAAAGAAAATTGACGAGGAAATCAGTGTAACCTGGGCTTGGCCTACAAAAGAATGTCATCGCTGCAGCGCTCATTTACATTTACATGTATTAAGCCCTAAACATTTTGAGATTCTGAAATGTATCAAGGACTGTATAAAGAGAGCCTAATTATAATTAGAACTTTCCTGTCAAAGCCCTAATTGCTCCTGTCTCAGGTTGTATGTATGATGGCTAAATGGGACTTGCTTAGAATCAGTGTGTGAATGGGTGAACGACATGTTGTGTCAAAAGCGCAATACAAGTAGAAGTCAATTTACCATTTACCATGGAATACTGCAAATAACCACAAATCCAACCCAGCAATTTATTTCCCTCGATGGTATTTTAATCTAATGCTGTTTGTAGTGGTCTTTAACAAACATCCTTTCCTTAGACCACATATGTCAAACTCAAAGTGGATTTATCTTTGGCCCAAAGGATGATATAATTATTATTACAGCTGGCCGGACTGTAGATAGTATATTATAAATAGCTGCTATCCCCAATTAGTCTCCCGGGGGTCGCACTGTGTGAGTGAGCTGCGGGTGAGTAAATTGTAGGCGAATCACTGTGAGAATGAGTGCGTGCCACATGAAAATGACCGGATATACTGGCCTGGTCCACTTGATATCAAAGTGGGCAGTCTCTGGCCCAAACCCAAAGTGAGTCTGACACCCCTGCCCTAGACCATTGCAGATAGAACATCCAGATTCCGGCCGTGTCTGTTTGAGTGCGAAAATTACAGTTGGGTAACTTCAAACATGTCAGCGATGACTCACTGTGGGTAGCCTCATCAATGCTCAAAATAGAGTCACATGTGTGTCTTTTAGACAGAGGGCGTGAATGATGGAATCTGGGATGGTCCATCGTAGACACACAACCGATTAGGGATATTTCAAAGATCTGTTTTGTTTCCTCAGGACTCTATGGCTTCTACGATGACAAAACCAACAAGTTAACTGTGCTTAGCATGCCTCTGGCTCATAAGAAGTCCACTCTGGTGGTCATCATGCCCCAGCAAGTGGAACCTCTGCAGAGGCTGGAGAAGATGCTGACCAGGAAGCAGCTGGATACGTGGATGGGGAAGCTGAAGCAGACAGCGGTGGCCGTGTCTCTGCCCAAAGTCAGCATGGAAGTCAGTCACAACCTGCAGGTAGGACATGCAAAAGAATGACACCTCAGTCTCTGTGTCAAGCTTCTTTTACAAAATCCAAACATCTGCTCCTGTTCAGAAACACCTCGGGAAGCTGGGGCTGACGGAGGCCGTGGACAAATCCAAAGCTGACTTGTCCAAAATCTCTGGTAAGAAGGATCTCTACCTGGCCAGTGTGTTCCACGCCTCGGCCATGGAATGGGACACCGACGGCAACGAGATGGACATGAGCCTCTTTGGCACGGACAAACTGAAAAACCCCAAACTGTTCTATGCCGACCACCCTTTCATCTTCCTGGTGAAGGACCAGAACACAAACTCCATCCTGTTCATAGGCCGGATGGTTAGGCCAAAGGGAGATAAGATGAAGGATGAGCTGTAACCTCACTCACTTGAAAGCCTCGCTGTGTAGGTGTCTATATATTTTCGACATACTGAGAGTGAAAGTGAAAAATGAAAGCACATTCCTTTACGTCACATGCCAACGTTCCACAGCACATGGCTGAAGAGATGTAAACATTTGATCCTGTGTTTTTGTGATCAAAGTATTTCTTTGCAGTCCCTTCCTCTTTTAACTTGAAGAATTTCAGATATCTATTTGTTTGGCCCATTACAGTATGGACATAAGACTTACATTAAGTATGATTCCCTTATTAAGCAAGTCTTAACAATGTTTGTAAAAGGTGTACACCTACTTGATGGTGCTCGTTGTTGTATGTTTCATTTTTTGAGCATGGCTGCTTTAATTTGTCAACCCCGAGGATATTCGTATTTGTTTACCCATCCTTTGCATTGCTTTCTGCCACGAGTACTTAGTTTGAACCAAAATGCTACGTTGCTGTTATTCTTAGTATTGGCCCATCTTTAATGCACTGGAGTACATTGTCAAACAAACCAAAGCATGGCAGATTTAAGGACAACAATTTATAACCCATCTAGCATAGACATGCATTGTTTTAGACCGTTACAAATTTCCAGTTTTTGCAATAAAAGCGTGGGAAGAAACATAGCTCATCATGATTTCAGATAGTATGTGCTGACATGGTCCGTCGTGTGAGTTATTCAAACAGTTTACCTGTTTAATTCGCTGACTCAGGTGCTATTTGGCCTAAGGTGGGTCGGGGAGGCTAAGGTCGGGTGGGAGTTCCCAGCTCAATAACACGAGAAACATTCCACCAGGGCACATCTTGTGTCCTTGTTGTGGTAGAGCTAGACAAAACACCAATGTTAGCGAACATCCGGATAGGTCTGGCAGCGGCTCCAATGAGCAAGGCGCGGGTAGAAGCCACATCATCAACCTCACATCTGACTGATAGCAGGAGGCTGACTGCGAGCACTCAAACACTGGGCCGAGACCAAATGGTTTAATATATAAAGAAAACCAATTGCATAACTATCACAAAACAATTATTGGAGTACTACATATTGGGGGTACCATGTCAATAGTTATATTTTGCTATACAACTATGACGTGAAGGGAGTAGATTTAGGCCTTTACATTGCTTCCTAAATGTCTTTACTAGTATGACTTTGAGACTTATAATGTAAAACATTAAATAAATGTAAATGATCTTCAGTTGTAAAGTGTTTCTGTCACATGGAAATTTCTCGGTTAAGACTGCGGCAACCACATCATAAATCGGGTGTTCCCGTGCTTTTACTAGAGCTGCTTTGCCTGAAAAGAGATCATAGGAGCTGTTGATGTTAAATGTCCTTCACTAATGAGTGTGGAATAATTCAGAAGCTGAATATGATATGCGAGACGTCCCATTGTTCCTCTTTACTGAATAGTGGACCCGTGTTTCTCCTTTGTCGGAACAGCTTGATAAATGATATCAAACTATGGCTGATATTACAATAAAGAACAGGTGTGAAACTATTTTACAGGAAAAAAACAGTATTTATTTTCAGTTTGTAAGTAAATAAATTACTTTAGAGGTGTTTTGTGTAATACCCTATTATAATAAGAATTGTATGTCACCAGGGTCCACCTCCTGTAAACATCATAAACATAAAACAAACAGTTGTATTTGATTCAGGGTTCTTCCAATATTACCAGGTTGGCTACAAACGTTATGCATTATATTTAAATACAGTTGAATTTGTACCAAAGTGTTGCCTCCCCACAATCTGCATTTGCAATGTTACTGTGAGTCGCTAATGACACATTTATCTTGTGATAAAGGGGCCGCGTCACAGGGTTATGTTTGGTTAGGGTTGTACCCGCCTTAGTTGCACTTGTACTGGCATTTGTTGTGTCCCTATCGCACGAAGAAAAGGTGGAGGTGGGGCGGGAATGGGAGGAGGAGGAGGTGGGGAGGGAATGGGAGGAGGAGGAGGTGGGGAGGGAATGGGAGGAGGAGGGAGGAGGTGGGGAGGGAATGGGAGGAGGGGGAGGTGGGGAGGGAATGGGAGGAGGAGGAGGTGGGGAGGGAATGGGAGGAGGAGGAGGAGGTGGGGAGGGAATGGGAGGAGGAGGAGGAGGTGGGGAGGGAATGGGAGGAGGGGGAGGTGGGGAGGGAATGGGAGGAGGAGGAGGTGGGGAGGGAATGGGAGGAGGGGGAGGGCTCGCGCAGTGCTCCGCCGTGCTGATGCCACTACGAACCCGTTAGCAGCCGCAGCCTCCTCCTCTTCCATCATGGCTCCCTCGGCGGACAGGCAGGGCTACTGGGGCCGGCCAACCTCAACGCTGGACTGGTGCGAGGAGAATTATGTCGCCTCCTTTCACATCGCCGAGTTCTGTAAGTGAAACATCACGACCTTTGTCCGCGCTGGGGACGGTGGGCAGACACGGGAGGGGGGACCGGCTCCGTCGCGTGGCTCCTGGTGCGCGAGCTGCAGCTGGAATAATAACGTGTTGTCGTTTTACCTCGGCTCGTTACGTAGTACAACCTAAGCTAACTGTTAGCTCGAGCTAAGGAGGGCTCGCTGACGCCCACACATTACGGACGTATTACATGGTTTTACGTTCGGAAACATGTCTAGTCGTGTAGTGACCAGGCGGTGTTACCGTAACGCGGTCCCGTGTGTCTCTCATCGCAAGGAAACCTTTCCTCCCACCATCCGGGTAAAGGCTTTCGTTTTCTAATAACAGGAACCCAGCTTCCCAGGATTCAGAGGTCTGAGATCCAAAGATCGTCGAGCCGATCCAAAACCAGCTGTGTCCGCGAAACATGAAACGCCTCGAGCCAGACTACTACTGGACACACATTCATTACACCGAGCATAACTAAAGGCAGTGTTTTACACCATGTTCTTCTGTACAGCGCGTGTATTCTGAATAACGGCATTGGATTGACAGCTTGTAGAATTGAAGGAACACTCTTGTCCGTATCATTGTCAGTGTACTGTATGCTGAGGACCAACGGCTTTAACATTTAGTCCAAGTGGGTCAGAGTTGAGTTACATTATCGCTCTTTTATCTTCTGTGTATTTTGTTCACGCCCCGCCCTTGTAGTGAAACACTTACTTTTACATTTGACACAAAGCCATGTTTGCAGGCCTCCTGGCCCTCACAGGATGGACATTGGTTTCATTGTTTCTACAACACAAGCGATGGTGTGAAAGCTGCGCATCAAGAACCATGACAGTGGTTCAGCTTTTGTTTGCACAGATGACACTGAGCAGACATTTTAACAGGGACTCAGGTTACAAAGGCTGGAATGTGGCATTGTTCACGTGGAAAAGACCAGGTACACCGATGGGATTTAATCCTCATTTGGTGCATAATCTGTATCGCATTGGTCAGGAAGAGAGTCTGTCATATGGCACACAGGCGGCTGATTGCATTCACATGTTTGCTGTTGTCATGGAAATGTGAAAAATATAATTCTCCTATGTTGAATTATTATTACTATTATCAGTAACCAAAGTCCACACAAACAGACAGGCAACAACATCAGACACCTTTAGATTAAGGGGACGTCTACATACCAACAAGCACGGGCAGAATGAGTTTAATATTACTACTTCCTGGTTCTAGTGGCATGTAGTTTTCAGTTTAGCTCTTAGAGAATTAGAGGGCTACCATTCATTTGCTGTACAATCAAGTAATGTTTCTCACTGAACTCCGTGATGTCACAGAGGGACTTTGTGCCAGGAGATATTGTTCTGATAATGGATGAAAACTATGCGTTGTGTTTTATAGACATAACTCTAGTGGAACAGTCAGGCAAGTCAGTGTGAAAACCAGAACCATCACACCCTTTGCACAAGGTGCAAGCATGATTACACATACATATTGAATCATGTTATGGCTCTTTGTAATACTATTTGATAATTGTTTTGCCTCTACAGACGTGTCATTTGTCTCTGTGGTTCTTTTGAACAGGGAACACAGTCAGCAACCTGATTATGATTCTTCCTCCCATTTACGGGGCCGTCCAGACGTTCCGAGACGGCCTGGAGTTCCGCTACATCTGCTCTTTCCTCGGACTGGCAGGTCAGTCTATTGAAGCCACACAATTCATTAGCTCTTCTTTACATATCGTACTTATTATCCAACATGGAGTTGTTTATGCTGTGGCTGTCTGTCCTGTTTTCGTACACTTGAGAATGTCCTGACTATCAGATGTAAAGTTTTGTGTTGTTGTCTGTGCATCGGCCAGCTGTTGGTGTGGGTTCCTGGTGCTTCCACATGACGCTGATCTATGAGATGCAGGTGAGATGCTGTGCTAAACAAAAATTGTATTATGTCAGCAAAATGAGAGACTATTATTTTTTTAATCCTTTACTTCATTCATCACACTTATTGTTGTCTTGCGAAATATCTGTAATGGGTTTATCAGGTCAAACCTCTTCTGCCAAACACCATGTGAATTTATGTGGAAGCAATGTAATCTTAGATTGACAGTAACATGTGTTTCTCTGTTTTCTGCAGTTACTGGACGAGTTGCCAATGATTTATAGTACATGCGTCTTCGTCTACTGTCTGTAAGTGGCTTGCTGTTAAAGCAGCGACTGACTCTCACTGAGAACAGAATTCTTGTGATATTGGCTGTTAAACGAACCAATTAATCCCTCACTGATTACTTTATGGACTCCAAGAAAGTGGTGTATCATCTTCTCGTGGCTATTGGTTTTAAACTGGACATGAGAACGTCTTCCATTTCATCAGTGTTCAGGTCCATGTTACAGCTGTTGTCCTACATGTGTGCATGGTTGTAGGTGAATTGGAACACCGAAATGATGCATTGAGCTGTGTTCATCCAGAGACAGCTGGTCACCACGAGAGCTTGACTAGCCTTGCAACATCACCAGCGGTCGCAGCAGTCGGCCACCTAGAGAATGCTTCTTTCAGATTCAAAATGCTTTAGAGCTCCATCTCCTTCTATTCTGCACAATATGGGGCAATACATATTGAACTTTCAATACCATAATATCACATGTCTTTTTCTGGTTTTAAAGGCTACAGTAAAGTAACGTTTCTGTTGGATCAGATTTATTATTTGAGGTTATTCATTATTCCCAAATTACTGATGATTTTTTTCTTCAGAAAGCTCATTGTGTAAATGTTTTATAAAGGTACTGATGGTTGACCCTGCAATATTGTTTTGACATTGAGGTATCTGGGGAAATTTTTGTGATATTTAATTATGTATAAATCGCCCAGCCCTACAGCCCAAACATTAACAAGGTGGCTGGAGGCAGTCACGTGACCTTTTGGTTAGAAAGGTCTTAGAATCCTAAACTACTGTAAAATAACAACTGGGTGGTAGGTGCTTGCTGTGGGAAGCAAGGCTAGAACAATGTGGCCCTTAAAGCAGCCAGATCTGCACCTGTGCAGGTTATTACATGCTCTGTATGATTAATGTTTAGTTAAGAAAAAACACAAACTTTTCTGGGTTTTTTTCAGATACGAGTGTTTCAAAGAAGAGAACAGAGTGGGTTTATTACCTATCACGTTACTGTTAATCTTCAGTGTCTCAGTCACTGTGGTGAGTACCCACTTCCACTTTGTGACATTGGTGATCTTTTTGTTCTCACCACAATGAAAACGAAGCATGTTCATAATCATAACCTCTTGAGTAGCTCCTGTGTTTGTGTTGGCAGGTGTACCTGCAGTGGAAGGAGCCGGTCTTCCACCAGGTGAGGGTGTGCCCTTCGTCACGCTCAACTGGCTACGATTGCTCGGTGTTTGCTATGAGGGCTCAGTGTGCCTCCAGTCACACTTTAATTTGTGTAAACATATTGGGCTTACCAACAAAGCACCTAAACTGCTTGTATACAATTCAATTGAATATGCTAACTAATGCAACATCTCACATTTTTTACTGTTTATGTAGCATTCGCTATGTTCCAAACTCAATGCTGAATCCTGTGGGATCATAACAGGGAACACTGGACCTTGTGAAAGAGCATCTTATATTCTTATCTTTGCTTTCTTTGTGCTCATACGAGCGTGCTGAGTTGGGATAACAGAGGGAATGACCAGCGTGGACATGAGGAATGCACCTTGGTGTCAATGAGTGCTTTCAAAGCCACGAGTCCTGCCCCATGCGTCTTATACTGAACTTCTTAATTCGGAGATACAGAAAGGAGAGTCTCTTGTTACAACAGGAGGCAGCAGAATTAAGGGACCTAGCACTGTTCATGGCATGTCACCAAAGGATCATACTCTTTGAAATAATGAATAGTTCCATATGAAAAACGTGGCAATGGAGACGCGCCATTATTTAACAAAGTTGTAATTATTGTGTTGTATAAAATCATACAAAATAGTTGCTGAAATAGTTGCCATTAGTGAAAGACCTCAGCCTGGATAAGAACAGACAACAAGTCTGGATGTAAATGTTCAGTCTCAAGGTGTGTATGTGTTGCTTCATAGCAGCAGCAAAGTGTGACAAAGCTCACTCCGGTTTCCCTTTAGAACCGACTTTGTTTATTGATCATACAACTCAATGGGGTTTGAGAAGTGTTTGGTTTTCAGTAGATAGAATAATGAATGCATGTAGCATTTAGGTTGACTTTGCTAATTTAAGTGGATTTGTGGAATGTAACAAGCCACTCATGTACACGTGTGTGTGTTTACTTCAATCAAACCAGCTCTACTTGTCACCTCTCATTTCACACAGTGACTTAGTTCACAGCTCAATCAAGTGATGCTTTCTTCCATCCCGTAATCATTATCAGGATTATTAAACCTGAATAAAGTTCCATAATATAAGAGAATAGTTCAATTCATGTTTACTATACAATGACTTAAAGCCCACAAAACTAAAGAAGTGGTTTTGACTCGATGGTTGTTGAACCCAAAGAAAGTGTTGGATGTTTGAACATTTGCTTTTTATCTTCTAGGTCATGTATGGCGCTCTCGTGGCTTGCCTAGTAATGCGATCTGTCTTCATTGTTACATGGTAAGTTTAAAAGGACATTACCATATCAAAGAAATGCATGCTCATTGAGCATGCATTTTAGGATTTTAGGATCATACGTTTAAAACGACATCTTGCTCAAGGTGTTTTCCTCTGTTTCCCTCTTAGGATGTACCCATGGCTCCGGCCACTGTGTTACACCTCCTTAGGAGTCTTCCTGTTAGGGTTCCTACTGTGGAACATTGACAACATCTTCTGTGACACATTAAGGTGAGTATCTGCATTAGAAAAACACCTTCAGTCTTGTTATTATGTATTGACATGCTTGATTGTGAGATTCTGAGTTGGTCATCATCCATTTAAGCAGTGGTGTGGAAAATGTTCTGTGATATTAACCTTTATGTCACATCTTAAGAAAAATCTCCTCAAGGACAAGTCAGGCAGCTCAAAGTGGCATCAGCTTGTCTACATAACATGTGTACATGCAGGGTTGTGTTTTCATTCACATTGCAAAAGAAGTGGTTGAGTGTGGACTTCCTTTGGTCTTTTAGAACCAGTAGGCAGATGCTTCCCTCTGGTGTTGGAGTAGTGACCCAGTTCCATGCTTGGTGGCACATCTTCACAGGCCTCGGGTCCTACTTGCACATCATTCTCAGGTGAGATTGTGTTTCAGCAACAGGAGAGAGCTGTAGTGACTATCATGCCCGGCTGTGGAATGATGTTTTCAGGTTGTCTGTCCGACAATTCTCATGAATGTTACTTCAAACGTGTCTCTACTTTATCCGTCTTGGGATTCTAGACGGGACTAGGATAGAATTATGAAGGGATGACAAACGGACTGGTTTTTGGAGGAATACAACTGTAATGTGGATGTAGTGAGACGTGCTCATTGGTTTTCAAATTGAATGTTGATCTTCTTTTAGCCTCCAGATCAGGTCAACCTACCTCAAGCACAGACCAAATGTAAAGGTATGTCCAGCACTCAGCCGTTCTCTACCCTGCACCTTTGATTTAAATGCATTCATTCATTTGTGTATGGATTCCTACATGAACTTCCCTCTCTTATCCATGTCCAGTTCCTTTGTGGAGTTTGGCCCACGCTGCACATTGACCCACAGAAGACAAGTTGAATTGACGGGCTAGGGACCGATTGAAGACCGGTGACTGTTACACCCAGACACCATCAGTACAGGGACCTGCCAGAGACACTGACGGGAACTCAGCCCACAGCTAGAGGGCACCCCGCTAGGGACCCTTGGGTTCTGCACCGTGGAGATTCTTCTAAGAACAGTAAAGCACTGAATCAAGTTTTAAGAAACAGAAGATTTGTTTCATAATTTGTTGAATTAGCATTTTTTAAATTTGTGTAAACATTGTAGTTTCTCATTCAATTGAAATGCAATTATGATGTGTAGGACAGTGGTATATATGGGTTATGGTTGTTATTTTACATAGGGCTTAGGGACATGGAAAGGCTAAATACACTGACATAGATCTCTTAACTAAAGTGTAACTAAGACGTTTTCACATGTCTACTTTTTACACAGTGTTGTCATCCGGATTCAAGGAGTATTCTATTGATTTTAGATGTGATCACTACATTTCGGTAGCAGGTGCCAACTAGAAAGTGAAAGTGAGAATGTGTTTATTTAGCACAGCTGTCTGGACTGGAAGACCCTCCATAATTTTTTACCGTACCTTACTTTAAGTTTTCCTCTTAAAACATGCCAAGAAGGGAACAATCAATTTGTCTTTTCTTCCTCCGCCAAGTCTGCTGTGAGATTCAAAACGCTCATGTAACATGGCAGGCTTCTCAGTGTTTTACCTCCTTGTATTCCAGAAAGAAATGCAATGCAACATCATCACATATGGTGTTATTGTTGTTAGGGACAAAGTTAAGGTTATCAACATGAGGAAAATCACACACAGATTTAGTTTCCGAGGACACACGATTGCTTTCAGTCTTTAAAGTGACGCTGCACATGTTGTCTCGCACATGTGTAACACAAAGGGACATTAAAGGGAAAGATGTCCTTTTTTTTAATTTATATTTTCCGGTAATTGAAGGTGTTAAAGTAGAACTTAGGGTTAGGGTTACGTTTTATTGTATGCCGCTTATTTAAGTCCTTTTTTGTTTCATTTATTTACACCGTTGCATTAAGCTGAAGAGTCCACTAGCACATATTATCTTACATCATAAGTTCTTTCCGGGAAACAGTTCACGATACGACCGCTAGGTGGCATCATTCTCCAGCTGATTTCAGACATTGCCAAACACGCCAGTGTGCATTGATAAACCTTCTACCTGCAGTAGTGCTCGTAGTATCTCTGACATGGCCCTCCTGTGAGGGCCCTGTGGTGTGGAACAAGGGGAGGATTTATAGGTAGTATGTGAGTACGTGGATAAGTAATGGTAACAACAGAACCAGGAGCCTCCAGGAACTGGTGGCCATCGCACAGCTTATGTTTGTTTGTGGGCCTCCTGAACTGCTACAGAGACAGCACGCATTATGCATGTACACACTCTGTCACACTGCTTGGGTGTAACTACAGGGTAAAACAAGAGTTACTCACAAGCACAACATGGGAAAGAAACAGTATTAATATTGTTCAAATGTCTATGTGTAACTATCATTAACATCCCTGTCAGAGAGACTTGTTATCCTTGCAGTCAAAGGTAAAACAGAACCAATCAAATGTTCAATTTGATTGGTTCGGTTTTTCTCTGTTATTCATTTCTTGTGTCCAACATGTTTGCCACAGGTCCTTCTCATGACGTTAACTGTTTCTGTTAGTGCAAAACGTGTTGATGCCGGAGGAGCAGACTCTGGTCATGTGCCAGACTCATGTCCTGTATTGTCAAATAAAAGAAAATGTGTTTGACCATTCGTCCTCTGTGTGGAGCCACATTACGTCTCTCATTTCATGCAGAGCCGCCCCGAACAGCAAATGTATCTCAGTAACACCAACGTGTGAGTCACGCTTCCTTTATCTACAGATCTTATCACATCTAATGTTTTACCGTTTGGAGGGTGGATTGAGTCAGCTCCAAGGAGTCATTTTGTGGCCCACTTAAGGTGCGGGCAGGTTTCCATTGTTGACCCCCATGGATCAGCTTTGCTTTGTCTGACTGGCAGACTAGATTCAGATATCTCCCTACGTTTTTTTCCCTTGTTCCTGTTAAAGATTATTTTTTTGGGGGGGGGGGGTTAAACTGTATACATGCGAGGGTCCAAGAACAGAAGAGAAAAGGTGCAGTTAATGTACACGGGAAAACACCCTCTCAACAAAATGAGTCACAGTGTGACCAACCACCAGTGTGCATACCACTTACCAAACAGCAACCCACTCCATGCAGAAGATGAGGAAGTTTGTTTTTGCCTCACTGCGGACTAAAAACACCACAGCCCGCTCAGGAATGTGTGTCACCTGGACTCTTACTCAAGGTTTTGCTCCTTCGTCACTAGCTCCTTAGTCATTGGCATGGGTTTGTCATGAGGAAGTGGCCACAGACTTCAGAATGGATGTAGGCGTGTGTTTACACAGGGTTTGTGATGATGGCTCTGTGCAGTAAAGCGTGTTGGTGCAAAGACACTGACTAAGCATAATGACAGTTGTGGGAATACTACTGGACACTGGGAACAATTTACAGATGAAGTTAAAATCCTTTTATGGTGTATTATGGCTTTTGATATTAAGCGCAGTGTTATATTACATCTTTGATTACAATGAAAGACACAATTGTATGTAACAAACCTATCAGCAGGGACTTTGATTAAATGCTAAAGAGCCAGGCTTTTCACTATTTGCAGATTATTAGAGACCAACATAAGTACCACATAGTGGTCGTGAAGAGTTCAAACAAGTAATAAGTAAACCACTGTGTGGCTTGGATCTAAATCCTTTACAATTTGAAACAAAGGCAACAGCTTACCATGATCAAAACCTTTTATTTAACTTAATGGAGAGGGGTGAATATAATATTAATAAGCATTTACAATTTACAATATATATATATATATATATATTATCTTACATCTATTAGAATCGTGTAACACCTTTCAGCCAAGTGTGTAGGCCTACTGTATATGGGGAAATTCCATCTATGGTCTTTTTTTCAGGAGATGGGACGGCTTGGACCACTATAATATATATTTTTTGTTTTAGTTTAGTTACTTTATTCCATATCATAAGTCATAATTATGATTTTTTTTTGTTTTTGTTTAGTATTGGGTTGAACCAGTCTTTTTCATTATTTTTTTGCAGAATATCTGGACCAGTGTTCTATGTGTAGGTTGTTTGATGTGGTATTGCTACACTGCTTTGCATGGGTTGAAAGTAAATGTATTTCTTCTAGTACTTGATTGTGAGATTCTGCACATAAGCTCTTTAGCCCGATGGGTTTTCAAATCAATAGAATGCTACTTCGTCACTCCAAGGTTTAGTAGAATCATCTTGATGTCATAATTTGTGAGATCTCAGTGTCGGTATATTTGATAACAGTTCAGAATAAATGACGATTGAATACAGATTAACTGTTAGTTAGTTCAACTTTTGAACTGTAATAATTGTAGTTTCTCATTCTTTTACACTGTGGATGCAGTTGTACATCAGTTGGTCATTAAGGTTTTCATTGTATTGGCAACGTTACCCTACCTGCAGTTTAATGTTACATGCATATTATTTCTATTTTAGACTTTACTTTATTTTAAAATGTACTTCTTAGCCTACTTCCACACATTTTGGGGACTAATACCAGATATTTTACAGATGCAAATTAATAAATATATGAATCAATGAATACATTATGTTGCATTATTGTACATTGAGCAACCCACCATGTAGATAAATAATGAGCACCAACTTCAGCAGCAACTGCGACATTATAGTGATGAATGGACTCAATTTCAGCAAATTAGTTTTGGTACTTTCATTTTATTTTGAATAAATTAGTACTTTTCCTTAAGTATAACTTTGAATGCAAAACTACTTGTACCAGTATTTTGTTCACTGTAGTAGTCAGTGTTGGGAAAGTTCACTTTCTACATGAACTAGTTCAAAGTTCAGTTCACAAATTTTAAAATGAACTAGTTCAGTTCAAACTTAAATATTTTGCCGTTCACAGTTTCAACTAGTTCAGTTATTTTAGTTATTTTATTTTAGAACCACAGACAGCAATTATTTGATCAGTTTTAACACTGAAGCTATGCATCAGATTTAATCTTCATATCCAATTTTGAATCCTTATCCAACCAGGGTTTACATTAGCATTGAGGGGACATTGTTGCTTTAATGTTGCTGTCCATTCACTCCACACTAGCAGCAGCTGCAGCGTTCACCCCTACAGTACATTCTCACACACATGCTGCTTGAATGGTCTTTTTTAAATAAGGAATTATTATTATTAAAAACACGACAGTAATCATTAAGGTGCAAATGTTTGCAAAGAAAGGTCAGATTCCTCCTTCATAAAACTCATTTAAATTATTATACGCCGCCTCTTTGCTACACACAGCTGTCCTCCATGCATTTCTTTTTTTTATGACGCATGCGCGGTGCGACGCTGGAGGCTGGTGTTGCCAGATTGGGTGTTTATTCCGCTACTTATTAAGACGCGTTTACAGTGTGTTTTCTATAGAAATCTGGCAACCTATTTGAACGATGTTAACCTGAAAGAACGCGCCGTTCAGACACCAGAATGAACGAGTTCACAGTGACGTTCATCGGGCATTAATACAGTACGTTCAGTTCACGTTCACCCAAAATATGAACGAGTTCATGAACTATCGTTCAATGAACGCGTTCAGGCACAACACTGGTAGTAGTGCTAAGTTTACTGAAGTAGAAGATCTCACAATTGTTTTATCCAAGACCTCATCTGGATATCTAAACACTTCACTCAAGCTACAACATTTCCTTCACTCCGTTGTCTTCGCTGAGCTTCAACCTGTGATACAGCGGCAATGAGACGAATAGTACATGGACACGTAGTATGCACTCTATATTCCTTGACATCCATGTACCATCGGTAATTACAGCAATTATAAGCACCATCACATTTTTCTCTGTGCATCATACGTAAACAGAGCGTATTGTGCGTAACATTCCATATTGTTGTCATTTACTGTATGTATGTTACTGTATGAACAGTCAACATGTGATATTTTTTATGGAACAGACCAGTCACTCGTCGATGCTGATAATATAGCGGTGCTCTCCACGCATCAGTCATGCTGTCACAGGTTTTCATGGCCTGGCTTGAAACAACTGCGTTGGTTTATTGGGAAAAGTTGGAAAAAACCTCTGAGATGTGATGACCAATCTGTAGACCCCACCCAACCTCACCCCACCCCCCCTCTCCTCCTTCTTCCTCAAACCGCCTGGCATGCAGATAGCTCTTTGCTGTTCTTCCTGATTTTCTAAAAAACTGATGGGAAGCTTTAATGTCATAAAAGTTACACAGCAAAATCCTTAGAGTTTATTTTCCGGTGTGAAAGTGCAGAGTTGAAATCAAACTGCAAAAAGATTCAACTCTTACAGAGTCAATTGTACGAAAGAGCTGGAGTCATTATTATGTCAAGATCAGATTCATTTGCAACACTTAGTAGAGTTATTAACACTTTGTTGAGTGATTTAACACTGACAAGATTGGGACAATATAAACACCAGCTTAGATTTAAAAGTGAATCTCGCAGAGTCAATTTAACTCTCTGAAATTTGCTGTGTAGTTTTGAAATGACTTGGCATCTTCATGTTGACCAAAGGAGTTCGCAGTGTACTTTGCACCATGTGTTTTCTGATAAAGATATCAGATTTGATGAAACCCAGTCTGAGCCTGAGGCGACAAAGGGAAGGTGACTCATTCTCGGCTGTGTGTAATAGCTCTAATCAACATCATTCCCTACACTTCCTTCGACTCTGTGTCACAGTAGTTGTTTTACTGACACTTGGATTTAGATTGTGTTTATGCTGTGAGCTTTGGTCCCAGGTTAGAACCGGTTTAATCTGGGTTACGACTCGTCAACACTGAGCTGACTCATGTTGGGAATGCCACAGTTACTGAAAAGACGGATCAGTGGTTTGACAGACCTGCGGAAAGACGTCACTGCTGATGTTGCCACATTTCTTTGTTCTCTTAGGAATACTAAAAAAAAAGATATATATATATCTTTTATATTCTGTTTTTTTATGTGCGTTTGAACACTCTTGTGCAATTTTATTTCTCCCTGTTAACGCTAAACAGTGACAGCAATTGTGTTGAAATCAGCAGGAGAGCTAGTCAACTTTAGCTGTTAAATGTTAGCATTTGAATATGTATGCATATTTGATATTACTTATGACCTCTTCAACGCTTTTTAGTTTTCAATGCAATGGTATTGTATCAGTATTGGGGGATGAAGTTAATAAACCGTTATTGGAAAAGAAGAAATAGTACATGGCATCTTTCAATCATAATGCACCATGCCAAACAGACAATAAAACATTGATCGTAAGTGTACACAAAATGGATCTCTCAGTAGTGCAGCCTCCACAAGTTTTGCCAAATAACCTTTTTTTTTGTAACAGTTAACTAATAACACGGTGACAGGTTTGCCTCCACTGTTGTGTGGCATTAGACAACTAGTTCTGTGTTAAGTTTGAATACATGGATTCATTCAGTCCCAAGCAGGAACTCTAACTTTAAGTGGCTTTTCATTGGATTGTTTTGATGAGAGGTCAAAGTGTCTACATTACAATGTGTCTGGAATGATTACACACAATTATTTGCCCCTTTGAACATTACATGAGGAAATGCAGTTTCATCCAGGGCACAGCACCATCCCCTTGGAGGGCTTTCATCATCATTATCTTAATCATTATTATCAGAAATGTCAAAATAAGCTTTTTGTCTGTTCAGCGTAATCTTTGGATTCATGTTGACAATCCTGATTTATATAGTAGTTCCGTAAGCTCTCACAAGTGAGGAATTAGAGAAGTTGATAGCTGCAGAGTAGAAATATATGTTTCACCTAATCATTTTAAAATGCCAAGTCCAAACCTGCATGTGTTAGGGAAAGTGACCTATTTCACTAGCTGATGTTCAGCTGCCACTTGAGGTCCTGCAATGTAATGGAACCAGGGAGCGGAAGGACTCCACAGTGTCGACAGGGAAGGTTGGGCTGCATTCCTTCAGATATCCACAACCATTGTTACATCCACATCACTAGTTGGACAATGTGCGACCTGTAGGTGGACTCGGATGAGTCCACCTACAGTCCGATGGTGGTTTCATCTGCAAACTTCAGGAGATTGACGGACTGGTGACGTGAGGTGCAGCTGTTGGTGTAGAGGGAGAAGAGTAGATGAGAAAAACAGAGCCTTGGGAGGAACCGGTGCTGATGGAGCGAGAGGCAGAGACATGTTTCCCCAGCTTCATGTGCTGCTTCCTGTCAAAAAAGACAAGAAAAGAAAAATACAGTTCCATATAAGGCACAATATCCTTTCCCACTAATTTACACAAATTAAATTAAAACATATATTTATGTGGCCATATTTTATTTTATATTTTGGAACAAATGATATTTTGCCAAATAACCTGATTTGCACCAGATTTAAAAAAAAAAAACAAGCAGCTTTTGACATGCTAATTTAATGAGATAATTGAACTGAAGTTCCTAGTAATGCATTGGTAAGGTATGTGCCACTTTGCTCCCAAGTCCATCTGACAAGATAATGTTGGAAATATCTTGATTTCAAGTTTCAATAATTTTCTTATTCATTCTGATAAGGGTTTTCTTCACTTGGACTCATTTAGTTATTTAGGTATTGAAATGTTAATTCAAAAGTGCTAAATCATGTTTCAGTCAATTTTATCTCTAGATGCTGTTTGAATGCATTTTGCACAATACCAAGAAAACTCAAAATATTCTGAATACCATCTGAAATGTTCCCTAGAGTAAAAATATAAAACATTGGTTTGATATTTGATAAATTGTGTAAATCAACAGAAATGTCAATCATGTTTGTATGTTCCTTAAGTTAGGTATCAAAGGGCGACACCCAATCTTAGTTTAGGCATACCATCAATAACTGTAATGCTGCAGTTTTGTGTAAACTAAACTCACTGATTCTTCTCATTATGAAATGCGTTGCACATTTAAAAAAATGCTTTCATCAAATAAGATGTTGAAAACAGCTACAGTTAATCACATGGACAATGGGTGGTGTACTTTATTAGCAGCATTATGTGGTGGCACAAAAAGAATATGAGGTCAGTTAAATGTTCAATGAGTAAACGGAGGCTGTCATTCTGGCTGTATAAAGTGGTTTATTACAGTTAATTCAAGCTTTTAATAAGATGGTTCAACAGTCAATGACATGACATCATCGCTGGAAACCCCATTTATTGCAAGATGAATGTCGACAGTGAAATACTGGCAGGGAAGATAGTTGAAAGAAAGGTGCTCGTTTGAGATGATGTGCATCTGCTGTGTGTGTAAACACAAAGTGTTACGAAATCCTACTTTCAGCCATAACCACAACGTACCTAATTCCAAAATGGGAAGTGATAAATCGCGAAGAGAAAAGATGAAAACACTTACAATACCAGTACCTTATTATAAGTATTACTTCCTAAACCAATTGCAAGTAACACTACCGGTTTTTCAGTGTCCGCTAATGGTTAACATTGACAACAAAGAAGCTTTCCACTAACACTGATGCAAACAGCAGTTTGAGATTTTTAGACAAAATAACCACCTATAGATGACTCACACAGCACACAGTTCCTTAGCTCTCAAAACTTGTAATTGGAAATAACACGTCATATAACACGACAAAACATGTTCGTCCAGAAGCATCAATAGCTTGAAGGGATTGTAAGTCAAAGCTCAGGCCAAACCAGAACAAAATGTTCGTTTCAGGATCCAGTTCCAAATGTTTTATAAAAAGTTTTATTCAAAGATGTAATTATTTTTTTTTCAAAAGTCATATAATGAAGATACAGACTGAAAAAAAATTGGTTTTGACCAATACAAATGACAAAGGTGTTGTCATAATTGGAGTGTCTTTTTATTGGAAACTTTTTCTGTGCTGTGCAATAGAGGCAAAACATCCCCTCTTGACCATAAAAGGATTATTGAGTCACTGACTCAAGAACAAAATTGCTCAACACGCCCTGTTCTGGGCCTATAAATTGGATACCTGCAGCACAGAAACACAAGTTGTAATCAAGGAAACATGAAGATGTTCAACCTGTGCTTTCTACTAAGCCTGGCAGCCGCAGTTTACTGTGTGCCAATATCGCATATTACTGTGCAAGATGAGAAATTTGCAGAGGTATGTATTCTTACTTTTTTTTCCTATGCTTTCTCACTATTTTACACAGCAGTTAATTTGGAAACGTCATTTCTGAAAATTAGGCTGTTCTAAAGCTAATCTAAATAAGCTTCAGCATTTTAATAGAGAAGAAGTGGATTATATAATGTACATCCTGCAGCTGATGCATTTTCTAAGTTTAACTTCTGCTCACTTTTACAGAACTACCTGAAGAAATTCTTCAACCTAACAGAGGAGACTGGTCCAACTCACAGACGGGGGATCAGCCCATTGACCAAGAAGCTGACTGAGATGCAGAGATTCTTCGGTCTCCAGATCACCGGGACGCTGGATACTGACACCATGGCGATGATGAAGAAGCCCCGCTGTGGCGTTCCGGACAGCAAAATTTCCCGTTTCTCCACAAGTGGAATTGACTACAAGTGGGACAGAAAAAGCCTGACCTTCAGGTAAATGATCTGAAGAGAGACAGTGTGAAATAAAGAATCATAGAAAATAATATTATTATTATGGTATTATTTTAAATATATAATAATTATTCCTGACTTTTGTTCGTCCATCAGGATAGAAAACTACACACCTGACATGTCTCAGTCAGAGGTGGAAGAATCCATAGGTAAAGCTCTGCAGGTTTGGGCCAAAGTCACTCCTCTGAGATTCACAAGGATCTACAGCGGCACGGCTGACATCATGATCTCCTTTGCACGCGGATGTGAGTACACAACCAGCTCTTCACTCCTGCTAGTTTATTGGTAGGGAAGTTCCATTGAACTCCTTTTACTTGAACTGTCTCTGTGTCCTGAATCACATTGAATAGCTCAGTGGTTCTTAACTGGTCTGGCTCCGGGACCCACCATCACCCCGTAATGACCAGCCGCGACCCAAATCGATCGGTCGACGGGGGGGTGCTTTCGCGTTCCAATTGCCGCGCTGACTGAAAACATGGACGGTCGAGCCGGGAAAAAAACCGACACTCCGCTGCATTAGAGGAAGTCCCTTCAAAATTAAATCACAGGATGAATTTTTTTTTTTTTCATGCAAAGGCCCGCGACCCACCAGTTGAGAAACACTGGAATAGCTGATTAATGTTTCAAACCCAGCAGATGTTTCTGATGTTTACACTAACTCAGTGGAAGCATTATTTGTGTTCAACATGAGTATGTTTTGATCTACAGCACATGGTGATAATTCCCCCTTTGATGGCCCTGATGGCTTTCTTGCCCATGCCTATGCCCCAGGACCTGGCATTGGAGGAGATGCTCATTTTGATGAGGATGAGAGCTTCACTTATCGCTCATTCAACGGTCAGTTTTATCTTCAGCCACCCATTAACGACTGTTGCTGCGTATATTGACATTGTTAAATCATAGAGTGGAGATGTTACTGACCTGTAGTTCTTTGTTTTCTGCTGCAGGCTATGTCCTCTTCTTGGTGGCTGCTCATGAGTTTGGCCACTCTCTAGGCTTGGATCACTCTGATGACCCTGGTGCCCTCATGTTCCCCGTCTACTCATACAGAAACCCTGACACTTTTGTTCTCCCCCGCGATGACGTCAACGGCATCCAGTCTCTCTATGGTTCGTACAAACTCGCTAAGTTTTCACACGTAGCACTAGACCAAAGATGTTTTTTTCTGTTTGGACCATTGTTTCTTATGTGATTATAATTTTATTTAACATCCAGGTCCCAACCCTGACAAGGATCCCTCTGTAGATGAACCTGAGCCCCCCACCACCCCTGATGCCTGTGATTCCAACATGGTGCTGGATGCTGTCGCAACACTACGAGGAGAGATGCTCTTCTTCAAAGACAGGTATTGTAGACACAGTACAACGCTCAACAGTCTGAACGCTGAAGTAAATCGAGGGTGTTTCCTCTTTACACAGCAGATGATTTATGAATTTGATCATTTATGTCCTTGTATGTTCTCAGCTTCTTCTGGCGGAGCTACCCACAGAGCAATACACCCCAGCAAATTCTTATCACAACCTTCTGGCCCAATGCCCCCGTCAACATCAACGCTGCCTATGAAAGCCAACACTCAGACACAGTGCTTTTATTTAAAGGTAGGTCATCTCATTATCTAGCTGAGGCTCCAATTTAAAGCCTTTTTACCTTTACATGCAAGTACTAAGTGTGTTCTGTTGATCTCTGTATAGATCGGAAAGTGTGGGCTTTCAGCGGCTATGATCTCGTGCGTGGTTATCCAAAATCAATTTCCACTTTTGGTCTGCCAAAGAGTGTGAAGAAAATCGATGCAGCCCTTGTAGACGTGGAATCCAGAAAGACTCTGTTCTTCGTGGGCAGTGAATACTACAGGTGTGTTCAAATGACCTGACTTGAATTGAATTCAGGCAATGGACGATGGTTCACAAATGGTAGATCGGTCTAATCTTCTTTCTGTGTTTCTTCAGTTATGATGAGGCCAGAGAGACCATGGATCAGGGATTCCCCAAGCCTGTGGATCAGACATTCTCAGGTTTGACCAGCAAGGTGACTGCAGCTTTCCAGTACAGAGGTGAGTAACTGTTAAGCTTTTCCAAGTCAATGAGAAAAGGCTTGCGCAGAAACTAACATTGAATAACTCTCTTCTGCAGGTTTTACTTACATCTACAGTGGACCAAATATGTTTGAGTACAGCCTGAGGACGGGGACCCTGTTCCGGGTGCTGAGGAACAGCTACTTCCTACGCTGCACCAACTTCTAGAACAGTTTAGCTTTGAAGTTGTATTTGTGAGAGAGACAACTAATAAGTGGTAATTTATATCATAGTATTTAGTTATATTTTATTTATGTTTAGTTATTGCCGATACAAAATATTTTTTTCTGTTATATTTCTTTGTTTAATGTAGTTTTACTGTGTAACTTTTGAGAGTGTTACTGAAATGTATTTCCCATCTTCACAGATTTGTACACCCACTGTGACAAACTGAATGTATGCATACAAATTAAACAAAAAAAAACAAATGTGGCACATTGAAGAGAAATTGCCAAAATGATAAGCAAATAAAAGTTGTTTAAATATATTGCTGAGTAAGTTTTCTTGTTATTTGACAAAATCCCGGAAGAATTTTTGAGAATAGGTATTTGTTGAAGTGTGTCTTGAAACAAAGTTGCTAAAAAGAATAATCTCTACCCTCTTGGCTAATGTTCGGAAGCCCCTGGAGGAAGATCACACTACGCTGAATCAAAAGAGTCACCTGGCTCGATTTTTAAAAATCAAAAAGAATTGAATAACTAAATAAAGCAATAAGGAATGCAATTTACAAAGTGAAATACAATGTGAATAGTGTTATATTTCACTAAATAGAGAACTCTGACCAAGTCAAAGGTGACTTATCAAAGCGGCTGCAGGAGAATTCTAACAGTTCTTCTCTCAGTTTGGTATTTGAAAAACTCACGGGGGGGTGTCTTTTGTTTCATTCTACTGTCATTAGCTTCTTCTTCAAAGTATCTCCTCCTGGTTCATCCTCTTCACATCCAAGTGTGAAACTGCTGCAGTAACCTGAAACCTCTCTGTCTTATCTCTCCCTCACATTCCAATACACTATATGTAGAAACATTTGGCTTTATGCCTCAATGAGTGAATATAACATCGTATACATAGTTTGTCTTCATCTTATAACTAGTATACTTCAATTACAACACAACACATAAGATCACAGTTCTTAATGGTTTATCACAGTTTATCTGGTGCAATACATTGCATCCAATTGCTTAACTAATACCTGACAGGAGAAAAAAATCCCAAAAAAACCCTCTTTGAGGAAAGTTGGGAGAAATCCACAAAGGACGGCAATTAGCTTCCGTCCCCAGGTTTAAACATTACATCATGACAGGATGTTAATGTGTACAGTATTTATATGATTTACATGACTATAAATTGTTATTGACTTTAATGCATTCACTTCATTTAACATACAAATGTTATATCTACTATCTAACATCACACAAACTATTATTTTACACAAAGCATTACTACATTTAATATACTTCACACCACTTGGGGAGCACTTCTTCTACAATCCCTAACACTAAATAGACTAAAACATGTTAATTTATCATATTTTACATCTTATATTAACCTGTTAACATGCTCGCAACTGCTCATTAGCACTTAACAGAGAGCGCAGTTCAGGCTGAGGAAGACATTAACATTTCCACCAAATATAATAGTAATCCTTCCAACTCTTTTTTTTTATATTTCCTTCTTAATTATAGGTATAGGGCTCATGGTGGCACTATAAGCAGAGTACAGTATAAACTTAACTTCAGTGTGAATTTCAGGGAACCATACAAATAAGGCACCACATTGAATGGCAATCCAATGGAAATTCAATAAAGTTTCATGCACACAATCAAAGTGTCAAACCAAGTCAACATCAGCAATAAAAACGTTTCCTGTCAAATGCCTCAAATTAGTTTAGACCTGTTGGATATGCAAAAATTAATCACAGTAAACTGCACCTTAAAGCATAGCAAAGTGTATTAACCTCCCACAATACTAATCGGATCAATAATATATATATAAAATCAATAAAAACAATTTACAACAGCCCATCCAAACAACACATAAAAGCATGTGGAGGGGGAAGACTGTGTGTTCATGAGGGCGAGATATGAGTAAGGCGGGGCTAGCTGGTAGCTAAGCTAAGCAACCACATGGCTGGCCACATACCATATATGTTCCTAGTGTAGTTAAACCTCTGTTTGTGGGCAAATCTATATGTGTGTGGGGGGTAATTGGTAACCACGTCACCAGTTGGACAATCGGCAACCTGTCGGTGGACTCGGATGAGTCCGATGAGGGTGTTGTCATCTGCAAACTTCAGGAGATTGACGGACTGGTGACTTGAGGTGCAGCTGTTGGTGTAGAGGAAGAAGAGTAGATGAGAAAAACAGCCTTAGGAGGAACCGGTGCTGATGGAGCGAGAGGCAGAGACATGTTTCCCCAGCTTCAGGTGCTGCTTCCTGACAAAGCAGACTAGAAGACTAGAAAAAAAAATACAGTCCCATATAAGGCACAATATCCTTTTCCACTAATTTCCACAAATTAACGGCAACATAAATGTATGTGGCCAATCTACATTAAGATATGACAGAACAGTGTTTTGTGAGAGCTTGTGACCTCATTTTTCTTTATTTTATATTTTGGAACAAATCAGGTTTTGCCAAATAACATGATTTGCACCTGCTTTTTTTAAATCAACCAGTAAAATAAGATCTTTGAGGTCTTTGTGATGAGGAAAGCTTTTGACATTCTAATTTAATGAGATAATTGAACTGAAGTTCCTAGTAATGCATTGGTAAGGTATGTGCCACTTTGCTCCAAAGTCCATCTGACTAAAGTCCCTTCTCAAGATGGCAGAATAAGAAAAGCAGCTGTAAATCTTGTTGTGTCAGGTAAGGACGTCGGGGCATAAAAAGCAAGCAACCACAGCCACCCACAGAGGCTCCTGCCTTTAATGGCTGCCAAGTCTGTGTTGCATTGATGATATCTTGATTTCAAGTTTGAATAATTTTCTTATTCATCCTGATAAGGGTTTTCTTCACTTGGACTCATTTAGTTATTTAGGTATTGAAATGTTAATTCAAAAGTGCTAAATCGCTAAATCAATTTTATCTCTAGATGCTGTTTGAATGCATTTTGCACAATACCAAGAAAACTCAAAAAATTCTGAATACCATCTGAAATGTTCCCTAGAATAAAAATATAAAACATTGGTTTGATATTTGATAAATTGTGTAAATCAACAGAAAGGTCAATCATGTTTGTATGTTCCTTAAGTTAGGTATCATAAGGCGACACCCAATCTTAGTCTAGGCATACCATCAATAACTGTAATGCTGCAGTTTTGTGCATACAGTAAACTAAACTCACTGATTATTGTACTCCTACACGGAGATCAAACTGAGTTGCTGGTCAGTTAAGTTTGATCAAGATACAGTGATCCATGACAATTTTCTGCGATGACCACATTTTAGCACTTGTGTGATGTCATTACAATTTAAACATTTCCTGTGTGAGCAATGGCGTACTCTGCCCTGTCATGTTATTTCTCATCCAACATGGGTTATCAGACACAGTAAGATTGTAATCTACTAGGGAAACACAAAGCTTCATCCTCTTTTCTTGATATACCGGTACAATAAGCAGCAAGATGACGCTGGTAGGATCTGCGACACGTGTAGAGCAGCAATGGCAAGCGATTCATACTCCTTTAGAATCAGATGTCTTCTACGAGGCTAGTTACGTTAACTTTCTCTCATTATGAAATGCGCTGCACATTTAAAAAAATGCTTTCATCAAATAAGATGTTTAAAAACAGCAACAGTTAATCACATGGACAATGGGTGGTGTACTTTATTAGCAGCATTATGTGGTGGCACAAAAAGAATATGAGGTCAGTTAAATGTTCAATGAGTAAACAGAGGCTGTCATTCTGGCTGTATAAAGTGGTTTATTACAGTTAATTCAAGCTTTTTGTCATGGTTTTGGGCTCCTCCTGTCCCTTTCCCCCCCCTACTGGTCTTTAGTTATTCATACATCGTGTCCACAACTCACCAGCTGAGTCCCATTTTCCATCCCCCTCCTCTCACACCAATTGTTACACACCTGTTCCCCATGACGTTAATTATTCCTGCTATTTCTAGCTCCCCTTTCCCTTTGTTCCCTGTCAGATTATTTTGCCACCCACACAGGAGACACACTCCTCAGTCTTTACGCCGAGTTTTGTCCTACCGTGTCTTGTGTTCATTGTCTAGATCCAGCGTCCGGTCCCGCCGAACAGGAGGAGTCCCAGCTGAACTACGGCCAGCCGGCTTTGTCGGGAACGACGGGCAGAGCGCTCCTCTCCCCAGCCCTCGACCTCTAATGCCCCGTTTCACCGGAAGATCTTCTGTTCCCCTTTTTCTCTGAAGACCTCAGTTGCTGTTTTTGTGCCTGCCTTCGCGGCGTCCTCTAAGTTTGCACCTTCCTATTAAAAGCATTATTTTTCCTGCATCCCGCTTTTGGGTCCTCTCTCTCTCCACACCACACTTTTATTAAGATGGTTCAACAGTCAATGACATGACATCATTGCTGGAAACCCCATTTATTGCAAGATGAATGTCGACAGTGAAATACTGGCAGGGAAGATAGTTGAAAGAAAGGTGCTCGTTTGAGATGATGTGCATCTGCTGTGTGTGTAAACACAAAGTGTTACGAAATCCTACTTTCAGCCATAACCACAACGTACCTTGTTAAGAGTGTATGGATGCATGTAACTGTAACTGGAGTCACGTGATATCAATAGCACCATGTTCCATATAAGGGCAATGCCTAGTGTACCGAACACCGATGTATTGACTGACGGTACACAATCTGCATCAGAGGACAACCGTAAGAAGCACCCTAGGGTGACAGCACACGACAGTGCACGACAGTACATGGCTCTAGCTCTGACAATACAGGAGTGTATTCATTTGGAGCAACTACTGGGAGGGATGGATTCCTATGTGTATGAGAAAACGGTCATCTACGAGGATAACCAGGGGACAATTGCGCTTGTTAGGAATCCTGTGTGTAGACAACGGGTTAAACACGTGGACATAAAATACCATTTCATCAGGTCTACCATAAGGGAAAACTAGATGTCCCTTGTCTACTGTCCCACAGACGACATGGTCGCAGACATTTTGACTAAGCCCGCCCCCAAACTTAAGTTAAGGAAATTTGGGGGAATCATGTTTGGTGTGTAAAATGTTGACGTGTGACTATGCCATGTTTTTGTTCTGTTTTGTTTATTTGGTCATGTAAGTGTTGCACAGTATACATGTCATTCATAAGTGGTAGTGTTAAGAGTGTATGGATGCATGTAACTGTAACTGGAGTCACGTGATATCGATAGCACCATGTTCCATATAAGGGAAATGTTTCCGCCCCTTACTCTCTCTCTACCGGTCTCTCCCGAGAGCGGGCAGTTTAGCATGTTTTGCCGGTAATAAACAATGCCAAGAGTTCAATGGCTGAAGAGCTAAACGCCTGGACGTCCGTTCATCCTCTGGTATTATTATTTCGCTGCAAAGGTAGGCCAAAGGAGTAAGCCTACCTACTAACATACCTAATACCAAATTGGGAAGTGATGAATTGCCGAAGAGAAAAGATGAAAACACTTACAATACCAGTACCTTATTATAAGTATTACTTACCAAACCAATTGCAAGTAACAGAGGTGGGATCAAGTCACTGTTATGCAAGTCACAAGCAAGTCTCAAGTCATTGCCCTCGAGTCCCGAGTCAAGTCGAGTCAAAGACGAAGCAAGTCCCAAGTCGAGTCACAAGTCACAGCCAACAAGTCTCAAGTCGAGTCACAAGTCGTACCATTTTAGTTTCGAGTCATTTCGAGTCCTTTTATTATAGTGGGGACGGGGAACCCTGGGTGATGGTGCGCTGCCTCACAGACCTAGACTACGAAGGGAAGGGTAATGGTGGATCGACTGTGACTGTGTTATAGTACTGTAACGCTCACCCCAATGCTGCAGCGTAAAAAAGGAGGCGATGACTGGCTTGCAACTCCGCTGCATTTATTTATATAAAACAACTCAACTTCGGTCACTTGGCCGTCACCACGCCGAACGAACACTTCCGCATACACAGCCCCCCAAAACTCGGGTTGTCTCGCGTAACTACAGCTGGTAACGGAGCATAACGTGAACACATGCAACATCTGCATAACTGATTAACTAATAACTTTAACTCAGCTCATTACACTACTTTAAAACGGACGTTGACATAATGTTGGCGAGGATTTCCATCGGAGTCTGAATCCGGGTTCAAAAATCCCGATTTTTGTAACCATGAACGAGCTGTCTCGTTGATACGCTCAAATGGACTGCAGTGATTGGATGTTGTTCAGGCAGCGCGCGCTCTCTGCATACAGGTGGCGCATATTTTTTTGACAGATGCAGATAAACAGAGCGGCGCGGTGGTGTGAAAATGTTTTCCCCCAGTTTTCATGGGAAGTAGCAAGTCTTCTCGAGTCAAAAGGCTCGAGTCCAAGTCAAGTCACGAGTCATCGGTATTCAAGTCCAAGTCGAGTTGCAAGTCTTTGTACGTTTTGTCGAGTCGAGTCTCAAGTCATTAAATTCATGACTCGAGTCTGACTCGAGTCCAAGTCACATGACTCGAGTCCACACCTCTGGCAAGTAACACTACCGGTTTTTCAGTGTCCGCTAATGGTTAACATTGACAACAAAGAAGCTTTCCACTAACACTGATGCAAACAGCAGTTTGAGATTTTTAGACAAAATAACCACCTATAGATGACTCACACAGCACACAGTTCCTTAGCTCTCAAAACTTGTAATTGGAAATAACACGTCATATAACACGACAAAACATGTTCGTCCAAAAGTATCAATAGCTTGAAGGGATTGTAAGTCAAAGCTCAGGCCAAACCAGAACAAAATGTTCGTTTCAGGATCCAGTTCCAAATGTTTTATAAAAAGTTTTATTCAAAGATGTTTTTTTCAAAAGTCATATAATGAAGATACAGACTGAAAAAAAATTGGTTTTGACCAATACAAATGACAAAGGTGTTGTCATAATTGGAGTGTCTTTTTATTGGAAACTTTTTCTGTGCTGTGCAATAGAGGCAAAACATCCCCTCTTGACCATAAAAGGATTATTGAGTCACTGACTCAAGAACAAAATTGCTCAACACGCCCTGTTCTGGGCCTATAAATTGGATACCTGCAGCACAGAAACACAAGTTGTAATCAAGGAAACATGAAGATGTTCAACCTGTGCTTTCTACTAAGCCTGGCAGCCGCAGTTTACTGTGTGCCAATATCGCATATTACTGTGCAAGATGAGAAATTTGCAGAGGTATGTATTCTTACTTTTTTTTCCTATGCTTTCTCACTATTTTACACAGCAATTAATTTGGAAACGTCATTTCTGAAAATTAGGCTGTTCTAAAGCTAATCTAAATAAGCTTCAGCATTTTAATAGAGAAGAAGTGGATTATATAATGTACATCCTGCAGCTGATGCATTTTCTAAGTTTAACTTCTGCTCACTTTTACAGAACTACCTGAAGAAATTCTTCAACCTAACAGAGGAGACTGGTCCAACTCACAGACGGGGGATCAGCCCATTGACCAAGAAGCTGACTGAGATGCAGAGATTCTTCGGTCTGCAGATCACCGGGACGCTGGATACTGACACCATGGCGATGATGAAGAAGCCCCGCTGTGGCGTTCCGGACAGCAAAATTTCCCGTTTCTCCACAAGTGGAATTGACTACAAGTGGGACAGAAAAAGCCTGACCTTCAGGTAAATGATCTGAAGAGAGACAGTGTGAAATAAAGAATCATAGAAAATAATATTATTATTATGGTATTATTTTAAATATATAATTAATATTCCTGACTTTTGTTCGTCCATCAGGATAGAAAACTACACACCTGACATGTCTCAGTCAGAGGTGGAAGAATCCATTGAGAAAGCTCTGCAGGTTTGGGCCAAAGTCACTCCTCTGAGATTCACAAGGATCTACAGCGGCACGGCTGACATCATGATCTCCTTTGCACGCGGATGTGAGTACACAACCAGCTTTTCACTCCTGCTAGTTTATTGGTAGGGAAGTTCCATTGAACTCCTTTTACTTGAACTGTCTCTGTGTCCTGAATCACATTGAATAGCTGATTAATGTTTCAAACCCTGCAGAGTTTTCTGCTTCAGTGGAAGCATTATTTGTGTTCAACATGAGTATGTTGTGATCTACAGCACATGGTGATTTTTCCCCCTTTGATGGCCCTGATGGCTTTCTTGCCCATGCCTATGCCCCAGGACCTGGCATTGGAGGAGATGCTCATTTTGATGAGGATGAGAGCTTCACTTATCGCTCATTCAACGGTCAGTTTTATATTCAGCCACCCATTAACGACTGTTGCTGCGTATATTGACATTGTTAAATCATAGAGTGGAGATGTTACTGACCTGTAGTTCTTTGTTTTCTGCTGCAGGCTATGTCCTCTTCTTGGTGGCTGCTCATGAGTTTGGCCACTCTCTAGGCTTGGATCACTCTGATGACCCTGGTGCCCTCATGTTCCCCGTCTACTCATACAGAAACCCTGACACCTTTGTTCTACCCCGCGATGACGTCAACGGCATCCAGTCTCTCTATGGTTCGTACAAACTCGCTAAGTTTTCACACGTAGCACTAGACCAAAGATGTTTTTTTCTGTTTGGACCATTGTTTCTCATGTGATTATAATTTTATTTAACATCCAGGTCCCAACTCTGACAAGGATCCCTCTGTAGATGAACCTGAGCCCCCAACCACCCCTGATGCCTGTGATTCCAACATGGTGTTGGATGCTGTTGCAACACTACGAGGAGAGATGCTCTTCTTCAAAGACAGGTATTGTAGACACAGTACAACGCTCAACAGTCTGAACGCTGAAGTAAATCGAGGGTGTTTCCTCTTTACACAGCAGATGATTTATGAATTTGATCATTTATGTCCTTGTATGTTCTCAGCTTCTTCTGGCGGAGCTACCCACAGAGCAATACACCCCAGCAAATTCTTATCACAACCTTCTGGCCCAATGCCCCCGTCAACATCAACGCTGCCTATGAAAGCCAACACTCAGACACAGTGCTTTTATTTAAAGGTAGGTCATCTCATTATCTAGCTGAGGCTCCAATTTAAAGCCTTTTTACCTTTACATGCAAGTACTAAGTGTGTTCTGTTGATCTCTGTATAGATCGGAAAGTGTGGGCTTTCAGCGGCTATGATCTCGTGCGTGGTTATCCAAAATCAATTTCCACTTTTGGTCTGCCAAAGAGTGTGAAGAAAATCGATGCAGCCCTTGTAGACGTGGAATCCAGAAAGACTCTGTTCTTCGTGGGCAGTGAATACTACAGGTGTGTTTAAATGACCTGACGTGAATCGAATTCAGGCAATGGACGATGGTTCACAAATGGTAGATCGGTCTAATCTTCTTTCTGTGTTTCTTCAGTTATGATGAGGCCAGAGAGACCATGGATCAGGGATTCCCCAAGCCTGTGGATCAGACATTCTCAGGTTTGACCAGCAAGGTGACTGCAGCTTTCCAGTACAGAGGTGAGTAACTGTTAAGCTTTTCCAAGTCAATGAGAAAAGGCTTGCGCAGAAACTAACATTGAATAACTCTCTTCTGCAGGTTTTACTTACATCTACAGTGGACCAAATATGTTTGAGTACAGCCTGAGGACGGGGACCCTGTTCCGGGTGCTGAGGAACAGCTACTTCCTACGCTGCACCAACTTCTAGAACAGTTTAGCTTTAAAGTTGTATTTGTGAGAGAGACAACTAATAAGTGGTAATTTATATCATAGTATTTATTCATATTTTATTTATGTTTAGTTATTGCCGATACAAAATATTTTTTTCTGTTATATTTCTTTGTTTAATGTAGTTTTACTGTGTAACTTTTGAGAGTGTACTGAAATGTATTTCCCATCTTCACAGATTTGTACACCCACTGTGACAAACTGAATGTATGCATACAAATGAAACAAAAAAAACAAATGTGGCACATTGAAGAGAAATTGCCAAAATGATAAGCGAATAAAAGTTGTTTAAATATATTGCTGAGTAAGTTTTCTTTTTGTTTGACAAAATCGAGATAGAATTTTTGAGAATAGGTATTTGTTGAAGTGTGTATAGAAACAAAGTTGCTAAAAAGAATAACCTCTACACTCTTGGCTAAATAAACTAAAACATATTACTTTATCATATTTCCCATCTTAGTTTAGCAGTAGCTCCACCCAGTCTTGACACCTCTGCAGTTCCTTCACCAATTGGATTGATTGGGAACCACGCCCAGGCAGCTTATACTTTCCTCTCTGACTCCATCTTGTGACCTAACCTGGAATCCCTACTAAACTTAGATTATAACCTCCTACATAACACAATACACTCAAATCAAAACAGGTCCTACATAATCATATTTCATATCATGAACATAATGTTTGATGATGATACTATCTGATACTTACAGACACATTAGCAGTTAGCATTATCGCACAGTCACGCAACTTGGAAACTGAATTCCCCCACTCTCAATAGATACAAGTTCTAAACACTGGTTTAGTTTGTGGGGATCGCTCAAGCAAATCAACAGAATATTACAGCGGCAAATTCTGTGATTTTTACGTGAGCGTGTACCGGGCTCTGGGCACACACCCAATAGCACATTATACCCCAGAATAATATACACACAGCATTCATAAACATACATAATCACTTGTTAAACAGTACAGTAAACCAGTGTTAATTTCGTTGACGAAAACTATGGTGAAAAATATTCGTTAACCTTTTTCCCATGACTGAGATGAGACTAAGACAAGACGAAAACGGATCTTAAATAATAAAAACAATGACTAAATCTATAAAAACACTTTTTAAATGTGTTTCTCTGTAAAATTGTTATGGAAATTTCCTGTAAATTTATAGTTCTCGCACTTATTTTGAGTTGAGTTATTTTACCTTCATTTTACGGATTTTAATGTAATTTAAGAAAATAATAAAACACTAGAATAATTACAGTTTTTCTTCTGTAAAAAAAAGGAGAAAAAACTTTCATTTGTCATTATTAGCATTATACTTAAATTTACAGTTGGATTGTTAATTAACAGATGACATCTTCATTTTTACAGAGTTTTGCAAATCAATTTAAAAAACTAAAAAATTACTGTAAAATGTAAAGTTATTTTCCGTCGAAGTAGGATCTTTTTTATACAGTTGTTGGGATTTTCAATCCCTCCGAGTTGGTTGATGAGAAGAATCCGACACCTCAATCAATTAAGTTAAAGGGTTTACATTTATTTAGAAGATACAGTGAGCAATTTGCCGCAGGTACACCTGGAGACTCTACACATGTATCAGAAAGCGATTCATCCAAGAGTCTGCCTGCTGTCCGACTCTGACCCTTTTTATAATCTCCTCATGTCCTTGGTTTGAGCCGCTTGTGTCTCAGACGGTTGTTGCCCAGGATGTTTAGGTGTTCCCCTCTCTGTACCATTCTGTGACAGATAGTGATTTATCTTCACGCTTCCTATACTCCTTCATTCCTCAGTTCCCATATTTGCCTTATATGGTCACAGTGTCATTTCCTGCATTGTCACAACATCTGCTCTATAGAAAAAAATGTAAAAAGTACATGAGTGTCTCACACAGTGTAGGCTTAAGATGATTTGATAGGGTGTGCTGTGTTTCCTCAAGTCCTATTTAACTCGACATGTGCTCCGTCGTTTATTGCGGAAATTGATTTGGGTTTTTTTGTCATGTAGCAGCCTTTGTTTTGTGCGGAGCACAACCAGTTAAGGTATATGTATTGTAATGTCACAGGGGGGGGGGGGGGGGGGGGAGGGGAGTCCCTACGGCCAGCTAGGGTGGGACAGTGCAGCAAAGACAGTTTATTGTCCTTAAATAGCATACAAACGTAAATAAGGCCTTCAGTCATTTGGCAGCTTTCACAAACAGAAAGTGTCCCCTTTCCTTTGGGAGAGTCCTCCCTACTTACAAGTCTTTCTCGTGGCCTCCTTCTCCAAGGATTTTTGGGTGCTCCATTGCACCGTTCTGGCCTTTCCAGCTCGGTGCTCTCCTCCAGTCGTCTCTATTGCCAGTCAGGTGCTCTGGCTTTTAAGCCCTAGTGTAATCAAATGGCTTTAACGCCTACAGCTAGGTGGCATTCTGGAGGCTGTGGTGTGTGTGTGTGTGTGGCAACTGCCGTTTTGGGTTGGGGCAATTGATCCTGTGTGGGAGCGTAGCAGAGTTTCACCACATGTCCCCTTGTGATGCCACAGTATCAACGTTCATGTTCTTCACTCACCTACAAAAATATTAATAGACACCTTCATCCATCTGTCTATGTTTGCTGTGTAGGTTTACCTGACGCAAAAGTTGCGCAACAAAATCTTCTCAGTGGGCGGTGTTAGGAAACAACGGCCATAATGTAGTTTTCCACATAGGTAAATATATACATACATATATATTCATTTTGATTATGTGATGAAGAAAATAATATGGTTAATTAAGAGACACGATTGGCGCCTTTGAATGCTCTACAGCATGATAAACATGTCCCAGTATAGAATTAACTCAATGCTGTTATACAAAACACAGAAACGTATTTCCATAAACCAGCTTGTTACAGCTATAAAACTGTTGTGAAGCTGTCCATTACCCGTCAGATGGACCCATGATGTGTAGCAGCATGTTGGTGTTTTGTCACAGCGCACATTGTCCTGTCAGTAGAAACATTTGCCTGAGGGCAAGAGGAAACAGTCTAAGGTTAAACACTGGTGAATCTATGACAGACTGCCTCAGACATCTGAGAAGGATATACTTGAGAATACATTCTTAAATTATATATTAAGACATCCGCAAACATACTCCCTCTGTAAACTCCACCCGTCGAACTTACATGAAAAGACAACAATGATGACCATTTCCTTTTCACTTCCCTTAATTATTTTTTGTTTCTAAATTAGGTGATTTTTTTCTGTATGCAGTTGTGATGAGTCATGGGGATTTCTTTGGGGGGCTGAGCAATCAAAGTCAATCATCTTCCTCTTATCTAGAAATCAAATAGTTCTTGAGTCATCTACCCTGTAAGGTTGTTTCTCAACGCCTCAGGGTGTCTGCTCCTAAGCCTATTTAACAGCTGCCTCCAGAACAGACACACAATATGCATTCAACTAGTAAGTATGAAGTCCTGCAGTGTGTGCAACATACTGAGCCTGGCAGTCACAGTCTACTGTGTGGCTGCATCACAAGTCACTGAGCAAGATGAAGGTTATGCAGAGGTAAGTATATTCATTGCTTTGCCTTTAAAACTTTTTCAAGGTGTACATTTGGTGTCATTCATTTACTGACTATTCAGTATTAAAACATAGTATTTCTTTTACAGAGCTATCTAAAGCAATTCTTCAACCTAACAGAGGAGACTGGTCCAACTCTCCGACGGGGGATCAGCCCGTTGACCAAGAAGCTGACTGAGATGCAGAGATTCTTCGGTCTCCAGATCACCGGGACGCTGGATACTGACACCATGGCGATGATGAAGAAGCCCCGCTGTGGCGTTCCGGACAACAATATTGCCCATTTCTCCACATTTGGAGGTAAACCCAAGTGGAACAGAAAAAGCCTGACCTACAGGTAAATGATCTGAAGAGAGACCGTGTGAAAGAAAAATTATAGAAAATAACTATTTTGACTATCGAACTAAAAATATTCCTGACTGTTGTTCGTCCATCAGGATAGAGAACTACACACCTGACATGTCTCAGTCAGAGGTGGAAGAATCCATAGGGAAAGCTCTGCAGGTTTGGGCCAAAGTCACTCCTCTGAGATTCACAAGGATCTACAGCGGCACGGCTGACATCATGATCTCCTTTGCACGCGGATGTGAGTACACAACCAGCTCTTCACTCCTGCTAGTTTATTGGTAGGGAAGTTCCATTGAACTCCTTTTACTTGAACTGTCTCTGTGTCCTGAATCACATTGAATAGCTGATTAATGTTTCAAATCCAGCAGATGTTTCTGATGTTTACACTAACTCAGTGGAGGCATTATTTGTGTTCAACATGAGTACGTTGTGATCTACAGCACATGGTGATTTTTACCCCTTTGATGGCCCTGGTCGCACTCTTGCCCATGCCTATGCCCCAGGACCTGGCATTGGAGGAAATGCTCATTTTGATGAGGATGAGAGCTTCACTTTCCGCTCAAACAGAGGTGAGTTTCTCATTTCTGCTCCATGTGGTGTATCTTTTTTTCTCGCAAACTGTCAGCAGGTGTGTTGACCATGTATAATGATGAAGAGCAGCAAGCTTGGAATTGCCTGAATTTGACCTTTTTCCACTGTTCATACGTGGGTGATTCCTCTGGTTGTGTAGATGTCTACAAAAATGACAAAATGTTTTTACTTCTTTCTTGATTTATTCCCTGAGTAAATATTTTAAACATTGGGTTACTGTCTTAATCTCTAGTTTTGAATCTTCTTTAATATGCCTGAGGTTCATTGTGTAAATCATGGTCCATTAGAGTTAAACACACCACACAGGAGGGTATGTTTTAGGGTGGGGCTGTCTTTAGATTGAGAGGTTACTACAACAGTGTTGTCATGTTGTGTTCCAACTTTAACCCTATGTATTGTCAGTACATGAATGTTAACAGAAATGGGCAAAAATACATCATACTTTCATTAAATGGACTTCAACAATAAAATATTCACACATGCATAGCATCACTTTATCATTTGGCCTATGCATACTATAATAGCAAAATATAGAATTAAAACCAGTTGTACACTGTTAAAAAGCCTAAATCCCATCCAAGACAATAGACGCAGGCTGGTTCCCTCTTTGCTTGTTGATGGTGATGGTTGATGACAGTAGAACGTAGGAACTAATGAAACTAAGAATACTATCATAATATACCTTTTAAATAAAATAATTTGGATATTTATTGTTTAATGAATGGAAAAGTATTGTATAAGCTTGGCTAACTGTCAACTATATTATTTGCCAGTAGTTGATATGGCTTATGACACATTGAGAAGATACAGCATAGCTTGTACCACTGAAGAAATCATGAACTGTTTTTGAATCATAGAGAAAGTATTTTGAGAATTTTAAATACAAAATTACTCCACTCTGGAGTATTTTGTTACAGATTACATTGTCTTTTTTTATTGGCCCTATGAAATACAAATACTCTAAAGTGATTGAAATACGTATTTTGAATACAAGTAATAGAAATACTGCCCATCTCTGAAGGTTAATCATAACAGTCACGCTTGCATGTCGAGATTGCTAGTAAAAAACAAGTTGGTGGTGGCCAAGACAGTAACACCTCAAATGCCCAACCAAGGGCTTCCACTACTTTTCTACAGTTGATGACTGTAAATAACATGTAGTTCTGTGTTTTCTGCTGCAGGTTTTGTCCTCTTCATGGTTGCTGCCCATGAGTTCGGCCACTCTCTAGGCCTGGACCACTCCAACGATCCCAGTGCTCTCATGTACCCCACATACTCATACAGAAACCCTGACACCTTTGTTCTACCCCGGGATGACGTCAACGGCATCCAGTCTCTCTATGGTTCGTACCAACTGGCTGGATTGTCCATGCCGGTTGGACAGTCTCTTGTACAAAGTTTGTCGATAGTACTTAACTGGTCGTTTGTTCAGTGGCTTACTAAATGCTTGGGGACTCATTTTGTTCCAGGTCCAAACCCTGACAAGGATCCCTCTGTGAATAAACCTAACCCCTCCACCACCCCTGATGCCTGTGATTCCACCATGGTGTTGGATGCTGTCACAACCCTGCGAGGAGAAATGCTCTTTTTCAAAGACAGGTATTGAAACATCCGGATCAAATGTCCTAAGATTGTTCTTCATTTTAAGAAGTCTGGCTTATGTCCAAAATGTCCTTGCGTTCTCAGCCACTTCTGGCGAAGCTACCCTCAAAGCAGGACAGCTCAGCCAAGTCTCATCATAAATTTCTGGCCGAAAGCCCTCACCAACATTAATGCCGCCTACGAGAGCCAACAGTCAGACAAGATTTTTCTCTTTAAAGGTATGTGATCTAAATATCGTTGAGAGGATTTAATATGACACAACTGTACATATTCAAGCTTTGCTTGCAACCTTATTTTGGATTGTTTTCTGCCTGCAGATCGTAGAGTGTGGGCCTTCACTGGATATGACCTTGCTCCTGGCTATCCTAAAACACTTACTAGCTTTGGTCTGCCGAGAGGCGTGAGAGAAATCGATGCGGCCCTCTATGACGCGGAATCTGGCAAGACTCTGTTCTTCGTGGGAATCTATTACTTCAGGTGTGTTTAGAGTATGCTGTTTTCCATATTCTAAGCTCTTTATTGTTATTGAATGTATCTAAATACTGTCTCTGTTTCCTCAGTTATGATGAGGCTAGGAAGACCATGGACCAGGGATTTCCCAAGCGAGTGGATCAGACTTTTTCAGGCCTGACCACCAAGGTGACCGCAGCTTTCCAGTACAGAGGTGGGTAGCCTTAATGCAGACCTGAGTTTTCCAAGTCAAAACTGTCAGAAAACATATGCATTTGTTCTGTCAAATGAATGAATCCTCCTGCAACCATCTTTTCAGCCTTTAACCAAAAAGTGACATTTGGAGTAGTAATTAGTTTTTTTGCTTAGAAGGACAATGTCAAGATCCATATCGCTTTTACACCACAAATACTAGTTAGTTAACGTTTGACAGAGCCAGGTTACTTGTTTTCCTTTCCACCAGCTGAGCTACGTTAATGTAATAAGTACGTTCCTATAACTAACAAGAGAAACTAACATTGTGTGTTCTGCAGGTTTTACTTACATCTACAGTGGACCATACATGTTTGAGTATGACCTGAGGACTGGGAGGTTGTTCCGTGTGCTGAGGAACAGCTACTTCCTGCGCTGCACCAACTAGAACAGTTTACTAGCTACATTGTTTAACTGTTAGTGGAGTATATTTTAAATATGTATTAGTGCTAGGCAATAATTACAATTTGTAATCATGATTATGATGATGTATTGGCTATTTATTGCAAAATGTAATATTTAAATCAATGCAAACACTTTAAACAAATAAGGTGCTTTAACAGCAATATTTCCGTTACACATTAGCAGTTCAAATATTTCTTGTAAATCTCAAGTAATTTAATTAAATCAAATATTAAACCAAAGCTATTTGGCCTGCCTCAACTTGCCGATACGAGTGATTAAACCCCTCCCAGGCGAATACTGAACAACATCCCGAGCGGTTTGTAGAGTGGCGAGTGTTGGAATAAATGTCTCTAACTGCTGGCATTTTATTACTGTATGTTTTAATCTGAAACCAACGCTGTATAATAGTGTCAATGCATTTAAGGCATTTAAGCCTGAAGTGCTGCAATCAGGGAATGAATGTTTCCTTATTCTCTTCATGTAGGAAAAATTGACATATGTTTAAGATTGCAAATATTATTGATGCATAGAATAAAGGAACTGGTGTTAAGCAATTCATGCCTCATTTACTCATGTTTGTTTGACTACTATCAATAAACCTCTCATGGGAACATCTTGTCTGGAATGCATTCTAAGCAATGGCCTAAACCTTTAATGAACAAGTAAAATTATACAGTGCTTTCCAAGTCAACAAAGCCGAGGCTGTTCTTTTATTTATTTTTTGTCGCTGGTAACTGTAATCATGAGACGGTATGAAACCTCCCCTTACACTAAGATATGATTTACACCCCATTACATTAATCAACATTGCAAGGATCACCTGTGATTTGTTTGTTGGGGTTTGTCCAGAAGTGTCTGTCAGAGGAGATAAATACAGGTCCCCATACTGTGCATGAGAATCCTCTTCAAAGGTATTTGTGGTCAGCCATTAGATGGGAGCAGCTCGTTTCGTCATGACGATTTCACATATGTGTACCAGAAATGCAGCATCCAGAGCCTCTGACTGACCTGGATGGGCAGGTATGTAGAATGTTTATGTCTGTTAAGGGTTTATGCGGGCGTGTTTGTGCTCAGCTGCAGAGGAGACAGGGAGGGGCCAGGAAGAGGCAGCTGATATGGATCTGCTGATTGTGTCACTGGGTCTGAGACAAGTCCCCCCCATTAGTTTTTATTTCTCTTTGTTGCCAGGCTGCACCAGTGAGGAGTTAGGCATCTATGATTAAGAGTTAATTGTGACACAATCGTCACTTTTATAGTGGGTAAGATGGGATGAGAACACAGACTGTTGTTGGTTTGATAAGGTCCTTCTCACCTGAGTGCATTCCAGGTATTTTGTTTGATCACTTTGATGAGGATCCATTCATCAGGTTTCACTGCACGCACATCCTATGCGTAGGGGAAACAACAGATGATGTAAAACATTTTTGCCATGTATATTGTTGGTGTGTTTACCTTGTCTGACAAATGGTTTTAGTTATGACAATGAGGTCTGCTGAACAGTTTGATCGGTGAGAGCTTTGTCACTAGGCAGTATGTGCATACTTGGCATTACTCGAGCTACACAATGTAACTGAATTGGGTTACGATACGATTTCTTCGAAATTGTATCTAGATGAGTTATTATTTTATTAACAAAATATTTACTATTATCACAATAATTGTATGCATTGAGTATGCCCAACCGTCGTATGATTTTTTTTATCATGGCCTTTGCCACTGTTTTTGCATTTAGTGTCTTTATTGGAAACACTTCAATCCATTTGGAAAACATTTCCAACAATATGTATTGCCTTCACTTTGGTTTCCGGTAATTCACCTCAAGCGGGTCTCTGTTGTCCTTGTGGATAGTGTTTTGCACGGAGCATGCTAAACAATGTTCTTACAGTAATTAGGAAAGCCATGCGCTGTAAACACCCTGTTTATCACAGATACCATCCCTCCTGTTGAGACATGTCTAAAAGAGCCGAATACCTACTGTATGGTGAAACTAATGTGCCCGGGGTCACCTCCTTAACCCTTCAGTGTCAGTCTTCATTGCTAGTCACTGCAACACACCCTGTTTGGAAACACAAATGTCTGTGTTGCTAGGGAAATACCATAATCATTGATCAGAATTCCTCTCCAATTGAGAACTACTGCTTCTATGTTGCTATCGCATCGTTACGCACACATTTTTTTCCGTAATCAAGTCTTCCATATTTTCAATGCCAGCATAAGGTGGCGTTGGGTTTAATACCTTTTTATCTGTAATTACATTCAGAAATAATTATTTGGAACTGATTAATAAATAATCTAGCTAAAAACTTATATTTATGTATGTCACGGTTTGGGTTCTTGTCTTGTTTTATTTTGTAGTTTCATGTCTCTTGTGTTTCTGGGTAACTTCACTTCCTGCCTTGACCTGTCTTCCTCTGTGATTGTCTGCTGTGCCTGATCGTTTCCACCTGCGTCCAATCACCTGCACCTCCTTGTGTATTTAAGCCTTGTGAGTCTCTCGTCTCTTGCTGCGTCATTGTTGTCTACTCTACTCTACTCTACTCTACTCTACTCGCCATCGCCGTGCAACGTCTGGAATTTATGTTCGTGTTGTTTACTTTGTACGGTCTTTGTTTTTTTTCCCCTCCTCCCCCTTTTTCCGGTGGAGTGGTTTTCGAGTTTAGTTTTGGATTCTTTGACTATTAAAGTCCTTTTATTTCATATGCTCCGCGCCTGAGTCCTCCCTCCTTGCCCACGCACCCCCCATATTGACAATGTATTCAGATCTTATCCAGTTATTCTACTATTACTAGGTATTCATCTATTGTGCCAGTTGTCTGTTGTATTTAGCTAATAATTACTTATGTGCATTCTGTAATCGTTTCATTTAATCATGTTTTACTAATTGCCCATATTCACTCTCTTCTGATACGTGGTGTCATCTCAATTAAAGTTGTGAGTGGTGTTGTATTGTTATACCTGGTAAGTAGCTTGCTGTCCATTCTTTATTAGAAGTGATTCATACTATTGTATTTTAGCACTCATTGTAAGAGGACCACGGACACCAGGTTTTATATGTTGTTTCATAACCTAGCTCTTCATGCAACCTCTTTTGGTCCAAGATAGATTTCTTTCAAGAGAATTCCATAAGGTTCTGGTCCTCAACTTCGGCTGGATAAAGAAAGATTCTTGTTTTATGTTGGTCTGTTTTTTTTTGCTTTCATTTCATTTATTTTTGGATTTTGAAGGGGACAACAGAACCATGGATCACACTTTTTAGTCCGCACAAGGACATAATGAACACATTGCTTTTGTCTCTGAGATATTCCGCTACTTTATTGCCCACGCAGCTCAAGGGTTATAACTCAATAACTTAAAGGATCGTTGCGGACTTTACTGTGAGATCTGTTTTGTTTCTTTCTTTGTTTTAGCCATAATTTTTTGTTAACCAACGACCCGTAACAACATACACAGATTTGGCCCCACACTGTGTAATGTAATGACGATGTCAACAGTATTTTTCACATGCCGCCATTGAGATCCTCCTCTTGCCGAATAATGTGGAAAAGTTCTCCCTCCCATCTTAACTATTGGTTAGCAACCGTTGTTAGTGACGCACTTCTGTTTTCCTCTGCTGCTGGTTAGTAGTTATTATTACAACCATCCTCTCTCCTGCCCCCTCTGCTGGTTGGTAGTTGTTACTACAGCCATCCTCTCTCCTGCCCCCTCTGCTGGTTGGTAGTTGTTACTACAGCCATCCTCTCTCCTGCACCCTCTGCTGGTTGGTAGTTGTTACTACAGCCATCCTCTCTCCTGCCCCCTCTGCTGGTTGGTAGTTGTTACTACAGCCATCCTCTCTCCTGCCCCCTCTGCTGGTTGGTAGTTGTTACTACAGCCATTCTCTTCCCTGCCCCCTCTGCTGGTTGAAAGTTGTTACTACAGCCATCCTCTTTCCTGCCCCCTCTGCTGGTTGGTAGTTGTTACTACAGCCATCCTCTCTCCTGCCCCCTCTGCTGGTTGGTAGTTGTTACTACAGCCATCCTCTCTCCTGCACCCTCTGCTGGTTGGTAGTTGTTACTACAGCCATCCTCTCTCCTGCCCCCTTTGCTGGTTGGTAGTTGTTACTACAGCCATCCTCTTTCCTGCCCCCTGTGCGGGTTGATGTTGTTGTGCCACAGCCCTCCAAACAGCCTATGCCAAAACCACAACCTAGATCTGAACCAGATCCTGAACCCACACCAGAACCTCTTCCAGATGAATGCAACGGGAATCTGATAATTGATGCTACATGTATTATAAATGTATTATGTTTAAGTGTAGTTGAATAGATTTGGCTTTCTTTTTTATGTATGGGACCACCATTACCTTCTCATGGGTTTTTGTGTTACTTTGTCAAACATTTCTGGAAGAGGAGCATCTCCTCCTCCGGCATCAGTACGACAAAGATTGGCTCTGTCTGGCTTGGAAACAGAGGAGTTGATGCTGCTTATGAGTATAAGAAATGTAACACTGTCATTCTGTTTGAAGGTACAACTTTTATTTTACTAATCTTGCTTAATAACTCAAGTATCAAATACACAATGGGAGCAATAAGGAGAAAAACTCCACCTTCATTGTGTCACAGGGAATGTTTACTAAAAGCTCCGTAAAGGCTCCCCTGCCTGGTAATCCCAAACCTCTCAGTGATCTGTCACAGAGGTAGATGCTGCTGTCTATGTCAGTCACAGGCAGAACCCTGCTCTTTGTGCAGAACAGATACTGTACGTGTGCACTGTGGATAGCTATGAACTTTCAGAGGCCACATGTTTAAGAACACGCCACCATGTTATTTGTGCAGCTACAGTGAAAGGAGGGGAAGAATGGATGGTGGCTACCCAAAATCCATTCACAGAGAACTGCTTGGGATCGGCTCCAGAGTGGATGCTGCTTCTGGGAACAGAGATCAGAGAACACAATGATCACCAGGTATACTTCACTTACCAATCTCAAGTAATTTAAGGGGGCTCTTCTGCAGAAATATGAACGATAGTAAATCCTTTTATGAGTCAAATACCATTTTAATCATGTGGGCAACATGTGTTGAATAGCAAATGAGCACAATCTTACCATGTGTTTAGTTTGTAACGAATGAATCCAACATTTAGTGTAAATCAATCCAGTATTCAGGGAGGACTGTGTAACAATCAGCAAGTGAGCATCATCTAGGTATGGTTGTGTCAACTAAAAGGGCTTGTTTGACAACATGGATCAGGAACCCTACGGAGAAATACACTGGTCTTTTTTCTTTTTTGTAAATATACATAATATCTATTTTTTCAGTTTTGAAGAGGAGAATAAAGAAAACCATAGAGGTGATCCAGAACAAGTGACAGAAGGGCCACATGCAAAGGCATCCTTATACATAAGGTAAATGTCTTGTTTTTCTTTTTAAATGAATTCTATCCATGTACACAACAAGATACTGTTTGAGATAGAATGCTTCATTTAATCTTGGCACTGATATTCTTTTACTCAAAGCAATGTGCTGTTGCTTGTGTGAAGGCAGAGTATAGTGTGTATACTTAACGGTATGAACAGACAGAGTGAAAGGGTGGAGCTGCTCTACCAGTAGTTGGCAGCATGAGTGTATTTAGAATCAGTTAATTAATACAAATTAAATTAATGCTGTCCATTTCTTAAGGTATTGTGCGACTTCAAGGGGTTGAAGGAATAGAATAGATCAGCCTGTAGTTCCTTATGTCTCAGATATGTCCCATGTCTTTGAGAATGTGAGTACAGATAGTGGGGGAAGGAAATGGTATTCCACCTGATAGATTAGGGTCCCACATAGTACTATGTAGTCATCATGATATCATATTATTATAATGACCCCCTATCACATGAATGAGTTTGAGTTCATCTGACCTGATAAATAATTGATATATTTGTATTTTGTAAGGTGTTTTAATACCAGTTTATAATGGTATTCTTTTGATAAAAGAATGTTTATATGTCATGTGCATTTATTCTTTTAGTCACTTTAAAATATGTGGGTCTTGTGCCTAGAATTTGGGTCTTAGTACTTGCACGTGAGCAATAAGCTCAACACATCTGTGAAAACCCGTGTTAGCATAAATGCTCACTATATTTTTGAATGAATTTGTGGTTCTAGAGGAATGCATGTTGTATAACATCCCATCTTCCCGTCTGGGTTCCTTTCAGTATTATGGCTGACTGTACATTGTTTGCTTGTCATATATCTGTGGACCTTTGTCTCAGTGTTGTCTGAAACCTTGCTACACAGGCTTCTCTTCACGCGAGATTTGCGTTGCTCAGCAACCGAAGACAACATCTCCATTGATAACGTTAACACCAGTGAAAGGCTGCTTATAAGGATTCACCAAGTAGATATAATTCGTCATTTCAGTTATTTAAATGGAGGTAAGTGCTATTCAATATATCTATCAAAACAAGTTACAAAGCTACTTAACGTCGGTGATTAAATGGTACATTATAACATTACTCGAATTAAATTGTAGAGAAATTGTAAGAAAAATAGGAGCTAAATTAGGCTAATCTGGCGTTGAGTAGACGAAGTGGAAAGTGAACTTCTAGCATTGAGCTGAGGTGCATTCGAAGAAGAGCCGCACTGTGGTTTCTCGGTCCAAGCTGACGTTAGTTAAGACCCTGCTTGTGTCCTCCCGGTCAGTCTTGTGACCCAGCTTTGCGTCGAACCCTGCCTCCCGGTCGAGGTGTGTTTCCTCCTCCGCTGAAGCGAACCTACCCGTCCGAACCTCCAACACTGCACGGGACCGAAGCCCTACGTGACGGAGGAGCAGACTCGGACTGCTGTGGCAACTTCCGGTTCTCCATATAACGTCACATGTCAGACAGCGTGTCGTCATTCTTCTGCTTGATGCTGCATCAAGTGAAATACTATGGCAGCCTGACAGGCTCTTTAGGTCCAGATTTGAGTGCATCAAGTAAGGTAGCCTCAGGTCACGTGTAACTTTACCGAATTGTAAGCACTTTGTCCCAGCCTGACGTTCATGTCCACTCTCTGTCTGTGCCTTTGCTTTGTCTAGGACACAAGACCACCAGGGGAGGACATGTTTGAGTCCTTGGAGGAGTTTCACATAATTCTCCATGAGCTGGTCGGGGACGAGAGTATGGGCAAGGTCCGGGCGGAGTACGAGAAGCTCTTACATGCACTGCGGAGGTCCAGAGAGAACGAGAAGAGGCTGATGTCCAAATGCAGGGAGTTGAATGCAGAAGTTGTGTCAACCTCAACTAAAGTAGCAGCAGCCCTCAAACTGTCCCATGAAGACGAGACGACTATCGCTTCACTAAAGAGGGTAAATGGCCAGAACACTGCTGAACCGTATCTACTGTATATACTGTATCATGTCCTTTGTTCTGTGTAATTCTGTCCAAGAAAATGGGCCATTACATTACATGTCATTTAGAAAGCGACTTACAATAAGTGCATTTCAACAATAAGGCTACAAGGATATAAGGATGGACCAGAAATACAAATGGATGGAGTTTGTTTATTGAAGTTATATTTGATCAAAAATGTGATTTCCTTTTTCCTTTTCCTTCTCTTTTTGGCTCCTCACATTACATTTCACCAGCATGTTTTGTCAAAATGTACCTTTGTTTATACTTTAGGAGCTGGATAAAGGCTGGAAAATGGTTGATGCTGCTCATGTTAAGGAGAGGAGAGACAAAGAGACCATCCAGGACTTAAAAGAAGAAGTCTCCAACCTGATGAAAATGGCTGAACAACAAACCGGCTTCTCCATGGACCAAGAGCGAAGGTGAGCCCTGTGCCCCTAATCATTAATGTCTAGATGGTACTTATTGGAATCTGTTTTTCAGCAATCTACTAAAAATGAATGAGGAGCTGACTAAGGAAAAAGACGAACTGCTCTCAACTGCTGAGGGTCTGAGAGAAAGACTAAACAAGGCCATCGCAACCCAGCAGGAGATAGAGGCCCAACACGAGAGTGCCTCAGAGAGTATCGCTCAGGTAAACACATGTAGACAGTGTGTGTTGACGCAACACTCTGCCCTTGAGTGCAGGGAAATGCTTATGTTTTACAACTGTTTTCCCACAAGTCTGCAGAGGAAAATCCTGTATGTAAATTGCTTTGCTGAATGTGAAGTCAAATCTGTCTCTGCTGCAACATGTTGCTGTTCTTTGCCTCAACCATCAGCTCCAGCAAGAGCTCCAGGTTCAACAGCATGAGAGTTCACTGGAGATGAGGCTGAAGGAAAAGCTGGATAAGGAAGTGAAGCAACTGCACGTTGACATGGAGGCCAAGATGGGCGACATCAGAGCCCTGAGTCTGCAGGGCCAAAGGGCCAGAGAGGAGCAGCAGGTACTGGAGCAGCAGCTGAAAGAGCTAAAGGTGGGCACAGGAGTGTAATGCGTTCTTGTTACAATGTATGGTTCAATCAAAATATACAGTATATATAGTATATACTGTATATATATAGTATATTTATGCTGTTTACCCAATGTGCTTCTTCCCACTGCTGAATCCCTTGCCTGACTGACAGGTCTTGAATGAGCGATCCAGCAGGGAGCTGGAGCAGATGCAAGTGAAGAACAGCAAGCTGCTGCAGGAGTGTGAGCAGCTCTCTTCAGCCAAAGAACATCTTTCCCTGGAAAATCAGCAGTATGCGAATGAGCTGAAGGTACACGTTGCCCCAGGGACATACAGCTGCAATAGAGACAGACCCACTGCCTCTCGAGCTAATGTAACAGAGAACCATATGCCTAATTGGTATTGGGTATTAGCTGTGTTTGTATGCATGATTGTGATTGTAAAGAAAAATGACGATACCATACATGCTTGGCACCAATCATTCCTGCTTATTGAAAACCTAGACTTTCTAACTTATTCATATTTTATAAACCACATACAGAAGGTGGTTTGCAACGCCAGATTTAGTTAGACATGCAGCATACAGTGACAGAATGACAAAGGTGGTGGATCTGTACAGGTAATCATCTGTTTACCCTCTATATGTTACTATTATTCTTCAACCAAATGTAAGTCACAGGACTAACCTTCTTCTCAGTGAAGTTCTCAGAGTGGAGGATTCCTGATTATAGGTCACATGATTTTGTCCTAGTGATCCACAAGAGGGCGCTACTCCAAGAACGTTATTTAGTACTTTCAAACTACTTTGAAACAGAGTAAGAGGTCTGCGTTTGACTCATAGGCCTCACCTCACTGTCCCCTCCTTGCAACTTCTCTATAATGCCTCATGTAACTCCTCCCCTCCCAACTGGCAGATGAGAGAAGAGAAAGTAAACCAGATGCGTCAGGAGATTGCCAAACAAACCAAGATGAGAGAAGCCATCCAGAAGAAGTTCCACCTGATGGAGGATCAGAAAGCAGACGTGGACGTGCAGAGGGAGAACCTGAGAGCTCAGATTGCTGGTCTGGAGAAAGGTACGGGAGCTCGCCATGCTGAATTAGACAATCTCAATGCTCCCCCCCCCCCCTTGGTGTGTCTTCGGCTTGATCCCAGTCTGCAAGCTCATAAGCTTAGAAAGAGTGGTGAGGTGTGACATGAGCTGAGGAAACCTAAATTTCCCTAATAGCACAATGGCATCATTCAAAAACCACCTCAACACATCTATACACTGGCCTTCTCCAACCCACCCCCCCCCCCCCCACAAAGGCCGTAGGCCACATTTTAATCTACAGTATGTAAAGCATCTTTGAGAAAAAAGGAATATTATCTTTTTGGTCAGTATTTGTTATTATTACACAACATCCTTGTCTTTAAGAATTAATTGGAAGTTGCCTGTTTGTCTTTCATAATTTGGAGAAATAGGCTTCTTGATTCTGTACTGCAATGCATTTTATATTCTGATATTATTTTCACACAGCAGATTGCTGCTGAATAACTGACATCTGCTCTGGTTACACAACAAGGTCTCACTAGTTTAGTTGAACACATTTTACCATAAATTACTATTCAAACCTCACTGAGATCCCTTCTCATTGCAAACAAGGCCACTTCGGCATGAGGTGTTTTTAATCTGATGCCAAGGCGAGCAAGAGCTTAAGATCTTCTGCTTACACACTCAACAGTTCTGTGAAATAGTTCAAATGAAAATCAAACACTATTGGTTTGATCGCCTATAAAACTTTCCCTATCTTTCTCCATCAACAGATCTTGAATCTTCCCAAAAGCAAGTTGAAACGGACAAGAAAGCCATCGAGGAGCTTCAGCGAGAGAGAAATATCTTAAATAAGGTATGTGATGCAGAGAACCGTAGGTTCATATACTGTATCTTCCGCTAGCTACAGTCATCATCATGTACTAATGCTCCTGTATTTGTGTGTCTGATCCCATTTAATAGAACATGATCAAAGCTGCACAGTCAACTGAGAAACAGCAGAACCTTGTGAAGCTCCTGGAGCAGGACAAGAAGGCCTTGGAACACGAGATCAGTGGCTACCGCCAAGAGGCCCAAAAACAGCGTAAGATCATCCAACAGCTGGAGAACGAGCGTGAGCGCTACATCAACGAGACCAGCAACCTCTTGCAGAAGGTAAGTTATGCAGGAGAGTAATTGTTTACACAATTATTGAAAGGTATTTATCATCATAAGGTTAGCAAACGTTTCTGTGTCTGAGGGGAACTCGTCCCCTTTCTTCAGGTGCAACAAAAAATGAGTGACGTTGAAGTAAGAGAGATGGAGATATTTGATTGGAGGAAGAAGGTCACTGAGGCGGAAAGCAAGCTCAAACAGCAGGAGAACCTGCTGGAGTCTGCCGTGTCGGAACGGAACCTCTACAGCAAAAACCTTATCGAGGCTCAGGTACGAATACAGGACAACAAACACGCCTCATTGGGGTTCAAATGGACTCAAAGGAACAACTGATTGTTTGTCAAAAGTCACTCTAACCGTGATATACCGTAAATGCTCAAATAAAGACCGGGATTCAATTAGTGGCTGGGGGCGTGGTCGATACGGACAAATAAAGGCCGGGCCCCAAATACAGGCCGGGGGGAAAAAAAAGTAAAAGTAAAGTAACATAAATACATGTTCTCCTTATGTTTAATGTTATTGGCTAATTTCATGGACTGTTGGCAATAAAAAAAGACATTTTACCACGTAGGCCTACTAGAATTTGTTATTGTTCATGAAGGCGCTTCAAAGCGGGACAGCCATGCGCCGCTGGTAGGGATGCGCTGGCGCAGCTCCCGCAGCGGGGGGGGAGGAGAACCGCACGCAAGTAGCCCAGGATGAGGAGAACGACGAGGAGGAGCTGCTTAATAATGAACTTGTTGTTCTCGATGATGAGGATGAGGAAGAGGATGTTGAGGGGGACGCCGAATAGCTGTACAAATGTTGCCTCATTACTGGTGAGCTTCGGATGTAGACCTAAGTATTATGTTTAGATGTAGACCTAAGTATTATGTTTAGATGTAGACCTAAGTATTATGTTTAGATGTAGACCTAAGTATTATGTTTAGATGTAGACCTAAGTATTATGTTTAGATGTAGACCTAAGTATTATGTTTAGATGTAGACCTAAGTATTATGTTTAGATGTAGATCTAAGTATTATGTTTAGATGTAGACCTAAGTATTATGTTTAGATGTAGACCTAAGTATTATGTTTAGATGTAGACCTAAGTATTATGTTTAGATGTAGACCTAAGTATTACGTTTAGATGTAGACCTAAGTATTATCTTTAGATGTAGACCTAAGTATTATGTTTAGATGTAGACCTAAGTATTATGTTTAGATGTAGACCTAAGTATTATGTTTAGATGTAGACCTAAGTATTATGTTTAGATGTAGACCTAAGTATTATGTTTAGATGTAGACCTAAGTATTACGTTTAGATGTAGACCTAAGTATTATCTTTAGATGTAGACCTAAGTATTATGTTTAGATGTAGACCTAAGTATTACGTTTAGATGTAGACCTAAGTATTATCTTTAGATGTAGACCTAAGTATTATGTTTAGATGTAGACCTAAGTATTACGTTTAGATGTAGACCTAAGTATTATCTTTAGATGTAGACCTAAGTATTATGTTTAGATGTAGACCTAAGTATTACGTTTAGATGTAGACCTAAGTATTATCTTTAGATGTAGACCTAAGTATTACGTTTAGATGTAGACCTAAGTATTATCTTTAGATGTAGACCTAAGTATTATGTTTAGATGTAGACCTAAGTATTATGTTTAGATGTAGATCTAAGTATTATGTTTAGATGTAGACCTAAGTATTATGTTTAGATGTAGACCTAAGTATTATGTTTAGATGTAGACCTAAGTATTATGTTTAGATGTAGACCTAAGTATTACGTTTAGATGTAGACCTAAGTATTATCTTTAGATGTAGACCTAAGTATTATGTTTAGATGTAGACCTAAGTATTATGTTTAGATGTAGACCTAAGTATTATGTTTAGATGTAGACCTAAGTATTATGTTTAGATGTAGACCTAAGTATTATGTTTAGATGTAGACCTAAGTATTACGTTTAGATGTAGACCTAAGTATTATCTTTAGATGTAGACCTAAGTATTATGTTTAGATGTAGACCTAAGTATTACGTTTAGATGTAGACCTAAGTATTATCTTTAGATGTAGACCTAAGTATTATGTTTAGATGTAGACCTAAGTATTATCTTTAGATGTAGACCTAAGTATTACGTTTAGATGTAGACCTAAGTATTATCTTTAGATGTAGACCTAAGTATTATGTTTAGATGTAGACCTAAGTATTATGTTTAGATGTAGACCTAAGTATTATGTTTAGATGTAGACCTAAGTATTATGTTTAGATGTAGACCTAAGTATTATGTTTAGATGTAGACCTAAGTATTATGTTTAGATGTAGACCTAAGTATTATGTTTAGATGTAGACCTAAGTATTATGTTTAGATGTAGACCTAAGTATTACGTTTAGATGTAGACCTAAGTATTATGTTTAGATGTAGACCTAAGTATTATGTTTAGATGTAGACCTAAGTATTATGTTTAGATGTAGACCTAAGTATTACGTTTAGATGTAGACCTAAGTATTATGTTTAGATGTAGACCTAAGTATTATGTTTAGATGTAGACCTAAGTATTATGTTTAGATGTAGACCTATTTTGCAAGGTCCATTTAGTTGGGAGTTTGTTTGCTCCATTTGACCGTAGCTTGAAGGCTGTGCCCATTCAGATGTTGCTGATGAATTTGGTAGTTGCGTAATATGACAGACCCAGTCTAAGTCCTGGCCATTTAGTTTCATTTTGGTTGTCTCCTGTTCGTTCTGTGATTGCTGTCCTTTGACAGGACCAGATATTTATTGTTACATTGACACTGCAAATAAAGCGCTATAAGCGATAAACTTAGCGATAAACTTTTTGGCCGAGTAAAATTTTTGATTTGCTTGATTGTAATTCAGAACATTGGAAAATATCTGCAATTAACGATGTATCTTAAGACTGACACTATGGTTTATTACTGATTCATTTCTGAATGGTTAGTCTCCAGAATGTTGATTAGCTCTAGGTCTACCGGTAGCCTATCGGTAAATGGTTGCAGGAAGTGCTGAACGCATATGCAATGAATGATATTAGCCTACTGGAATTATGCCCATTATTTTATTTAAATAATACAATTCTGCCCCTAATACAAGCCTGCCCCAAATACAGGCCGGTGCGCTGTGCAGCCTATGTAAATAAAAGCCCCGGCCACTATTTGAGGATTTACGGTACTAATTAACATAATTCTACAAACATTTTTAATATCATAGTTATTTTTATTAATATGAATTCATTTTAGTCTATTTATTTCTGTCTGTTTTCCTCAGGAAGAGATTGCAGAAATGAGGAGGAAGATGAAGACCATGAACAACCAGGTCACCAGACTGAGAGATGAGATCACTGGGAAGGAGCTCGCCCTCACCAAGGACCAGCAGGAACACAAGCGTTTGGAGAAGGATAAGGAGTCCCTCAAGGTATTGCAGCCTGGTTCATAGTGCGCTGTGGTCCAAAGAGTGTGTCAAATGTTGGTCGGGGCCGGACAAGAGGATATCTAATGTCTGAGTCTAATGGCTTCATAAACTTTACAAGGGAATTACAAACTTTATGGAGTGACTTTGCTGCTGCAAACATTACATTGCTACTCTAGAAGTTATATTCAGTTAATTATTTTCACCACTAGACATCACTAAATCTCCTACACTGTTCCTGTAACATGAATGCATGTTAATGTATGAGCATGCACTGTATTTAATATGTTGAAAGGTGCCTTGTAGAAAAGGGATCCATTGACCAACTGAACCAGCCATTAACCATGACTGATTGTGTGCATCATCTCTGTCTCCTGCTACAGGGTGAGCTGAAGCTCATGAAGCTCCAGCTTGAAGAAACAAAGCAGCGTGTTGACAGTCAGAAAGCAGAGCAGGAAAAACTGCAAAAGATTGTAGCCGACAGTGATGCTGAGCAGGTCCAACAGAAGAAACAACTGGACCAGGTAGAGAAAGAGAAGGAGTCAGACTAGAAGAGGTAGCGACCTGAGATGAAAAGCAGCGACTTGTATCTGATTTATTTGTTGGAAAAACTTTTCTTAAGGTCCTCAGGGAGCGAGACATCCTGGGGAAACAGCTGCTTCAGCGTAACGATGAGCGGGCTCTGCTCTACGAGAAGATCAGGATCCAGCAAGCTATTCTAAGCAAAGGGAACTTCCATTACAATCAGCGGATGGATGACATCCGCCTGCTCAAGCTGGAGATCAAGAAGCTCCGGCGCAAGAAGAGCCTCCTGGACAAGACTGTGCCCAACACAGAGGACCTGAGGTAAAACAGAGAGGAGAGCCAGGACGCGAAAAAAGCGCAGGAAGAGGAGTTTGAGGTGAGACAGCCATCAGTGAATGGCTCCAAGAGAAGAATCTGGTAGAGAGGGAGGACAGGATGGAGAAAGAATGAGTTGACCCGCAGAGTGCAGTGTTGAGAGTAGAAGCAAAGATGGAAAGAAAGATTAAGCAAGTTGGACGGATCCAAAACCCCAGGTAGGAACATCTTAGTTCGCAGTAGCCCGAAGCTTCTGATTTTGGTTGGTATACATCTGAGGAGTCCGTGAATTCCTTAATTCAGAAAGAAGGACAATTTCTTCAAAATTGGCACAAACATCCACCTGCACGCAAGGATGAACTGAATAGAATTGATGGTGAAAGGTCCCTGGGGGTTACAAATCCACCTTTCAACCAGTTCCACTAAATCGTTCACATCACTTCTGGACAGTTGCAGAAACTCTGAGGTTCTCCTCAGGTCCTAAGTAACTTACTGGCAAGCACGTTTATTACCACTGAGTTTAAACTAAGCTTCAGTGTATTATTTGTTTGGATAATGTTGTGTCCAGGCGAGAGCTGTTCCACCTGCAGAGGGAGCTGCTTAGAGAGAGGACGAGGAACAGCGTCCTCGAGGAGCAGTTGAAGCCCATAAATATTCACCGATGGAGGCAACTTGAGGTTCCTCCTTTTGATATTGTCAAATATGAGATATTTGTGAATTAACTTCGCCAATTCAACCGAGTTCGGTGTTTCCCTTTTTCAGTGACATGAGTGTTTTTTCTAAAAAACATTCCATTTCTGGAACAGCTTATAAAAAGCTCAGAGCGTTGACTTTCCCTCTTCAGAGCAGTGATCCCAGCAAATACGAACTCATCCAGAAGGTTCAGTCTTTACAAAAGCGACTGATCGCCAAGACCCAAGAACTTGAGGAACACGAACTCCTGCTACAGGTAAACACTCGTCCCTTATCCTTGTTAGGGAGCGATGTGACTGAAAAATGTGCAGGTTTGGGGGCCATTACTTTTGTGACTGGCCTATGTCACTGTGTTGGTTCAAACAAATGATTGCCCTGTAGGAGGCTTAGATGACGATGATGATGCGAATAGAATAAAAATGGAATAAGGATCATCAATTTGAATCTGTGGTGATACCATGACAAAATAGAGCGTGTCTGGGAGAGAATACTTATGCAAGGGACTGTATATAAAGTTGAATATATTTAAAAGGCACAATTATTTCTCAAAGGTCTGACCACTGTAGTAAGCTGTAACCAAATAAGAGTCAATCGTGGTTCTGAGGCAGATTAATCCACATTTGCTGTATTTGTTGCATTTAGGTGGTGTTGGGATTGAGTCAAAGTAAACTACATTGGGTTTTCATTGGGATGAAGAAACATGTCAGTAAGAGCTTCAATGGGGCTCACAGGTGTGTTTTATTGGAGCTCTACAAGAAGAGGAGAAAAATATGCAGCTATTAGTGACAATTACAAAGATGTATCACCAAAGTTACTTTGTATGTATTCTGCATAATATCATTGTGTTGGTAGTGTTGTAGTAATTCTGTATTTTAAAGCCTCTATATGTGTAGACTTGGTGGGCCCATTTACTCAGTCATTGTACCTCTCATCATGTGTTGAATTCTCTATTTGTCCTTAAGGAAAAGGAAAAGCTGTATGTTGAGCTGAAGCACATAATGGTCCGGCAGCCGGGTCCAGAGGCTGCTGAGCAGCTCCAGCAGTGCCGATGGATCATCAGAGAGAGAACTAAAAAGCTCAAGGTCCTCACACAGCTCCCTTTTTCACTAGTTGGAGCATACAGCTTGTCTTATCAATTTATGCCTCTGTCCCTCACAATCTTGTGCAAGCCTTGAGAGGCAATACAAAACAGATCCTGACAATGACTCATTGTTTAAGTCTGATTTAAATAGTTTTCTCTCCAGTGCTGATGTTAAGAACAGATATAAGTCTTTAAGTTCATCCTCTCGGGACAAGCTACAACTCACCTCAGAGTGTTATTGGGATGGAAGAAGGAAAGAAAGTGTTCAATTGTGTTGATTGTTTATTATAAAGTTGACAGACCATTATTCTGTTAACAAAAGAAGAAGAAAAGTTAACTCCAGCCATACTTTAATTTTTAATTTTCATTATTTTTTTCAAAAATAATTTTAATTTAATAATGTTTTAGCTGGAGCACTTATTCTACTTGAAATGGGACAACATTTAATTAGGTATTTCTATGTATTATTTATAATCCATGATTCATTTTATATATATATATTCTGATGTCTCGAGAGGTTGGGACCATGAGGTGAGGCGTGGATGCAAAATATAAGACATAATAATATAAGACAACGATCAATGATTGGAAAACTTAAAGTCTCGTATTCATCAAAAAGGAAATCTCAAATAACCGTCGCTACAAAAATCAACATGAATCTCTTTGTTTCAGTCCTTGTTCCTCCTCTGTAACGTGACGTCAACCTCTCCCTTTCTTCTCCCGACTCCTGTCCTCTTCTGCTCTTCAATCATGCCAGCTCGCCTCCGGGCAACCAGCGTCATCCATTCCAGCCGGGCCTGGCTGCCTGGCTGCCTATGGGATTTGTAGTTTATCTCCCCTGCTGCCCTGACGCGTTGTAGTCCCTGCTGCAACCAGCGGGTGGGGACGTACCTCCCATTGATGACCAACCCTCTCATGACATCGCCATATAAATAATATGTGTGTGTGTGTGGCATTGTATTTGAATAGCCCTTCCTGCAACTTGGCATTTGTCTGCTTCTCTAGGTTCTAACACATAAGGATGTTTTCTTTTTGTGATTCCACAGGCGTTGATCGCAGAGCTGAGAATGCTTGACTCAAAGATTAACGAGTACAAAAGCGAGAATCAAAGATTATCTGATGAGCTTGCAAACACAAAGAAGAAGTACCTCAGCCAGAAAAGGCTACACAGGTGAGGCTGATCTTTGTCGTATCAAGTATCCATCTGTTCAACATCCACCATTCATTTGATGCCGGGAGCAACATGTACCGTTCAGTGATGGTTTTCCTCACTCTCTGATGGCCTGGATCTCTGTGTCTCATCAGCGAGCACATGACCAAGACCACAGAGGAGCAGCTGGAACCCCTGCCCCCGCTGAGCAGCAAACCTCACTTCACTGGAGGAGGCTTCAGGATCAACAACCCTGTGAGGAAATAATGGCCTTTATTTAGGGCAATATTTTATTAACCATCGGGACCTTTTACATCATTTGAAATGAGAAAACTTTCATGATCACAATACATTGTCACCAAGTGAAAGGTTTGTAATTTTTAGTCATCATGACATTTGGAAAAAGTCACAATGTAAATGCATGGTAGGAAATGGCTGTCTTTACTTCATCATGTTCTAGAATGTGTTTTGGATGAAAATTGTATTTTGTTCTTCTGACAATAATGATAATGAAGTTGAAAAGATGACATCATGATCTCTTTATTTGGAAATGACTTTTAATAAACAGAACCATAGAAGAACATCATTCATCATATCATGGCTTAAGAAATACATACATAATCAAAACAAATATGATCTGGTTCCTAGTATGAGATACAGAGCTGTATCGACCCTCAGTAAAGCACTTTGACCTCTGTGACTGCATCAAAGAGGTGCTCTTTAAAGAAACTGCTCTTTCCTTGTTAACAATTTATCAACAATCTGAGAATATCCACTGTCCAGAAACATTTAAAATTGGATGTGTATTAGGGAGGTTTTTAAATCTTTGTCAAGTCTGATATTTGATTAGAGAGCAGAACAGAGACATGTAATCAGAGATCGATCCAGTCTGAACAGTCTAATACGACTTTGATATTGAGAAAGAATTAAAGGAAAACCAGCAGTTCTCTGAGAGAACAACCTTTCATTGTTAAAATCCTCATAGAACTAATATTTATGTCCCAGGAAACGTGAGTGATGGGGCAGTTCCAGGGATAATAATAAAATGCGTATGAAACTGCATTGGTGCCCTCTGCTGTTGTTCCAGCATCAATGCAGGAGCCATATTATTGTGAATGAAACATGCAGCAGGGACTGTGAATTGTAATAATAATATATACATATTTTCCAAATATTAATCAATTCATCTTTTTAAAATCTTTCATGTGTGGTCAGCTGCTTGCTGATATGCTTTAAAATGTGTCTATTTCATTGTGTATGTATAGATAATAAATACTATGTTAATCATGATGTCACTTATATAACTGTATGTACCCACATTGATCACCATATTATAGACATAAAATACTATAAGGTTAATCTCTTTGGATGTTGAGACACAACTGAGGCGCAGGTACATTTAAAATATAATTTAATAGTTATATTTGTGCATTTAACTGGACGAGGACTACAGCACTGAATGTCGTCCTGTGTTTGAGTAACAAGACAAGCAGTTTGTGTAATGTAGCCCTATTAATTCAAATCTTAACTAATTATTGTTGCTTTATCAAACCAAACCATGTACTATATGCAACCTTTATAAAGCTAATGCAGTGTGGTGTTATACAATATATTCGATATTCACCTGTCAGTGTAATTCAGTAAAGTTGAGCAGCATCACAAACAACAGCTGCTCCTCCTCAGTGTGGTTTACTCTGGGGCTTTATCATATATACCATTTTTCTATTTTAAATGAAAACGCAATAAGAGCTCGATAGTAAAAATACTTAACAGTGAAGAACTGGAAATTCATTCATTCAAGTCAGCTGCTGTTCCAATAGTGGAAAGGACCGTTGTCCCACCATGCTCCCCAGTTGATCCATTGTTTAAGTCATAGTCAAGGTGTGCTGATGAGGGAAGGTAGTAGCTGAAGTCAATGAACACATACTAAATATATTTCCCATTCAATCTTATCCTTTTGTTTCAAAACTATTGTCCATTTTGGATGACCTTGACCACTCTCTTCACCACCTACTGCAGGGAACCATTAAAAAGAACACCCTTTTTGCATTATCAGGTAATGTGTGTGGGGAAAAATGAATCAAGCAGTACTATAACACATTTTTGGAAAAAGTGAAGCGCCATGAATACTTTTCGGAGAACTTGTATTCCCCCGACGCCCTCGCCAGTGCAATTACGGTATAACCATGGGAACTGTACAAGGCGGAGCTGTGTTGCTGTAGAATGGGAGGCCTCTGACATCCCCTTTACTCCCCTTTACCCCTCTTTCACCTTCTTGTGAGGAGAGCCAGCAGCTGCTTGCAGAGACTAATGACGTTGGTGTTGTTGGCTGGTTGGTTTTGATGCATCACAGTAATGATGATGAGGTCAAACCACAACGTTTTATTTAATGTTGAACATTCCATTAAAAAAGTGTCAGACTGTAAAGAAAAAGAACAGAGGTGTCCCTATGACCACCCATCACGTTTTCATAATGAATACATATTTTTATAGGTACATAAAGCAAAGCATTTTCATCAGTAGAGTCAAATTGCTTTTTAAAATCTGAAAGGGGCATGTCTGGATTGTGATAACGTCCTCCCTCAAACAAACAGCTTATTTTCTTAATTATTCCAAAGCCCCCAGGCTGCAAAAAGCTTAATCCGTCAAATCTGCTAACTTCGGAGAGCTGGATGTCCCAGGCAGCAACGAAAGCCATGGTATAATAATTCTATGTGCACTCAGTGTTTGTTAATAACCAGCTGCTAAATGGTGCAATAAGCTCCTGAATGACATCAGGACACCCAAAAGTCTATTCAGCTTCCAACGCAAACACACCTTTTGCCGACTATACTTGGACCGGCGCTTATGATGGAATTTACCTACAGCGCTCTGTAGTTTGGCTGTCCTAAAAAAAATCTGAATTCTTGTGGCTCTAGTTCAGTTGAATAAATGCATTCAACTAATAGGGATTGCTTTGGATAAAAGCGTCAGCTTTCTACAGCTAAATGCTGAATGTAAGTGAGGCTGCATGTGTTTATGCTCACTAGTCGGAGGCTGCAGACAGGAGGTGTAACCACCAACCACAGATTAAAAACAGGGATTATGCAGATTTTGGAGAACAGGCTGGAAGGAACACAGGGGTCAGCATCCAGTTACTGATTATTTGTCTTTTTTCATTAGCATCTACATTTTGTGTTGTTATATATTGACATTTGAAATTAATTTCAAGGGGATCCTGTGCTGTGATTTTTATACCCATATTTTCAGTTGTGCCAGTAGTTTATTTGTGTTTAATCTTCCTCTCAGAGCTGTCTGGGAAATGATGCAGTGCAACCAGACGCTTCAGTGCCAATCTCATAGCTTTCCTTCATGCACTGTAAAATTCAATTTCAAGTATTTTATTTTGCATAGCCCAAAATCACAAATTACAAACTTGCCTCATAGGGCTATACAGTGTGTTCACATGCTACATCCTATGTCCTGAAAAGCTCACGTCGGCACAGGGAAACTCCATCAGCTGAGGAGGGTCCTTCTCCCGGGATGGACAGAATGTCATGTATACAGAACCTGTCACTACCAGGGGTGCGTGGGCAAGGAGGAAGGACTCAGACACGGCGTTGAAAAATAAAAAGGACTTTAATAGTCAAAATTCCAAAACTTATCCTCAAATACCACTCTACCCGAAAAAAGGGGAAGGAGGGAAAAAACCAAGATCTTTACAAAGTTGACAGAAATGACTCAAATAGTAGTAAGCCATGGGAAAGACAGGAGCACTGGAGGAACAACCACCATCAAATAACGGTAAGATTCCTTACAGTGCTGCTGCATACCAGAGCAATGCCAATAAGAGAAACTATATCACTACTAGACTTGAATGGCACTCTGGGCCTAATAAAAATAACCTCAGTCTCATAATAATATAACATCTCCAACAATGACTTAATTTTAAATTATTTATGAACCTAAAGTTTTCACACACATAGAATAGTTCATAATAATAAGTAATAATGTCATTTCTAATCAAGACTCATTGCAGAAGATGTGAGCGATGAACAATGTGCCACCTTGCTACAAACACTTCCTTCCCCCAAACCTCCTCCCTCCTACTCCCTCCTTCTGTCCTCATGAATATTGGGGAATTAATGGGTAAGGAGGGAGGGAAGTAGGAGGAGGGAGGCGGCAGGGACAAAGGCAAAAGCAGAGGAGAGTGAGGGAAGCAATGGATGGAGGGAGGGGGGGGGGGGGGGGGGCTAATGTGGTTGGAGGCTTGGCAGTGCGCAGGCTCAGTGTGAGCTGAGCTGGCTTCCATTGATCGCAAAACAACGGGCTGTGGGAGGAATGACAAGGGCGCCTGTGGGCTAACGGGTGAGGGAAGGGATACAAACCAGAGCTCACACCACGCTGCCGTCTTCACCTCACTGATTCTGTTTCTCTCGCTTCCACCCTGGAATGACAGTGACAGCTGGTGCTTTGCAGCGGAAGGAGGCCTGGGCACAGATTCTCCTCTTGTGAGAAGATCCTGCCTCCACACCGCGCTAGAACAACAGCGGCACATCTCCTGCAGGTAATCTGTCTTCCTGCTCTTCCTCCTCACAGCCCTGACCTGCTCTCGGTCTTCCTTGTTGTGCCTCATCTTCCCTTCATCCCTGCCTTGTAACCATGGTTTCCTCCATCTCTCCTTCCTCGCTCTTCACTGCTCTGCTTTCCCTCCCCCACTCTCCTCTATTTTTTTCTCTCCCTCTGATGAGCTGATCACATGCACTCGCTTCCATTTCTGCCACGGCAGTCAGAATAATGGTTTGAATTACAATCTGTTTCAGTTATATTATTGTGGGACAGAGTTATTTTACAAACATTTTTAACACAGACTTTATTTTGGTCAAGCCAGGTATCATAATACATTTAATTAATAAACAATGATTTCATTGCATGTTCTTGATGCAAAGCGGCTTGATTTAAATAGCCCTTGTCAAAGTGTCGGCACTGTTCTCGCACAAATAACAGTCTTCATTGGGAAATAAGTAACCCACATTAAAAATTTAAAAGAGATTGCGCCTTTGACAAGGAGGATGGCGTCATCCATGCAATCCTTTTAGTTGAATAGGTGTTGGATGTGTTGTTTGGACAGTAGTAGTTGTGATCATCCATGCCACAGAGTAATTGGATGAGTTTTGGCTCCATTGCATTAAATAACCTCTGATGAGCTCTTGTGATTGGCTCTTTTTAATACCTGCATGCATGTGGAGCACGAGGACACACCTGAGACCACCACCACTTCTGGCTCTGAAGGTCACATCCCAAAACAAACAGTATTGTACATTGAGTCCCTGTCCCCCACAACAACACTCAGCATCCCAACCAACGCCTGCTTTAATGTGGATGCTGTGATTTCAAACCGGCTTTTAATGCTAGAAGAACATCTTCCTGAGTCAACGGAGCCAGTACTGGAAATGTTCCCAATATGAGCACAGAAGTGCCAGCAGTCTCTGTGGCAAGGTTATAGTCAGTTCCAAATGCTCCTCATGTGAGACCAAACAACAAACATGGTTCATTTCTCCGCAGCAAGGATTCACTCAACATGGAGTCACTTTCTCAGCAGAGACATTAGAGATCGACTGTAAGTCAAAGATGAAGCAGACGCAATTAAAAAGGGAACCCACAGTATGGAGAGGAGGGAGATGTAGGGAGACTCTCAGCACTTTGCTGAGTGGTGTGATGGGGAGGAAGAGGCTTGCACAAGCTTGTTTTTAAATGACTCCTCTGTACTCACCCTCTTAGGCCAGGCCACGGTCCAGCAAAGCACCAAGGAGAAGGTTCAGGCTTTACTACTGTAATTACACTGCGTCAGACAAACCGAATGAGGAACAACTTCTCTGAAAAGTCGGACTGCAGCATGAAGTCTTCCACAAGAAGGATGCTGCTTCTTTAATGGTTTACATCCATTCATTCTGCTTAATAAGATACGATTTCATTTCCAATTCAAGATAATCAATTATAAAAAAATATATATTATTTAAAATCATATTAAACTCATCATTAAAGATGAAGATGAGAAGAAAAAGTGTTAGTAGAATTAGTCGTTGGACGGCACAACCCTCTGATTCCAAAATGTTTTCAACCGTAGTCAAGTCCTGGAAAATAAGTTGGAATGATGACACTGACTACTCATTGTTTTATGTTTACTGGTGTGTTGTCATGGATGCTCTTTTGGAATAATAAGTACACTGATTCCTGATGGGACGTCTACAGAACATCGTACACTGCTCTGGAAAGTCTCCCTGTTTCTTTCGACTTGTCCCGTCCAAATATACTGATAGGTGAAAGGTAAATACAGAAAGGATGTGTTCAAATGCAAATTAAAGAAACTTGCTATATCTTGTTTTTGTCCTTTTTCCATTTTATTTTTAAGTAATTTTGTCCTAGAACCCCAAACGTGTGGGGAGATCATTGATGTGGAAGTTTATCCTGGCAGTTACATAAGTCCATCCCTCACTCCCAGAGAAGCATTATAACCATTTGACTCCATTTATGGCACAACTTCTTGAAGAAAAGATTTTTAGACCCATACATCTAAATATATATTCATCAAATTTCTGAAAGGAACACTTGACAAGCACTAAATACTAGCCTTACTCTAATATATTCTACACTAATATAATGCCAACACTTCATGTCCCAGAATCTTGAAAAACTCATCAGTTTAATTCCCAGAGGATGCAGTTAATTAACTGTGGTTTACCAGTAAAGCCAACTGGTCTGGCCCCCTCTGGGACCTGGTCCCCTTCTGGCACATCTACCTCCATCTCCTCTTTGTCTCGACCACATGGTGTCATTCCACATGAGGTGAGGAAACCTGCTTTAGGAGATGCCCGACAAATCCTTCTGGGATGTCTGTGGATCGGATCCAGACTTCTGTACTCTTTTTGATCAGGTTTTTCCCTACAGGCCCAGTGTTCGCTATGATGGCGCACATGCTTACTTACTACTTCTTTCTCCATGTTTGAAGGATGGCTCCTTGCTTGGATTGGAGATATGCTCAGCTTGCCCCTGAACTAGCCACAGGATATATTGTATGTTTAAAGGAGACTTGCTACTGACAACAACGACCTAAATATAACCCGTCAATCATCGTTGCACATCCGCATTTGTGTTTTATAGTTTTATGTAGATTTTAATTGTGGTATTTCTACTGACCATTTTACACAAAAATGCAAATTATGGAGGAAAAGTATTTTGCCTTTTGGAGAACTGTAATAGCAAATGACCCCATTGAGTAACTGAAAGGTTGGTCAGATCTGTGTTACACACTTTACAGATTGGAGCACTCAATGCATTAATGGACCTTGCCCTCCCAAGTTGATACTGTACTGCCAAGAATTGTCGTGTCTGCAACAGTTGCCATATTTCCTCAGGAAACTTGTGATGAAATTTGAAACACTAGTTTTATAAGGTGTGCTGACTTAGCAAACAGAAATGTCTAAATCGCCACTCTTTCTGTGCAGGGTTCAGAGACAAACACCATGGAAGCCCCTCTCGTGTGTTTGGATGAGGAGTTTGAGGACCTCCGTCCCTGCCACATGGATGAGCTGGACCGCCCAGCTCTCAAACACACTTCTTACTCCACCACCACCGTCCCACTGGCTTCCATCACCCGCGAGGATTTCTCTGAGCTGGAGAACTTCTCTGAGATGATGAGCTTCAAGTCGATGGAGGACCTGGTCAACGAGTTTGACGAGAAGCTCAACGTGTGCTTCCACAATTACAACACCAAGACGGAGGGCCTGGCACCCATACGCAACCAGTCGCACAACCAAGAGGATGAGGAGCGGCTGCAGGATGAAGAGTGAGTGACAATTGATGTGATATGTCAAGATATTCATAGTATTTGCATTGCTTTCGTCAGTATGTTAATATTATATTTCAAGCCTCAATGTGCATATTTTATGTAAAATGCACACACTAAAATGCAGGTATTATTTGGCTATTAATACCATGCACAACACACCCTCAAAGCCCAAAACAATGGCTTGGCATGTCCCACACAACAAAGGCCTAAATATTTCCACACATGTGCTCCACAGCCATTCTGAATAATTGAATGTATGCAGCGTTGTACGCCTCTGTTAGCTTTGGCCCTGTCGGTGTGTCTCTGTCTCTGCCTCCCTCTTCACCAGCTGACTGCCAGATCCTCCTCTCGCTAGCAAGCTCTGAGGCGGAAACACACACGTCTTCACACTGTGGGGATATGAATCGGGCTAAAAATAGCCCGACCGTAGGTGTAAGAGGAGATCTTTGCGGATGGCAATCATATTATTAGTCAAACACTATTAAACTTCCTTTTTAAATGAGTTTGTATTGATGACTAGAGCTTTGACTAATTAGTGAGTGCAGGCCATGGGGCTGATGGTGGATGTGGTCCTGTAGTACTACAGTGATCGGCATGTTAGGACCCAGACAGATACCTATTGCCCTACAGTGAGCTGCTGTTGCACTGATTAGGAAATCACTCCAGTCAAACATAACAACTGTTGACATTAGCGATGACTCATTGTTCCCCCCTGTTCATAACAATCCATAATCCATAATCCATACTGGGACATACTGGGATTTAAAAAAAAGTGATTCTCATTCACTACATACAGTATATGTTCAACTCTATATCAACATAGAATAGAAATTAATACTTTAATGATTGAAGAATATTGCGTTGTGTTACGGCATTAAGGGGAAATATCTGTTCTCATTTAAAGACTCGTACACACCCACATAAATAATAAGCAGAAATGTAAATCTGCTGTTTGGCTGAAAACAGTATGCTGGAAATTTTGGCCTAATCCCCAATTGCTGATTTGTCTTCTTTGGCTGCGGCCCAAGAAATAAAGCAGGACCAGATCCAGATCCTGCTGGCCTATGTGACCAAACATGTCCCTGATGCGCCTACATTCACTAGTGAGATTACTCATATGAATACATGTGAAGCGCTTGCATATGTATCTAAACTATTTATATCTTTGTAATCATATGCAAGAGACTCAGTAATGCATGTATAAGTAATCAACAATATTTAATATATATATATATATATATATATATATATATATATATATATATATATATATTCATACAACCTTTTCAAGGTGCATGCATGAGTGTTTCAAATAGATACATAAAAATGTTTCACTTCTATGCATGTAAGCATTTCATGTATGTGTAAATGACACAGCAGTATATATGTATGCGCGTGTTTCTCATTTGTACGTGTAAGTCTTTCAGATGAGTATGTATAATATTTTATATTTGTGCGTGCATAGGTATATCAGAGTATGTGTAAGTGTCACAGTAGTGTGCGTGAGAGCATTTCAATAGTTTAGTGGTGATTACAGAGTAGGATATAAATTAGTGCTGTCAGATGATTAAAATATTTAATCGCGATTAATCACATTTATGTTATAGTTAACTCAAAATGAATTACAATTAATTACACATTTTTATCTTTTTTAACACATTTCAGGTAAACAAGGACTCTATAGTGCAGTTAAACCATGTCTTAATATTTTCTTTTTTTCAAGTTTGCTGTGAACAAGCAGCAGTCAGGCCTCTTATTTCTCAAACATTGAACCGTGACAGTTAGGTCACCAATAAAATGTAATCCTACTACTTCTTTGCTTTCTCAAACAGACAACCTGTTGACATTTTCAGTCATCAACAGTCATCCACCCCCCCAATAAAAAATTGAAATGTCTGTGATGTTAAATGTTTGAAATACACTTAGTTTGACAACATTTTCAATTGTTGATCCTGAAACAGTGTAAGAAGCTACAGACGGCCTGCATAACCACTTTAAAACAACAAATCCTCATTTCACAGGTCCGTAGATGTGTTCACCTTCAGCCTGAGCCAAGCAAGTTTGCCATTGTTTTCCTGTTTTATGTTAAGCTAAGCTAACTGACTGTAGCTACATTAAGCTCACAAACTCATCTCAACTAATGTTCTGAAAGGGACTGTGATAATGTATTGCAATATATACAGGAAAATGTTTACTAGGGTTAATCATATTTTCATTCTGGACAATATTTGTTATTACTTCCTTCTTTTGAAGTTGAAGCTAAGCGAGTGGGAACTTTGAACCTGTCTATGTGCTGGTGCAGGCAGTAATGACATGCAGGCATGCCTGGTGAGCTCAGCGTTTGGCTGAATGGTGGCCACTGTGAGTCCGGGTGTGGGCAGTGCCACTTGGAGCAGGGGGTAGGCCTGAGCCAGCCTCTTAGCGGAGGAGGGAAAAAGCACAAAGGAGACTTCTCTCCCAGTGCCATTCGTCCTTCGACAGGCGCTTGCTACGGGTTGCAGTCACAGTCGGGTGGCACGATGATGTGAGAAGCTTTATCTAAATCTCTGCAAAGGATACCTTTTCCTGAGTAGTAAGCTGATTTTTTATTGTTCCTCTACAGCCTCCAGCTCTTTGTATTGACCTCCATCATTGACTTTCCACATTGAAATATTGACTATGTTGCAGGCTGCTGAATAGAGGGCTCTGTAGACATCCTTATAGCCAGAGAGATGAAACAAAACACTAAACCTCGCCAAATACTTTTTTATTACTATATCACTGTATGTGCCTTCACCAGCTTGAGTCCTTTATATATGTTGCCAGAATAGTATATTATTTTCTTCTATATTTCTATGGTTCTTGCCCCTGCTAATGTGTGCATGTATGTGTCTATGTGTTGCTCTGCAGTGTTTGGGATGCTCTAACTGATAACTATAGCTCCACCTGGGACGGCAGCGACTCAGAGGGACTCAACGGCAATCTTTCTGAGCTCGAGGTAGGTGTTACACCAAATATTTCTATTTTTATTCTATTTTCATCTGCTATTGGCCCAATTTTGAGTGGCATTCTTTTTGATATTCGGAAAGACAAATATAATTTGGGTATTGCCTTTCAGACACACTTCCTTTACTCTAAAATAAGCCTTATTTTCCATTCGAGGTGCCAAAACTAGAGGGCTGATTTCTTCTTTCTGAGGCTTGATCTAATGTTTACTCCAAAGACATGGAACCCTGCCCCTTTCAGGCCAACTCGGCCTCCTCCTCCCCTCGCTTTATTGGCTGTTTCTCGCATGGAACATGGAGAGCAGGCACTTAGCAGGCTAGGCCATGTTTGGACTGGTCAAGGCCAGAGCAGACGTTTAAGCCCCACAGGGCTCTTGTGACAATGCACTGTGGGGCTCAGATGCTGCGATCAGTTGAATGGTCGGCATTTCTATTTATAGGTATATACCAACACACGCCTATATATCCCAAGACATAGAGAATGTTCTCATCATGTGCACACTTTGTGTTATTATTTTTTAATTATCTATTTTTTAACAACTATCTATCTTTAACTATCTTTAACTAACTCAATCTTATTTCACAATCTTTTTTACTATTATGCTAAATAAATAATCAAGGGGGATAACATCTACAGCCGTGCTTGTATCACTGGAAGGCTGTTTGGCGAAGCAGGGCTTTGCAACAAATTTAACATAATGCTGTTTAGCAGGTATACTTTTTAAAATGTATGAGTTTAGCATGTTAGTTGTTAGTTTCCTGAATGCTCATTAATCCAGAAAACACTTCCCAATGAGGTGGGGAGATGGAGAGAGATGTGTAGACAGCTACCGTGCTTACCTATGAGACAGTGTAGGTGTATACCACAGTATGCATCTTTTTTTATAGGGAGAATTATGTCATTTTTTCAAGTGGTGGAAAAATTCACAGGTTGCCCTGATGATGGCACTAGATGACACTGAATCAATATTGTGATTTTACATCAGGGAACCGTCTAAACCAAATCTCTGTTGACAAAGGTGGCCACCTCCATTTCTGAATAGTAAAACCAATGTTTCATGTGTTAAGCCTGCATTCTCTTTAACGCCCACAGTTCAAGCAACTCCTCTGGTTGTGTAGAAGCAGTAAAAGAAGAACAATGTAGACAAGAGTTTCAATCTCTAGTTTCAAGTCTTCAATACAACATGATGTTTACTTAGGAAGTGATGGTCAAAATACAATCAAATAGAACCAAAAGCAGGCCATGATTGAGGCTACCTTTGGATTGACAGGTTATAACCACTGTGTTCTGGAATCACCGTCCCTACAGACAATTTCATAGATTTCTATACATGAAAGATTTCTTCACTATCACACTGTACAAAGGTTCTATTTAGCAAATAATCAATAAATAAAACATTTTCACAAATGGAATATTAAATAGTTTATTGAAGTGAGACTGAATAATGTCAAACCTTTCAAATACTTAAGCATAAGACTCTCCTTTCCAGCAGAGTTCTTTTAGAAATATATTGTGGATTTGGTTTATTACTCCAATGCAGATGAAATTAAAAAGACACGCCGTCAATGACAATCTGTTTGATTTTCACATGTTTCATCTCACATTCCGCAGATCCACGAAAAAGAGGAAGAAGAGATGAACGAGAAGAATGACAATGCCAACTGCCTGAAGGAAGAGCCACTCATCACAGCTGATCAGGTGTGTGTGTGTGTGTGTGTGTGTGTGTGTGTGTGTGTGTGTGTGTGTGTGTGTGTGTGTGTGTGTGGGATCGAACTGCAGTTGGTCAGTGTAGTGGTTTTTATAAAGAGAATAAAGAAACTACGGTGTGATGTCAGAACTTCAGACAGCGCACATTTTTGTTTACAATCATTTCTGTGTTGGAATTAATAATCTTATTTTAGGCAATGAGTAACATTAGGAAATCAACTTGATTGGATTGAAAATGTCACAGGTAACACGGGTGGCTAGAATGGTAGAAATGTGCTCATGGCCCGAGACGAAAGCATGTTAGAGATATCATTTAAAAAGAGAAGGAGCGAACAAACGAATCGAAGGTGTTCAAAAATGTGCAGCCTGGATGGGGACGTCTGGGAGAATTCAGCCCAACAACCTCTCTCCTTCTGGGAGATTTATTTGTCAGATCATCAGCGCTGCGTTTGCAAAGGCAGGAGCAGTTCTGTCGGCCCGCAGGCCGGAAGGACCACTGACTAACATGAGGAAGAACGTCATGTTTTATAACCCTTGTAAGAGAGAAAAGGAAAGATTTCTATTGGTCCTAAACTGGTGTTGAGGGGAGCAAGTTCTTCCCCCACCACACAAGACCCAGTCACATGCGAGTTAAGGGTCTTCTAATCGTCCCTAACTCCCTCTTTGTCAGACTCGTGTCTGCCTGCTCGGCACATCCTGCTTGCCCTCTGACCTTAAAACCTTCAGCAAAACAGGGCAATGATTCTCTAACTTAGCACTATGAAAAGGCGTTTGATTATCAAGCCAGAGAAAGTGTTTTTCCATCAAAAAGTGAAAGAAAATCTCTCCTCTTGGTATTGCTCCTTGTCATTTACAATGTAAGCATGACAAGAGAAGAAAGCAAAGGGACGTAAATTACCCCCAAGACACGATTTGGATTCGGTCTTTCTCGCCTGCACACTTTTGAAAGCAATGCTCTTCATGTCCAACTTGTGTCCTGTAACACAGCGAGGCGCGCTGGAAGGCACTACATTGTTCTGGTAAAAGACATGGGCAGACGACTAAATCAAATTTAAGTTTGATATGTACACTTATCCACTGACATGTGGATGGTGTTATGGATGCATGTTTACTCACCCCTAATCTCTCTCCTTTTCTATTCACCTGTCTTCCTGTATGCTTCCATCTCTCTCTGCCCTCAAGGTCATTGAGGAGATAGTCGAGATGATGGAGAACTCTCCAGATCCTGGGGAAACTGAGGAGGAGGAGGATGAAGAGGAGAGCAGCCCTTGCTCCTCCAGAACCAACCCCTCCCTGCTGGACGAGATCAGGCAGCTGTCACTGGCTTCCAACAACAACTGCTCCTACGAAGGTAATAAATAATCCATATTACACCAATTAATGCAAGAGGTTAACTAACACTTTGGCAGCAGATGATCATTGAGTCATTTGTTCATTTTGTCCTGTCAAAACATTGTTCCTTTTGGAGTTACTTTTGTGGAAGGGAATCTTTTCTGGCCCAGCCTTTTGGTTACAAGTTGAAATCCCCCTCAATGCCTTTGGCATTCATATTTATAGATTATCCCACACAAAAGAGTTAAAATGAGTGCATGGAAAAGGGGTCTGACCTAGTTAAGGACAAACATGTACAAATTGCATCCATCTCACAAGTTGTTTTCACTCATATTCAGTGGCCAACTCTCAATTTTACACTAGCATTAAAAAGTCAAATGTCAAGTATTTAATAACAACAAAGTCACTTGCGACCTCTGGTGACCTCCATAGTATAAAAGTCGGGATTTGAGATCAGTCCTTTTTCATCTTCTTGCATTGCAGGATGCTACCGTGGTAGCATTCACTGAATTGCAACTGTCTAGTGACGTTTGTTACCTGTAGCCTTGAGACCACCGGTCCCAGTTGCCAGTTTTTCCCTCCAAAGGCTGCGAAGCTCAGTCGCTGGGACGTCGCAATGTGAGTGTCCCGTCTCACATTGGATGGCAGAACCCTTAGTGCCATGAACGACGCGGCTACATTGGCCCAGTCTGTATGCCACCCGTTGAGCCGACTATTGCGTCCCTCGTTCTTTCCCCTGAGGAGACTCTACATGCCCTCGGCTCACAGATGACCTACACTCAAGGGCCCAAGCCCACATTGGCCCTATTGGCAACTCCCTTTCTCACCTCACGCTGGCCCTCTCAACTGTCCTGCAGCAGGAGACAGCCAAACGCTTCTGCAGCCAGTTTGCACTAATGTAGAGTCCCTGTGGAACCGGGGAAACGTTCTGGTCGGCAGTCTTAAAGGCACCAGACCAGGCAGGAATTAGACTTTGTGGCTTCTTGGGATCCCTCGTTGGTATAAGTCACCCGTTGTGAAAACCCTACCTCTGGCTGTCAGTAAGGAGGAAATAGAAATAAAGTTCCAAAGTATATCTAGTGTGTAACCTCCAGGATTCGTAGAACTGTAGTTACATAATGTGTAACTTTTGTTTTTAGTTGATAATAGCTGCTTGAATATTAAGTTGTGTTGTTTGCACCACCCAAAGTACATCACAACAGTAATGTTTAGCTACAAGGACTTCTCTGCAGGCCTCAGCCTGATGCCCAGCTCAGCACTCGTCGAACTGCTGCATAGGGTAGAGGCCGCCATCCTTGAGTACTCAGAAGAGCTCGTCAGCCAGCTGGCTCGGCGGGAGGAGCTGGAGTTTGAGAAAGAGGTGAAGAACACGTTCATCACAGCCCTGATGGAGGTGCAGAACAGGCAGAAGGAGCAACGGGACAGCAGCAAACGCCGGCGCCGGGACAAGGCCCTGAGCCTGCAGGGGGGCGTGACATCACCCGAGAACGGAGGGAATACCACCTCCGCCGGCAACTCAGAGAAGGCAGGGAGCATGCCTGTCAAGGTGAGAGACAGGAAAGGATGGTCGTGCCTGTTTTACACACCACTGAATTATTTATATGAGGTCACTGTGTGTACTACAACTGTTTGCTCTCAACTTTGTTAACTTTGCTTCCACTATGGTGTTGTGCACATGTGCATTGTGGTTTATTACTAAGTTAAATAAGAAAAAAGGGAAACCAAAGTGGCTGACAACTCTCCTCTTTCCTCCCTCGGACTGAGCATAATGGATCTCAGGCCCATTAGCCTCTTAAGGATCTTCCAGGAAAGACGCTAAAGTGACCATTCCTCTGTATACAGTAACAGCCTAGCCGGGATCTAATGGACTTTCCCGCCATGCATCGCAGCACTAGTGTTGTTATGTGGCGACTGCTTGGTACCTGAGGCTGAATGACTACATTAATATGAATGTACAGATTTATAAATGACACAAAAAGTTCTGTTTCCACGAGATGCTGCTAGGCGTGTACTGTCAGCAAAATACTGCAGATCAGCTTGATCAAGACATGATGATCAGTATCGTGTATCAATGGTCTGTCTTTGTGTCCTGGTTGCGACCTGCAGCGTTTCAGCATGGAGGGACTGTCTAACATCCTGCAGACGGGCATCAGACAGACATTTGGAAGCACAGGAAATGACAAACAGGTAAGGTCACAGGTCAAAGGCCATCTTGTAACACAGTTACAATGGTTACATGATAATATATACTAACAATCACCTCACAAGTGCCCATTATGTCTGTTTTTAATAATAATTATCATGTATCTAGTAATGTGGTTGCAGTTTTACAGAAAAATGTGCATCCAATACAGACTGAAAGTATTCAATGAATTGGAACTGCTACTATGGTAGTGTGACTGGAAGGTAGTAAGTTAGTGCACTAACCCTCTAAGGTCACAAACCCCACTCCAGTAGTAAATGTACATCATTGCGTCCAATCCACATGAGGTCAGAGACAGACAAGGTTGATCTACTATATATAATTTGATGTTGAAAGTGATAGCAGTATGCTATGCTACACTGAAAGAAGGTTCCAGTAATTGCTATTTGGAAAGTAACAGAATTCAGCATTTTGTGTTTGTCATGTGTTTGTTCTTTTTCTTTTTCGCTCCAGTCTTTGTAGTTTTTGCTGGATGTAAATAAAATTATCATCATTAGATAAGATACAAAACGGAAGCCACTATAAATAAATATAAACTGTCTACATAATTATAATGAGAAACATTCTCAAATAATCCAATGGTAAATTATTATTCTGAGGAAAAGGACCTGTGTTTTCTTTCATCAGAATGTCAGCAATGATCTTTAAAAGAATATAGTTTAAAAAAAAGGGTAGGCTAGATTTGAAAAATAATCCATTCAAAAATCCCATGTTGACAAATCAAGATTTAAAAACTGAAAAAGGAGCCTGAAGTGAAGGAGAGCACAGTTCAAGGCAAGCCTTTCAGTCTACAAGCCAAGCTGAGTTAGCCTATCGAACACAAATACATGGAACTGCAGTCAATCTTTTCATTTCACTCTTCAATCTTGAAGTAATGTTTCAACATCTGTAAAGCATGAACCCTTTCTGTCACTAGTATCTAAACACAGTCATTCCATACGAGAAGAAAGTCTCCCTTCCAACTGTTGACGACCTGCAGATGCTGACAAAAAGTAAGTATGCGGCCCTGAACGTTTGCATTGAGGGCCAATCCTTATAATTACTAGCTGAAAGGAGTTGAGACGTGGTTTATTTCCTCCATAGTTCTTTATGCGATGAAAGAGGACAGTGAGAAGGTGCCTACACTGCTTACCGACTACATATTGAAAGGTAAACACAAGTTTGAGCAGTAAGTAATAAATGGATTAGACTGCTGCCATGCAAATTCAGCTATTGCAAAATTAAACTTGCTCATTCTGCAATAAGAGTCATTAGTAAGCGTATTATGCATTTTCCAGTAGGAAGTTGACAGCGATCCACTGTTGTTCCCCCTCAGTCTTGTGTCCTACCTAAAGCACGGCTGGGCCGGAGATCTCTTTTCCAACCATCCTTGCCTAGGGCCCCGAGCTGCATGACCTCCCATCTTCTACCATTATCAACCGTGGATCCTCACCATCGACATCATGTACTCACCTCAACTACGACTACTGCCTTTCGCTGAGCTCACCCTCTCCCCCTCCCGCACATCAAGCTCAGGCCAGACACAAAATGGCCACCATCTGAACTCTTAAAAAGGACTTCACTAACGGAGCATGGCATACTATTAAATGTCCCAACACCACTTTGATACAGGGATACAACTTTATTTTTGCTTTCTTTTCTATACTTTCCATTCTCTGTCCTTTGTTTTCCTCTAACAGAATCTCAACGTTGCCAAGTTTTGACACCTATTCATAAAGTGACCTCTTAACCACTGGAGTCTGTCTGTCGTATTCACTGGTTCATAAGTGCGTAACTGTAAAGAAATGCATCCACACATAATCATCTCCCTGTATGGTTTCAGATGACAACTCATTTGAATACAAAAGCCATGCACCTTTTTCTGCCAACTGAGTACTGTAGCTCCATGTGGACAAAAAGAAACATGTGACTATTACGGGTGCAGTCCAGCGCATTATAGAGCTTTTTACTTCTTTTTTGTTTCGCTTCACTATCTGAATATCCAGTGCACTTTTTTTTAAAAGTCTTTTCATTTGTATCTACATATTTGATATAAACTCTGTTGATGATTTTCTACTCTGGTTAACTGTTTCATTCCGCCCTGTTCAGCCACGAGGTGTATAACTGACTTTTCCTTGGATATGTCATTCCCTGATGAGATGAGCTCATGTTAATTAAGGCGTGCATATTTGCATATTAGCGTATTTATTAATTCCTTTTGCGCCATGTAGTTGAATGTTACATCGCTAATCGCAAATTCTAATAAACGATCTACCCTAGGGGCGACGACATCTGCTTCTTTCTTCCTTCACCTTCTGACACAAGACAAGGAATTTATTTTCACAATTTCAATTTAAATATTAGTGGGAATGCGTAACTCGGGGCAACCTAAATAGCTTTGTTGAAAAACCCCAACACCCAACTCATCTTTTCTCTTTTAATTGAAAATGTCTTACAAAGCCAACATAAATATGGAGGATACAAGTGCACACTGCATTTCAATAACCACAGTTTAAGCCTGCAGTACCATCCATTACCAACTCATGTGTTTTATACCTCATCACTGTATAAAAATAAAGGTGTGTCTTAAATACATTCTAATGTTCATAATGTACACTCTTAAATGACCGTTTCACATGTCATTTTTTAGGTGTACAAACTCCAACTAATTTCCTCCACAATTCCATCTTCCCACATGAACTCTTTCTGTTTTAATTCATATAAAAACAATACAAACATGATGCAGCAACTACTGTCGAGCTTGTGTCCATTATAACCACTGTGTAAAGGATGCTTTACCTTCACCGAGTTTCAAATGATTCATTACAGATCAGACAATTCGTTTGGTTTGCACAAACATTATACTCCAGTGTAACGACAGTACAGCAGTATAGATGGGAATATGTCTATCAGCATATGTATACTGTATATCTTATTTATATCCACGTCATTTTTCAGTAGCCATTTGTGTGTCAGAGTAGGAAATTCAAAGTGAAGGTTGCTCTTGTTTTGTTGGAAGCGGTATTTAACGTTTCATGTCACATGCTCACTTAGTTCAGTCTGCAGCCATTTGGAGAGCTGCAGACTATGAACAAAGACACGTGAACCTCGCCAAAATGATGTTGTTTATACTGCTGTTAACATTGTGTCTTCAAAATGAAACAAGAACTTTGGAGACTGCTGCGAGTTATTTTCGGGGACTTTGTATAAAGTAAGGAATTGCTTTTATGTAGTTATCAACCGGCAAAGTTTCATGATGAATTCTATTAGAATTAGTTTTTTCTTTTTTTACCACATTCACATTTAGTGTATCACGAGGCACCTTTAACAGTATTCACAGAAACTCATATTAGCTTTCTGTTTCTACTACTTTGTAATGGAACTACTTTGGAATGGTTACTCTATACATGTCATGCTTATGGCTTTTGGTAATTAATCAATATGCTTCCATTGTTGTCTCCCCACCAACCTGCACTTTCAAACAAAGCAGAACAAAACTTCTTTAAAGCAATGAGTTTAACACCCCTGCTCTAAAGAAGTTTTACTGGATACCTTTGGTTCAGAATCTGGTGTTGTAGGCGAACATATGACCTATATTAAAGGTTCCATACAGGCTCTGGCCAACAATTAGCTACACATTAATCAGATAATAAATATCATATTTACAATTTCAATTCTGCAGGCAACTTTGAAAATATTACATTATTGGACTTGTGTTTTGGCAAAGTCACCTTACTGCAGTTCTGCAGTTCTGAATGGTTCTTAATATTCTAAGAAGCTTTTGCTAATCTGTATTTAAAGTACTGCGTCTAAGAGCATTTTATAAGTTGAACATCGACAGAAGTAGAGCCAAAAAAAGAAAGGATTAGGATACTTTGCTAAACTTTATCCCATGTATACGGTTGTTTTGTTTTTCTTTCTGCTGCATATGCATTTCAACATATATCTCAGCCAGGTCTATCTGTATGCTCATTCATGACACACACACACACACACACACACACACTGATGGTCCATTTGTCATTGCATTAATGTAAAATAGTAATTATAATATGTAATTTGAAAGCAAAATTTGACAACAAATAAAATAGAAATGCCTTGATAGGGTTGAAAAGAAGATACTAGACAAATGTATGTATGAACATTATATCTATACATAGTTTGCAATGTATGCAGTATAAAAAACTTAGGTCTGCTTAAGGTAAGTAAACAGTCTGTGTCTGAAAGTCTTTTTGGCGCAAAACTAAGCGTCAATAAGTGGATTTCGTATCTCGATCTTCTGTGATTCTGCTAAAAGTAGTATCTAAGCAGCCTGCACAGAGTCGGCCAGAACGGTCAGGCGTTAGACCAGAGATCCGGCCTGGTTCTGTGCCGGCACCATGATGGGCACCCCTCCCATGCGGGCGATGTTGGAGGCTGTGACGGTGGAGGTGGGCAGTGGGGGCGGGGAGGGAGCCCCCTGGAGCTGCAGCTGATGCTGACTGTAGGTCTGCTGCAGCACCTGGGCCTGGGGCAGCTGGGTGTAGCGCTCGGGTCTGGGCAGGGAGCTCCCGTTGGCGCTGCCTTCAGAGGGGCCGGCCTGTCCGCGTGGGAGGGTGCTGTTGTTGTTGTAGCCATAGTGGGTGGGGGTGGACGCTCCGTGTTGGCGGGACGGGCGGTAGCCGGCCATGCTGCCTGTGGCGGTGATGATGGAGGCGGTGTCAGAGGGTGGGCGCTGGGGGTACTGCTGCGGGTGGTGGTGGTTGTTGTGGCTGTGGGGGCGCTCTTTATGGTGGGGGCTGGAGGCGATGGAGGACAGGGTGCCGTTTTTGGAGATGATATCTGAACCCATGCCGCTCTTCGCCCAGGACACACGCTTGGGAGCCTGAGCGTCCTCCCTGGAGGAGGAAAGGACACTTAATTAACTCACAAGAAGAAGAAATAAGACAGGAGGGGAGGGGGGCATATGCAGAACAATATAAGGAGCCAAACCATAGTGACAGAGAACACTGTGGAGCACTACTTCTCAACTCACTTGATTTCGTTTGCCATGTCGTCCTCGTTGTCCCTCCGCCTCTTCACCAGGAAAACAAAGCAGAAGAGGAGGAGGAGGAGGAAGATGAAGCCAACCACTGAGCCCACTGTGGCGCCAACGATCATCCCCACATTAGTGGCTACAGGAAGAGTCATGGGACACACAACGCTTACAAATCACCAAAGCAGAGCATGTCCACATGGCATCAGCACGTTTCTTTGGGGAATATTTTCCTCTTTCGACAAAGGCCTCAGATGAGTTTGTAAAGTGGCATCGGAAACACTAGCTTCTAAAAAAGAAAAAGATCAGGGTGCAACCTTTGGTGTGGTGTTTGTGTTTTGCTACGTACAGCTGACAATCTCCAGGTTGATGAAGCAGCTCTCGGAGCCGGCTGCGTTGCTGGCTGTGCACACGTACTTCCCCGACATGTTGCTGCTCATGTTGCTCAGCTTCAGGCTGCCGGTGATCTCGTCTACGAGCACCAATGAACACGGGGGAGCGCGCGTACACATTATTATTCCATCAAAACACACGACAAACAAAATCAAAATCACACTGCAGATGGATCCAATACATTGACAGATTATACATTATGGATATGCGTTATTTAATTATCCAGAACAATTTACTCTTCGTATGATAACTCCTCGCTAATTCTTAATGTTGGTTATGATACAATCTAAAATAACAATATTATTAATATTGTTGCCTGTGGATGGGGTGGGTTGGACAGGTTTGTTGTTTTTATGGAGTATGTTAACAAAAAAGTGCGAAAAAAATAGCAATGTAATTCAAAGTAAATGTTCATGTTCAGGACATTCTTTATCCGCAAATATTTATAAAGAAAGAACGGATATAAGGACACAAATATATAAGTATTACTTGCTTCAGCTTTGGTTTGTCCATTATGCTGATTATCTTAATATCTCATTTTATAGAGTAGTGCTCTCTTTAGGATTTTCAGACCACAATTATAGCAGCGAACAATCACCTACTATTCATAGATATAGTCAAGTAATAATTCATAATAATCAACACTGAGCTCACTTCTGTCCAAAGGTTGACAAAATAAATATACTAATCTAACTCTCAGCAAACAAAGTCCAACTATTTCTTTAAAATCAACCTCACAAGAGCTTAACACAAGTGGGAGATCATGGACTATAAATGTATTGAATATTTGTTGACTATCAGCAGTACTGTGCAAAAACTGCTGCTTATTCCATTTAAATTATTTGCTACAATCCCATAAAAGCTCCACACATTAGATTCAATTAGCTTCTTGTAACATTACTGTTCCCTTTCCCAGAGATGCACCGTGACTGTGCTGGGTCCACTCACTCAGCATGGGTGAGAAGAAGACCTCCGAGGTGGGACTGGTTTTCTTCCACTTGTACAGCGGTACAGGCTTCCCGGAGCTGGTTTTGCAGCTCAGAGTCACGTTCCCCTTCAACACTGGCTTCCCAGAAAGAGAGCATTTGGGAACCCCGGGGGGGACTGAGACGAGATGATTCAAGAACGTTAATTCCGATTATACATCGTATTTCAATGTATGGGGTGAAACGGTGACGTTTCCCAAGCAGGATCTGGTTCTCACCCTTCACGTCCAGATTGATCTCAGCAATGATGCCGGAATTAACTGGGCTGATGACCTGGCAGACGTAGCGTCCGGAGTCAGACTCCTGCGTGTTGTTGAGGTACAGCGACACGTCCGGCGATGGCATGCCGTTTAAGAAACCCACGCGGCCCTTAAACTTGGAGCTGCCCATGTTCGTGGAGTCCTTGGTGTAGGAGATGACCTGGACCACACAACGGTGGGCAAGTCCCACGACGCGGCAGAGGGAGCAAAAGGAGGAATCAGTGTCGTCATCATCCACGTCAGTAGGCTGTTTATTCATCCACGTTCACCCTCGGTCTGAAAGGCTCTGTTTCAGCTCATGTATTGTTATGCTTTATTATGCTAATTTAGTCAACACTATTTTTTATTTATTTTGGTGTCTGGAGGCCAATTAGTTGAGACGACACATATAGGAGGACATATAGGAAACTCCTTATTCCTGGAGGACTTTCTACCTGCCAACATCCTGAAGAATAAACAAAATAAAATACTAGACTGAACTGATTTCTCCATTTCAACTAACTAGTTTATATAAGCTGGGCTGTAACATAAGGCCCCCAGGTTGGTTTGTTCTTTTTATTTATCATTTTGGCTACACAAGCCAGCAGAGCAGAGTGAGACACTGATGGTTATCTGGGCACATGACAAAGAAACACTTCCCCTTTAATCCACTGAGGCTTTGCCAGCTCTCTGAGTTCTCCTTCCTCCTCTCTCCTCTTTGATTGTGATCCTCTATGAGACGTCCATCCGTATGGCCCCAAGATCAGACCAGGGCCATGGGCCAGGTTTTTAGCTCACGTAAAAAAAACCTCTGCTTTATTTCATGTTCTACCACATAAATAATCAAATTTGGAAAAATAGTTTTCTTAATTTCGTATTGTGGAAATCCTACTGTGTGGTATATACAAGTGGAAGATGAATCATATATGGTATTCAAAGCTTAAACGGGTTTTGTCTTGGATTAATTTCCAAGGGTTTACAAAAGGAAGAGCTTTACCAGATTAACAGCATAAGAAGATAACTTTAAAACCTAGATATTATAGCAACAGAAAGCACCATAAAAGATGTCCGTGCTGTAGAAATGAAGATGAAGAAATATCCCATTCATTCGAGTTCTTACCAGCTGGGTGCTGTTGGTGACATAGTTCCAGACTATGGTGTCGCTGCCTGCTGTCTGTGCGCTGTACGTGGCCCTCAGCTCCACCGTCTTACCCTGGTTCACATCGATACTCGTTGGGGGCATCTGGGCCCATATGCCTGGATGGAGGAAGGAGGGAGGGAGGAGACCCGTTAGTGTGACCCATGTCTTCATCCACACTCACTATGAAGCTGAATGAATGGTATCTACTTTACCACACAATAATATCATTACATCAGTACTCATGCAAAAATGTCATGAGCTCACATGAGTGTTGGATCCAATATTATTCATAAGTAGAATGTTTTATCTTTATGGAAACTTTCAAGCACAGAATGCAGCACATAATGCAAAACAAGTCAGCAACAAAATCACCAAAAACACAAGTTAAAAGCATATTGACAAATGAAATGTTACAAAGAAACAGAAATTCTTTTTTGTGAGGGACTATTTAAGAGACCAGTCTGGGAGACTTGACATGCCGTATATAATATTTCAAAGCACAATTTCTAGAAACATGGTCCTTTGTGTTGATACATTAAAAACATTAAAAAGCCAAAAACATATACACAAAAAAACTGTTTCCGTTTTCAAGCAAAGGAACAGCAGGGCAGAGTTCCCTCTGGAAAAGACCACGTCAAAATATTTCATGTCGGTCTTCATTTAATTAACCACATGCCCAGTAAAACTGACCTCAATAATGGTGGTAATGCAGTAATTAGTTTCACTTGGATTGATCTCATTATTGCAGTTAATTTCAAATAGCTTGCATATCTACTTGACTACTGCATTTAGTATATCAAGGTTAAACTAAGAGCTAAATGAAAAACAAAGAAAAAGGAATCCTGAGGATGATAACTAGAAGCAACTGTATTATCTGGAGCAGCATGCAATAACCTAACCAGACTAAAATGTAGTGTGCATGTATGACCAGAGAGGGGCAGCAGAGGGCCAAAACACCTGTGCTACTCACAGAAACAATGATTACATTTTCTTTTCTTTTTTAAGTAGAATTTTATACACCCAGTATAGAATCATATAATGTGTTACTGGTCAGGCAAATAAGTGACCTTTTTCTTCATCAATTAACTCATCTAATTGATTCATTTTCTTTCTGTAATTTGTTTTCTCAACAATGCACATTTCTTTTCCACTTTGTGTAAAGAATGTCTCTAATTTTGGATTGCGTTGTTACGGAAAACTTTAATCTGCGCTCCCATCCCTGTCCATCCTATCAGGAAAACAGATAATCGGATAAGAGTAGAACGGAGGGTGACACTTCTCCCCTCTCGTAGCCTTCCACTGGACCTCCCTCCACCTCTCCTCCAGGCCCTTCAGAACTCTTACCCTTTAAAGGATTTTCCAGAGGTTCCCACATTGAGAGAGTCCCGTCTGATCCATCTCACAGGGAGCATCACCAAACCTTTTAAAGAACCGGTGGGATTTCTCTGTGTGTACTGTTGTGTGACTGGCATGACCTTTGTTGAAATGCTATAACAAAAAAACCTGGACATTTCTACTAATGGTACCCGTTGTCCAGTTGCCACAATTGTCGCTCCCAACAATATTTCTCCAGTGATAAAATCAAATGTACGCTACGTGTGAAGCTGTGTCCTGTCCAAACTGAGAGCTGAACTTGTCCACTGCTTCGGCAACAAAGACAACACTTGGAATATTGGTCTCAGGGAGCATGACTTCTGGTTAGTGAAGTTGTTAGTACTGAAGTAGTTGCCCCAGGCCTTCTGCCAATTGGGATCACCAAAGTATTTCAGATGTTTTGCTTCAAAAATACCCCAGAACAGTAAACTAGAAGTGTCCTGCTTGTTGCATTAAAGCTGGTAACACAATGATGAAATCGGCAGGATACCCGCTGATGAGAAAACCATCAGAATTGCGCAGATATGACTACCCATACCAGGAAATGACTCTCAAAAGCTTCTTGATGATGCATTTGAGTTTTTAACACTTTACAGAACGTGTGGCTGATTCTACCTTGGGGAAACACACTTCTGATCCATCCAAGATCCATGCAAATGAAGTCCTAATGATAGATGCAGAGGGGAGAAAGGGGATGGATGGAAAAAAGGTAAACAGAAAGAAAGAAAGGTGCAGAAAAGGAGAAACAAGGAAGTACAAGGAACCGAGACAAGGTTCATTGTGTAAATGACTCATTAGACCCTAAGAAGATTTGCCATAGCAGTGAGAAGTAGACCTCTTGTCTAGAGAGGTTCAGACTGATGGATGGATGGCTGGATCAGTGGACATGTAAAGATGACACAAAGAGGCTTACACATAAACGTAATGAGTCAGAGTGGAGGTAACATACACTACTGAGAGGCTGCTGCAAGTCTCCAGGAGAAGGATGCAAGGCTGGATGTACTGACTCAGAATAAAAGGCCGGGGTCATGAAAGACAACACAGCGTCAGTTTCACAAGGGACGCACAACAGCCTACGGGTCCTGTGTCCTGTGTATGGCTAATCCATCACCCATCCCAACAGCCGCTAGATACAATAAGATGTGTATAGTGAAACAAGGGACAAGTTCAAAAAACTGAAACAGGAAAAAAATCCACAATAAGTGAAATATGATGTATACAGATTGTAATACCTTCCTTGGTTTTGGTATCACATCACTTTCAATAACAGTCACCCTGTGTACTACGTCGCTTATTCTGACGCAATGCAAACACTCCGGAAAATGTAGTGTTTCTTTGTGCTAAGCTAAGTCTCCTGGCTATAGCTTAAGCTGTGACACATAATTAGGACCAGAAAGACACGCGGTTGAGGTGTTGCCTGCGAGTGCAGCATTGCGTAGATGGGTGCTCACTGTCGTGGACATGTAGGACAATTTGTAACCTGTAGTGTGCACCCAAGCCGTCACAGTAGGGATCACTCAGAGAGCATCATTTCACATTTTCACAGTAAATATGGGCCAAATGTTCAGCTCCTCATTAGTGTAGATGGGCTGCCCTTCATGATTTAGCGTGAACAGACAGCTGCATCCGCCACATAAAAATCTTGCCAAGTGCTGCTTTAAGAAGCTTTTCTGACAGAAATCTCTCCCTCTGATGAAAGCCCCCCCGTCACCCTCCCCCATGAGGAGAAGAGTAGTGAATGGAGGGATGGGAAACGGAGGCAGGAGAAATGAACAAGGCTACACAAGTTACACTCATAACATTCACCTTCACTCTTAATTTGGTCAGTGAGCCTTCATCTTTCAGGTCTGGAATCCACTCGGGAGGCTTCACCACCATGTTTTTTGAAATATTCCATGGGGACAGAGCAGCTGGGAGCCACTTTGCTCAGTATGTAGAGAACGGAAGGAGTAATGAGGTTTGGATGTGTCTCACTGGAGGGCATTGGGCAGTTTCATTAGGTTGTTGAGGTTTAACAATGCGCATCATAGTGGCTTTTAAAGGTGAATATGCACTCCTTATTGGACTCTGGTACTGAGGAAGGGTGTATTTGAACACAGCATACTATGCTGTTTCCAAATATACCCTTCCCTGCAGTACGTAATGAACTATAGAATAGATATATTGTGAGATGCAATCTACATTCAAATTCTTCCATTTCTCTCACTGCTGACCTGAAAAGCATGTTGTGGCAAGGCATTAGCTGCATAGTCAGAGTTGTTGTGCAGATGATGATGTCTGTTGCTTTTCATCTTGTTTGATATGTTAGAAACGGTTACATGAAGTTAATGTAGTTCATTTCAACCCTGGAGATTTGATAAGGATCAATAAATGGCCAATGCTAAATACAAATAGGGTAAGATGGTCGTGTTTTCCCACGCGGTGTGAAAAGCGAGTTGCAGAGAGTTCTGTAACCACCATCCCTCCCACTCCCACTCCTACTAGGTTTTATGCCCCATAACTCTCAATAACCATTAGCTGGACTGCACTTTAACAGAGTATAAGAGCCAAGTGTTAAGATGTAAATTAATAGTAGCAGTTAGTCATAAACGAATTGGTTGAATTACATGTTACATCTAGGTAGCAAAACAATGAGGCTGGGAAAGACTATGCTATTAGGAGGTACAGTCAGATGCAGCACTTTGGAGCTGGGATCAATGTTCTGCAATAGGAAGCACAGTTTCAAACTTTGGTCTAGTTCTAATGTACCTATAAGGACACCCGATTCTTGTGGTGAGAGTATGAACCTCAGAGCCAAGCGTATATTGTACACATGAGTAGGCTGGCGTTCTGCGAGTGCTCTTCTCGCAGATGAAACGTTTGCTCTGTGTGTGTGTGTGTGTGTGTGTGTGTTTCTGTATGTGCAAATCTCCTAATTGCAGGAAACACATCAGATTTAGCCTGTTTACTCCAGGCCTCGCTCTAGATAAAGCAGAACCCCAGCAGCGTCCGATGGAGTTCCTCCTTAATGTTGAAAAAATGGGTGGTGGTGTCAGTTGCTTCCTCCGAGAGCGTTATCAGCATCTTTGAGTAAACTCTAGTGGGAAGGGGTGTAGTATATGGAAAATAGGAATGCCAAAAGTAAGACGTTGTGTTGCTTTTTTGCCACCACATTCCAATTTTCAAATAAACGCCTTCTTAACCCTGAAAACGCCAGACAGAAAAAAACAAGACAATATTATCTGGATGATCAGCGTTGACGCAAAGATGTCCCGTGGAGGACAACCGACTCCTCTCTCTGGAGACTGGGTTGAGACGTCAGACCTTCTCCCTTAAGGAGATAAACTACTCCTGGGACAGCTTATCCCAGTTTCACCACATCATCAGTTAGAGAGAGAATATCAGTGAGCTCCACTAGCTAATAGAGCAGTTTCACGTTGTTGTGCCAATATGCCAAAATCTGGGGTGTTCCAGAAGCTTTCAGGCAGAGAGAACTTCAGCTTCTCTCACAGTGCTGCCAATAAGCTGCAGCTCTGCTTCCTTCTTTAGGAGCGTTGCATGTACTTACATATGCAGCCGTCTTGGTAAACATTATACAGTATGTAATAACTGGTGCTGAACACCTAATGTAATATTGGGACACTTCCACATAGTGATGTTTCACTTTCTCAACAAGTAGACACATTGAAAACATGAAAAGGAGCAAATGCCGATAAAATATATCTTTTTAACCATACATAAATAATTCAAAGAACGTTGAGCTCTTCATTCCCTTAAGGCAGTGGTTCACAGCCTGTTGTCCGGGCCCCTTTTAGGCACACTTGAGTCTGCAAATAAAGCTTTTTTTTGAAGATATATTCAATGTCCTATTGAGTTGAATTAATTAAAGTATTTTTCCAACGATTTGTTAATCTTTTTAGATGTGACTGAAACCGTTTAGAAATTCTATACCCGAGGTGATCACGACGCACATCAGAGACCAAAAGGTTAAAAATGCCACGGAGGCAGCTTCTTTGGCGGCTGACTACGTGTTGACGCACAAGCAGAATTTCGGGCCGTGGCATCCTCGCCGTGCTGGCTCTAGTGAGAGTGCTGAAGTCGTAGGTGTATCCTGGTTATCAGCCGTTTAAACCTGAGACAGGGGGGCCCGCCATAGGGAGTCCAGGGAAACACAGGGCGTTCTGTTCCAGTTCGGAGAATGGGGATGAATGTTTTTTCTCAGTTTCACGGGAGGACCTGAAGGTTGGGAAAAAGGCTGATCCGTCTTTGAGGGGTTTGTTTGAGCAGGTGCTTCTTGGGGAAAAGGTGTGAAATAAGTGGTGAACGGTATTGCCAGTCAGATTCAGAGAGTCTGCCCCGAAACTGGCTCATGATGAATCTTGTCACTTGGGGGCCAGCAAGATTGTGTTCTACGGCATTTCTTTTGGTCACATATGAAAAAGGATGTTGCTGCTTACATCAGAGGGAAAAAAAGGGGAAAAAAGAAAGCAGGGAAATGGTCGTTGTTTAGGATAAGTAGAAAATGATATGTGTGTATTGGTTTGGAACCCAGCTATTTATGGAGGGGGATGTGACAGCCCTTTGGTTTTGAGCAGGGCCTACCGTGTGTCTGTGTGTTGGATGTGTCCCTTTGTCCTGTCTTGCAGGTCCATTGGGAGCACCCGGCCAGTCTTCCAGTCCGCCTAGCCCTCACTCTTTTGATTTTGGGAGAGCCTCTCAACGACCATCTTACCCTATTTTTGTTATGGCCCGAGAGCCAGCTTTTCTTCAGATATAAGTAGGGAGGGTTTCAAGGACATCAAAAAAGCCCCAATATCAGATCCTTAAAGGACACTTCATCCTTCACCAAGCAACTGGTCAGGTTCATCATCTGAGAATCATGACTTAGACACCCATTTGATTGGACACAGCGAGTCACATCCTGGCCTTATGACCGTTCTCGGCCATTTGCAGACTTTAAAATTAGAATAGTGCTCAAGCTGCGACTGATGACGAGTCCACGTAAACAAAAGTACACACATATTGAGGAAGGGCTTCACACTCACAGGGAAAAGACACCAGGGCAGGAAGTGACGTTAACCCAGGAACACGAGTGGCAGGAAACAGGAAACAAACCCACACACTGACACAACTAACCTGCTGAATGTCTAATGTTGTTAGAATCTTTCTTTTATTGGGTTTTTTAATGTTTGGAACGTTTCCGTATCTCCTCTCCTTCACATAGTACTGCCACCTACTCCCCTCCCGCCAGCTTACAGATCAACGTCTCTCCCTCCTGATTCACGGCACACCTCTCCAACCACTCAACGTGTAAGGTAAAAGAGCTCTTTAAGAGTAATGCTTAGTTAATCATTTATATAGAAACACTGAACTATTTTATATGTAGCGCTGAATTATTAAGTCACATCTACATTCACATCTCCACCACATGCACAAGCTGCTTTGACTTGCACCCTTTACCTCTGACGTGTAGAGATGTTTGTGTGAATATTTAATAGCGCACATTAAGAACAAACTAGCCAACAAGCGTGTCCACTTTAAACTAGAATCGCCTCGCCTCGTATGGCTCAAACAACTTGTCGTGGACATATCGTTTCTTATTAACCTTTTATTTAGAAGTCCAGGCTGATGTTTGTGCCAAAAAGAAGGAAAAAATTCCGTCGGAGCAATCCTGAGATGATGCCTACTAGAGGGCCAGTGGCCCCGGCCCTAAGCAGCCCAGACGCCTTACTAAACAATACACACCACGCAGTGCAAAAATAGCCACTTAGAAAAAGGTGGGGAGCTTTTGGTGGTACATTACCTTAACAAAATGATTTTTATATAATGATCTTCTTGGGCATTTATATCTATTTCTGTCTAAAACTCACATACTCCAAGAGAAAACCAAGCCACAAATGTTGGAAAATAGAAACCCAACCCAGTCTGGGAGAAGTCAAAATGTCCAGGTATCCTATTAAAAGGAGATTTTTTTTCCTCCACTAGGGGGCTGTGTCTGTCATTGTGACCCCCCCCCTTCCTCCTAAACACCTGGTATCCTCTACTCACCTTCACAGAGAATTCATGCAGCAAAAGAATCCTCACTTTTAGTTTTTCTTCTAAATTTCACAATTTTTATGAAGAGCGTTGGTGCTCACTGACACACACACACACACACACACACACACACACACACACACACACACACACACACACACACTCACAAACAGGGCTCAGGGCCAGAAGTTGAGGCAGAACCCATCATGTGGTAACTGCGAGTATCATTCTTACAGTATAATCAAAGGGGGAAATACAGCAGTGGGACAGTTAGAAAGGAGAATGTGTCATCTTTGTCCTCGAGCTGCAAAACTACAACCACTCGTCAGATGAGCGAGAGAGAGAGAGAGAGAGAGAGATGTATCTGCTTAATTGGGGAAGCAGAATTGTGTGTGAGTGACACAACCCACCCACACAAACCCTCAAATATGTCTTTGATACAAAGCTTGAGTTTGTGACAACAACATGTATAGATTATGTATCTATGTACCATTCTGTGGCCCTCGCAGATTGTATGTAATATTTATCTTCATCCCTATTTTCACCCACAGATGATCATAAAACTGGCCTCATTAATGCTTACTTGTGGCATTCACTGATGAAGAATTGATATTTTTCTTCCAAAACAATTAGTGAGATTGTTATTTATTTTCAAAAACTACTTTTAAGCTAGTTTAAAGGTAAACGTTGCTGTTAGTGAGTTAAATTGGCAAAGAATGAAGTTGGCTTTATAATGAAACGTGCCTGTTCCTCCATGTACCCTGACGGATTCGGGTCGGTTCCATAACAATAACTACCTTTTCTTTCCCGCTATCAACATGGAGCTGGTGATGTCCCCCCTTTTGTCCCCTCTGAATTACAACAACAATCACTAGATGCTTTGCCCTGACATTTGGTGCAGAGCTTCATGGCGCCACCAGTAGGTCCCTGGGTGGATTGTGCAGACATGATGAATCCTCATGACCTTATTAGCCGTGTGCTGATTACATTGTTGGTAAGCAGGCTACATCATCAGACCATAATAGGAAATACCTACTACTATACCAACAGCCTGTCTATGTTAGACTCACATCCCTCCCTCACACAGAGGAAGGACCCATAAGGCAACATCGAGGCTGAACAGTCACATTTCCTGGCCATTCTCTCGCATCAACATATTGTTTGAGGCTGTTCAAACCCTACCAACTAATGGACTAATGGAAAGTGTAAAACATATCAATAACTCTGTTTGCCAACCTCCTAACCACATGAATAGGGTGCTCGCTTGTATCACAAACAAAGGACTGCAACAACCCAACACAACCATGTATAGTCATGTGATCATAATCCCACAAACAGTGTTTACACGATCCCTGTCTCCATTGCACTGTTGTCATAATCCCATCACGATGATGAGTGCTGTAATAAACTAATACTTCTAAACTAATACTCCTTATAGCTGAGAAACACGGAACCGTTCCTTCGTGTTCTTTGTGCTTAATAACACCAAATTCATTCTCATAACCCTGTCCTCACATCTTTATGCAGCAGCACTCATGCACCAGTGTGACGTGCAAGTTTCTCATATCAGCTTTGCCGAGAACAGGAACAGAGCGCTTTGGTTAACTGGAGCAGCCGTCAATCTGATTGAGACGCCATGAGAACTGCTGCGAATCTGTCAATGCCAGAGCTCCAGGCTCTTATTGAACGGATAATAAAAAGCCAACCCTGTCCATCCAACAATATGAGTCTTATCAGGCAACTGACACAATGGCACGTCGATTCAAATCCAGCTTTAAACTAAAAAAGTGTTCCCCGCAGACGCGGCTCTAGTTTAACACCAAAGAAGTGCTCTGTCTTCATTGATTAGAAGTGGGGCTCCGTGTCCATGCAAAAATAAAGTAGCAAAAGTTCACATGGTCTACAAAAGGGATATAACCAATCAAAGCGAGCGTCACACCCAGCTCCACACACTCACACATACACATTTCCTCTGCATTGTGTGGAAGACCGGGGGGAGGAAAAAGCTGGGCGGCCTGATAGCGCTGGGATGGAGCGTTATTCTGGGATTGGCCTGTTTGTCTAATGTCAAAGTGAAGTCCAGCAGTTGGGGGCAGACAGGAAGTAGCCAACTCTGAGACTCCATCTGCCTTCAGCACATTCCCTGCTGGCTGACTGCTCCCACATTTCAATACTGAGTCTTTGACCCACACTTACAACAAGTTGTTCATTTGACAAATTGCAATGGATGAAGATCAAATACCATTATGAATGCGAGATTAGAGAAAGCTCATGGTTTCAAACATAAAGAATTATTCTTTACTCATATCTAAGAAAAGCAACTGCATTACCTACGGGTGGGAAGTAGGTCTGCAATAACAGGACGTTGGATTCAGAGGTCCAAACTCCTAAGAGCAGGTGGACGTTGCTCTGTTATTGGGCAACTCGTCACACACCAGCAGTGGGTCAGTGGACGCCTCTTCAAACTATGAAGCGCTACGCACCGCACATTTGAAAACATAACGGATGAAGAGCTAATCACATGATTAGCGGTAACCGACTCTTCATCCAATACATGTGATTCACATATTGGATTGTGTTTATGTCCCTCTCACCCCGGACATAAACTATTTGTGCCCCATCCATCTGGCATGAGGCTGAGGTCCATCAGGACTAAAACCTCCCGCCACACTAACAGATTCTTCCATTCCATTCCATTCCATGTATTCAATTCAATTCATTTTATTTTGTATAGCCCAAAATCGCAAATTACAAATTTGCCTCAGAGGGCTTTACAGTCTGTACACATGCAACATCCTCTGTCCCCAAACCCTCACATCGGCACAGGAAAAACTCCCCAAAATATGAAAAAACCCTTCAATGGGGAAAAAAGGGAAGAAACCTTAGGGAGAACGTCAGAGGAGGGATCCCTCTCCCGGGATGGACAGACTGCAATGGATGTCATGTGTACAGAATCAACAATGTAAAAGATGTCTGTCTGACATATTATGGCAATAAACGATTCCTGATACACTTTTAGTGTATCATAGTAGGTCTGATTAGTTGTGGGATTTGCTTTGTTAGGTATAGGCAACACAAGTCCTTGGCTAGGCTGGAGAGGAGATTGTGATTTGAGGTCAAAGTAGCTCCATTTAAAAAAGTGTTATGTGGACAGCCTAACCATTCTTCCTATGTGCAGTGTTTTGAAGTTGTTGAAGAGAGTGGAGGAGTGGAGTAGTGTGTGAATTTAGGAAGGTTAAAGACCAGTCCAGCTGCTGTATTCTGGATGAGCTGCAGAGGTCGAATGGCGGTAGCAGGGAGACCTGACTAAGAACAATCTTTGGACATCATTCAATTGAACTTTCAAGTCATGTGACCTTGGTCAAAGTCACGTATAACTATTTTAAGGCGCAACGGCTTCAAAAATCATTGAACAAAACGTGTGACCATCATGAATTGTATTTCTAATGTACACTCACCGGCCACTTTATTAGGTACCCCATGCTAGTAACGGGTTGGACCCCCTTTTGCCTTCAGAACTGCCTCAATTCTTCGTGGCATAGATTCAACAAGGTGCTGGAAGCATTCCTCAGGGAGTTTGGTCCATATTGACATGATGGCATCACACAGTTGCCGCAGATTTGTCGGCTGCACATCCATGATGCGAATCTCCCGTTCCACCACATCCCAAAGATGCTCTATTGGATTGAGATCTGGTGATTGTGGAGGCCATTTGAGTACAGCGAACTCATTGTCATGTTCAAGAAACCAGTCTGAGATGATTCCAGCTTTATGACATGGCGCATTATCCTGCTGAAAGTAGCCATCAGAAGTTGGGTACATTGTGGTCATAAAGGGATGGACATGGTCAGCAACAATACTCAGGTAGGCTGTGGCGTTGCAATGATGCTCAATTGGTACCAAGGGGCCCAAAGAGTGCCAAGAAAATATTCCCCACACCATGACACCACCACCACCAGCCTGAACCGTGGATACAAGGCAGGATGGATCCATGCTTTCATGTTGTAGACGCCAAATTCTGACCCTACCATCCGAATGTCGCAGCAGAAATCGAGACTCATCAGACCAGGCAACGTTTTTCCAATCTTCTATTGTCCAATTTCGATAAGCTTGTGCAAATTGTAGCCTCAGTTTCCTGTTCTTAGCTGAAAGGAGTGGCACCCGGTGTGGTCTTCTGCTGCTGTAGCCCATCTGCCTCAAAGTTCGACGTACCGTGCGTTCAGAGATGCTCTTATGCCCACCTTGGTTGTAACGGGTGGTTTTTTGAGTCACTGTTGCCCTTCTATCAGCTCGAACCAGTCTGGCCATTCTCCTCTGACCTCTGGCATCAACAAGGCATTTCCGCCCACAGAACTGCCGCTCACTGGATGTTTTTTCTTTTTCGGACCATTCTCTGTAAACCCTAGAGATGGTTGTGCGTGAAAATCCCAGTAGATTAGCAGTTTCTGAAATACTCAGACCAGCCCTTCTGGCACCAACAATCATGCCACGTTCAAAGTCACTCAAATCACCTTTCTTCCCCATACTGATGCTCGGTTTGAACTGCAGGAGATTGTCTTGACAATGTCTACATGCCTAAATGCACTGAGTTGCCGCCATGTGATTGGCTGCTTAGAAATTAAGTGTTAACGAGCAGTTGGACAGGTGTACCTAATAAAGTGGCCGGTGAGTGTATATCCATGCAGTAAGAAACAACGTCAACATGTGAACCACTACAAAAAGCACCATCTGGACCCATCAGTAATAAATATGCTCCTTTCGGTTTGACCTGTGACTGCCCGGCCTCCCTGGGTTTATCATGCCATTTAGAAGAGGCAACATTTCCTGCAGTTATTCAGGACACAGAAAGCACAAGAAGGGGGTGGACAGATGGACGTGAGTATCATGCCACACGGCATGTGTCAAACACACACACACACACACACACACACACACACACACACACACACACACACACACACAGATACAGTAAAGACATTTGCCATTTGACCAAGGAGTCACTCAAAGCTGTGGAGATCAATCTGAATGATACGTACGGATGACATGTGACGTGATCTTCTCAGGACACCGTTACGCTCCCCTCCTCCTGCTGCTAGAGTATGGTGTTTGTGTGAAAGACACACACACACACACACACACACATGTAATGAGTGTGTTGACATTTATAAACCCAACAGCCTTGACCCTGTGAAACTGGTTTTAATTGTATTGCTTAAATCAAAAGATGGGAAACAACATGGTGTGACGTGACTCCGTCATGTCAGAGAAGACGGATGGAGACGCTTCGTCCCCGGTGGCAGTGTGTGGGTGTGTGTCAGTGGACACCATTAAAGAAATGTGGTGGCATGGTTGGAGGTTGACAGGCGGTTAGGTGAAACCAGAAAATATGAGACGGTGAGGTACGGAAGGCTGTAGACAATGGCGGCATGAATGGATGACGAGCAAACAGCGGCGTGTACCTCGGCGTGGTGAGGGTTTCTGCTGTGGTGCAGCATGTGTTGTGTATGTGTGTGCAGCTGCTCTGTTACCCTGGCATCACACGGCCTCCATCATGTATCAGTGCTGCTTCCATCAACGGACTGAGGTTAACCGATCGCTCACGGTGACCATTGATCATCGTCCTGAACTTTTCATTTCGACTCGACAAAATGCTTTCATCACTAACTGGAAGAGAGGTGATGGGATTTCTGCCGACCCTCTGGGGAGCAGCACGCTGCTAGAGACGCGGGAGCAGAAGAAGAAGGACGTGGTTTTTTGGAAAGATGAAAGCAGTTTGTCTGGCACTGAAGGAGCCGACGAGATCCGTAGTGACGCCACTTGGTCCTCCCATGGTGCAATGCACATGCTGCACTCGGTCCACCTCCCCCTCTGTCAGAACTAGCAAGCGCAGATGTTGATGTTTTGGTGTGTACATCTTAGCTACCTCCCTTTGTCAGGTATCACGTGTGCAGCACAGACACACTCTGCTCATCTCCATCCAAGTTCTACAGCTTCCTCTTATTACTTGTATTGAAATACTTTCTTCAATCAGTCATGAATACCCTGCAGTCTGTTTGAATTCTTTGTCCACAACAAAAAAGAGGCAAAAATGATGGACTGGCTACATGCGAGATGTCAAATAGGTGGCCAGAGCTGATTTGATTAAAAATGGTAACCTGCTGGCCAAATGGGGACAGTTGCTCATCTCAGTATTGGTTAGCATGCTGGGGCTGAGTGCTTTGTTCTTGGAGGCCACGTGAATCGGCTTACCAGGTGGCATTTTTGTTAATGTTGAATCTTCAAAGAAACCTCTGACTTATCTTATATTTTCTCTTAAGATACGACTATTTAGTGTTGAAAACTGCAGTATTGAAAGCCTCGTCCTGAACACCCTTGAAACAAACTCAAAGAAAGCGAGAGGGGGATGATGCTTGGAATCAAAGATAAGGGCTCAGCAGGGAGAGAGGGAAAGGCATTTGTCTTCTTTTGACACAAATACTGATAAGGAGTGGTTGTGTTCGGCGTGGTAATCCTAATAGAAGCTATAGGACGATCTAAAAATGCTAATGTGAAAGAAAGTGGTGGAAACTGCGTCCTTGATTGGAATGTGTCCAGAAACAGAAGTCGGCTTTTTAGCAATGATAAAAGAAACACTGGAACAATAGCGCTAGCAACAAGAGCAGGTGGAAACAATGTGGGTGAAAAAAGAGACGCATGGTTATGTTTGGATAAGTTGTAAAAAGACACCGAGGGGTGGACTCCGTCAAATTCTCAGAAAGAGTCTCATCCACATTGTGTCATAACAATGACATACTCAGTAAACATTTTGGCACAACCACATAGCACATACACATGTAAACTGTACTCCAGCATCTTAAAGAGGATTACTGGTAAAGGTCAGAGTGTAAATACACTGTTCCTGTTACAAAGGTTAGTTAGTTAGCATATTTCCTATAATGCTCAGTTAACATATTAGTAATGCAGTAATATTTGTCAGGATTTTGTTCACAGACAGGATGACTGAATCGCAGATTCACAGAAAGAAACCAAAAGGCTTAGTGGCAAACGGGGCCGAGATACAAAGGCAAACCACGCAGTCACCAACAAGACTCACCGACGTTCATTCATGAACCCACAAGGAGACCCAGGACCAGGTGATTAGACACGAGGAAACAATCACGCATTACAAACATTGTAGTTGATAGAGTTATTGCTTTAGCTGGTTTTATCCACGACTTGTAGAAGTTATTTTGGCATGTATGTTCTTTGTCTGGATTTCTAAAACAAACTGTTGCTTAATGGGTTAAAGTAGCAGCTTTTAGCTGTGACACTCTAAATCATTTGAATGTCATCGTCTTGTTGCATGATGTATACGGACATAACCTCATTCTTCATCATTTTTATCTTTATTATGCTATTATATTTTATAATAATATCAGATAATATTTAGACTTGTGACAAACATGTAGAGTGATGAACTGAGTGATACACTCAGTCACCCTCAGAACATCTTGTCTCTCCTCCTAATAGAAGACATTGCAGATCTTAATTAAAATAGAGAACATGGGGACGTGGGGCGGGGGGGGGGGGGGGGGGGCATCAAAAGCAAACAAAAGAGCTCTGGAAAGACTGGTAGTAACAAGCAAAGTGCACTGGCCCCAAAGAAAAGTGTTATTTTCTGATATCCCCTCCAGCCTCAGTGCAATAGAAACCACTACAGTGGACAGCCAGTGACTGAGTCACACAAAGATGAAGCCATCAAAGGTGGGATATTTGCTGGGTATTAGCCTCAAGACACAGCAAGAAAACCAAAGTAACAGTCTCCGTACGTATTCATGACTAGTTATCAAAAGGCTACTTGCGGACAGATTATTCTAAGGGACATCCATCTCCGATAAAGCTTGGAGGAACTGTTAACAGAAAAATACCCATTTGCTCTCTGCTGGCAGAGGGCCTAGAGTCACAACACAGACCAAAGATAGACATTTCAGGCTGTCTATATTACAGAAATATCTTTACAAAACAACTTGTCTCGGCTTTAAGATGTTTGAACTCTTGTGGGGTTCTGATGAACAACATGAAAGTAAAAGAAGGAAAGGTTATGTTGTCTATGAAGATCACACATAAGTTGAATATTAAGGGGTTTTTTTTTCTCTAGTGAGGGACTGTCTGTGTTTTCTACATGACTTAATAGTGCCATGTTGGTCCAGAAGAGTGGAAGGGACCAACCAAACACTGGTTCTGGAGAGAGCCTTACACGGGGCAGGTATTAAGGTCTTTGCAATCTACAACCCCACAGCTAGATGCTGCTGAATCCTGAACTCCAATGAACTTCAAAATGCCTTGATCTCATAATATAAACCACTTCTGTTCCTCTCCAGCTCGACAGTTGACTTTATCAGCGAGTCAAGGGGATTTTGTGGTTGTCACAAATAGTTTTGGCAATAAACATAAAGCTTATCTGTGTTGACTGAGATCCAGAGCCAAGTCCTTTGGTCCTTTGAGTACAGGGGAAGGTATGGCTCATACTGAATGGAATAATCAGTGTTCCAGCCATAATGTATGAAATGTGTATTATAATAATAGCAGTTGTGCCACCTAATTATATAGATGTGGGTGTTGTGGCCTGCAGGGGGTTGGGGTTAGCTTGGTCACAACAGGCATTATTGAAAACAGTAAAACAATGAATTCCAGGGAGAAAATTCCATCTTTATGTTGTAAATATTGTTGTTGCCGGAGAGGATATGATTAGCCTACTACAGCCCCCCATACCTAATCCCTAATGTTTGCTTAATATCATAGGTTGGTGTCCTGTTTCTTCATAAATTTGCATACGCAGGTAGTTTTGATTAAATCAGTGCTCAAAACCCACCTGTTCAAACTAGCTTTTTCGTAAACCCCCTTTTTTGTTTTTTTCCCCTATGTAAAGCGTCTTTGAGTGTCCAAAAAAGCGCTATACAAGTTCGATTTATTATTATTATTATTATTAAATCCTCCTCCTACACTTTTATTGCTGCTATTATTCCTAAATGGGCACAACAGCTTGATAGTGGCTTTTTCATTTGAATTAAGATCCCAGAGCTATCAATTGTATTTCTTTCTCCACGATGAGTTCCATTTATATTATAACATGTTCATCAATTTTGACAGTTCCCCATAAGGACAAGTAAAGTTTTAGTTGTAACATACAGATATATGTAGGTCAATTGCATTTAGCACTTGTACAGTACAAGTTCCATTTAAATGTCTATTCATAAACTAACTGTGATGACACATTCAGTGCATTAGTTTTATGCATTATGCATTCAAACATGGAGACATCATTTCCTCCCACTGAGGAGACAATCAGCATATGTTCACCTAGGTCCCATGAAGGGGAGTTTGATTGTGATGTACGGGCAGCTACAATCCTGAATAGAGTGGAAAGTTAAGTTAAGAGAGGTCTTCTGCTATTTGTTTACTTTGTGGACAGGAAATACTTGACGCGGAATGTTTGGCCTAGTATGAAGATCATTTATATCATGACATTTAAGACAACGATAAAAGAGTTTCAGGCTGAAGCTGAAGCCTTTTAAATACTTCCATTATTGATATTTAAAACAGCTGTATTAGCTTTCACTGCAAGGATGAATAACAGCATTTTGGATCAAATACATGATTGTACTTATTTCGGTTCAGTACAGTAGGACATGTCTTGCTTTAGTCATTAATATGTCTGGCTGAGTCGAAGGACTAGCGATTTTTCAGAGAATTGAGTGAGTGTGTGAGTGTGTGTGTGCGCGTGCGACATAAAAGTGTGTGAACAGAGGTGCTGGCATGGTAGCTCTTCCTCTCATCTCTGCTGCACTCACAGTTGATTGGGTTAGATGGCAAAGCGGCGAGGACTTTGTGCTAAGCCTCAACACTCCTAATCCTATCAGCGTTCAAAGGCAGCGATAAAGGTAAGGCTCCCCCAAAGAGACAGGCACATCTGGCGCCGGGATGGAGGGACGGAAGCAGCAGACGGACTGGGAGTGAGACACACACACACACACACACACACACACACACACGCGCATGAAGAGACACGGAGCCGTGCACAGACTTCCACCTGCTAACACGTGTCACCTAACTAATGAAACATATAAAAGGGGTTTGACAGTAAAGGTGTCACTGATGGGAATCAGACTCACGGTTAGAAGTATGACTTACTAGGCTGAGCCCTATCAATCATTGAGCATGCTGTCTGTCATCCAGCAGCTCGCCGTTTTAATGAAACGAGTGTTGTGTACTACAGCGACGGATGATGCCATTCGATGGAACAACTTTAAATGGTACAAGAGTACCAAGTGTGCAGCCATGCTGGAATGCTCGGTGTGTAGGAGGTGAGGTGGTTTCATTTACCTCTGTAACACGCTCTGCGTCAAAGCTACGGCCAGTTGTTTACCACTTGGCAGCGTTACTGTACACAACCAAAATAAACTGCAATACCCTCCATATCTGGAGTACCCTTCTGCAGGCAACATCAAAATGGCATTTCATAGGAAGTGGTGTTTCATGTCTGATATGTTTAAAAGTGTCCATGTTAGTGTTACATTTCCTTTGGAGAACATCAGTCAAAAAATTAAAAAAAACACACTTTCAGTGATGCAAGTGATTAATAACTTTGGTTCTATCAACGCTGCCGTCTGGAGAAGATGTGGAGATTCCACTTTTCTCTGCCAGATCTTCCGTGTTTTGGGTCATCTGAGAGCTGCAGCAGTCTAACACGTGATAAAATAATTAACAACGTTAATTAATTCATGCAATAATAACGTGTTAAGTTGCACAGTTCATTTACAACGAATCCAAACTCTGGGTCGAGTCCCAGTTTTCCTGTGCACCTAGTCCCCAGAGCTCTGAGACACCAAACAGAAAATATTGGCATGCTAAAGGCTAATGGAAACGTATTTGGTGAAAAACTAATAGGGTTCTGCTGGAGAAATGTCAGTGTTAATCGGAAGATGTTGCTCCATGAAAAGTCAGCCAAAGTTATTCAATTTCATCAAGCCAGCATGAACATCTGAACCAAATTCCATGGTTATTATAATTATAATATCAGAGATAATGCTGCAGCTTGATCTTAGTTTTATCTTTTGCGTATGTTGGACTAATGTCCTTGTTTGATCCTCACAATGAGAAACATTAACACCATCTTACGTTACCACATGCAGGGCTAAATACCCGGGCTTGGACCATCACCAGGTGAGCTCCAACAGGTAGCGCTGTTGATGGGATGTGTTCTGTCAGCATGAGCAGACTGCCTATCTGCTAGTGTGGCCTGAACGCAGAGGCAAGAATGGGAGTGACCTCCCCCACACTGCTGGATGAGAAAGCAGCAATAAAACAGGCTTGTACAACTGTCTCTACCTTCAGATCAGGCAATAGGTCAACATCCAGGAGTATAGACGTCATCACGTACTCCTGGAAGCTCACTCGTTCACAGGCCGTTTGGCATTAGGTGTTTGGTCAATGACGGCAGCACTCAATGCTAATGGCTTCTTACCTGTTAGAGCATACTTGGGCAAACTACGGTCCGCGGGCCATGTACGGCCACTTGGGCTTTTTAAGCCGGCCCGTTGAATACTGGTACAACATTGTCCAAATTCATTCAGCCTTAGCATTAGCCAGCGTTTCAGTTGATGCCACTAGTGGGGGCACTTTTTTAATGTGCTCTGGTCTATTCCCTTTAATAGATGCTTTGCCCCCACATTGAACCCTTCTCTAACAATGAGTGGAACAAGGAAAAAAACAGTCCACAGTGAGTGCCGACTGTTCGATGAGTGGACAGCCAAATATTGTTTCACTGTAGCGCGATCAAAGGTTTATCTACCAAGAAAGGGAGGCGGTTTTGATAGAGTATGATATCAGAAACTCGTCATCCTTATAAGAGCGAGGGGACTTCAGCATCGTCAATTGATTCAATTCCTTGAGGAAAGTGATCACCAGCACTTGTTTTATCACTTTCTTGTTGACCAGTGTGGGAGCTGAAAAGGGAAATCGGCTCCACCTACGTCATGTCAGTGAGACGTCACACCACAGATCCCAATTAACTGATGAACACCTCAGATCTGTGCTGAAAATGACTTCAGCCAAACTGACACAGAGCTTTGATATACTGGCAAAAAAAGGTCCCACTGAAATTAGATGTAAGTTTTCTTTTTTGTTGGGTAATTGCTTTTTTACTTCTAATTTATAGTAGTTCACACAAACACTCTTCATCAATCAGGTACTGGACCGGGCTCTCCTTATTATCTCCTTAAAATTTGAAAACTCACTGTGCCCCTGAGCAGAAAACCTTATATTGTGTGTATTATTTCTTAGAATTATTACTGTTAATAGGTTTCTACGAGTCACATTAGTGACAATGTCCATAAGCTCTCAAGATTTACACTTTCCTTTATTAAATGTACTTTTTCATATATATGTATATATATAAATTTGGGAAACTATGCTTAATTTGCCCTTAAAATAATGTAAACATGCAAACATCTGTTATATGCATCTCCACAAGCTCCTGCGCACCATTTTGTGGTATTTTCATGAACATGTTGTCCAATGTCAAGCTAATGATCAAAGTTAACCAAACAGACCCCTCCTCCATTTCAGTAGTCTGCTGGATAATGACCATCTTCTACACAAACACTCCATCCTCAGTACTTTTCTTCTCTAAGAGCCTCCCTTCTCTAAATCGAGCCATTGTATGCGCCGCAGACCGCTCCGCTACCCAGAATCCCCTGGCACAATGGACAATGGGGTCCGATTCCAGTTACCAACCAACTGGTACACCTGCGCACATGAGAAGGAACCGGAGACAGGTCGCACACACTCTCCCCGCCATGTCAGATCCCCCCCAGGCTCTCTTCTACCTCAGTGGGAATCAGGTTGCTGGCCGGATGGGCGTGGTGGGACCCGCTAAAACCACCTTACACACCCGTCACCCACAAAAGGTCACAAAGTATTGATCTGTGTTTGCTGAGCAGCTGAGGTCTGCCCCACAATCAGCCCATCCCCGGCATTGGTTGTTGTTTCCTGCCCCCCACCACTACAATACAGGCTGTTATCCCCCAACAGCCTTTTGTGCTATGATGTGCAGAAGGCAACATGTATTTATTTATTTTGATGGCCAAGCCTTATCGGCGCGATTGATCGCCACGGGGCTGGAACTGGTGCTGGAGGGAGGGGAGAGCGACGACCGGAAGGAGGAATGTGCTGGATGGCCTTATCTGGGAGCTCCAGGCCTCTGTGACGGGAAGTGAAGGCCAGGAGGGGAAAGAGGAAGCGGGCCTGGATGCAACGCGAAAACACACACGTATATTTGAGCACACACACAAGCACAAAGCATTTCCTGCCTAATAAACAATGCTGGATAGATAGAGAACTCCCATATTTCTCATCTCCTGTCTGGGAGTTCAGTTTGATCTCCCAATTTATTTGCTCCCTTCACTTTCTCTCTTCCTATAATGCTGGGTCCTTATCAGAAGGTGTGAGGAATAATGGAATGGAGGCGGGGGGCATAGGGAAATTTCAGCATTATGGAGATTGTAGTCCAGTGAATATAAAAAGACCAAACTGGAGACAAAAGGGTTGAGTGCGACCTGTACATGAGAACTGTGGCACTAGGCAAGTCTTAGCATTCATTGCATCCTTCTTCAAAGCAGCTTTTTACTCGGCTGAATTGTGGAGCTCGACCTTTTTTAGTGTGTTCACATCGCTGAGCACGAGCTCAAAGCACTAAGATGTTTCCAGCTAGCATGTAGTAACTTAATGGCCACGTTGAATAAATGAATACATAAGTAATTAAGTAGTGGTTATCTTTGTGTCAAGGCTACAGGATGCAGAAAATCAGGACCAAATATGTCCAACTAGCACAGAACTCTGACAATCCTCTTCTCGATCTCTCTATGTTATCTGTGGGGAAGGATCAGTGTGTCTCCCATGTTATTCGTATATATCTGCTGCTACATCTAATGTGTCCTCCGTTAGTTCATGCTACATCCTTCCACCAGGTTTCAAGGAAGTCAGGCTGACCATGTTTCTGTAACCCTGCAGACAAACAAACCTCCACCTCCTCGGTGGAGGACATAAGAGCCATGACTGTGCCCAAAAGTACATCTTTTTAGTCATCAGGTATGGTGTTAATCACCCTTGACATAATGATTGAAATAGGACTTCATTCTGTAACAAGGTCATTATTACTGATTTAATAGGTTTATTTTATCATAAAATACCCGTTACACCGTTTTAAAAAAGTGCCTCATAGTTGAGTTTTTAGAAACTAACTTTACTTCTCATATAAACTAATACCTGAGTAACTGAGTGCTTTGAGATATGGCAATAGCTCTTCTTTTATTAAAAATGGCCTTAAAGATTTATTCCAACAACTTCACTAAATCCCGTCCAGCCCTAATCTAGGTTATTAGGCTGCGTAGGAAACTGCATGCTGCAAGCCGTTACAGTAGCAGTGGCATAAAGCCGGAAAACACACACACACACACACACACACACATTCATGAACCATGTGCACATCAACACGTCAACACACACACCTCTTGTTGACACCCTGGTGTCTGTTAGCATGTGTGCCTGTGTGCGGGGCTGTCACTTGCTGTGTGAAATAATGCATGGGCTCCAGTGCAGGGCCACTACCACCCCCCCCCCCACCCCCCTCCCCTTCCCTCGCGCTCTCCTGAGTGGCCTGAGAGCCAGGGCCCGCTTCGTACCAACACAGGGATCAACGCACTCATACACTCTTAAGACAGGGACCGGTTAATAGAACCCACTGGGTCTCCTAACCCCGTCTCGATAACGCAGTGGAGGCACAGAGATGGGGGGACTAAAAGAGGTGGTTTAAGTAGACACCAAAACAGCAATCTGTGAACACACTGCAATTCATGCTGACGGGGCAGGAACGACAATGACGCCTGACAGCACCATGTGATGAAAATAACAACCACCATGCATAATGCAGGACACTCTCCTTCCTACTGAACCAAACACTCCTGACTCTCTAGGACATAGCTGTCCCTCCTAAAAAGGCATCCGCCACTGGAGGCTTGGCAGGTTGAAGGTCTCAGCCGCAGGGAGAAGGGCTTGTAATTTTACGCAAAGGGCGGTGGCAATAGCGGCATCCTGCCCCATGCCTCAGAAGTGAGTGGTTTTCATTTGATCTGCCCGGGTCCCGAGGGTGGCAGGAATTACCCTAACATGTTGTTCCACTGTTAAACAAACAAGTCAGCGGAGAGGATCCAGCAGCTTGAGGCTTGTCAGATAGAAAGTATGCAATTATGTTCTTTCTACACGGTGAGATATGCAGAAATCTCTGACCTCGAGGACCTTGTGCTTGTGTTATCCACGGCGATCAAAGTCCTGCATTTGCAAGAGGGAGGAGAAAAGACACCAGAGGAGGAGGTGAAGTTAACACATGGGCACCAGTAGCAAGGAAACACAAAATAAGACCAGGACAACCAATACCAAGGCAAAAAGGGAAGTCAGGAGTAGTATAGGCTTGAGTTTTTTGGCATAAGATACACACTGGTCTCTCCTCATCTCCAACCACCTTCACCAAGAGAAACACTGTCATTGTGTCAGTTTGTTACATTTGAGCCTTTCTAAAAGCCTTTATTGTATGATGTTATCGAAAATGGAGAAAAGATACAGGTGTGCAGTAAAAACATTGCCTTTGAAAGGCTTAACAACAAGAGCTATGGAGTGAACCTGAATATTTCTGTTTGTAGTTTTCTGATTCCACAGACTGTGTGTCTACACACACACACACACAACATGGGAGAAAGGATTTTGTGTTGCTTAACTTGTTACATGCAGTCTGTGTTTGTGTTGGCTTGTCTGGGTTTTTGCTTTGTAAGATTGGCAGGTCATGTGATCTTATGTTCACTGAATGGGATTTAACATTAAGATAATTAGAAGAGTTTCATTTCTATGACTCAACAGTGAAAGTGCTTCCATCACTTTATTATCTGACGTACTGAGGATGTTCTGAGATCACAGTGAACCTAACAAAGAGTAGTTTGTTTTTACAGCTTTCTCAAACCTTTGCAGTCAGGACCCATCCTCCCGAGGAGGATGTAAATGGGTTAGAAGAGCAGCAAACAAACACAAGCACTTGTCCAGCATTGACTAAGTTGCGCTGGCATGGTCTCATGAAAACAACTACCTAGCAACCCTGCAGGTGCAGTGTGTGTGTGTGTGTGTGTGTGTGTGTGTGTGTGTGTGTGTGTGTGTGTGTGTGTGTGTGTGTGTGTGTGGTGTGGTGTGTGTGTGTGTGTGTGTAGGAACATGAGAGGAAGTCTCCAGCCTGCAGAGGGGCCTGCCACGTGCTGGGCTGGAAAACGATACGCGCCGAGTGGAGAGACTGACTGGGACCCAGCTGAGGTACTGAGGTACTGCTGTAGAATGGAGGTGAGCTCTGGTGTTAGTAGCTCCACCCTGTCCTCTATAACACACACACACACACACACACACACTAGGATCTCCTCTAAACCCTATATGTCCTTATTCAGAAGTGCATAGTCATTTGGGTGAGGCTCCTCCTTCCCCGGCCATCAATAAAAGTGCTCCAGTGGTGTGTGTGTTTCACATTAAGTGTGCATTACCTGTGCAACCCACTCAGGTGTGAGGTGAGTTGGTGGAAGGTACAAGCATGCATGTGTGACCCTTTTGATGTGAGTCAGTGAGGAAACTGGAGTCTAAAGCTTTTGTTCCAAATGTGAAAAAGTAAAATATAGCTCATAGGTGGCGAGCAGGGTTTTTTGAGGAGGAAGAAGCAGAATTAGGATTAAAAGTAGAAGCGTTGTGTCTCCAACTCACACAGCACAATGCCAGAGTAGCAGCAGCATGTGTGCTCTGGTTTATTTTTACAAATTCTGATTGCTCTGGAAGTGAGAACCGATTGGATTGAGAAAAGATTTTATTTTCATCAAGTGCAATAGTTTAAAGTTTATCGAGTAGTTTATAGGGATAGAATTCAAAAAAAGTTTTTGAGATTGAATTCTCACTGCAGCCACCATAACATCAACATTTGGGAATTTATTTGTATGAATATTTAAGATCTGCCGTCTAGCCGTGATTTGCTGTATTTTTATGGACTGTCAGTTCAGTTTATTTTTTTGTTGTGATGTCTAACTTCTATCTTTGATTGAGCTTCTCTAATGGAGTACTAATAGAAGACAAATACGTTTTCAGGTTTCAACTATTTCACATCGCAGCCACACACACACACACACACACACACACGCTGCTGTCTGGTCAAGCACTTTGGCATTATCCGCCTCTCAAATTAAAGCTACCAAGCTAATTTACTGCTATGTCGCAATTCCTACATAATCCGGCTTTAATCCTCGCCGACTCGATTAAACAGCCAAATCTCCAGCTCAGTATCTGGCTCTTTCTGCCGCTCTCCTCATTTGTGGCCGCTCTCCTCCACCCCCCTTCCTCGCTCTCCCTTACACTCCTGTACTCTCTCAACAAACTTGTCTTTATTCGCCTCCCTTCTGTCACTGATTCTCCCCTGTCTTCTCTTTCTGCCTCAGCTTCTCCCAGACACCGTTGCATCAGATAGATCGATGATAGATGGACTGATTCAGGAATTCACCTTCACCGAGATCTGAACTCTTGAAGAGCTTCAGCTGTGTCTCTTTTGTCCAAAGAAAATACGATGTTGGTCCAACAGTGGTCCTTTATAAAGTATAAAGTTTTTTTTTTTTTAAGTTAGTCACGCAGTCCAGAAAGAGATTAAGAAGCGTGTCCCCATCACAGTTTGAAAGAGCATTGATCAGAAATGTGACAGCTGGCGAGTCACACTAGTATACTAAGACCTCTTTGTGCCACTAGTGTACCAACACAGACTTGTGTGTCCCTGTTCTCAGCTTCAGTATCGTCCACAGAAAAAGGGCTTCAAAACAGCGTGGTCCCAGTGAGTGACAAGCAGCCCTCCAGCAGCCACACGAGTTACAACTCCTGCCGGAGTGGCGTTTTCATAGAGTGATAGGGTAAAAACGAGGATGTGCCGGATGGATCGGGCCCATATTTTGACCAAGACCATGAGTGTTCTGTACCCTTCTTAACTACACATGGTCATTATTGTAGCCATCACAGCAAAGGTCTTCTAACCTCAACGGAGTTCATGTTTACCACCAAAACCAAGCACATTGTTTATGGCCCCGATACTTTGAACAATGACATGACGAAGAGAAGTGATGTTGTCCTGCCGAGAATATAGCTGAACATAGTCAAACAAACACCATCAGGAAAAAAGGCCAGGGGAGGATGTGCTTCCTGCGGCTCAGGAAGTACAACCTGCCACAGGATATGCTGCGGACTGCAATAATCCTGACGTCCTTGCACATATGTAACGAGTGGTTTGGACCAGCCACCAAAAAGGGAAAGGATGGGTTAAAGCATAATGGTCTACATACTAAAAGTCTATGAAAAAAAGACTCTTCTCTCTTGATTTATTCCCTCAGTAAACAAACATGAGTTTATGGTCTCAATCTCTAGTTTCAAGTCTTATTACATTACATGTCATTTAGCTGATGTTCTTATCCAAAGCGACTTATATTACGCTTTAACCCTTATCAATACTGAGTGATGTTCATTTAGTAAAAGATGGTTTAATCTTGAAAGTCAAATACACCATAAAGCAGGGTATGCTTTGGGGCGGGGCTACCTTGTGATTGACAAGTCATTATCACAGCAATGTCTTGTGTGTTTTCATGTTAGTACCCTTTCACAGTGTCTTTTTGAATTGTGTTTTAAATGTTTACAGTTTAAAAGGACATGGCCAGTGCAGACATGGGACCTCTGGGACCTCATAATAATCGCGCAACAAAACCAAATAAATTGTATAGATTTTATCGATTTGTTGTCGCAGTCCAACAGATTGTCCCACTTTTCAGTAAATTCTCCAAAAAAAATGTGGCTAGCTTGGCTTATATGAACTAATGTAATGACATGTATAACATATACAGGAAATAAATTAGAAAAATAACTAAAACAAGATGGATACAGCCAAAATCCAAGATGTCTAAAACAAAACCAATAACATGGCAACGGCCAAAACAAGACAACACTTTATAAAAAACAATCGACTGACCAAAAAATTGACATTTGCACTTTTGCTTTAAATACCAGACCCAAAGCATTCACAGCATCCCCCAGTAAGAGGTCAAAGGTCATTAAAGGTAAGTCAGTTTGACCAAGGACCTTCGTATCCAATGTTTAAAATCATCTCAATTCCATTCGAGTCACATCTCTTAAACTAAATGAAGACACTTCCTTGGCTGAAGAAGACCATGATCATTTAGAATTCAAGACTTGTAGTACCATATTGACCTGAAGCTCGGCTCGTGAAGAATCTTCTTTTCCAATGTGCAACTTGGGAAAATGTATGCATGAACTATTGCAGCTCTAGGGTCCAGGTGAAAGGGTTTCAGAAGTGCAAAATTGTGCATTAAAATGACTTATCATCCACCTGGAAGTCCATGTGCTGGATTGGGACACCCAAATGTGCATCACTATGTTGCCCCTGTTCTCAAATGTTTTAGATGTTCCATGAAATAATTTGCCACCATTTCAGAAATAGTCGGACATATTAAATCAATGGATGCTGTGATGACTGGGTCTTAATAAGTTAACATCTGTGCTTCATTTGCTTTCATGTATGCGTGGGAACAGGTGAGAAAGCTTTGGCTTTTGATTGGGAAGCAGAGGTCAGCTCATTACATTTAAAACATCTCCACAATCACAGTAAATCCTTTGTGGATCTCAGACGGATTTCATTCTAATTTATATCATGCAACATCCTGTTCTTCTCCTCCTCTAAACCTAAATATGGATTCATTTTTCAACAGACTGGAAAAAACAGAAGGTCCCTTTTACAAATGTTACTCTGATTCGCTGTCTATGAGGACTGTCTAGTCCTTATACAAGCAGTGTATTCGTATTCCATAATAATAATAACAATAATGAACCTTTAACATTGAGATACACCAAACATTCTATCCAAGTGGCAGAAAATGATACATTCTCACTCATATTAACAGTTGTTCAGTGATCTCTGGGATAAGTTTTGGACGAGCCATTTGATGTCACATGAAGCAGGGTCTGCTTTAGGGCGGGGTAACCGTGTGATTGACAGATGGCCGGTATGAAAGCTGTTCATGCCACGTGTAAAGCCACACCTCTTCAGTCTAAATATGGTCATTTCCGTTCCCTGGGTCACATATGTGTCCACCCGCTGCCTGTGTAAGGGCTCCTTGGTCACTTTAAGGTGATTTCCATCCGTGTCTTGTCTTGACAGGCGAAACTTTTATCATTGATTGACTTGGTGAGAAATCTGAAAACAGTACATCATGATGAGACACGCAGGGTTCTATCAGATGCCTTGTAATGACCAAAGAATCTGCTGCAGCCAGCCAGTTATGGTAAGCTGAAGAAAGTGAAGAAAGGTTGTGGTTGGCACTTGGGCATATTGGGCATATTTCTAACACGGGGAGGATCGCTGTCAGGTACTGTCGGGGTGGGTGGGGAGCCGGTGTACTCCTGCATATTCCTCGTGGGGTTCTGGGTGCATACCGAAGCTGTTATTAAACGGAATGTGTTTTTCTTTTCCTGATAATTCTCCACAGCGGAGGAGGACACTCGAGAGAGTCAGCAATTACGGATCAGACGAGGCTTGCCTATGCGTCCTCCCAGAGGATGAGTGTGTGTGTGTGGAGGCAGGCATACTGTATATGGATCTGCTACCATGATTAAAGTGTTACCATTGAGGGGACCAGCTGGACTGTCATGGATACATGGTGAAGAAGTGTATGTTGTATTTTCATTTTAAATGAATATATATATATGAGTATGTGAACACAGGATCCCTCCAAGCACTACCACCACTAATGATAATTCATCCTTCCCCTTCCCCTTTTTTTCACTGAGTCCCATCCACAGGAATCCACGTTGCTGGGGAATGCAGCAGTAGAGTGCCAGGTGGTCAATTTCCTGCCTTATGTAGAGTGCCAATTGCCCTCCAGCATGTCCTGCATTCATCCAGATAAACAATATCTGCAAAAAAAGTGAGCACTTTTGCCTAATTACTCTTAATGTCTGGGGTTAATGGGCTCTCACTGGCCTCAGGAAATCAGTGAGCGTAATGAACAGTCACTAATGAACGCTCAAAAACATTGATGATGTTCCTCAACCGAATGCTTTTCCTGTCTGTCGGGGCTTTAAAAAAAATAGAAGAGAGGGTTTGTCAGAGTGGTTCAGTGATGCGACATGAGAGAAATCGGTTGCGTTGTGGTTCAAGTGCAGTCGTTTCCAAATTTCCACTCCTGAAACAGAGTCAGCAAAAAGCTAAACTGCTTCGAACCAGGCCGTAATCCTCAGAGATCCTGTTTAGCATTTAGTTGAGAGACTTCCACCTCTTCAAACACGTATGCAGGGGAGATTATGGGGGCTTTCTGTGCCTCTGCCGTACTGGACTCCAGAGCCTATGTACAGTAGCGCTGCTGCATACACGTCTGGTTCTTACATGATAGTTTGTATGCCATTGTTCGTGGCTGGAGCGTCAGGCCGAGCTTGCGTCATACATTCCCTGCAAGGAAACTGGTCGAGCCTTTCAATGGGCTACGGGTCCTTGGTGACTTTCACAATCAACAATGGTTGCATGTAAGCACAGCTGCACCTCAGTGTTTGAGGAGTGTTCCCGCAAAACAAATGTTTATCGCTCCCAACACCCTAAATACGGCAGCTTGGAGGACAAAAACTCTTCATGTACCTCTCAGTCCACATGTTGGGACGTACAGGGCTGCTGCAGACAGTCATTATGTAGGGAGGGAGCCGGGTGAGGAACTGCCTGATAGAGTTTGGAGGACGTCGGGGTGTATGGATCATATATAGAAGCTTACGGCCATCAAACAGGCATCTGTGTTCAACAAGTTTCCACGCCAACATCATGGCAAAATAGAAATGTGTCCACTATCCCTTCAAAAAGAAGGCCATCCTCCCTGTAGGTGCAGCAGAATCAAATCTTTCGGCAAGGGCCAAAAGGAATGATGTCATGTGACCCTTGGAGGATGGATGTGCAAAGCAAACATTATTGCACGATTGTGATTCCAAAGTAAACTTCTTTACCCCATACCACCATGTCTCACTAAATCTAGCCGATTGGCTCACTTGGTAACTATTGACTTGTCCACATAATGGGTGTTTCGCAGTCCTCTGTTTCTTGTGTGTGTGTGTGTGACAGACTGGACACGTTCATATTGGAACTAATTAGTGTCCAAGCTTCAAGTCTATTGTTGTGTGCTGCACATGTTACTGTTGTTTTGTGTGACCAGCACTGAAATAATGTGCCTGAACGCAAGTCAGAACGAGCAGAGGAGCTGCTACTACAATGCTGAGGTGCTTTGGTCACTACGCACGTAGATGAACCTTTTCTTTTCCAGTGATTGGATTTGTCTTTTAAAAAAGCAAGTGGCAAAAAATGGCCGATTCCGTTGGTTCATTCTGAGGACTTTCTGTGCAAATTAATGTTGGGATGTGCGATAGATAGATAGAAAGCACTTTGGCACCACATCTGGTGACAGCACACATGTTTTCACTGAGGGCTGAAAATGAGTTTTGAGAAATCCAATTAGGAGTGTTGGCAGAGATCCCCCCGCATATAAGGAAAAAAAAGGAGCATATTACCGGCCTATTAAAACATATCAGCTCTTCTGACGGTCCGTGGGAGAGGGTGCAATAGCCAAAAAAGAGCACGGGGGAGGGCGGTGGAGTGGGATTTATTTTCAATAAATAGCAATTACATGTTGGAGCGTGGTTAAGATTGGAGGAGGGTGGAGGAGGGACTGCACCTCTGAGCCATTATCGTAGATAATGACATCAACTGAGCTCTCTCCGGAGTGTAGTTATGTGTGACAGAATAATAGATAAGAACTTATAATTACACACACCACCCAGGGAGGAAGAAAATGTGAAGAGAGATGGAGGAGAGATGGAAGGAAGGAAGCATAACACATTGAAGTCTTAGGCTGAAGGGCAGAGTGTATACACACGCACACACACACATAAACTAAACATGGACACACTCAAAAAAGACATTTGAAACAAAATGATACACACACACACACGCGCGTATAAAACGGCAGCACACATGTTGGAGTAACAAAGCCCCCTCGCTCTCAATCTCCTGGCTGAACCGACACACTGATGCTGATGAGATGCCGGAGCTGCAGCCCCCAGGAGAGATGGGATGAAGGAGAGGGAGGAGGAGGAGGGTTGGGGCGACAAGATAAAGAGGAAAGAAGAGGGCGAGGGGGAAGAGGAAGGGAGAGATGTAATGATGTTGATGAAAGACATCAAGGAATAGAGGAAGAGGGAGGTTTAAAGGAGGTTTACTGTACGAACAGATAATTGCCTCTCTCTCCATCCATAAACAGTGACAACAAATGTAATGCAGCCAGGGCAGAGCTGAGTGGAGGTCCTGACCTCTGGAGACATCACAGACACAAGCTAGAGGTCTCCAAGCAGAGGAGCTGAGCTCTGAGGCCGCCATCATCTAAGGGGATAAGGGGGGTTTCACCCTGCACTGAATGCCTCACAGTCGGTGCCATCATTTATTAAGCTGGCACACAGTGACTGCCAATATTATGTCACAATATTTCTCCCTGGTTGAGCTACGGTATGACCAAAAGACCCGTGTCAAAATCAGGCAGAGAGTTAGTTAATGCAGGTGGTGTTAAGTTACATTATGAAGGGGTAACTCATAACTTTATCAAATGTGATCCCGTTAATGTTTTTGGTGAGAAACTTGAATGAATACAATGTTTTCATAGTAAGACACAATAGAAATGTGAGAGGGAATAACCACATATAGGACTGGTAATCAAGGATTGTGGGAAATTCAAAAACGAATGCTGTCTAACTGGTCCATCACATACCCCTCTGAAGAAGAGTGAACATGATATGGATGAATGATGTTTGGCGCTGGCAGATGTTTCCTGTAATCACCTAAAGGAGACAAGCGGTGAAGAAAGCACGTCTTCACTCGTTCTGCCTCACTGAGGATACAGGCTTGACGCCCTAAAGGCCTCAGCTTAATAGTTAGACTATAATGACTTTTTCCCACATAGAGGTCTGCTGCAAGTGTCACCTTATACACAATTACTGCATGTGGCTTTCAGCTTGGCCACCCTAATTATACTTCTGCTAATGTCAGATATTCTCTGCACAGAGGTGTCAGCGTCTATGACAAAGTCTCTGTGTTACTGAGTGTGTGTGTGTGTGTGTGTGTGTGTGTGTGTGCCATCACTGTGTTAGCCTGTCGCCCTGTGAACACGCACTATGCTCAGTGTGTGGAATTACCATCTGCATAAAAGGCTTCTTAAGTGATATATTAACCTCACAATGCCTTTTTTAAATTAGATATGAATTGGACTTTACAATCTAACAGATCTGAGTTCCGTCTCGTTGTTTTTGGATCCCACTTTTTCCCGGCAATATCGCCCACAGCGTTTTTAAAACTGCTAATGAAACAATCACTATTAGAGGACTGTAGACTCAACATTGTGTACCTCATTGGGCTTTTTGAGCACATATTTGAAACTATTCGATTACGCTTCAGGGAACAACAAAGACTGCCACTTCATCGGCCACAATCTGGAATGTTACAATGGATTGGCATCAGGCAAAATGAATTCTTTGTTGTAAGCTGAGCTCTACAATCCAGGTGAAGAGTAAATGTGTCTGGATGTGTAAAAGAAGGAGTTTCGGGAGAAGCTCTGATGCTAGCGGATCTTTCCTAATGTTTTCCCTTCTTCTCTCTCTCATTGTAAAGAGCTATGAACATAGACATGTCACATCAGCTGTCCCTGAATAAAGTCAAACTAAGTGCATGGCATGCCAATGGTCAGCTGGAACCGCTCTTTTAAAAATAGTCCCCTTGAAGGTGGGGACAGAAGCTCACGGATGGATACAGGTTTGGCGTGTGATTATGAGCCTCGCAGACACTTGAAGAAGACCGGGATTAGGTCAGTGTCTCTGAAGTCATGAGGGCATCAGGCTCCCCGCCCCCACCCAAATACCCCCAAGTAGGAAGTATTTAACAGCCTATCTCGTCTAAGCCCATGGCCTCAATTCCCGTCTGTCCACAGTTTTTATCACTTCTATTTTTGAAGGACAGGTTTAGAAGGATGTGGCTGTGGTCGTGGTTGACCTCTGCAACATCTGTCGGCATCACAGGAAGCATGCGGCGCTCTCAACTAACCGGGAGGCAAGGCTGCCGTGTATCCTTTACCAATATCACGGATTGGTTCTAGTTAATGCACTCCCCTATCACTTGGTAATATTCAATAAACCTTGATCTGTGGGGAAGTTTTTAAAACCCATTTGATATCAGTAATTATCAGTAATACATTTTTAAAGACAAACAAACATGAAATCACCCCACTTCAGATTGCAGAAATTAGTTATGAGCTGATTTTTCAATACAACAACATGGCTGTTATAATTCTGAAATCAAAAAGAACGAAGAGCATTAGTATTTATGTGAGTCAGTGGCTTTGCGTCTTGTGACATAAAAAAAAATTAAACTTTTGGTTTTAACCATACAGCGGTGTCCTCATGAAACATATCCTCAACAATAAATCCTCATACAATGTATCCCGATTCAACATATCCTCATATCATATGATACAACCTTTCTTCATAGCACATAAACCTTGAATAACTATTCATTTTTGGTGGGTATAGGTATAGGTATACAAATGCTGGAGAGAAACCCGCCCACCACCCCTCCCTCCCTCCATTAGCTTTGCTATTGCAAATTCTGACCATCATATGCATCTATATATAGATCTTCCTACAAGGCTTTAAGTCAGCAGTTGCTATATCACAAAGTTAGACAACTATTATTGGTGGTTCCTCTTATATTTCAGGGATAAAGGTTCCTGACATCAGTATTCGGATGTGAAGCGCAAGAGTGGAAGGAGAATACCCAGAAAAGCAACCAGTGGCCTTAAGTAGCACCTGAGAAGCCTGTGGCTCTCTTGACCATAAATAGTTGTTAGCCATGTGCTGTCCCTGCTGGTAGCGTCACAGGTAACCCTAAATTAAGTTGGGTTGGGTGTGACACTGACGCTGCAGTCTAGTATCTTGTGTGCAATTCAGCAACAAGGGCCATTATTATGACTTGCGGCAAACCCACAGAAATCATAGTAATATAAAGTACAACTTTTTTTTATTCATATAAGCCATGTTGAGAAACTACTATTGTTGACAAATGGCTGCAAGAAAAAAACCAGCAGGGAATTGCTTTGTTTATGTAGCCCATATGCAAAAGTCCATGTTATACTGTCCTCCAGAAATTTCTATTCACTTGCAGGCATATTTTCAATGTCAATCCCTTTAGGAGGGAAAACATCAACACCCAGACAGCCCCTATGCCCATGTGTACAGGGTGTAGGACTCTTCCTTTTGAAGTGAGGAGGATGGGAAAGAGAAGAAAGACGGGACGAGGGAGAGAGAGAGAGATGACGTCACAAAGTGTGTGCGCCTGTGCCTTTAAGAGTCCCCAGGCCCGGGGACGAATGTTGAGAAAGTCGCCCAGTGGCTTTCTCATGACCCCTGAGAGGAGGCCTTCTTCCTTCTGGAACCATGGATGGGGATGGGACATCAGAGCAAACCCAGCAGAGACACAACCCAGACAAAGTGTGGATAACTTACAAATGCTCTTCATAATAATAATAATAATAATAATGTGTCAACACATCTCCAGGCAACAAGCTACTAGTTATGACACTCCTACGCCTCTTTCCCACAATTAAATATGAATGTTTATGTATACTTAAAAATAGAGTATTAACTCAGTGAATGTGGGGCAAGAGTTACCAAACCTCTACTGAGTAGTCTGTACATGGTCATTAGAGGTCAAAGTGACCTTTAAAACACACAGCTAATACTGCAGCGCTTCATGTTCTTTAATCACTGCGTTAATCGTGGGAATGTTGAACTAATATAAGTAGGTTAAGGTGTGTAGATGACTGCAGACCTATTCACTTCAAACTAAGACTGAGTGTTGATGTGCATAACTGTATTTGAAGTGATTTGACCATTCTCATGGTCAATGCAATTAAAACAACACCAAATAGAAACTAGATGAATACAAAGAGATACAAACAACCAGGAATGAAACCAATACGGATTAAGAGATGGAAGGGAACACAATGGTCTATGAAGAGAAGCAACAAAATGTCTACAAAGACACGCAAAACAACAAAAGAGAAGCCCTGCTAAAGACAGGTATGTGGACACTTTGAGATGCTACTGAACAATTTAGGATTTTAGGCCAATAACATGTTGACAAACCTTGGAAAGATATGTGGGAAAAGACTGAAAGAGATAAGAACATCTTTCATGCTCTCCATTTACCCGTCACTCTAAGGTTGAACCTGCAATAATCTCTCCTCCTGGCTCTTGTTCTCCTCGGTGTAAATACATGGGATTACAAGCGGCACCGGCTCACTTGAACCAGACTGCGAATTGCCTCCCAGGAGACGCAAAAGGTCACCGTTGTATTTCTGTGTCATTACTCATGTACTGATAAATCCCTCAATCTCTCTCCTCAAATCAAAATTGCACCAGTTGCTGGGGACACACACATGAGGTCTGCAGGCTTCAAACCACTGTAATCCCGGCCCAGAGCAGAGAGGGGCTTTGAGGCACATCCATTTGGTATTATTTTAAGAAATAGGCAATTAGAGATAAGGCCATTGCTGTAAGTTGGGCTAACTGCATTCCATGGCACCTCCCTGGGGACATATAATATATTTTAGGATGACGTGTCATTGGGATAACAATAGGGAGTGAAACAGGAAACAAACCAGTTGTCTGATTGTCATATATAGAGTATGTCAGTATGCCAAGCTTTAAGGCCTGTTATGTTATAATGGGGCAAGGATCAGGGCCCCGAATCACCTCTTGTTCAAATAATACTTGTAGCTAAAAATAACGCTTGTAGCCTTCTCATTCACTTCTCTAAATCCCTGAGAGTCACCACAGAAAATCAGCAGTGGCAGCACAGATCCCCCCCCCCCCTCCCCCAGCCTCCCCTCCCATTCGAATGGAGTCTTTGAAGCTTGTATGGATTGACCTTGTTAAATATCTTAAGTCCACTGTGAGACCCACCTGGATGATAAATGAAGATGCTCCCTGGCCAAATGGAGTTTCCCTGACAGAGGAGTAATGGTCCAACTGTTGGTCAAGAGATATGGCTTGCCCACCGTTGCCATGAACAACTGTCCTTTGATAAGGGACATCTAGTTTCCAGATTACACATGCACACACACGCACACACACACACACACAGACGTACACACGCACACCGCTAAAACACAGTGCCAATGGCAAGAAGGTGGCAAAAAGCATTCTGCTGTGAAACTGCCAAATACAATAACTTCCTAACATTTTGACAGGGCAACGTGATCTAATATGAAGACCTATACATTTTACCGCGCCTGTAGTGGAGAGTAAATGCCCATAAACGATGGTTACACACCTCTGGAATTTTGGAAATAGGGTTTTTGCACCTCTAAGCTCCCTGCTGTTGGAATATTCCTAAATACATTTTAAAACACCTAAGACAAAGTTAAAACATATAAACACTGAAGTCTGAATCATGTTCATCTGCGCTGTATTCTGGTCTGTGAGCCTCCAATCAGTGCCTTGCAGCGGCTCTGCATCCATGGGTGGCCCTGGCTATCAGGCGAAGCAACCATCAAGGTCTCCTTCCCAACGATGCCAGCGTAAGGCCTCAAGTAAGACCAAGTGTTGATGATGCATTGTCCTCATATCAGAGGCTTTATGAAATGTGCTGTCAGGAGTATTTAAAGGGGGGACCCTCACTCCCTTTTGCCCTTCTCAACATGTCTCTCGCATAGAAACGTGAGCGGGGAGCCAAGCTGTTGCTTTATTGAACAGGTCTATTTGCTTAATCAATACGTTGGTGAAGCACAGGGGAGCCATGAACCCCAGAAAACACCCTGAAAGGCAGGACGTGACGTGGAGGACAAGGAGGCCCTCTGGCCACTGCTGTGAAAAGGAGACTCCATATCTAGATCGTTCATAATCTAGCAATTGTCTTGTTGTGCTGGCATTGGAGTTAAACGTGTCACAGGGGAGTTGCTGGTGCGCAGGGAGGACTCAAACACAGGACTCCAGATGTCAATCAAAAACAAGGCCAGACGTGCACCAACGACAGGTAAACTCAACAATGACGCGACAGGGGACAACAGGGCTTAAATACACTAGGGAGGTGCAGGTGATTGGACACAGGTGGAAACAATCAGGCAATCACAGGCCAAGGCAGGAAGTGAAGCTAACCCAGGGACACGAGAGACATGAAACTACAAAATAAAACAGGAAGGAGAAGCAAACCGTGACAAAACAGGAAGTTTTTAATCACAGCATGGTTTCTTTTTATATTATACTTTTCAGCTGTAACACCCTGGGCCTGTTTACAGAGGCCTTCATTTGTTTTCTTAAAATTGTATAAACTACAAACAATGTATTAACTGTCATTGTATGTAGAAAAGTTGTTTTGGAGTGGCACAGTAACGCCGGCCCCTTGGGAGACAGTGACGCCTCTATCTCTACCTCACGTAGCTGCATGTAGTTGCGTGTGGTACATTTTGGAAATATCCGCTTTGTGTTTGGTGTGAACACAACATGCATTAGACACACGGTTGTTTCCATTGACAAGCCCAGTTCACTATTATGCAGTGGCATCTCATATTGCTCTGTACTGAACCTTCATGTGTTTGTGTGTGTATTTCCACCCATGGTGCTTGTGTCTTAATATATCTTTTGAACACACTAATGCCTATCATTTTGTTTGCTTCATTTAGAGCTAATCACGTTGTAATATCCTGCAATGTTCATATTGCAGAAGGAGTCATATTTTGTAAAGGCAAAATGTGGTTATAATGAATCAATGAATTTCTTAACCTATATAACTTTAGGAAACTCGGAAAAAGCCACATCACAATTCCCTAGAGCAGGTGTCGTCATCTTTGCCCCCCCCCCCCCCTTTCATTAAGGAAACGCAGCAGATGTTTACAATAGACCTAAGGATGTGCCCCTGTTGTACTCAAGCATCTGCTATTTGGGATTCGAAGCGAGCAGAACCAACTTCCAGGGATTACTGTGTACTTTTCACAAACAAATACATGAATGTTTCACACCGTTTGAAACTTTGCAGTCTTGGCTACAATATCCCCCTGCATCCGTTTCAAAACACTCCAAACACAACTCCAACAAGCTCCAACAAAAATATGATACGCAAATTAGTCCGGAAAATTGCACACGGTGGTGGTTATGCACAACTCCTCAGAGAAGCAAGTGAACAAAGAAAACGAGACACCGAATCGCTAGCCGAGACAACGTGGAAGATGATATAAGTATCATTTCTCTCAGAAAAAACTTCTCCAAAACCACAACAACAAAAAACACCAGGCACCCAGCATACGAATCATTAATGCCCCTCACCTTTGATGAACAAAATTATGAATGAGTGTCTTTTTACGCTCGAGGGGTTTTTTTCAGAGCAGCTTTCCTGTTGCCACAATCTGGTATTCATGAACAATTCCGGACTGTATTTTGACCGCGGCATGTTTTGTCGGGACACACCTGCGGAGCGATTGATGGCGACTCGACCATCGAGGTCAAGGTCAGCCACCGCATTGTCCTGATGTGCAGCGAGTGACCATGAATCACAGCCTGTTAGTCAGTGGGAGGCATTACTAGCAACCCCTCCTTGTCATATGCCTGAACCTTAACTCCTTCACAGGCTTCTGTGTGGTAGAAGGGTAGCGTTCCTCACGTAATACCCCCTTGACAACAGAGCCTGGGATACTGTGTGTCAGCACACGGGATTGTTTTGGCAACAGCTCGGAAAAAGCACACACGGGCTCCGGCGATTCTGATCAATTGAAGGAAAATGAGAAGCTGAAGGTGAAAATGCTTTGGTCGACCGAGGCCAGATGGAAGTTCTCTGGTTGAGCTCATGCGCACACACCTGAAGCAAAGGGTGCTTCCTGACTTAAAGGGGTATATCCTGTCTTTCCAAATGAGAGCAGGGTGGTTGGTGAGAGACATCCAAGTAAAAAGTGAACGAGGGAGGCATTGACGAATGTCAGGAAATGTTGATGCTGAGTGCCATGGCGGTGACAGATGAATGCAAAGTCAGAGCAATCCCTAGGCGCTATTTTGGGATGATGTTTTTTTTCTGTCAAATCAAAAGCAGGTGCCTTTACTTGACCTTGAGTCGTATTTAAAAAAAAAAAAAGACCATTTAAACACCGCAACCATCTGCTTCTGTAGTGTGTAAAAAGATGATCGCCTCTAGGTGATGATGTTATCAAAATGATTACCTGATTAATCATTGAATGAAACTTTCATTCCTTGAAAGATTCGCAAAACACTCGTACCGTGGCCCAATTTCTGAATCCCAGAGATGGCAAGGGGGTGTGAGAGAAGAAAGCAGGCTGCTTGTGCTGTACAGCTAGGAGTACATTGCTAGAGAAAGTGACGGCTGGGCCAATGTTACAGCTGCTTTGAAGGGATTATTTTTCCCTGGAAGACATAATCATGTGTAGCACACTCAAATCCTGTAAAAAAACAAACAGGTGTTTCTGCTATAAATCTCTCCCAGCACCTAGGAGAGAACCCCCCCTGAAAGATCAGCCATTGGACCTGTGGTGAGGGGTGTAAGGATGGTTTCACCCCCATCCAGCAGCGCAGAACACTCACAGGGATCAATGACTGTCACCTTGACAATAGACCAGCTTTCGGTCCTTATTGTAAAGAATATATCGCAAATAGAGATGTAAGTAGCGAAGAAATGAGGACATATGTAAAAATGAGCGGTGCACTGACCTGAGAGCCCCCACAGCAAGCTGAACCAGAGCAGAGGAACTTTCCTCGGAGCAGTGCTGACCTCCATGGTGGCCGCAGCCTCGCTGTCCGCAACCCCGCGTTCGGCGTCCTTCGTCCGGCTGTGAGCGAGCTCTGAGTCGCCTCGAGCGGAGCTCTTTCAAGTGTGTTAAGTGGCCGGTCGGGGTCCCCCGCAGGGACGGTAGCTGGGGAAGGTGAGGGACACCACTCCTCCGGGGTAAGGGAATCTGGGGAGCTGTTTCGTTCCCGCAGGAGCCCCTTTCGCTGATGGGGAGATAAAGTGCAAATTGTATATCAGCCACACCGACACGGGAGGTGTCACGCGGCACTTGTCCTCCTCTCAGCGCGGGGCTGCATCCGCACTTACCTCCGTGTCAAGATGGCAACGAGTGACTACTTCTCCGTAAGTTGTATTGTTTTGTCATTCAGGGAGAGAGAAAGAGGGGGAGAGAAAACGAGGGGGGGGGGGGGAGAGAGTGAGAGAGCAGTGGAGACAGAAGGACCGCTCTGTACCACCTTACTTGGCATCAATTCCGCAGCAGTTCAAAGACAACTACCGGTTATAAGCTTCAAACTAAAGACCTCTATTCACACATACAGTCTTTATTGAATCCTTTGCGCGGCAGTCCGCTCTTATTTTGAAAGATGGCCGGACAACCGCGGGTTACTTATGTGTTCCAGCTCAACTCAGAAACACCTGTCCGGTTCGTCATGCAGGTGCAGGGGCCATTTCTTCATGTGCAATTTCGGATATAATTTTTTAATTTAATTTGTCAAACTATCACAAGCCTTAAACATGTAATGCAATATGTAAAAATTATAAATATAACTACTTCAACAAGTTGAAGGATTTTCCCAAAGGTTCATTAAAAACAGGAATGTGAGTTAAATCAAATGATCAAAATGTGCATAGACTTTGGAAATAGTTCATTGTGAAAAACACAGTGTCACGCTTTCTCAGAAAATGCAGAAATATTTTTTTTGATAATTTGATCAATCAAACACACCATACTTCAAATGTCTCACCACAAACTCATTTGGGGGGAAATTATAAAGGTTTTTTTCATCCTTACAGTGTGCTACTTCGTCCCCGTGTGCTATTTCCTAATTTCAAATACCCTCGCTCAAGCTTTTTTGACAATAAGCCTATTTTCCAAACCCACACAACTAAAGCTCTATCCTCTCCCCAGCCTCCCCTTGAAGATCTGCAGCTCGTGCTCCATCATGTGTGAAGAGGTGTGGGTCTGAAAGCAGACAAACAGACTGGACTCAGCTTGACGTGAATTCCCAAGGTGAGCTCACCCCCCCCCGATGTAAAAATATGGACTGACCTGTGCTCTCCGCAGTGGTCAGAGCGCTTTATTTCATTTTCCAAGGTTGCCTCAGCAACAAGGGTGAGGCTAATGCAGGACGAGTGCTCAATTATGAGAGGTGAACAAGGGTTATTCCTGTGATTAAATCCAAAGAAGCAGGGTCCAAGCCTTATGGGAATGAGATTTTGTTGCGTTGTTGTGAATTGCGTCTGCGCCTCCAGCTGGAAGCTGCAGCAATCAGGGGCAATCTGTCAAAACAGGCCTGTTTTTATTTTGCTGCAAAAATAGTTTGAGCAGGCCAGAGAAGCTAATACTGGATTCTGGACCACACTACTAATCCCAACAGGTCTAGTCTGGTCCAGTGGCGAGCAAACATGACACCTGCAGGCCAAAGCTACTGCTTTGTGCAATCACAATGCACAATGACATACTTTTCAGTGCATCAACGAAGCATCAAACAGCTGTTGTAAAGGTGTAATGGAGTAATACCTTTGCAGAGAATGAAGTTTCTCTCAGAGCGTCTATGTGCATTGTTAGAATAACGGCTCCTTCACAGCATCGCCGTGGAAACACAGGACCAACCCAGCAGCTCCCCCTCCCTTTGGCCAGTTTGATCACATTGATCAGATTTAATATTGACAAGTGTCTATCAGTTTCTCAACGTCCAATGTGACATCTTAACAAGACTTCTTCGGTCCCAAAACCCAGAGATGTTCAGTTTAAATATAAAACAATAAAAACATGCATTTTCTGCCATTTCTACAACAAAACAGTTTCTTTAAGTTGTACATCCGACCAACATTTACGATCCTCTCTACACCCAGTGCATATTGCTAACTTATCATTGCACACCTAAGGACCTTCACTTTGATTATATCCACAGGAAATACACAATGAGGTGGAGCACTGCATTCATCCGCAGGGAGAAGATATCACCAAGTCCAACAGGACACCAGTTGGCATGTTTGCTGTTGCTATTCTCGCGGCAGGCAGTCCGATGACCAGTGGACCAATACTGGTCCTTTTGGTAATGACAACACCAGCTCCTCAAAATTGAGGCTGGACCGACCTCTAGAGTCTAGTTGTGGTTTATGTGTCACGTCCATCACTCCAACCTGTCCATCAAGACTTTAAACACTTCTCTCAACACTAACAAGAACACTTGGTGAAATATATACTAATGAAGTGGATCTATAAAACACTAGGAGGTCACTGGTCATACTGGTTTATGGACCAGACACATGCTCTTCATCTTGACAGACACACAGTGGCTGCACTAGAGGATACTTTGATCAGTTCAGGTCCATGTTTCTATGTTACAGAGGAGTTCACCTCGTTATTACACTGCAGTTTGACAGTATAAGTTTGATCCATGATGATAATGATAAGCATTAGTATTGACTTTTCACATGGAAAAGTTTAATTACATATGCATTTTGAATCAAATATACCAAATACACAAAATCCTAATGGGATATGTATGTCATTTAACATTGATTCATTCCATTCACTTGCTAAAGTCTCAGTTAGAAGAGGTTGATGTGCTGACTGCACATAGCTCAGTCACATGGACATGCTGAGGAGGAACCTTTGAGTTCATCACTCAGCCTGCTCTCAGTTATTCACGCCTTTCAAACCCGACTCGTTGCTCCACACTGACGGCTAGTTGAGTTCTTTTCATCAACAAGTCTCTGTCACCACCTGCTGGTCACGTGGTGGAAGTACTCTCATCAGGTGCCATGTCAAAGCAGTGATTGATGGTCTGTCAGAGATCACGCACCGTCCTGATTTAATCTGCAAATTGAATGTTTTTTCTCTCAATTTTGGCTCTGTATCGTTCCTATTATATTCACACATTTGTCATAAACAAGGTCATCATATAGATGTTTGTGGGGCATTTATTCAGCCTTTTCTTCATTCAGTAGTAAATATTTTACCTCTACATGTCTTCACAGTCCAGCAACTTAGTAGACCTGAACTTTTCATTTGAACATTGAATATGACATGACAAGGAACTTTAAATTGATCCGATATTCTAAATGAAGAGATTCCCTTTTCACCGTGTGGCAAATGACAGTAAGGGCCCCATTTATTGTTTTTTCAAACATGTAAACGTACAAGACGGTGACTTCAAGACATTCACATACGAGACACGGTGTCAACCAATAAAATATAAAATATCATATTCATCTTCATAGACTATATACCAGAAACAAATGAACATTGCAAGTTTTCAAAAGCCAAAATGCTTAAGAACATCAATATTTTTAAATATATATGTGTATATATATACATTATAGATATTTCAGGTAGATTTCATGTATTTATAGATTCAATATGGACCTGTTGATTCTCTCCTGGTCCTCTCCTGGCACATTGCACGTTGATTTTCTTTACCTGACTTCAAGTCTCATCTCAGGGCTCGAGGCCCGGCTCCCGCCCATCAGAAGGAGAGTGCGTGTTGGTTTACCACTGCAGCTGGGGAGGCTCCAATGATGTGGTCCATTATGCATGGATGCAGTGACCCAACGTTACTGCGAGTTGGGTTCCATTTCAGCTTAGAGCGAGTCTCTTTACTCTCTCAGGACACAGCTGTAGACGGAGATCGAACACTCGATGACCGTTAGCTGTTCTTTTCCAAAAATGTTCAAAATAAGGAAGAGGGCTCACACGGATGTTTTGAAAGCACTTTCTGAATTACAAGCCAGTTGAGATTTACCTGAGTGTGTGGCAGTGTTCCAGAGTATAGAGCTCTCGCTTCTGCAGGAGCAAAGCCCTCAACACCACAGACCTACCGAGGCATGTGGATGTGCAAGGTCTGGTATGTGATCAGGAATCACGTCACATCTTATCAATCATCATGTCGTTAACACCACACAGGCATCCGGGTACTAGGGCTGTCAGCGAATATTCTATATTCGAATATCTATTCAAATAGTTGTTCAAAGCAGATAATCAAATGAAATGAAAATGAATATTCAAATGTTTTGAAAAAAACAAAAACAACGGCGACGGACTGTCTGCTCACAGAATGAAGCCTGCCATATTTGACACAAGAATCGCGGCCTTAAATTGCTTGCACAGAACTCAGCATTTGTTTATTGTTGTCGTTCATTTAAACCCCTATGCGCAGAGAGCGCAACGGTGGGGGGGGGGGGAGAGAGAGGCCAAGGTCTGCGATCTTGCAGAAGCGTGCATTATTTACAGCGCCGTTGGCAACACGTGGCGTTTTATTTACTTGCTGCACGGAGCTGCCGCCCCAGTTCGGCATGAAGCGCCACGCACGGCTCAGCGCTGAATTGAAATGGAGAGGAAACCACCAAGGCGGCCCGGCCCGATGGGTTCGTGCACCACCTCCCGGGTGCCTCCCTGCATGGAGGCATCCCCAGCTGCAGCTCTGTTCCACATGCTAAAGACCAGCACGCCACTCCTCCGTGAGCTCAGGTCCAGACCTCCGCAGTCATAGCTAACGGCAGATTTGAGAATAAATCCACCCCACGATGCCTTATTCGGCACATCCCACGGAGGTAAACGGATGCATGCTGCAGTAGTTACCTAGCCAACCACGCGCTCCCTGATGAGGGAATACTTATCTACACTAAACGAGCAGCAGACACCTTTGTAGTGCACATAAGCCTTAAATAATAAGTACATACTTCTTGGATATTGCAGCTCTGTTATACTTAAGTTATTGTAGCCACAGCTGTGCACAATACACCTGCTGTGCAGTCACTCCTTTTGGACCTAACGAATGGTCCCATGAGAAATCAAACAGGCGGTGAAAATATGGCAGACTCCTGCACACACATGCGTTGGAAAAAGACAGAGCCCCCCCCTTTCTGGGGCCTGACCGGCGCAGAACGCTGTGCTCATCTTCAGTCGGTACAAGATGCGAAACGCCGTGTTTGGTTACGATGCGTCTTTGTTGTTGTACTTCAGGGGACAGCCCACAGCCGTCTCCAGGCACTCCAGCAGGGAGCCCGCCGACAGGAAGTCCAGCTCCACCTCGATGAATTTGATGTAAATGGCGAAGCGCTGCGACGAGTCCTCCGCGCCGTCCCCGTTCTGATTGGCGGCGGCGGCGCCGCTGCAGTTCTCCTGCAGGAAGCGCGTCACGGCGGGGGGCTCGGCGTGGCCGTAGTGTTTGCCGGGGCCCTGGAAGTGCTGGAAGAGGCTCTGCTGTATGGTCCTCTCCTCCGCGATGCCCAGGTAGCAGTAGGTGACTTCCCCTACAGTCCTTTCCCACTTCTCCGAACCTTCTCCGTCGGCTTGGCTCGGCGCCCCGTTGGGCCGAGGCCAGCTGAGGTCTTGGGCTTCGTAGCCGATGGCGTACAGTCCGTACGCCTTTGGGATGTCCCCGGGAAGCAGGTAGTGGGATGTCGCCTTGCCGCAGCCCGGCGCCCTGGACTGGGACACCGGGATCCAGTCCACCTCCATGTGCAGCTCCAGGCAGCGCGCCTCGCTGATGGTGATGTCCAGGAACTTGTAGTAGACATTCTTCCAGTTCATCTTCTGCACCCGGGTCATGACCACGCGACCCTCGGGCTTCTCCGGGTTGAAGTACTCGCGGAGCCTCTTGCCGAGCGGTACCTGCGAGCTGATCTCGGCGTAGTGGTACCGCACGTCCTCGCGCCAGCGCGTGTTGTAGCCCACGCCGAAGATGGCCAGCTTGTTGGAAAGGTGCAGCCGAGAGAACTCGGTCCACGTCTGGAAGTGCTCCCATTTGAGCTGCACCGACTCCAGGATGCGCATCACGGTCTGCATGGTCTCCCTTTTCCTGCAGAGACCACCGGGCACAGAATGGTGACGCAGCACTACATGTTCAAACAAGGCTAGAGCTACCTCACTAACTCAATGGCACCTTGTTGGCCTCTATGAACCATTAATGACCTTTGACACAGTGCATGGGGCTGAAGACACCCAGAAGTGACATCTGGGGAAACAGCTCTTCAAGGCCCATTGCATTACTATAACATAATGGTTAAAGCACTGTATGATTATAGTAATAAGCATTCAGAAATATTCATCATGCTTAATTAAAGCAGTCTTGACACATGATTAAGGATTTTATAACAAATGATATTGTCAGGTATCATCATGTTTCATAATTGCTGGTCACTCAATGACGAGTATGTAGGATTTCCATTATTTTACATTACAATCAATGTTGAGTGCTCTATTTCAGGTATAGAACAAAGAGTTTTTTGTTCTATATTCTCACCACGAGGTCTTGTCTCGTACACACAGTTTGCTCTATCTAACATTTTGAGTTCTTGCATAGATTGAATGATTGTTTACCACACTATTTAAACACTGAGCCCATATTGTAATAACAGTAGTTATAAGGCGAGAGAGCGGTGCTTCATGTCACCCCACCCTCCTTTCCTCCTTCCTAAATACACTCCACTAATGAAGGCAGAAAGGCCCTGAAAAGGACCACTAAGACCGAAAATACTATCCATCTTTGGAAAATAAAAACAACAATTATGATGTTTTATGGTACTTAAAAGGTTTTAGAATGCGTTTGTTGAGTTAAAGAAATATGAATATATATATATATGTGTGCATCTAATAATAACTATAGAGTGTTATGATCAGATTATAAAACATTATAGACGTGGGAGTCATAAAGTATTAACATTCCTAGCTTCTCTGTCTCTCCTTGGCACTATTACAAAGATCTAACCCATATCTATGAACATATTCAACCTAACTTCATCTTAGCCTGTCACGTGGCAGATTCAGCACATTCACTCCGAGGAATGGGAGACACACACCATTTAGTTCACAACTTGATAACAGACATTTCACTAAATCATAGTTAACTTACTGGATTTGTTCTGACAGCTCTATTTGGATCTGTAGGGCACGGTCTTTAGGCATCTGGATTTCTTCTGGAGAGGAAAAGAAACACACATGAGCTTTACGGGTCGTTTTCACTGCTATCTGCTCACTCCCTGCCAACGCACTCACCAGTCTCCATGTCCCCCTCCTGAAAGGCAGAGTCCAGCACCTGGTTGCACCAGTCCTCCTGGGAGAAGTCTTCCAGGGTGCTGCTGTCAGACTCCATCTCCTGGTACAGCCCGCTGCTGTTGATGAGCACGGGGGCACAGCTCTGGGAGTCCCAGCCCCCCTGTCCGAACACCTTCTCCAGCTGCTCTATGGTGTAGCTGCTCTTCCTCTTGCCAATGCCGTGCTCCTTCACGCGGCTGTAACAGCGCCGCAGCGTCTGTATGCCGTGGTGGGACAGACACGGGATCCGCTTAGCGGTTTGTGGCTGCAAGTTTGTTGGCACAATTCTACGGAGCAGCGGCTCACAGGAAATAGAGACATCGCCGCACTAAACAGCTAACATTAGGCCACACGCCAGGTCTCATCGAGCTAGCTAGGACCGGTAGTCATGGCAATGAGATGGTTTTTATTGACTGTATTATACAGTATGCCGGAAAGAAAGACTGAAACATGTTTAGCTTGACTTAACAACAAAGCTGTTTCAAACATATAACCAAGAGCACGTGGACCGAAAGTCAAAATGCTGATTTATTTCCAAGATTTTACTTTATAATTGATCAATTGAGCATTTATTAGGTCTAAAAAAAGTTGCTTGCTCAACTCTAGTAAATGGTAGTGGTTCAAAACCAACCCACGCATGTCACGTGACTTTGCCACCTGGCGTTTCCCCTGATGTCGCCTTAGAAGGAGAGTGATAATATAGGGCTTCCAATTAGTGGCAGCTGTGGTGGAAATTTGTGGATTAAGCCCTTGTGAAGAATCAAAAGTATCTTGAACTCGCTTTGTGATTAAGTATTTATTACTAACTAGAATATAGAAAAATCATAAAGAATACAGAAATCATCAGACAGACAGAAGTCAAATGACTACAATTCAGCTGAAAAGGGAAAGATTGTTCCTTCTCCCTCAGAGGAGCAGATCTGACAAAGCTTCTTGGGGAGAACAGAAGCTTTCATACACTTCGGAGAGGTTTGTGTTTGCTCAAGACAGAAGACCCCCCTACAAAAGGAATGTAAGAAAAGAAGAGAGACACCCGTGTCCCTCCCATAATGGGACCGAGTCAGGATATGGATCAGTCAAGGCACATGTGAGTTCCATCTGCTAAGACAAGATGCCATCGTGAACTAGGTCAGGTCACAAGTTTCTCAAGAAGTTCCTGAGAGACTCACAATATGCAGCTCAACAATTCTCCCCCAAGAGCAGCATCACACCGGAGAGACGACCTGATCTCCTGATGGACACAAGGATCGTTTTACCTTTTTGAATTCAAATGATGACATTTAAAAGGGAAAAGCGTGTCCTTTTTAGTGCCATCTAGTGGTTTGTGGCAGGTTGCAATCAACAAAATACCCCTTGGCTCAGCCCCTCCCTTTCCTAACCTGTCTGACAGACGACAGGAAGGGGGGGGGGTATCTTTGTTAGAGGTGTATTACAATTATGGGCAACCATTATCAATATGTGGTTCTTCTACTTGACTGAATTGTTCTGAAAAAGATGAATCCCATATTAAAAACAGAATTATAAATTATACAGCATTTTGAATGGGAGCAGCAACAGTTGTGTTTCCAACAGCAAAGTCACTATAAGTCATTACGATCTCACTGGAAACAAAGAAAAGATCGATGCAGTTTACAGAGAATGAAACAGACATCCACTCTTTTTGGCTGGTTTGTCTAAAGTTCACGGAAACAACGCTTTTGGCCGATGGAGTTCGTTGTTTTGGGGATTTTATTAGAAAGCATGATCCTCTCTTGTGGGACCTGAGGATCTTTTTGTTACTGCTCATTTCTTTCAAGCTGTTGGAATTTACATTTGTATATCTAAGAAAAAGGGACGGTTTATTTTATTTAAATAGACAAGGCAATGGTAGCAAATGCATATATATGCCCCATAAATATGGAAAGATGACACAAGGTAGGGCTGTGCTTGAAGGCGACACGAATGGAAAAATAAAAGCTTTGGTCACGTCACGTGATTTCAATTACAATCTCAAGCAATATGGTTGGAAACACAACTTATGGAATCAATGGTGTTTATGTGTGGATTATAACGAGGAATTAACGTAACTAAATGTAAATAACAATCTATTGAGATGTCATATGCACGGCGTGAGATGATGGCCTCTATGGTGCGTACCACATGATGTCAGGTCATCAACGTGTGAGGACGGAGGAGGACATGCACCGCCTCGTTTACCTTCATCCTCTCCCGGCACTGGGACGGGGTCCTCTCGTATCCCAGCTCCGACAGGGCTCTGGACACCCGCTCGTACATGGCGGGCCCGGGGGCCTTACCGGAGAACACGGTGCCCGCGACCTCCAGCTGCTGCATCCGCGCCTCCGTCAGCCTTTCGTTGCCCCACACCGCGATGAGAGCGTTGGTCTCGGACGGGGTCCACGACATCCCCCGGCAAGCCGTGAAGCTGTTGGAGGATGAGGCCGCCGTCCGGCCCGCGGTGCCGGAGCCCACGTTCAGAGGCGAGAAGCGGTTAGGCGTCGAGGGGTTGGAGTGGTATTGATTGCTGTCACTCAAATCCTCCGACTCGGGTGATGCCACCTCGGTTTTCGGTATCTTTAAAGGCGTCGATATCTCCGGAGAGTGCTCCGCTGTACTGGACGCCGCCATGTTTCTTCTGTTGCTAAGGGGAGGGGGAGGGAGGGTGACGTCTGGGGCTGTGCGCTGGGGGGGGGGGGGGCAGGGAGAAAAACCCGGGCTGGATCCGAGGGGGGATTCGCAGAGGGAAGAGTTTGGCTCCATGGTACACAAACAAACAAACAAAGTAACAACCAAATGGCGTCTCTCGCCTCTGACGACGACGCCGTCGAGGGGGCGTGGTTCTGCGTGACTGCCTCCTTTAAAGAAGCCATATAAAGGCTTAAATATTCATTATTGAATAATAGATGTTAGAATTATGAGCCCCCCCCTTGTCTACGGAAGTGATGTCCAGAAGTGTCTTGTGTGGCAGCGAACATGGTTTTCATGTGTTTATGTTTTGTTCATCATTATAAACGGCAGTTTTTCTTGGATGACTTCATTTTGTAATTTTCAAAGGTTTTAATTTTCCACAGACTATTTATTCACCGCAGACATTTGGAGAACAGGGAATATCATCGGTATTAGTTTATGAACTATAAATTATTTACTTTTGATACACGCTTTTGCACATCTTTACACATCTTTCACCACTGTGTTAATAATGCTTTTAAGTAAGCCATAAAGTCAGCTGTATTCAAAGCTAATGCTCTGCTACCACGCTTACAATGATGGCGCTCCCAATTAAAGTTTAGTATGTTAATGCTCATTCTCAGTTAAGATGATGCGGATGACATTATTTTTGTGAACATATATTGTAGACACATTTGCTTATTTAAATGAGAAATGTTCAGTTTTAGGAAAAATGTTGGATGTTTACAATATATTTACAGCGTATGTTGCAGAACTTGGGAGTTTTTGTGTATGAAAGATGACTATTGACACAAAAAGTCCCGTGAGTGGATTCTGTAACACTCCCAGTGCTGTGTTGTCCAACAAGTCCATTTAGGCACTAAATGACAATGATTTTATTGGATTTTTAGTGTATAATTGGTCGTTTGATGACCCGAGTGATGGATTGTGTCATTGTTTACTTCATCTTTTCCATGACAACGTGTGATCGGCTTCCCTCTGGGACTTCAAGTCATTCCTGCCTGCTCTGCCATCTGTGCACGTTTCTGTGTGTGTGTGTGTGTGTGTGTGTGTGTGTGTTTGTGGTCAGTTTGGTCCTGACCTGGTCAAAGCGCCCGTAGGATCCTTCTTCAGATGAGGCTTATACACTAGCTGTCCAATACTGGTCAATGACAGGAAACAGTAGACAGTCTAACCTTTATATGTCAAAGCTGCAGCTGTCGATGAGCTGTCATGTCTGACATCAGGATGAGACGATATGTGCCTGAATCTCGTGTCATCTACGACTGATTTCTTCTGGAGTTAATTCACTTTTTGAAAATTGTGCACATTTGTATAGAAATGAAACAATGATTCCGTCGAAGTGTGCTTAAAAGACTGAAATCTGACAACGAATGAATGTGTTGTGTTCTTATGGAAATAGATCTTCTTCCTCCTCCGTCAATGAGCCCCACCTCGATATGTGTCTTCATGAACACACACACTGTAGTTTATTTTGAGTCAATCCCACATCCACTCTCCTACTGCACCAAATACCGAGCAGGCAGCAAATCTGTAAAATGTACTTACTTCTAGCCAAGTACTATTCAGCTGTTTTCTTATTAATTAACACAACATAAGGTAATAATTTAAATATCTGTATGCAAGGATAAACAGATGTGATTACGAGCCACAATAATACTATATATTTGTCTTTCTTTAAATACTAAATCACTTTTTTGAGCAGCAAGCACACACACTCTCAACATCTGTAGTTCCACTGTAGATATTTCAAATGTTAAGATTATCTGCTGTGCTCTAACATAAAGACGCATGGTTATGCTAGCAATTCATTAGAGTAAATACATCTGGAAAGCAAAAATTCGACTTTATTCCCCCTGTACCATAGTGCTGCAGGAATAAACATTGCTCCCGTCCATGTGGCTGATATGAAGACTAGAAAGTGGGCTTTGACTGGATTTGCCACTGGCACATTCCAAATCATTAAGGTCAAGTCTTCTGTGGCCTCATTTGTGTTTTAATATTCCTGAAAGCGCAGCCGAACAGAATGGTGAGGATCTGTTAATCTATGTGCCATCAAGAGTCGCCTAGTATGTTCCAGGAACATGTATGGACATAACTTAAAGTTAATGAGAGGGGACATTATTTGCACATGTGCAGGACACTGGCTTCACCTTTTAGTACCACCAGCATAGTGACACCTCATGAATTCCAAGTTTTTTCTTTGTTAATTAGACAAGGGTCGTAATCCTCAGCTTATCATCAGAGGGACGAATGGCATGTTTGGAAGCGTAATTGAGGGCTCCAACTGAATTTTACAGAGATGGAGCGAGGATATTGTGGGAAAGATGTTTTTTATTGTCTGCAACTTAGAAATGGTGGTTTTCCTCATTGTTAGAATGTCAGTGGGCTAAAAGAGCTGGCCACAATGAATCATTAAATAACTTTAACATTGACTTAAACATGAAACAAATTGTCCAAAATGTCCAAAATGTCCGTACTCATAAGTCTGACTCTGAAAACGTATAACATAGGAGGTCTAAAAATCAACCTTTGTGTTGCTGACGGCTTCAAGATTAATTTCCCCCTTCAGTCAGGTGATGGATTTATTTCTGTCTCCATGCTCATCTTTGATCGGGCCGCATCTGTTACCCATGAGCCTCAGTATTAATGACAGTGCCAGGAATGCCCTGGAGTGTTTCCATTTAAGCGCATCTGAGGGAAGTCCTACTTATTATGACTACAAACTCATTACTCTACTATGTATGAAATGACACAAAGCTTATTAAGTCAAAGCGTGTCCCACCAGCTTACATGACGTACATCTGCAGGTCTTTTTTTTTGTTTAGCTCAGTGGTAAAAGTGACAGACAGTAACATAGCATTAGATGCAGCAGGCTCACACACACACACACACACACACACAATAACATAAAACAACATTAAATACTGAGCATGTATGTCTACTGCTTTGAAACTGTTGTGTCGGACACAGAGATGAATCCAGTTCCTGTAATAGAGATGTTTAAGAAACACCTTACTTAATTGTTAGATAAGTCAATAGGCCTCATTCGCAACCTCATCGACTGAAGGAACCATTTAACTACACGTCCCACCATCAAATGGAAGCTACCTGGCTTTCTTCCCTGTTCTTGTATCATCTCATTGAATATTCAATCTGCATTTAAATGGTGCAAAGCAGTAAAAAAGTTGCTCAGCCATATTCAGTCATTTAGAAGCCCCCCTCCCTCCCTGCCCCTCAGTTTTGCATGAAGTCTTTTTGGGAATGAGCCATCAATTTCAATGAAGACTTTTCATGTCTTCCACGAGTTTCAGTTGCATCTAATTCTCATCATCACAGTGCTTCTCCTGGATCCTTACCAGAGAGGTGTGAAATCAGGAGAGGCAGGAGACGTGTCATCTTGAGCACACTAGACTGAAAAAGAGCAGTTGTGGTGGAAATCATGTGACTGTCCCCTACATTTAAACTGCAGCACACCAGGGAATCAGCCAGCAATTTGAATGAAATCAAGGGAACTTTAAACTATACTCTTATGCTGTAAAATACTGCTTCTGCCATGTTTCTTAAAAGTCTAAGAAAATAATGACATACCAGCATTGTTTATAGGTCATTATTTGTCATATATGAGCCCTTCTGTCCTTGAGATTAAGTACCCTGTATGGCTCCATCTCCAGCTCGGCCTTTCTTGTTGTAATAACAAAAAATGTTAATACATAGTAAATGTTTTTTATGCTGATTCAAACATTGGTGAGTTTGATTCATAAAGCTTTGCAGCTAACTGAAAGAATGTGTTCATGTCAACTCTGGAATTTTCCACTGCACGGTTGGATTCTTAAACAAAAGAACCCCCATGAGTCTCCCGCTGACTCTCCTGATGGTGGAACTCAAACACCTCTCTTATCCAAGCCTCCCCAATCAGCATTTAGCTCTTTAACTTCTTCCAGCTGGGTCCTTGCGCCCCAATGCCCCCCCCCCCCCCCCTCCCCAGTGGATTCCCCTACCCTGAGCTAACCTCCCGGAGCGACAAGGAGGCCCAGGTGCTATCACTGAACGAGATGTCGGGGTAATTTGGCTCGGTGCGCCCTAACACACACGCCCTCCATACATCAGGGGCGGGGAGGGACTCTGGACATTAAGCAATGTCTCATTAGGTTTGTTTGGAAGAGACAGGACATCTAATGAGAGGCAGTGTAATGACCAAAACCATCTGATCTCCACCAGCTCTAAACAAAACATCCAGGTAGGGCCCGGGGTCAGGGCCAAAGTCATGTCAAGCCTCCCTGACTAAAGGAAGCAGGAAGATATGAGGGGGGGGGGGGGGGGGGGCACTGAGGGAATCCAAGTTCAAGCATGCATTAAGGAGAATGGGGAGTGAAAATGCAGCGTACTTATGTGGAGGGATGCTCTTTGTCTTCTGGATGCTCAAGAATGAATCCCTTGTTTGGTGTGTCTCATGAGATCTGGGTTTTATCTTTAATTTATGTTAATCAATGAGGAGCCTAAAGGGAATTTGAACATTTTTTTTCAAAATCAGCCACATTTGCAAGTTTGTGAAGCAAGATGGGAAGGCGGACATGAGGAAAACAATGTTGTAACCGGAGCATGTGAAAGTTTGTGCGCCACCCAAAACGGCCAGCAGCTGGGTGCCATCACCCAATTAAATCTACAAGACAGCTTTTTGAATTAGGGGCATTTCTCAGCTCATTAACATCTCATGAATGTTGAAACAAAAGGCCCAACATTTTCAGTGATGATGATGTAGTTTGAGGCGTCACCACAGATGATATTCATAAATCACAATCGGAATGATGTGCATTGCTTTAGTTTAGATTCCTTTTCTATTACGAGGCTGCACGTTGTTATATTTTATGAGAGAGGCAAAGAGATTTCGGAAAGAGAAAGTTGGTTGGGCACACTCCCAAATCCTCCATTGAGTGTTCCTGCAGCCAGCTATACGAGAGGGACTGCGTTGGCTTGCAATCCCCCAAAAGTCAGGCATCAGTGAAAAGACAAAGGAAACAGTTGACAGAAATGAATGAAGGACTGCTAATGGCCGTTGCTGTCTTTTGATCCTCTGTCCCCTCAGAGAGCTGTTTGGAGGGGAGGGCGTTCAGGAGATTGGAGAGGCGGACTTGATGAGGGATGATGGTCCCTCTTCATAGCAGAGAGCAGCGCTGCGATCTTCCACCTCCTCGCTGCTGGACCCCAGGTGTGGAGCAGCTGATCCACCTAAAGGCCCCTTGACCCACGGCCTGTCCACAGCTCAATACACCATTAGCCTGTGCAGCTGACCTGACCAGTGCGGCCCCCTCGCTGTCTACTGTCCACGCTGGAGACAAGTTAAACAATGCAGGAGTGTACCAGTTGTATTAATTAGTTTAGAATAGTGTTTGCGTGTACTCTCATTTAATACACAATTGAGTGGGATGTTTCTTGTGTTGTAGAGTGAGGATTGGCTAATCCCTAAAACCTGCGCGGAAAGTGCTGAAATGGAAATTGCTATATTGCTCAAAAAAAGTATTATTTTATGGATCAGTTTACTTCATAATTTAGTTGGGTATTTATTTGGACAAGGTTTGTCTTAGAGAAATGATACTTGCATCATCTCGGCTAGTGAACGGCTAGTCGATGTGAAGCGAGATTTGTTCACAATAATCCTGTTCTGCCTCGGTTCTGCATCGTTTTGGAGCCCAAATGGTCGCCGCTCGGGTGAAACAGGTTTTAGCTTATGTCACTGAGCTTTTGATTGAAGCTGTACAGAGGAAGAAAAGGAAAACATCAGATTGGTTAAATAAATGAGAATTAGGCTACAAGTCAAACTGCACGCAGGCTTCAACAGCTCGGAGACTCTGCACCACCCATCCTCCACACTCGCTATGTATCTCACATATCTTTAAATTGGCCCTTGCTGAAAAATTGCACAGATGAGTGAATATTGTCATACATGTTTAAAATGTATATTTCCAACCCGAGGATTATTTTTTAGCCACAGCACCGAGCCAAAGAGGTTGTATTGTGAGCGTTACTGAATCTCTCCTTTTATCTTCTTTATGCAATCAAAATGAAACGGATAAGAGTGTATTATTTTTGACCTTCATCTATCAACCACCCCCCCCCCCCCCTGACATCAGCTCATAGGAAGTGTGCACCCGGCAGGTACAAATCACTGCACTGCCCTAACTCACCACAGTCACATCGATAAAAAACCAAAGTCTAAGTGCTCTTTGGGTTTTGTCCTGGTAGGATGTTTCCACAAAGGAAGGATGTGCAGATGAGTTTGAATGGTTCTACCCAATGAAAATAAATATTTAGGGTCTGTAACTTTTGGTGTTGTGACATTTCCTTGCAAGGTTAAAGGTCACTGACCAAATGTCAGGAGAACAGGCAGATGGCCTAATATTGATCTTGTTGATACATCAAATGAGCTGAGATACTAAAGTTTATCCTTCATGTTTATGGAGGAGAATTGTAATAGTAAATAGTACATTTCCACCATTATTACAGATAATTTAAACTACTGTTGGAAGAATAAGGAAATGTTGTTGAAGTGAGTCATGATTTAATCTTGAATTTTTCATTTATCTCCAGAGATAAAGAGTTTGGCTTTAGAGGTTATACATTTATCTAATCCTTTTGTTAGGACAAAAAGCCCATGACTCAGCAGGATTATCTGAAAGAAAAGGGTCCCCGAACATCAGAACACCGCAACCCCCCCCAATCCAACAGAAAGATGGATCTGGAATAATAAAGCAGGAAAAGGTATGTGACTGTCAGTTTATACATCTGTGTGTGAGTGATGAGCGGCGCGTGTGTCTGTGTGTAGTGCGGCGTCCCTGCTGTGAGCCTAATTAAAAGGAACTGGGTGCAGAGGGGCTGCTTTGGCGCCCAACCGAGTCCCTTTATATCCCTGCTTCCCTCCCTCTCTATCCCCTGCCTTTGATTACCGTGGAGCACTAATGCCCCTCAATCTCTGCCGCACATGTGACCCCTCTGTGCCTGAGAGGAGGACAGGAGATCTATGTTGTGCCTTTATTCGCTCCATTCTTCTGGAGCTGAAATTGAATTGAACTAAACTTGACTAAGTAGGTGAAAAGGTGTTATGATTGTTACATCAGATTCATGACTGTTTTCCCTCTGCTGCTCCATCTCATTCAAACCACCCAGCCAGCATACCCACAGCAACTCATGCTTCTTTTTAAGTTCCTCATCCTACAAATGAGACGTACATGTACCTCATTGTTTGCACAAGACCAAAAGAGAGCTTGTGGCTACCAAGCTGTCTGAAAGAAAAAAATGACTTCAAGTTGGGTGACCCGTGTGCAATTTGGGACAGGGGAGATGGGGGCGCGTTCACGTCCTCACAATGGGTGTGGACTTAACATATTCCATTCAGGGTCAACCGTTGGCTCCATAAAATATGAACGTGGTTCAAGTTATGTCACCTATTAGATCCTGAAGAGTGTGGTTCCGACGACACAGTGACAACAACGGTCCCTACAAATATCCAAAGAGGTGGTCGGTGTGAAAAGCTGGGCGGGCCACGCCCCTCAACTATACCACTTAAAATAATGATATTATTGAATGGAGCAATTAGCTGTAGCTGTTTTGGTTCCAAGCTCCAAACTGGTTTCTTTCTAATGCAGTGGCGGCTGGTGAATTTTATTGTAGGGGGGGGGGGGGGCTAAATAAAGTTGTTTTTTTTCACAACGAAGCAGTCTGGTGCATTCTGACAAAAAAATAAAGACAAAATAGAACATTTAGACATTAGAACAAGGCAAATGGGGCCAAGGAAAAAGTTTTAACTTAATTTATTTGCCTTGTAGAATTTAGTAAGAGTAAGTGCAAATACATCAATAGAAATTGGGAATTATACACAAGTTAACATTCTAACAAGTTAACATGAATGTGATTCTAAAATGGGTGAGTGTGTTACGGCCAATCTATTGTTGGTAATATCCCCCCCCCCCCCTCGCTCTCTTTGCTCAGTTACGTATGACGCAAGCGCGTAACTGCGAGCACCAAATCCTCATTGAAAATGCATTGAAGGCTCGATTTTCAAAAAGCAAAGTTTTAACATGAGAGTCAACGGGAGAATGTTTGGGCAATTTTCCACGTCAATGAATTCGCCCCGATAGAGGCGGGACCATTTGAAACGTGACCTGAATCTGACGAATCTGATTGGACAATGACAGATAATATGTGTAGAACACTGAAAACTACTTTTGCTGTGATGTGTGTGCTGTTGGTGTTGCATTGCCCAAATTGCCCCTATACACCATCCGCCCCTGTTCTAATGTACACTTGGGCATTGTAACATCTATGGAACTACAATTTTTGGAGCTTGTGTATTGGTTCCTCTTCTCAGCAGGATGCTGCTTAGTGTCTTTAGCACAATAGGATAGAAACAACATATCCTCAAACAAAGGTTTGTATGATATTTATTTACCAAAAGTTATCATCTTCTGTGCATTTTCAGAGCAGCACATGTTCATTGCTGATGAATACGGATCGGGAAATGAGTCAGTATTTTTGCACTTTCAGTTTCCCTTGTCCCAAAAAATGTATTATTGATCAAATACTTTTAATCATGTTTATGTAACATAACGCTTGTCTCTTTTGTCTCTTGAAACAGTGACATATTTTACCAACATCGATTGATATCATCGACCAACTCATTAAGAATCCGATCATATGGACAAAGAGACCAAAGAATGAATCCAAGAACGTGTACTTAAAAGACAGCACACTCACCTGATATTAAGGTAGCAAATGACATTTTGCACTGAACACATGATGACAATACATATTGCTTCAGGATAAATTCTGTGTAGAACTCACCACAATATCCATTTTTTCATATTAAGACCAACCAGTATTTCTAGATTACAATGAGATATTCCAAAATATGTAGACACGTCCTCAATGACATCATAGTCTGAAACCAGAAGAAACTACCATCAGCAGAAAAACAGCCCAGATACAGGAGAAACTGTCACACAAAATACAATATGAAAGCCTTCAGGAGTGTTTACCAGGCTGCTCAAGACCAAACAGGAAGCCTGGCCAGCATCATGCAACAGAGGAGTTATAGTGGGGGGGGGGAGATCAGCTGTCAATAACGGGCCCTTCCACTTCCACATGCAAAAAAACATACACTTAAACACACACTGGCCAATTTGAGTTTATCCTTGTGTGGAGTAAGGGACATAATCCCCTGCTGTAATTGCATTCGGGGGGTTTCTGAGAGGTTTGATATACCACTGAAGCCACTTTAGCGGCCGAAGACGCATCTCAAGGCTCTCCAAGGTCGGAGCTTGACAACATATGTCTCTCAATTCCTTAATCCCTCTATTCCAAAACAGGATGGTTAAAATACACGCTTCAGGGCTGGTAATTACTCCGACCCCCCGATGCCCCTTTTTGTTTTGACTCGATTAAAAATAAGGAACACCGGCAGACACGTGAAAAAAGAAAATCCACTAAAGAAGAGAAGGAAAGTAAAATACAGAAAGTTATAGAGGGAGATGTGTCCATTTTCCCACCCTGACTTTTAATTAGAGCAGCTTTCAATGAGGCACAGGAATGGTATTGAAAGAGATCAAGCTTGTCCTTGGCAGGATTTGGAGTCTACGCTGTGATGGGTTCACCATTCTGTAGCTTTGGTACAAGAAAAATAGGTGACTTTGACCGGAATGACTTCATATGGAAGAAATCACAGACAATTTCACAGTTTACTCTGACACAGACAAGTCATTTTGCATCAGGGAGAGCTGGTAACTACCCGATTCAGGTACTTAGCCATCTTCTCCGAAAGGAGGGATCCCTTACAACTCAAATTCAGTGAATTACATGCAGAAGGAAACACATCCTCCAAAATTACCCTCGTCATTTTAAACTGTTTAAAGAAATTTGGTTATTGTTGTATACTGAAACAGAATAATTTCTCTGGTTTGGTGAAAAAATGGTTTGATGTAAAAATTCCTAGAAATAGAAGTACTTTTGAAAGTTTAAAATTGGACATGAATGTATCCTCCTCGTTGTCTTAACTTAAAAAAGAAGGTATTCCAGGATATGAAAATAGTTTCCTTAGAACCCGAATTGTCTGTGCTCTTTCATTATATACCAGCAATATCCTTCGGAGACCAGGCTGCTTGAGCACGCACCATCGCTATGAAACAGGGAAGCTTTTGTTTCTCACTAAGAACCCCAAGATCCAGATGTTTCAGGCCCATCTTCCACATCTAGGGTGGCATTGTGGAGCTCCCTTTCATCATAAATGTTTCATCACAATTTCTTCATTAGGTCCAACGGAACTTGCATTTGTTTTGTTGCGGTGTGACGGACCCCAGATGATACCAGACCCTACCAGACAGGGGTGGTCATCCATCACCCGTGTCACGCATCCCTGCACCCCCTCCAACTATTCCACAGCCCACATCACAGCATGCATATTCACAGGAGCTGGTGTCCCATCTGAGTGAGCTAAATCGCCCTACCCTGTGCTTCTCTTTCCTTACACTCAATATTAAAATGGGCTAATAAAGAGGGGCAAGATTCCCCGTGGTAATGGCTCCCTGGAGGCCACCCGACTAATTAAAGGGCTGCCCCTTCCAATGAACAGTAATCACTCACAGCTCAGGGTGGACAAATACACAAGCTTTGTGTGGCCGAACAAACATAGGATGAGAGAATGAAGAGATAACACACACACACACACACTAGTATTAAGTCAACATTTTCTTTTGTTAAGATGCCTCAATGAAGTACCCTGATTATGTGGATTCAAGTTCAAACCTGCATTCGATTCAACTCTTGGAAGAAGAGACAAAGAGAAGACAATGAGTCTAGAGGTTTTTACTTTTTACAGATGACCTTTGTTTTCATTTTTGTGTCACTTTGATTTATATTTATGAGTGAAATATTTCATGCACTTTCTTCTATCGGAACTGGTGTTGACGGGCTGTGGTGTTTTTAGTGACCCATGAGAGAATATTAGATTCTTGGGGACCATTTTTTCTTAAACTTTTGTCTGAGGCGGTTGTCATCCACAAAGCTACTCAGAATGTTTTATTGCTTCCACGCCATACGCTAAAAACAAGTGGGTCAAAATGACCCTATTTTTTGGTGAAAATTTGACCTACTATGTTCTTTCTATCACTAAACAAAGGTTGAGAGTCTTACGTCTAGAAAAAGCACTCCCTCAGTGTTAGAGTGCATTTTCATCATAACATAAAATGTGTTTTGCTAAACTCATTTTAATGTCAGGATTAAAGTTCTCTTGATGAAGGACGAAGGGGTGGTTATTATTTTTTCAGTGACCGCTGGAACCAGCCAACTGAAGAAGTAAAAATGGTTCCATCTGTGAAACTGTCCACAATTTGCATAATTGATGTGAATGTCGGTGTGGCGTACTGTTTGTTTATAAGTATCATCATGCATTGGGAGATAATGTTTTTTTGTTTATTCTTACACAAAATGCTGTCCTAAATAATAAAAACCTTGGTGAAGGACAAACTGTGTGAGTGGGTACTGGACTGAATGGAGATCTGCCTTATGATCCTGTTACAAAGGCCACATTGCTGCAATAATAACAATGCAAATATTATCTTTATTTCTTCTGGAAAACTAACACTTTATTGTAAAGAGTCTCACTGATGAGTCATCCTGAATCAAGAAGTGTTTTTGTCTATCTGGGTCAGACTTGTTCATACATGTTTGTGTCCTGCTGGGAGGAATAAACAATAAAAAAGGGCAGAAATCTATTTAAAAGCTGTGTCGTCACAGCCCCGGTGAAGAAACCCATCGGGCATGGAGTCTGCCATTAGTGAGACATTCATCATAATATCCTTCAGCTTTAAGCTCAGGTGCGCTTTGTGATGATGTGAAATGTGCAAGGTCCATTGAACCAGCGCTCTATATGGCATAGGGTTCCCCTTTTACACCTAGAACATAAAAAGATTGTCAGTGTCAGACACGGTCATACCAAAAGGAAATACTCTACAACATGCAGTTCATTAACTGCTCACCCTCTTGGAACACGGCCTTTCGTATTTTTGGAATCAATGAACAGGCTTTTTCTTCTTGGAATGTGAAGGAGTGAAGTAGAGACCCGACTGGGGGGCTGAATTGGCAGTTTGACAATTATTCCACAAACTTTTGACTCTGGTATAATTTCTTTATTAGCTCTATCTAGAAATTGTTATAGAGTCTCTTATTTCATCAAAACTTAAAGTACTACACCAGCATTCAACAAGAACATATTTCTTTGGCAAACGCACGGGCATATACTGTATAAAAGTCCTGCCTAACGGAGCTACACACATAATATACACATATTTCTCATATTGTATCTGGTGGCAGATTCCAGGCTGCAGCTTCAGGGCTGGTTGACCATCAAATACTAACAAGGCTCTCCTAACGATCTCAATGAAATGCTCAGTGACTTAATTAGATGATGTGCTGTGCATTTTAAGGGGTTCACTTAGGGGCACGGTCTCTAAAGAGATCAGATTTATTTTTATTACATGTGGGACAGGCCTTCAGTGCATTTCTCCATCATCAGACAAAATAAAACACTGACAGCCTTTTATTAAGATCCGCTGAAGTTATAAAAAGAACAATGTGGTTTTGCCTCATCACGTATGTCATCTGGCCAATCAGACATGTTCAGTGGTAAAAGGGTTACAAAAGGGTTAGGGCATGGGTGTCCAAAGTCCCGCCTTGGGGCCAATCACGGCCCAACGTCAGATTTCATTCTTCCCGCAACTTTGGTCCTATATTGTATTATTCATGGCCCGCACATTATAAAACTTTATGCAATTCCTCTTTCAACAGACAATAGATAGCATTACTTATAATTCAATTCAATTCAATTCATTTTATTTTGTGTAGCCCAAAATCTGCCTCAGAGGGCTTTACAGTCTGTACACATGCAACATCCTCTGTCCTGAAACCCTCACATCGGCACAGGAAAAACTCCCCAAAATATGAAAAAACCCTTCAATGGGGGAAAAACTCATGTTTAAATGTCGAGGTCAAGATATTTATCATCTTCATGGAAGTTTAATGTTAGTTCAATGTTTTCTGACCCTCCAGGAAATGGATGAAAATCAGAAATGTGTTTTTAGAGTTGTCTTTTTTCTTTGGCTCCTCTAAACTCGAGGAACTACACTACGGACGGCCTTCACCTTCACTAACACACTCACACCCAACACCCCACCTGCAACCTACCCTCTATTCTGTTAATCCTGTCATGTCATTTGTCATATTTAGTTCGGTCCACTCTCACCTGTCATAGGCTGTCCATCAAAAGTACAAATTAAGAACATATGAATAATAATGTCAAAATCAATTTCACATGCGCAAATACATTTTTTGTCCACTATATAATTCTTGATAATACATATGCATTTTAGTGTAAAAAGTGATGTCTTGACTAAAGTCTGTTTGTGCCGTGCAAACTGAGGCGTTGCTAAGGAACTGCAGTGAGCATCCGATCCTTATCAAACTGGACAACATACCGTCTGGAGCCACGTAAACAAGTCTTGCATGATAGAAACTGAACAGCAAACAACCTGTAAATATGGACAAGCAATAACCCAACGGATGTCCAGGATTGTGCCAGTAAAACATGGGAAGACGAGATCAAACTGCTTTTATAAGTTGAACGCACAAATGTCAATAGATGGCATCTGAAACTGTTCCATTAAAAAAAAACACGGCACCACCTCCCGTCATTGTAAAACCAACGGCCTCTGATCTCAGGAGGCTCTAAATGACCATTAGAGCCACTGTTACTTCCTGAGAGGCCAACAATTAGTCCCGGCCGGCGGGCAGCCGTGCTAATGGCTTCAGTGTGGAAGATGTGAGAGCCCTGGTACCAGCGGCCTGGGAGGACCGGTGGGTGCCTGGAAAAGAGCCACCATCCTTCCATCCTAATTGCTGTGAAAACTCCATCTCTCTGGGTTTACGACGGGACGTGAGGGAGGGACGGGTGAACGTTGGGAGGTTTTTGGCAATCTGGCCCTGTTAACCCCCTCCAAGGAACAGAAGAGGTGCAAAATGGACACCAGGTGGAAGAAGCAAAACAGAGAAGCAGAGGACGAGGAGGCAGGGCGTTTGGCAGGGGGCCTGGTTGGCCACTTGGCCAGATGCATGATCCGTCTTTTTCTAGAGTTGTACAGTTATATGTCGATGTGTAATTATGACTTTGGGTTTGAAGAAGGCTGCGTTGTAAAAACCCTTCAGCCAAATGACTTTTGTAAGGAAAATGAATCTGGGGAATATACCCCATATATTATCTGTACATTATGAGGTTTTGAATGGAAAAGGCCCGGATTTCTTGGCACACGCGCCTCACCTACTGTGTTTTTCCAAGAGATTCTTTAGAGTTTGACTGGCGTGGCGCAGTTAACCAAGCAAACCCTCGCATTTGCATCACAGTGGTGGACCGAAGTGGATGGGGATTAAATTGAGAAGGAAAGGTTGACAGTGTGTGTCTCTGCTGTGTTGTGCTGTCTGTTCATCATTACCAAAGCCCCTCTGGCTTCAATAAAGGAGAATAAAAGAATATAAAAGAACAATTTGGGCTGCCCCAGCTGTGAATAACCAACCCATCACACAGAACAATAGCCCAGTCATGCTTGCTATAACTCAGCTTGTGATCTCAGACACGCCCCTCTCTCTTGCCACATCTTTGTTAAAGTCGTCTGTCAGGCATATCAATTCTCCTCTCCCCACCCCTCCTGCAGGACCAGATGGTTAAGATCCATAATTTAGGCCCCCCCCCCCCTCCAAAAAAAAAAAACTCGGACCCCCACTTCCACATCGTTTCATGCTATCACAATCACCATGGCTCATTATTGGCCAGTAGTAGCCCACCCCCTTGGCTAATTAGGCTCAGCTTTGTCGAGCCGGGGAGCAATAGCTTGGCGAGCTGGGAGGGCGTCCCAGCACCTGGGGAGTCTACCTGTTACAGCGCCCGGCTCATCAGCCTCACAGAGAAGAACAGGCAAGCCAGGAAGGAAGGGGGGGGAGGGGGAGGGGGAGCGGGGGGGGGGGGGGGGGGGCAGCTGGCCGGCCCGCACTGGCACTTACAGAAGAGGCGTGATGGTAGGCACTGGTGCATGATGCAGTTGTTTTTGCAGCCCTGGGGGCATTTTAGGCAAAACACACCCCAGTAGCTATGCATTTAAAAGTGGGTTTCAAATGTGTAGGGTGCCCACACGCTCAAGTTGCTAAAATGCACTTAATCCCTCCCAGGAACGCGGAACGTATGAAACCATAAACAACAATGATTTTTGTATCTGTGAGCTTTACCGTCTATCATCATCTGTTTTGACTTGTTTTTACAACTGAAAACTGCTTAAGCACTCATTAAGCTGAGAATCGGGCTTACCATCGATCCTCCCCTGCAATGCCCGGTTGAAGTTGGCCGTACTGTGGGAAAGATTTCAAGCTCAAAGGTTTTTCTCCGCCCTCCCATTCTGAGGCTGATAAATGACTCCAATCAATATGACGCAGGCCCCATCCCTCTATGATTGGAATGAGCTCCAGCGTCTTAGAGGCTCTCACACTCTCACACACTCACACACACACACACACACACACACTGATTGTGAGAATGTGAACCAATTGGGTCAAATGGTGCGAGGTCCTCACCCACACTAGTCACATCGGTCTTGCTGCAGCACAGTGCACAAGGTCTCCAAGAGGCACTTGAAGAAGGTTAGTGCTCCACTGCAGAACAGGGGGCTCCCACCCGGGGGGGGGGGGGCATAGCCAGTATGGAGCTCGCTAAAATTACCACCTTCCACTTGGGCAGGTGGGGCTGGTCATACTAATACTAATGCATATTTAAATGACTACTTTGCATTTATCTGCATTCATCGAAACAAAACTATGAAAATAGAAATAGAATAAAAAATGATATGTAAAGTTGGGTAAGGAATTCATGAGATGCAAATATGCGTTGAGATAAATGGCAGGTCCATCTTTTCCCACTTAATATCCGTGGGGTCGCGGCTAATTGTGCTTTTGTTGTGCAATTACCCAGAGTTTGTTCGGGGTTTAGATGGGCGAGGTGCGGGGGATGTGGCTTGCGCTTTGTTTGACTCACCCCCTCCCATCCAGGCCCCCCGTGTAACTTAAGGATAATCCCCTGACTAAAGCATATTGGCTCTGTCACTCCCGTTTACGCTTCCTGCGATGTGACTGTGACTGTTGATGAGAAGAAATAGATATAGATGACACCAAGATTGCTGTTAAAGAGGCCCGGCTGTCTGGGTTTTAGTCGCGTTGGCGGGCGGTCCGAGCGCTTTGAAGTCGCCTTTGAAGTCATGAGGCAATCGGAGGAAATGAGGAAAATTGGCTGCAGGGTTTCTGAAAAGCCAGTTTGTGAGAGCCCTGATTGGACACAGAGCCCCAGAGAGAGAAACAGCGGACCTTTTGCTCAGGAGACCTGTCTTTCTGGACTGCAAAATGTTCTTCACCTCAAGAACTGAGGAAGGTGTTTTTGAATCTAAGGTGAAACGATAAAATAGTTTTTAGCTTGAGTCGGTAATGTTAAAAACCACAGACCACAGTAGGAACCTGTTATAGGCAATGATTTAAGCAATGATCTCAAGAGGATGTTGAAAAAATCCGTCCATGCATTTATTGTCCGAAGATCCTGTTCTGGTGTCTTCACAGGTCTCCCCAAACGCTCAACTCCTCACTGAGAAAAGAGAGTGGATCTCATTCCCAAGTTTTTACATTTGACATCTTGGCAGTCGGAGAATGGATTTCAGGATATCACTGTAATAAAGCATAATACAATATGAATACAATATGATTTATTGATGTACAAAGAGGAATCCATCAACACCGACCGTGCGAAAATCATAACTGACGAATTTGCTCCACAGTCTCTTTTGTCCCGAAACTCTCACATTGGTACAGGAATAAAGTCTATGCCAGGTAACAAACTTCCTTCTAGTTAACATTCTCCTGCTCCTAGTGGAGCAATAGAGTCCAGCGTCACCCTCATCGAGCCTGCAGCACTATCCACAAGATGAGGGATCTGGGACTCTGTTACAGGCTGATCGTCTGCTGCATCATGATCCAAACAGCTCTATCCCCAGAGTTCAAACTAAACAAGACCTTTAAATCAAGACTTTTATCAAACTATGTGTTAGACTGTGTTTTTTTTAGTTGTCTTGTTCTATTTCAAGTGGTTTTATCATTTGTTATTGTATTTACATGTCCAACTGTAATGTGTGTCTTTAGCACGTTGTTATTTGATGTAAACCCCTATTGTATTGCCTTAATGATATGTCCTGTATGGCCTTGCCTACTAGATGTATAGGACAGGCACTAATTATGGCACTTTGGCATATGGGCAGTGCCGAGCACCCAGCTCTGTTGGATGGAACTGCTCCAGGTTGGTGACACATGATGTTTATTGCCAAAGAAAGAGCCCAATTAATGCAAGCTCCTTTGCTGATGGCAGTTGTTTATCAGTGTATCAGATGTATCAGAGCAGGAGGCAAAAGGCGAGGGGGGAGTTTTGTACACCTGCAGCCTGGATCTGGCCGCCTGCCACTATTTTGCCATCCAGTATCCAGCTGGGAGAGAAGAGGTGGGGGATGCGTCCGGCTGTCTTTACCCCAGCCCAGGTTCCCAAAGGTCTGCATGCGACCAGACTTGGGCCCAGATGTTCCACTCTGGCGCTGCGCTGCCTCTCCAGTTCTGATGCCTGTCCGACTGCACGTTCTGACAGAAATCACGTCTCACTGTTTAGGACGGGTCCGACTTTTAACCACACTTCATCCCAGCTGACAGGCATCCAGGGGAGTCGGAGCCTGCACCCTGTCATCGCTCAACAACAACATGACAATGAGCTGCTGCGATGAGGCCAGTATCTTCTCCTTTGGAGGTTATATTCAAAATCAGCTTCATCATTACCTGCCAATGCCACAGGAGGTAAAGCTCCCCAGACCCGAGTGTGGTGCATGAAACATGCATGTGCTGGGGAGGTAGTAATAATTTAATTTGAATGGTTCTAAAATGGTCAAAGCCTTAGCCTACTATAATACAGCTCTTTCATTAAAGTCTTTATTAGCAGTTTGTAGTAATGGAATTATCCTTCAAATAGTTCAAATGTCCACTTACTTACAGACAGCTACGGGTGAACTGTCATGAAAAAAAAGTTCTAATGAAAATGTATGCCGTGGTGCTTCATGGAAACCGTCGAACTCTTCCCCAAGAATCAACTATTTAATAATCTTGTCTGGCAGCTTGGCATCATGCAAGGTTCTGTAAATAGATTTGTGCTATGTGAAAGGAAAGTGCATGATGATAAGTTGAATCGATACATTTACTCAGTGCACCTAAGAAAACCCCTGCAGAGTTTAGGCAACCGATAACTTGCCTTTTTAGATTAAGGAAGAAATTGTGGTTTTAGTTTAAATAACTGCATGCGGCTTCACAAAAGAAAATATGGAAATAAAGTGATGTACAAATCGGCATGAATTTCTTGTTTCACACAGGAAACAAGAGACCACCACAGTGGTTTCCCAGGTGAAAGTGCAGTGTTTCTTCACCCTTCACTCCTCCGCATTCCAGATATGGTTCATTTTGCTCACTGGTTCCAAAAATCCAAGATTGGCAACATCCACGTCTTATATACAGTCTTTGCTTTTAACCCATGAAACTCTGTGTGGATCCCATGGATGTATAAAGCTAACTGGATACACCATCAAAGGTGGCAAACCTTTCATTCTTATAAAAGTTGGTCATTGGCACGTTGTTCGTAACATTTTTGACATCCTAAAATAAATCTGGATCTTTCGCATCCACTTCCTCTAAGGTGCCTCTCTTGATGAAGCGTGTTTTTGGACTCACAGTGGCTCAGGATTTAGATATCAGTGCATCTCACACCCAGGAACTACATAATGTACAAGCCCACACCTATAAATCTGATATGGGTCCAATCAAATAAAATATTTGATTAAAATCCTTCTGTAAACTCTACAAATATTTAGCCAAAGTTAAGAAGATAGGCGCTAATTTCAGTTCACTGGGACTTAAAGTTGATGTTTCATAGACAACGCCGTGATGCTAGGTAATAACAGTAATATCAAAAATACTAAAAATAACACAACTAGTGAGGATAATTAAAAGTAAAGTTTGCTCTATTTGTGTTGTGAATCTCAGAGATTCAAGTAATCACACTGAAATGGAAAAAGGTCTGTGTTTTAAATTACTTTTCAGGAATATGCAAAGGATTTAAACACACTCTTAGAAAGCCACTATTCATCTGTTTGAGGGACCCGCGTGAGGTTTCATGCCTCAAACACAGTTCCTCATGTCCCTGACACAAGTTCCTCAGAGCCCCCCAAAAACGACACCATGCTGCTGTGTGTGTGTGTGTGTGTGGGGGGGGGGGGGGGTCTGTTCAAAGCTGCGCTCACACTCACGAAATAACTAGTGTCACAACCTTAATCAAATAATCGTAAAATCATATCATCAATCATAAAATATTCTTTTCTGATGACACCTGTGCACACTGATAAAACAAAACATGACAGTCCGTAGAAAACAAGAATACAAAAGCCACGAAGCCCGGATTAAAATTAAAATGTCCCCATCGATTGAGAACGCGCCTGAGGTCTTCACTGAGGATAGTTTCTGAGAAGAGGAACCAGGAGCAGGCAATTACTCACACGTCTTTGCAGTAACACTTCAGAGCCGCCTCATGACGACCAGCTTATGAGTGAGACAAGAAAAGGAGACAATTGGGTTTCAAAGATAATTGCAACAAAATAAAGCAAGTCATGATTTTCTGTTTCCTGTGTTTTCTCCAACATACAATGCTGTGAATATTGATTTATTTCTCTTATACAGCTTTAGGTCTTAAAATAAAGGTTTGTCCATCTCTACCTATACTTGTTTCTAACCTCTTCTTCTAATCAGTGTTCATTTTGGCAGCTATCTTTGATTTAGTCTTAGTCTTTTAGACAAAAATGCATGTTAGTTTTAGTCACATTTAGTCATCTTTAATCTTAGTTTCGTCAAGTTTTCGTCGACAAAGCTAATTACATTTTAGTCTACTTTTAGTGACATTTAATAGCCATTCTAAACTCCTTTTCTTCCCTTCTCAGGCCAGGGACCCTCTGTGTTGTGTCTACAGCTGCATAATAGTCTACTTACAGTACTTAGGTTGGCCATTAGATATCCCTCCTAGGACAGGTCTATAGCAGGGCCACAATGGGTTCTAAAATCTGATAGAGGGGCCGGGCCAGAAAAAAATGGATGAAGTTTTTGTGTGAGCTAATATGAATGACATGTGAAAAATCATTACATGAAAGGATTTGGCTTTTAACAGGTAGCAAAGCATTTATTTGCAATGGTGTAAAGCTCCGCCGACCTCATGAGAACCGGGGACCTAAACGCACTTTGTAAAAAGTCTGTTTACTCGCACGACTTTTGACATGGCTAACGGGTGGTCCTTTATTGTTTCCACTGCTTGCTTGTCCCAACAAAAGAGACCCATTAACGTCCGACAATCGGTGCAGGACATTATTTTTTGGGCTGGATCATGAACCAGCCATTCTTAACTGGACCCGTCTTTGATTTCTCTCCTCTTTTTTTATTTATTTATTTGTCTTGTGTCTGTCCTCCGGGTTTTCCTCCACCCGCTCTGTGCCGCCACATCCTTCACCTGCACTGAGCAGCTCTATCAAAAGCCACGTCACGTGTGCTCGTGCGTTCTTTGTTGCTTAGTAACGAACGTACGATGGCGACACGTCTTCTCGAGACTTCTCAAACCGGTTGAAGTGCCCGTGTCTTAAAACGTTTGTTACCGCCGCCAGAAAACGGAGCAGCCAGGTCGGCATGAACATCTCTGCTGGCCGACCAGCCCCGAGCTGTTAAACTATGGAAGAAGTAGTGGGGGTTGAAATAAAAAGGTGATTGAATTTCTAGCACTGAATATTTATGCATTGAAATAATGTACCTGAATGTTTTTCAACATTAAAATACTGCAAAAAAATTCAACCTAAAAAAAACACTGTTAAAATATTCAGCCGCAAAAGAAATGACGGTAACAATATTCAACCCAAAAGATTCAGCCGTGAGACACCAACATCCGGGACACTAAGGAAGAGCAATCGATTCTAGATTGAAGATCAGGAGCGTGCGTCAAGCTAAAGGAGCGAGCACCCAATACACCTTGGGCTTCGGATTGTAGCCATGTCCAATAATAACGGGGCTTTTTTAGAACAGATTTAATCATAGTTTTTATTTTTTAAGATCCGTTTACGTTTCGTCTTAGTCTCGTCTTAGTCATGGGAAACATGTTGTAAACGAATAGTTTTCGTCATAGTTTTCGTCTACGAAATTAACACTGCTTCTAATCTGCAAAACCTTTTCCAAACAATGTAACTTAAGGGTAGAACCTTCACGTAAAAACATTTTTCATGTACCTTTGAATTCAGATATTTGAAGGTATATCGCTTAGATGAAAAAAATATAAAAATGTCCCTTGTATGTTTTGATTTGACCATTTTTTGTCTTCTTTGTATATTTCAGAAAGATACTACAAAAGTGCAACAACAAACAATTGTATTAGCGTAAGTCATCAACTGCTGAAGTTGCATGGGGATGTTCCCTATTAATATGTACTGTCTTCATAGTGGATGCAATTCTACAATGTGTTTGTTGACAGTCCATTCTGATTCATGTAGTGATTCAATGGGATATCCAAAGCCCCCTCTGTGTAAATCTTGAACTGAAATATATGTCAACAAAATCAAAGAATCACATCGCACCCGGCTACATCCCTTCTTCCAATTTGTATTGTGGAGATGATACAACAAGGTCTGCGTTTTCAGAAACATCAAAATGCTTGTTGTGATGGGCTTAACCAACAGGGGAAGTCTCATGGGGACATGCACCAGTTTCCCTTGGGTTAACAAGGCGTTCTTCTCTCAGACAGCTGACCTACCTGAACACTTACCTGTCAAACAACCGTCCTACTATGTGGGACCCACTCACCCTCTGCGTCTTCTCGTATTACAACAACACTCACAGCACATCCATGTGAAACATCAGGATAATGCAGACCACTTGACTTCATCCCAGCTATTGATCTTCTATAGCATGTAGTATGTCCACAGAGCACCCGCATTAGCATGTGTGGGTGGGGCAAAGATGGCCAATGAATGGAAGGCCCTCTGAAAGGAGACAGTTGAGGGCAGGAAGCGGAAAGGACTCCACAAGAAGGGCATGGGACAGGGGTCGTCACGGCAACTTTGTCGGCGGGCTGGCTTCCATTGTCCCAGTGATGAAACGGGAGGACAGGGCCCTGATGGAGGACGGGCATCGTTAATAGGAGTCACACTGAGGCTGTCAGTGGGCCGTCTGAGAAACCACATGCGACCACATGTCACGTGCACATCATTGATGATATGTAGACTATGCATTAGGGCCATTGCATGCTTTAGCACAGTGGTTCTCAACCGTTCTGGCTCCGGGACCCACCATCACCCCTTAATGACAAGCCGGTCAACGGGGGGGTGGTAGCGGTTTTCTTTGCGGCGCCAGTCTTATCTTTCCCCGTTGTAATTGCCGCGCTTGACTTAAAACATGGGCGGACGAGCCGGCAAAAAAAAAACACTCCGCTGCATTAGAAAAAGTCCCTTCAAAATAAAATCACAGGATGATTTTTTTTATTTTATTTTATTTTATTTATTTTTTTCCTTTTTTATTTTCCCATGCAAAGGCCCGCGACCCACTAGTTGAGAATCACTGCTTTAGCATGATTTAAGGTATGCAGCGGGATTTGTGTTGTCCCAATGAAAGCACGCTCTCCTTCCTTAGATGAACAAGAAACAACAGCTCAACTGCTGGAAGTTTGACTTTTAGCAGATTATTTGTTGATACTTTAATGTTTCTGTTCTATTTTCCACTTTAAGATTATGAGGATTATTAAAAGGAACCATTGTTGAAATTCTTTAAAATAATCCCTAAATATTTCCAAATTTTCCTTGGACTACATTTTGAATTCTAAATCCTTTTTTGGGCATTGCAAATTCATATACACACGTTTTTTTTTTTGTCGCAATATACAGCATTATTAAGTCGATTGCTAACAAACCTGCAACTCGCACATGCTATAAAACCTTTCCCAAAGACAAATGGAGTATGTTCCTTTTTTTGAGACAATGTCCAGTTTGTGTTGATGACAAAGACAAGAACAAACAGCCTCAGGAGCTTAGCTCGCCCATGGTTTGTTTACCTAGCACCAACTGAATGCCTTTATGTATACTGTATGGCACTGTGTATGGTTTATTGGAAAGACAATGACAGTAAGTCTTTTTCCTCCAGCGCCCTAAATTCACAGCCCCTGGGATGATTATTAATGTAATAATTAAACATTTATTGCCAACAGCACCTGCTGTCTCTCTCTCTCCTCTGGACCCCCGGGGACCCCATCACAGAGAGGGAGAGCAGGAGGGGGAGGGAGGGAGGGACACAGGAGGAGCCAGAGGGAGGGGTTGGAGAGCGGAGAGCAGCAAATCCGAAGGGGTCACCGTCACATCGCTGGATTCTTTCACACCAGCGAGAGGCTGTTCAGTGCGAAGCGGCAGACAGGGTGTGAAGTTATGTGATCCCACAACAAAAGGAACAAGGAGGACGGAACAATCCGATGCTGGGAAGGAAGCAGAGAGCATCACAGTGAGGGGGGGCCCAAACCCACTCTGACATCCGCAGTCAGCCAATCAGCTGAACTTTGACGTCCTTTTCATCTACTTTTTTTTATCGAAATAGATCATCTTTATCGTCAAAATGCATATTATTTTTAGTTTGTATTAGTCATTTTGAATCAACTCGGGATCAAGAGGACATCTGTTTGACTCTTAGTGAGGAGTATATATGCATTTGACAGACTGCGATCTTTAAAAGGACAGACAGACAGAGAGGCACGCTGAGACCCTCAGGGGACCGTGAGGGTCCCTCTGTGCGGCAAAGATGTTGCGCTACCTGATCAAGACCCTGCTGCAGATGAACCTGTTCACCGACACCATGCGGAACCCGTCCAACGGCACCGATGCGTTTTATAACAGCACCATGCCCTCCTTCAACGGCTCACTGCTCGACTGGGGCAACTTCAGCGGCTTCAACGGTAAGCGCAGGGACTCCACTCTCACACCCCCCACCCATCACTTAACCTCCCTTTGGTTTGCCTCTGCTCCCTCTTCCCCAAAGCAGAGCACTTAAAGGGTTTCTTGAGAAAACACCTTTGTTTGAGGTGTGTTTTTGCGATGGTGATGTGGAGTGTGAGATGAATAGATAAATCTTTGAAAATCAGACGAGGGAAAGCTGAGATCTGCTGCTCTCACACCAGATATCACATGTATAACGAGTGTGTAAGAACTCCTAGAAACAGCTCATAACCATAAGGTTAATAGAGTAAAACAATTGCTGATTTCACTATAAGGATAATTGATGTTTTTGTTCAAGGTAATCCATCCATTTATTTGGATACAGCAATCTACAGCATGACTTGTGTCCTTGTGCAAGGGGAATAAATAATCGCCTCATTATAAGTCTTCCTGTCAAAAACCTGTCCATTAGATGTTAGAAGCACGCTGGGATCAGACGCAGGCACAGTTTTTTGTGGGCTGTGAGAGAAAGGGACAGAGACGCCGTCATCCAATAACACGCTCAGTTGTGCCCGCTCGCTATGCTGCTAAATGAAGCCGTCTGCTGTGAGGCACGACGCACCGGAGCTGTCACATCTCCTCAACTTTTGGCACGGGCTCTTTGTCACTGATGGAGCTCACAGCAGCTCGTCCCTGCTGTTCTCCATGAGAAATTCCAGAAAGTTTTCCCGGTTTTATATGGTGTTTGTACTCCGTGCTTATTAACGCTGTAACGAGCAGTTCTGCTCGTGCGTGTGTGTGTGTGTGTGTGTGTGTGTGTGTATGTGTGCGGGTGCAGGAGAGTTAAGTCAACACATCACCTTGATGTCTGCTTTAATGAGCACCAGAGCTTTGTCTTCATGTCAGTGCATACCATTGTGCATTTAGCGACACACACACACACACACACACATTCACATGCACGTACACACGCACACACACACACACACACACACACACACACACATGTGCACATGCGTGCATGCACACACACTTGTGCTCATGCACGCACACATGACACACACACAGAATTGTCAGGTGTATCTGCTTTTGCTTATTTTCTTCCCTCCCTCCTTCTCTCCTTCCTTTTCTCTCTCTCTCTCTGCCTTGCTGTCTTCCTACTCCGCTTTCCTCACTCTCCTTCTCTTTATTTCTTTCCTTCCCCTTCCCAACTTCATTTCCTCTGTTATTTTTCTAGTTATTTCTCTCTCTGTCTTTTCCTCCTCTCCCTTCCTCCGTCTCTTCTTTCCTTCCTCTTCATCCTTACTCTTTTCTATTTGAATTCTGAGCCATTTTCTAAAATATCCAGCTGCTTCCCAGCTTGTGTGCATCGACTGGTTGGAGCCAGTGGCAGGGTCATTGAGTGTGTGCGTGCATGTAGGGAGTCAGTGTGCATTTGTCTTTTGATGAGTGGTCATGGGTGTGAAGGGTAGATGTGCTGATAACCAGCCTGCAGCAGCAGTGGTGCTGTGTGAGTTTATAGCTTATTTCAGTGTTCTCACTCTTGTATTTCTTTCTCCTTGCATCCCTCCTCTCATCCACAAGCTCTAATAGAGTGTAGATTGAGCGTGGTGTCGACTGTGAGGATCTATAGCGGCCGGATGATGAACTAAGCATGAGAGGCGAGGAGGAACAATGAATCTATCTGGTTTCAAATGGTCTCTCACGTGAGCTGCCCACAAACTGTATCTCCTCCCTATCTTAAAGCGCCATTTGCACATTCTGGGAGTGTAAACTAAGACGGGGTGGACGTAATAGTTCTACTAATCAGTGATCAATGAGACAAAGTATCTGTTGTTAACCAGTGTGAAGGAAATGGATTGATCGCATGGAGAGAATACACTGATATCTAACTTTCCAGATGCTGCAGAAATCAATACCAGTTTCTTTATATAGTATCTGACTATTTCACATCTTTGTTATTTTTTCTCAGATTTGAATTGATGCACCGCTTTTTTTCTCATAATTGAGATGTATTTCACCAACCATTATGTGCTGATTCATCAGTGTGTATATTTAAGTTTGTATGTGGGGGGTGCCGGTCAAGCCGTGGGCATCCAGGCGAGAAGCTCAATAGCAGGGCAGTGGGTGGACAGCTTGTGTGGGTCGACCTGGAGCTCAGAGGGAGGCTCAATGGGAAAATCAATGTGGCCCGATAACCAATTTGTGAAATAATGGACAATTTACTCAAACAAAGCACTATAGTGGACTGCTGGGCCACGGCAGGTTTATCTATTAGTTCTCTTACACCTTCTCTCTTCCTGTATCGAACCCTCTCTGTTCTCTCTGTTTTATCTAGTGATAAGGGGGTGTGGAGGTATTGCGTTTAGGGATAAGAGAGGTATGGATGCATTGCATTCAGGGCAGAGGGGGTTATATAGTTATCACATTAGGGATAAGGGGGGGTACGGGGGGGTTGCGTTTAGGGATCAGAGCGGTATGGGAGTATTGTGTTTAGGATTAAGGGTGCAGTGGCGGCTGGTCCATAGAGGGCAATGGGGCATGGCCCCACCTTGAGCCCCCCAAAAATAAAAACATTATAATGATTTTTAATTATATTAAAAATACTTTTTAGAAGTAGTCAATATGTCTCTTTGTGTTTTTTGAAACATGAAATATACCCAGTATTATTTGTAAATTAAGATATCTGCACAAAATATGTGCTTTTCTTGCACGTCCTCTCCGCATGTCTCAGCTAGGCTCGGGTCGTGACCCGATGAGGCGGGTCTAAAAAGCAGTTTAGCCAATCACTGATTAAAGTTAATGAGTGATATATCATTTCAGAGTCCTAAAATACATTCAGTTTTGGGCTCTATGTTGAGATGCTACACCGGTAGGTTTAGCTAGCTAGTTAGCTACGTGCTAATGCCGTGTTTGGAAGTAAAGGCTGGTTGACCGCAGTGATAACTCTGTCACGTCGCCGTGTTAAAGTTAACTCTGCTATCCAGCTGCGACGCACACGGGACTATGGCGAGCACACACAACCAGGACGTGAAAACAATTCATTGTGTGTCGTTTTGTGGGGCTTTTATAATCCATGTCTTTTTTCCCATTGAATTATACTGGGATGTTTACTGAAACTGATTGGGTGGCCCTACCAAAAAAAAATCCACCAGCCACCACTGTAAGATCCATTGCATTTAGGGATGGGGTGGATAATGATCCCATTTAGGTTTAAGGGGGGTACTGAGGTATTGCCCCAGTGGAGTCTAAGCTGAAGGAGGCTGCGTCTAAGGGAGTCAAACCCGATGACGATGGTCTTAAATACTTATGAAAGTCATATAGAAACCATTCATGCAGTTAAAAGAACAAAGATCTCTTCTCTCACACATCCAATTGTGGATGCAACATCTGACTGCATAATCAATATGTGGACCTGGGGGAACAGGTGCACTTGTCAGAAAAAGAGATATTTGGCTCGTCAACAGATTTTAATGGGAGCGCACATGCGTCATGCAAAAAGAGGAGCATGGACAACTTTTCTCTCTGCTGTGTAAACGCCCGGATTAGACTGGCTACTGTAAATTAATGAAATTGTTTACAATAATCAGGCCGGACATATAATTGGTATCATATCATTTCATATTGCTGTTAATGTAGGGGGAATATTTCGATAAATTAGATGCCAAAAGCCCAAATTTGAAGTGTATATAAGTGCATTTAGATACATCGTCTTTGCATTGAAGCAGCTGGAGATGTTGATTTGTGCTACTTTTCTGTGTTGTTGTGTGTGTATGTAGTGTAAATGATGGCCTCTAATGCAGCCATTTGTCCCATCGCAGGGGTCAAGTAGTCTCCCCTTTGCTCTCTTCACCATAGATCTGCCAGGAAATCATTAACGGTGAATATGTGTGTTCAATTATATTTTCCTGCTAATTACTACTAAATATTAATATATGCAAATCCCATAAAAGCAGCCTATACCCCCCTTGACGGATTTGTATTTGCGCAGAAGAAAGCAGAGCTGCCCGTAGAATCGGAATCGGTGCAAATCAGTATTTTATCATGCAGTCAAGCCTGCTCTACAGAAGGAAGGCTAGCACCAGGGTGCCCCGAAGCCCACCAGAAGCTCTGAGAGGAAGGTTTAGCTTTCATTACTTCCCCGTGTAGGGTGCGTGGTGCCGACTGTCAATTTGGAGCTGTGTGAATCCAGCCAGTACCTGCATAAAGCATGATGTAAACCTGGAGAAGTGGGTGCCTAGAGCAGGAGACGGAACAATAATGGTTACTACGGTTCAGACTGCTTCCCACTAGATCTACTCCATCCCTGCTGCTGTATTGCTTATTTATTCACTGAATTACCAGCTAGTAGAGATGCATTATTAATGTAGATTTCCAGGGAGCACTTGCAAAGCCAAACATCTTTGTTCATAGCAGAAGCCAAGAGATGGGAACCACTGGTTGTCTCCTCTCGTCCTCACTTTAGTCTGATTTCGCTAACACCAAAAGCCAGCCACGTGCACGGCCTTAACCCTGTACAGTGAGGTGGTGAATGCTCAAACCCAACCGAAATGCACACTAATTCAGAGTCACCAGGTACTCAGGCACAAACGCCGCCTCCTGTGAAAGTGTGACCTTGAGGCGGCGATCCGTCCGGATCATTAGATGTGGCCACTGGATTCATGTGTGAATCAATGGTGAGGAGTTCAAATTTATGCCATTGATCAAAGACGTGTTAACGTGTGAATCCATAAACATACTACAAAAGGTTATTCTTCATTGATTGTTGTGATGGCGGCGACTGTGGCGTCGCAACTGTCAGTCAGCGGATTGGCGTCTCTAGCGTCCATGTCAAAGTGTCCTGGGGCAATAAGACACTTGCTGTCCCAACATTGCTTCCATAGCTGTGACTACACTGTGTGAATGGTGTCAATGTTGGTGGCTGATGGGCAGGTGGCGCTGTGTGTCGTAGCTCCTGTTATCAGTGTGTGAATGGGTGAATCAAAGTACCTGTGTGCAGGTATGATAGCAGTGTTAAAGAGCTTTGAGTGGTATGTAGAATAGAAAAGAGAAATTCAAGTACAGTCTATTTAACATGGTGGAGGATTTCTCAGAAGATTAACTTTTTATTTAGTAATTTTTGTAAATGTCTACAAAGGGGAGCACTTCAAGTTCAACAATCAGACAATCAATGGCGTTCATCCTCATAACGTTTTTGAAGTGTTCACCAGATGTGTTATTCAGAATAAAGCTTGACTGATGTTGCACAGCTGTTATTTTACCACAGTATAAAACACTTTATTTGTTTGTTTGTGGTTTTCCGCTAAATAAATAACTGTCTTACCCACTTCACCGACTTCTTGTCTTTCTCCTCCCATTCTTTGCCCCTTTACCTCCTCCCCCCTTCAAGTAGCCTCCTTGGTTTCTTTCAGTTGAGGATGAATAACGTCAGGCGGTCCACGAGCGGCACAGTGAAGACAGTAATCCAATGATCCTTGGATCATCTCCACGTAGCTGCTATCATCTGGAGCCGCTCCATCACCGTTTCCACCAGACATCTCTGATGGGTTTATCAACCACAATTAAAATATGAAGCCCTGATTTGTAGCTCTAGCATGTTCCTCAGTTGAACCATTGTCCCCCATGTACCGTCATTGACCCATTTGAAATTCTGTTTCTGGAGATTGTAAAAGTTCCCGCATGCTGTGTGCACTTGGATTTTCTCCAAAACTATATTTTATTGCCACTTTATCATGGAAATAAAGGTACAGCACTAGAAATAAACTTTATTCTACTTTAGTTCCAAGCAACAAGAAGAAAAGAGAGACCTATTATGTGTGTACCTTTTCCTACAGTGCATTGCACACTTGCTCCCCCCCCCCCATTATCCATACTATGCAGAGTTATGTACATAACAGAGTAGGGATGGAAATTAGGCAGCATCTGTGATGGAATCGATTACCGGGGGGAGAAGGAGGGGGGAGAGAGACGCACGCGAGATGCTGCTTCCTAAGTAGCAGATAGTTGTATAACAGCTTCTTTGGGCTACTTCCCCCCCACACAACAACCTTTGCTGCTAAGCGCAGACAGATTGCATTGTGATGAAGCTGTAAGATTGGAGCTTACATTTAGCCATACGGTGCGGTACGGGGTCAGGGATTTCTGTCATGGATTTGCAAAAATAAAAAAAGTAATGTTTGGATCAGGGGGGACGGCAACTCCCTAGAATTCTAAGTCAGAGGGGCCCACTGTTTGTGGGAGGGAGAGCTGTGCTAAGCCTGTGGAGATGGGAGTGTGATAATGCAGCTTTGTTCCTGAATGACAGATGGTACGCAGAGAAGCTGACGGGACCTCTGAGCTTTAAAGGTTGGAAAATCAACATTCCGTTTATTTCCTCGTTCTCCTACAGCATCTTTTATTACCACTGCAGGTCCGATCTACAAATGACCTGTCAGGAGCTCCATATTATGAGATTTAATAAAGTTCTCAAGTGTGGGAAAATATATTGAAAAAGTTTCTGGTGGGCTGGATGTGAATATAAAATACAAATACTATTATATTACCAATGCAATAATTTCATTTTAAGTCCAATTTGCAAAAATCAGTGCTTTAAAAAAATGCAAAAGAACATCCACATCCACATTACAGAGGCAGGGAGGATAGAGGCCTGGTCCCACCAGTAATTTGAATGGAGAAATAAATGCATTTGGGTGAACAAATAGTTGTGTTGAGTTCACATTTTATTGACCAATTCACATCGTTAACATTTGAAGAAACAGAGACCTGGAGAGTAGAAAACATCTTTGTTGTCTCCTCCATATGAATGTTACTGCACCCCTTAAAGTAAAGGTCTGCAGGAAGCACCGAAAGTTTTCTCAATGTATTTCAATGATGAAAATATTAACAATGAATATTGATTATTATTGTCCTTTCTAACACTAGAACCAGTGGTTGCTGTATTCGGTCCTATAAATAAAAACAATGGGATGCTACTAGTACACACTGCATTAGACTCTTCACTCTAAAGCCGCACGTCCTTCCACAAACTTATTTCCCCTCTCCATAGTGACAGTAAGCCTCTGTCTTATGATGCAGCTCTTATCACAGTAGTAGACAAAATGTGTTACCATAACAACATAAAGAGTTTAAATTAAATGAAAACTACTGCATTCTCTAAAGGGGTCAAATTAACAAACGTCACTTTTTCAAACATAGTACTGTTGTCTCACACTGGGTGACTTGAATGTTCTTTGGAAATGAATGCCTTGGTGCAGGGGGTCATTCAATTACTTCAAATGGAAAATTCCCATGAATTCTGCTTTTTTTTCTAGCACAAAGAGGATTTTTTTGGTGTAGCCAATACATTTCCTAACGTCTTAAAGACATTAACATGCACAACACTTTAATCAATTCCATCAATGGAATCACACTATGCACGCTTGCACACTGCAAACACACAAGCTTTTCCCCTCAATCAGCGGCTCCCATAAAGCCCCCCGCACCTTCTACTCTCAACAACTCCGGCTTGAGTCTATTAACGAGGCCGGCTGCTCACGCACAAGGAGGAGGTCAGGCCAAATGAGGGGTTAAGTGTGCTCATGACTCGCGGGTCACCGAGAGAGGTCGTGACCCTTGATCCATCTACAACCCGCCCCCGTAACCCATCTTCATCTTCACTGAGTACGATGAGTTATTCCAATCAGTGCCATTAGTGATGAGGTGGTGTCACAGGTGTTGCATCACAATTATAGACTACTAGTAGGAAATGTTTAAGGTGGGAAATGTTTTTTTTATTATGTAAATTGATATTAGCATCTCATGGCATCTGTTCTTGTGCTTGTTTTGTTGGTGCAGTAAAATGATACTTGAGTGAACTGATTGTTATAATCTCCTCGATACACACACACAAACAAATTGCATAGGCCTACCTAAACATGTCAATGTCAATATAGAACATACACACAAGTGAAATCACAAAAGCCATATGTGTAAGCATGACAAATCTCTTCCTCAGTGTTGTTCTCTCTCTGAGGCACACACACACACACACACACACACACACACACACACACACAGCGACAGTAATACAGCAATCTCCAGAATCCATTTCACATCACAATCCCACTTCCAATTATTTTCTGAATCCATTGGTAGAAAAGAAACATACAATGACAACCCAGCAGTGTTCACACAATTGGCCATGCATGCCTATGAATACTAAAGCATAAAAGCACTGGGATACTGTGCACTATACCATATGTTCTCCCTCTCACTTGGAAAATAATGTTTCTCTGCATGCTAATTTATGGCTGATCATGCATCGGCGTGAGTGTTATGCAGTATTTTAGTATATGATCAAAATGAGTCATACCGTTTGCTTTCAATTGGCAAGCCCAACAGCTGGTACTTGGCAAAGTTCTAGAAAGCACTAACGAATGTAGTCCATCTTTTGACCAGCTGTGCTGAATGAACCAGGAGCACTTTGTCTGTTTTATTCTAATGCACACTTAAAAAAAACATACCTGCACACAAACTCATCATTGTAAACTAAAGTCTCGTGCTGCGTTGAAAAAATAAACTTCGTTATTGGTTAACCAGGATGCACCTGTGAAAAAAAAAAATGGAACCAATTAGATCATCTCAGCAATCAAAAGTTGAACTCTATCAACGCAATTCCGTTATTCTCTCCGGTGTAAACAGAAACAGAAAGGCATTGTTTAAAAAAACTGTTGAAGCAAGCAAGCAACTGCCAAATTTGAATTTGAATCCTCTATTTTTGGTTTACATTAGAATGGACCTCAGTGGTCCAACAGAGGGAGCCATGAAGTCATGCCCCTCTGCAGGAGTCGTGTTTTTCATTTGTGAAGTCACATGACACCATTGAATATGAAAGTACTTGAAAGTGTTTCATTAATGAGATTTTCTTTGCAGACTTGATCACAGTTTTCATTTCCCATTTCCCTTTATTCCCCTTGTTTCCTCCTGCCCCCCCTTTGCATCTAATTGTAGACGCCCTGGCTGACTCTCCTTGGAAATGAGACCATTGATTTCAGCGGCACTACAGTGAACAAATGAGGGCTAAATCACCAGCATAAAAATACTGCTCTTCTAATAGCAGTGTTAAAAAAGATCCATAAATGGACTCGCTCCATACCAGACGAATGCAGAAATTATACCCAGCATGCCGCAGCAATAAACCCATCCATGGTGTGATTTGTTCATTATTATTTGATGCATGATCTCAATTTATGCCTCAGTGTATCTTTCATGCAATGTGCCAATAATGATTCATTAGCTAGATTGTGTGTGTGTGTGTGTGTGTGTGTAGCTGACCAGGAAATGACTGAAAAAACACTAATTAATCAAGTCAACCTGTGACCCACATGACCCCCCTACGACGGTCATACACACGCGCACACACACACACACACACTGACTGACTCACACTAGGCAAACTAAAGTGTAAGTGAATTTACTTGAGAAATATTCTTGTCTTTGTCTGTTTCTCCTCATCTGTCTCCGAATGACAAGCATGGAGTGATCAGTACTGAAGTTCACTTTTAATTGCTGTGGTATAAATGTAATTATGTACTAAGAGTAATATCTGCAGGATATTGTAATTTTGACATTTATGAAAACGTTGCCTGCATTGGCCAAGGCCACATTCAGTCAAATTGGAAAGGCTAACTTTTGCCTAATTAAAGTGACTGTAGCCTCACAGTCACTTTAATTAGCTTCAGGAACGTCCACAAACATGTGTGAAGAAACTCCATCGCATGCACGCTACAGACGGCATCATGTAGATAAACCTGGAGCACTTCTATACTATCTTCCATGTGATTTGAATGCACCACTGACTCAGATACATCCGTTTCCCTGGTAAAGGCTTGGGCTGTATATTAGAAGAGACACACAGTGAGTGGTGTGAGTGGATCTTTATTTACAGCAGCACGAAGGGATCAACCGTGTCTCCCCGTGGAATGCCACTGTGGACTGTCCACACTCACAACCGGGGGACTGCAGAACCAGGGTTTAAATACTGACGTGGATCTGGTGTGTCAGTCAGCAGGGTAATCTGCTGGATTTTGTGCAGCTGTGGCCTCCATCACGGGCGTGGCCATGGGAGGCATCTGGGGGCCGGCAGGGGAGAACGCTGCACGTGGAATATCAAATCAGGGGATTGACACACACACACGAGGGGAGGGGATCAGGGGAAACAGAGGTGAATCGGACAGGCATCCTGACAAAGATATTGTAAAATATTCAGTGGCTGAAATGTTTGTTCCCCCTGCAGATGCTTTGTCCTGGCTCCCTAAAACAAAACAGAATGTGTAGTTACTTTGTCCTAGAACCAAACAAAAGGGCAGCATGACAGACGTATATCTGAGAGCAGTTTGTTTGCATGTTGCATGTCGTATCCAACTCATGGCCCAGCTCATTGACTTATCCAAATCCAATCTGGCAAGAGTTGCTGACTTTGCCGACAGAGTCATCCCACTCTGAGGAGTCAATGGCATAGAGGTCTACCTTCCTTCAGCTCCAGCAGACACTGTGACCAGGAGAGCCGATGGGAAGCTTTGACACATTGCTTCAAAGCCTCCAAATCTATTTTGAATGCTAGATGGCTGTGGAGGAGACGCTGAGGGGGGGAGGGGGGGGGGACAGTGGGTGATGACATTTGAAGACTATGTCAAACATGAACAGATGAAGAGTGAACAGAGTGATTTTGCGGCGCAGGGTTGTATTTCACAGAGTGGGGGGTGGGGGGTAAACACAGCATCATATGGGAGCAGGTGAGGGTGGAGGAGCAGAGGAGGACCAGCTGCACCGTCAGGCTACATTGTAGATTGGAGCTACGTAGCCAATTCTCTGAAGGGGCGAAAGCCCCGATGACTCCAATTTCAACCCGCAAGATTACTTCTCAGAAGGAGGGGGGGATCTTTAGAGGAAACACAGGGTTTCTCTTTGGCTTTATGAAGGTACCTGAGTAGTTTCAATGGAGGCAGGGACACGTAAAACCATCAGGGGAAATATTTAATTTGATACCTAGTTAAAAATATAAATAAAGGGTAGATGTTGCTATTTTTTAAATGACATACTCCCCAGAATCAGCATTCTTACAGCAAGTTTGATTTACACATTGCTATCTGCATTACATGGAGAAAAAAAAGGGATTCATTATCAATAACAAATGATTCTTTCAATCTGAGCAAGACATCATTATAAAAACAATTGATTCATGCACTTGCAGACTTTTGTGGATTGTAATCCAAATGTCACATTACAATATATTCTGAATAATAATTGCAATCAACTCCACAGATGATGCTCTTTTTTAAGTTAAGTTTTAAAGGCAAATAGAGAAAGCAGGTAGCAGAATCAATAGGAAGATGCACCGGACTTCATCAGTCGGAGATGTTTATGAAGATATTTCTTAAGCCACCCCCCCCCCGGTCAGGCTGTGGTGTCGATCACAAGAGATATTTAACTTGGAGCCTGACCATGACAGTTCTGAAATGTTATCAGTAAAATCAAACCCAAACAACTCCTCACAGATTATGGTTTACATAGAAAAGTAAACTTTGTTTAACCTTTTAGTCCTTTTCGGTAAAGTGGCGTGCTCTTTCTACTTGAAATTGGACGCAATGTAATATATCTGGCTGTATTCAATCTGTATCACAGCCCCCGTGCTGTGACTCCGATAGTGAGTGCACACTCTGGGCCGTGCATCCAGTAACCCGTACATGAAGAGAACCTCTGAAGGACGGCTACACACATCATCATCACAGAGAGGGAACCACACAGCCAGGATATGGATCGCGACAGCAGAACACAGCGACGACTCGCAGTGAGTGAAAAAGTGAGGAGGGGGGGGTCGGCAACAGGGCAACACGGGAGACTGACATTTTCGGGTACTTTAATAAGTGTATTGAGATTGGCAGCTCTGCACACCGCTCAGCAGCCTGATTACCATAAAGCTATTTATTAGGCTGATTTCCCAGGCTGAGAGCAACAGAGACCGGGGAGAGGAGTGGAAGAGGGGGGGGGGGGGGGACGCCATGAGGGAAGGCTGGCGGAAGGTTAAGGGCAAGTCGCCATGGAAACAAAGCGGGAACGTAGCGGGAAGTGGTTGAGAGTAGAAGACGTCCATTTTACAGGTGGAGGGGGGATGGAACAAGGGGTTAGAGGTCAAACCATCAGTTCCACTGGGCAGACTACCAAATCAGTGCAGGGACTCTGCGTTATAAAAGCAGATTAACAGTGCTCCATGAAAGGTAAATCAGCAGCGACAGGTGGAGCTCACAACGCCGCAGTCGAGCTCACGTTTCACATGCAATTAGCCTCATTAGCGCAGCTTCACTTACACAAACATGACTGTAATCCATGAGCACCCTGTTAAACGCATCAACACTTCATTAGCACTAATCAGGGTCTCGCTGCTGCCCACAGCCAGCGGGGGCCACTGACACATCGCCTGTCCACGCTGCTCTAAATACTGCTCACATAATGCAGAGGCACAGTGCTAAATGTGTGTGTGTGTGTGTGTGTGACAGCTCTTCTTTGCAGTGCAGCTATCATACTCCCCCAGAATTCTGTATGCACTGACATAAATGTAAATAAGTTGTTGCTGAGCAAAATTGTACACAGTCACAGAGTGAGCGGGGTGGAACTCACAGGAAGCCTCTGACTACTGCAGTCCGTGCATATGTTAACACGTGCACTTGCTGCATGCTGTTTCTATCCCTCATTACAGCTGGATCACTCCCTCCGGGACCACCAACATGTCACTCACTCATTGAGGAAGCAGCCTACAGGAATAGAGTTTGAGATAGATGGTTGATTTTTTCACTTAAGTCCATTAAATCAGCTCGTAGCGTTCAAGGTTAGACGGATGAGGACACTTACAGATATATCTTCATAGACAGCTCATTAGATTCTCTTATTAGAGCATTATTACACCCTCACATAGCAACGGTGCACCATAATCCCTACGTTGCATAATAATCATTATTATCATTACACTCATTCATTGTGCTCAGCCCAGGAAGCGATGATGAGGCTCACATTGGGCGTGCAGGTATGACGAGTACAGAAAAATAAGATATAAGTAATAATTAAAGTTGTTTTTCACTTATAATGATCAATCACATATTGTTTTGTGTGTGCTACTGCATCATTGTTAAATGTAATTATCATGCTATTATACCTCTACCACTTCATTCATACATTCCTGTGGGTTATTTTGAATATAAAAAAGATGAAAGAGCTGTGACTGAGTGATGGGTCAGAAAGCGGCCGACTAAAGAGCAGCTCACTGTTTACAGTTCTGCGGCCCTCGAGTCCTTTTTAGGCTTATAACTTATTTATAATAATCTGTGCCTCTGGACCTTTGAGGGAAGCGCGTTGCTGAAGCAGCTGCCCTCCTGGCCGGGGTTCGCAGCAGGTCACCATTAGTGTGCCAGGAGGTCAAGTTTGTTAGAATTATTCCTGGAGTACAGACAAAGGTTTTTGAAGACTGTGATTTTTGACAACATGGTATGATTTGGAGTCAAACCTGACAAGTTGCATTGGACAAAACCATCCAACAATACAGATAAAAACAGAGTCCTTTTTTTAATACATAATAAAATATATTTCAAGGATGCTATGAGACCACTATGTATCCGTACCAGTAATTAAAAAGCAGACTCCTGGCTACGATTCACTCATGTGTTGGTGTGATGTCATACTGTCTCTTACCTTTTAACATCGATGTCTGTTGTTCAGACCTCTGCTAAAGCCTTGCATTATCTCACTATGTTAATAAAGGGAAAATATTATATCAATATAACATATCCTGTCATAGTCAATGTTACGGCCAGTTTATCAGAAACAAACGGAACAGACCACATGACCTCGTGATGAAGTGGATGCAACAGGTGACGGTGGCAGAATGAGACAAACAGCCGGGGGAGGCTCACCTCACCCTCCTGAGGTCGTGACAGCAGTGATGTCACCGTCTGATGTCACGACTCGACCTTGAGCTGCGGCTGTGGTCACCCTGACGGGACGGGGCTGCTACACAAAGCCTGTGAGGTGGGTGTGAAGCGCGAGTCACCTCCAATCTACATAAGCACAACCGATGGCCGGCGGCCTGCTTCGTTCGCAGCAAACTGCAGATTGACTGACTTTGAGAATTATATGCAAAAAAGTTATTAGCAAACAGCGCTGTGGTTTTTAGGCACGACATTGTTCAAACAGATAGAAATGTTGTTGCTCTGAAAACAGAAGCATCCAGGTGGTAGCATGAAGGCTGCGCTCATTACAATTTTGGATGTAATTATATTCAAATAGAATTTATTAATTTGCTCATTATTTGATAAACTGCCTCCCTTCTGTCCCAATCTGCAGTTTCAAATAAGCAAGTGATAACATAATTTAATAAGAATGATCCTTATGCCTCTGTCAAGGTTAACTTACTTCAACCCAGCTCATTTGTTGCTTCTTAATAATAATAAAATAAAGATCAGGCTTAGCTCTCTATTAAACGTGTTGAGAGAGCAACACAGAGCTTTGATTTGCTCACATGATGCGTACATCGTGGTAGTGTGAGAACACAGAAAGAAGGAAGAGAAGATCATGCATAAGGAGAGAGGAGAGGAGAAGGAGTCTCCTTCGATTAGTAACTGCCCCCCTAGGCCCATTGACAGAGAGAGTGTGAGGGAGGCAGCAGAGGAGGGGAGGTTGTGCCCCCCCCTCCCACCGCTCACTTCTGCCCTCCCTTTATACCTGGAGCTTTGTGTTTGAAAGCGCTTTGGCAGTCCAAAAAGCCCACGCACATGAAAGCAAATGTCAGGGGGCAGAGGTGTGACGGAGCTCAACCGAAGCCGTCTGACTGTGAGACAACAAATCCACCTGGAGAACAGAGGTACATCCACACCACTGCCTTTCCATTTGAACACACCTATGTGTTTTCATATAGCAGCCATGCTACCTCTGGGTTTGGAGACCATGTTGGTTTGATGACTCTGAGATGGAGCTGGCTTCTTTGGAGAAATACCTGCTGTTGAGAACCTCTGGGAAAGAAAGTCCATTTAGTGGTGAGCAATACCAGTATAATATATTTTAACCCTCAAGACAAACAGACCAGTGATATGTACTCACACAAAGTCACACAGCGTGACTCATAGTTGTATGGCTCCCTCTAGTGGCATCAGAGGAAAACTCAGCCTCCTCACACCAGCAGCTAAACGGTCCCCCAAGTAATGAAGTGCTCATATTTCTACTTTACTTATTGATTTTCAGTAATACATTGTTCACTCAAAGAAAAATCAATCAAACCTGTATGGAGAATGACCTTTTTCCGTTTCTGCAAATGACCTCTGCTTCTTAGCTCAAACGCATTCATCCCTTCGTCGACAGCTTCTTACTTGTTTGACCATTTAATAGTTGAATATCCATCTGTTTAAGTCAGCGCTGATGAGGTACCTCCTGAATGTAAAGTCAGCAGAGGGGAAGAGGTGCATTGAGACTTTTACCCAGCCCGACCATCCTGTCTCTGCAGTACCTGCATTCGGCAGCAGATGTCAGCAGAGAGCTGCTGCACCGCAGCGGGATGCTGCTGCCTCGGGCTCCACTTCAACGATAAGAGATGGAGGATGGGACACAGTCATGATGCAGTTTTACTTCCAATGTTACAAATACAATAAAAAGTGATGTACTGTTCCAGACTGACACAGACACTCATCTGGAGTCTACAGGGTTTTCACAGCTGTCAGAATTCTCACGTGAGGGAAGTAGTCATTTTAAAAGGCGACCAGTGGTTGGGTGTAGGATGCAGGATGCAGGATGCAGGAAGGAAGGATCCAATCCTTCCTTCCATCTCCTTCTTCAACATCCTCACCTATCGTCGGTCTCCACTTCAACACAGAGCAGCTTAACGGAAGTCCTCCCCTTCTGCTATTGTCTGTTTGAGCTTCCACTAATGCAACTCATTCTATAGCAGCCCCCATCTATATATGGTTGGGAGGAATCTTATCACTAGACACTTCCTGTTTGTTACTTGGAGGTTAACACAAAATGAATGACTCGCCGATTCAGTGTGGAACATACTGTAGTCTGTACTTCTCAAGAAAAAAGGAAAAAATGAGAATCTAAAAATTCTTGGCCTTTCATTTTCTAAAGCCATATATGACCAATCAACTTGTTAATACATCTGTGTTCATAACACAGTATTAATGGCGCACCACATAAAGGTGAACATTCAGCAGCTACTTCCCTACAACCTTAGTTTTTGGCTGCATATGTTGAGCAAATACTAAATGAAAAAAAAAATATGAATCCATATAAATAACTTGCACGTGGGTAGTGTTAAATCTTGGTGTTAGAGATGATTTTTATTACCAACCAAACAGATTGTGTGGCGCAACGAAGAATGTTGTGTTCATGTTTGACCACCAGAGGGGGACAGAGACCTGTAATGCACATGTCATCGGCACACAGTCTGTATGGCTCCAATTGATCTGCTTCAAGTGGCTGAAATCTTTTAAAGCTCCTGGAATTTGAATGTTTTACACCTTCACAGTTTCCTCATGAACGTGTGGATTGTTGTGTTTTGTTTGGGTCATTGCTCCCCTACAGGCTAGTCCCACCCTCATATACGGACCTTCATCCATCACTCTCCCTGGCTCTCTGACGCGCCCACTACTCATCACTCATGGATATGTGTGTTTTGGGGCACTCAACACTGCGTACATGAAGCATAATGGCAGCAGATTGAGCGTAGCCTTGACTGGGAGACTCCTGGTTTCTCTGCTTCTTTGAGTCCTCTTTGTATTTCATAGATGTGTGTTCCTTCTGGCAATGTGGCTGTGATTGAAAAACAAAGCCAAACAAAGAGACTTAACAATTTAGACACGTAACATTCTGAGTTCCAGTTCCCAAAGGGTGGAGGAAAATGTTCCTGAACCTCTCAGGGCTGTTTCCAGGGATCCGTCGTTAGACCAAACCAAGTTCTCTCACTCTTCAGCCCGGAGAGCTCCTGGAGAGCTTAGAAACACTCGTAAAGTTTGGGTTCAATCACTTTTCCTGCTGCATCCTGACAGATGAAGAGCACATGTTCATACAGCAGCAGAAACACCGCTGAGCCCAAACGAGTCCTTTTAAACACTCGACCAGACAGTTCCTCGGTGGGAGGATTAAAGGAGAAAACCAACAGCTGGGGGGGGGGGGGGGGGGTTTCACCATGTAGACTCTCCAGGAGACAGGAAGTGTGGCAGACCTGAGACAAGTGACATGTTGTTGGCTCCGTACATTGCTCTGTAACGAGGGACGCTGGTATCCGATGTGCTGGTAATTTGCTTCGGGCGAGCAACATCTGGCATCCATGAGCAGCTGGGGGGGCATCCCCCTTCCTCAACCTCAGTCAATCAATTAGCTCCACAGAATCTGCCCCCACCCCACAGCCGTCCCACTTGCAGGTCTTTTACCTTTCTAAGTATAGAATCTGGGCCCTGAGCGGTTTGGCCCCCACCATGCATTGATTCTCCTCTGCCATTGATCTGTGTGCGATTGTGTGGGCTTGTGTTTTAGACTATGTGTGTGTGTGTGTGTGTGTGTTTGTTCAGTAAATGCATTGTGTGCTTCCGGGCCATCAGTCTTTAAAAGGTTCTTATTCTGGCAATGTTTTAAATGTGAACCTCTCAACAATCACTGCCTACTCTGCCTAAAACATGCAGTAGCGAGCTCGTATCTCCTCCTGTTTATTTATTATTTATGACATTTAGGAGCATAGGTTCAGTAGCACCATGTGCAGGTCAGGGTACCTTAATGAAATAGTAACGCAGCATGGGAGAAAGGGAGCGGTTCCTCGTGGCAGGTCGTGGCTATCGAGTAGGATAAGCTTGACACTTTTTTCCCTTCCCACAATCCTCATCACAATCATGTCAAGAAGGCGATCGATGCCGAGGCGATATAGTTCTCATCACGTATGCTGCTGATTTATGGCTGCTGTTCCTCTGCAGAACCCCCCCTCCCCAGTGAACAGCAGCTCATGCTTATAGGGGGCCAGGGTTCATGTGTTGCTGCTTGGTGTCAATCAAATGGTAAGAATAGTAACTTATATTCATACATATTACAGAGTTTACCAATGATATGACAGACAGAGCAAAGTGAACCTGAAGGCAACATAACGGGACAAAGTCCAACATCAGCAAGTCTAATCCATTCATTACTAAATGAATGATTAGATTAAATAAGAGCCGTAAACAGGAAGTAACACTATGAAGACAAAGGGCAGCATGCGTACGTACATCACAGCACCCATGGATTGATTAACAATAGAAAGATGGAACAAAAGCCTAAATAGCAGCAGTACTATGCAGTGACATTGTTCACTTTGACCCAATGAAAATAAAATAGAAGTCATGTGGATTGTTCTGCCTACCTTTATGGTCATTAAGCTTTGACAGTGGAGCTAAATGGAAATAATGAAGTTGATTGTTAAGTAAGATATGAATTGGTCCCACACCGACCTGTAAGCCCTAGCGGCTCACTAATGGAATGAAGCAGACCTTTTCATCGTGGTCAGCAGGTCTGATAAAGCACTGGGGGAAATGTTTGTTTGGACATTGCTCTTGGCATTTGATAAGGGATGGTAGGTTTAAACTGGGCGCTTCATAACCTGATTACCTGGAGTTTGTCTTCAGAATCCTTACAGCACAGACTTAAAGTGTAAATTTCAGATCACGATTATCACTTACAACCATCATCAAGCATTGTGTCGAGACGAGGAGAATCATCTCCAGCTCCCTGATTCGTCAATTGAATGTTGCTAATTGCAAATGAATTTGTCATTGTCTCTTCGGTAGTGATAGCCAGTTTTCTCTATAATTTGATTAGTGTTTTTGCAGTAATTGAGACAAATTGGACCTTCCCTTTGGACAATTAGATTATTCCAATCTGTCAAACCAGTAGGGGATCCTTTGATTGTTGACTCTCTTCCCAAGACGTAGTCTTCCCCATGAGCTGCCATGGCTCCTGGTAATATGGATGAAGAGAGGTTGTTAATAAGATATCACCTCATGATCAGCTGCTTTCCCAGCTCTTTATTATAAGAGAAAGTCAGATTAACCGACTTTATTTGATCATAGAGCCGATTAATCAGAGAATGTCCCAAAAAAAGACATTTCACCAGCACAAATGAAGAAATCTAGGCCTGAAAACAGTAGACTGCAAAACCAATGGGGGACATCATTATGCTATGGTCCACTTGTTATATACAGCCTCTGTGCTGCGCTGGCTCTGAGTTTCTGTAAATCGTCAGACTACAGCTCAAAGGCACTCGGGTTTGGGTCAGAAGGCATTGAGTAGACAGCAGACCGAGGACAGCCTCAGAGTCCACATTGGTGGACCCTGTCCCTGGGTCTCTCTGCAGGAAGCAGCCTGACCTCTGAGGAAATGCTGCTCTCAGCTTCAGATGAGCAGCTAAAGTGTAACATGGTTGCAGTGCTCATGTAGCTGCTAGCAGACATATGACGGACAGGCGACTGACTGACAGGGACGTTGATGCTCAATCCACATAAACAGCATCATTTCTGAACTACTGAGCTTTTCCCCTTCAAACCAGTTAAGCTCTCATTGTCCTAGCAGTGTGTATCTTTGTTCTGGCAGAACACACAATGCACAATCTGAAGACAATGTTATCTACAGTATGATGATCATTATCAAGTCATTATGATCATCTTTTCATGCTGCATTAAGTACAAGTTACTCTCAGTCTTAGAGTAACCCATAATCACATTACAATTATTTACAGCAGTATTTACGATGCATTATTGCAGTCATGCAGTTGGACAATTATACAAAAAACTATAATTATAATGTACAGTAGTCTGAGCAAAAAAATGTAGAGCCAGCAATTATGAAATATTTTGATACCTGACCTTACAAAGCAATACAAAATTTCCAGGAACTAGAATTATACAGCGCTATCAGCAGTTTATATGTTGATGATGAATTAAAGATATGGCTGTGATATATATTGACTACATGAACACTGTGTAATAATATCACCAGTTTTACTGAATCACCAAGTGAAACGAGTCCAAACATTTCTCCAGACTCATGATCTGTCTGCATCTGTCCAACAAGTCATCAGCTTGCTGCTCTGACTTCAGCCTACAGTACAGATCGGGGCCTTAAGAGCACTTAAGGCACTTAAGGTATATAAACTTTTCCAGCTGTTTATTCTTCCCACTGGTTTCAACTGCACCCTGCATTTCAAATCCCGTCCCCTCATCTGGAGTCTACAGGGTTTTCACAGCTGTCAGAATTCTCACGTGAGGGAAGTAGTCATTTTAAAAGGCGACCAGTGGTTGGGTGTAGGATGCAGGATGCAGGATGCAGGAAGGACAGGATGCAATCCTTCCTTCCATCTCCTTCTTCAACATCCTCACCTATCGTCGGTCTCCACTTCAACACAGAGCAGGGTAACGGAAGTCCTCCCCTTCTGCTTTTGTCTGTTTGAGCTTCCACTAATGCAACTCATTCTATAGCAGCCCCCATCTATATATGGTTGGGAGGAATCTCATCACAAGACACTTCCTGTTTGTTACTTGGAGGTTAACACAAAATGAATGACTCGCCGATTCAGTGTGGGACATACTGTAGTCTGTACTTCTCAAGAAAAAAGGAAAAAATGAGAATCTAGAAATGTTTGTCCTGCAAACACAGAGGTGGTATATACTATATACTACTGTATATCGGGTGTGGGTGCACAAATAAATCTGGGCTGATCACAGAAGAGAGACAGCGCGCTGAAATATTAACCAAGCGCCATCGGAACACCAGCCAAAGCCTATAAAATGGAGAATCTATTACGGGGAAGGCCGGAGTTGTCTGTGGAATTGGATTCAGTAACGGGGGGGGGGGCGTGATACTCGCTCACCGGATTTATTGAGAACTCATCGCATGGCAAAATTGAGAAGCCGTTCGATCAGTGGCTGCGAGAACGCAACCTTCCTAAGAAGCTGCATTTGATCAACTTCTTTTCCCCTGTTCCTGATGGCAGACACACTTCCTCAATTACATTTCTCACAATGCCTCTCTACTATTACTATAATTAGTATTATCGTGATGATTCATAAGAGCTTTTTGCTTTCTTTTACCACCACGGCTCGTTCATCCAGTGTTTTCTGGTAAATTAATAAATTAATCCAAAAAGTCTTTATAGTAAAAGCTATGAGAGTGCCTCAAAGTTGTGTAATGTGGGTTTGATAGCTATAGGACTGGGGGATGTGTGACCACAGCGGTGCATCGATCACAATGCTGAGGCAGATGTGATTCTAATCTTCTTTATTGAGTATTGTTGTGGGTTCGGTTGTGTAGTAATTCTGTCTTTGTGTGAGCCCACACATAAATTTACTCTAAAGCTCTGGTGATATCCTGCCTACCGGCTCTCTCTGACCCACCGGCTGAAGCAGCAAAAACCGGCACATGCATTACAGGCAGTGTTGGGAAAGTTCACTTTCCACATGAACTAGTTCAAAGTTCAGTTCACAAATTTTAAAATGAACTAGTTCAGTTCATAGTTCAAACTTTAATATTTCAACTAAGTTCACAGTTTCAACTAGTTCAGTTCTTTTTTTCCATATTTTGCTTCAAGCTATTATTTTTCAACATTATTGCCACAGCCCAGAACCACAGACAGCAATTATTTGATCAGTTTTAACACTGAAGCTATGCATCAGATTTTATCTTCATATCCAATTTTGAATCCTTATCCAACCAGGGTTACATTAGCATTGAGGGGACATTGTTGCTTTAATGTTGCTGTCCATTCACTCCACACTAGCAGCAGCTGCAGCGTTCACCCCTACAGTACATTCTCAAACACATGCTGCTTCAATGGTCTTTTTTAAATAAGGAATTATTATTATTAAAAACACGACAGTTATCATTAAGGTGCAAATGTTTGCAAAGAAAGGTCAGATTCCTCCTTCATAAAACTCATTTAAATTATTATACGCCGCCTCTTTGCTACACGCAGCTGTCCTCCATGCATTTCTTTTTGTTGATGACGCATGCGCGGTGCGACGCTGGAGGCTGGTGTTGCCAGATTTGGTGTTTTTTCCGCTACTTATTAAGACGCGTTCACCGTGTGTTTTCTATAGAAATCTGGCAACCTATTTGAACGATGTTAACCTGAAAGAACGCGCCGTTCAGACACCAGAATGAACGAGTTCACAGTGACGTTCATCGGGCATTAATACAGTACGTTCAGTTCACATTCACCCCAAAATATGAACGAGTTCATGAACTATCGTTCAATGAACGCGTTCAGGCACAACACTGATTACAGGCGCACCCACAACGAGGGCTCAGATTCTTTCAGTCCCAATAACACCTAGTACGCATGTCAACAAAAGATGTTAACTTCTTCTAAATGTAAATGAAGCCTCTCCAACACCACACAGGAAGTGTCCTTTAATGTCTTGATTTCTAAGACCCTTCCAGTAAATGGCAGCACCTTCAGCTCCTTCCCCCACACAGAGATAAGGTATCCTCTTCTCATCTCTTCAACCACAGCCAGCAACCCCCTCCCCCCCCTGCCCCCTGCCCCCAATGCCTGTAGAAGTCCCCACCCACAGGTACTGGCGACGCAGCTCTCGCGAGAGCACACCCCGGGTGCTGAAGTCGGTCTTGTAAAGTTAGATTGGATGGAGAGATGGAAGCTGAAGGAGAGAGGCTGAGAGGGGCTACTGTACAGCACAATTTTGGGCCACACGGCTGGAATCCATTTTCTCCTTCAGCGACTGCAAGCTGGCACATGGACACGGCCCCCGGTGGGATGTGGAAGGATTCATAGATCCCCACAACGTTACAAGTCCCCCCCCCCGTACTGGTGTTCATACCGTCGGCTGATGGTGGATTCGGGAATCCTACCTTCTCACCACATCATTACCTTTTCTGTGTAATAAAATACAGATGAACATTTAGAGAAGGGTCAGCAAGTAAATTGGTGGGGCAACACTTACTATGCAATAACACATATAGAATTATATTACATTTCTAAATGACTCAGTCCACTAAGAGTTTACTCTGACTGTTGAACCCGTTGCCTCTATCTACATAGACATACATATGTTAATCATCATCATCATCATCATCATATCTACTTTTTGGCATTTATTATACAGTATATAGCTGTATGAAGTAGGACATCCTTTGGTGTCTCAATACACTACAAAAAAGAAAGAAAATAATTACAATAAAATCATTTTTGTCAATCAATAAACACTGTAACAAGGCAGCAGGTGTCACGTAGATCGGAAGATGCAAAATAAGTCTTAAGTAAGTTGGTTTTAGAAAGAATGTTTTAATGCTGCATATGCATGAACACAAGAATATGAATATAAGAATATGATTGAGAAGTTTTGCATCCCAATGAGCAGCTGGATTCTTTTGCTGCTGGAATCAGCATCTTTGGTAGAAGTTAACATCTGTGGTCTCACAGTAGTGAAACAAGGATGCAGCATGAACGCTTACTTTGTGTCAGGATATAAACCAGTTCATTTGTCTGCCCTTTGAGTAAATGTTTTAATGGCTTGATGCCAGCTGAAAGAACCACTGCAGCCCATCAAATCATTTTGCTTGATTGTGAAACAGAAAGGTTTATGTGGGTTTGTCTGTTATTTTGTAGACAACAAGAAAATGCAGGCAAACCAATGGCAGGAAGGAGATCAAACACAATCCCAGTTCAGATGTGATTTACAATGGCTCCCATCGCTTGGACCACACCCGTCCTCTAACTGTGGCTTCATTCTGGTCTCAGCAACCCACCTGTAAGGTTTGTTGCTTTTACGGCTGGAACAGACAGTCAAACGTCCTCAGCAGGTGTCTCCATGGTCACGTGCTGATTCACAGTGTGAGAACAGGACCAGTGGCCAACCAACTGTTCTCCTGCGAGGATGAAACGCTGTTGGAGAGATGAGAGGCTGCTCGTATCCTGGCGGCAAACTCAGATAAATGAGTCCGAAAATCGTATCGATCCAAAGAACAAACAATTTATTTGTTCATCTGCTGCTCAACCAGCTGATACATTTGTTCATACATTTGCACAGTGGTTTCTCTCAGCATGGAAACATATGGACATAAATACATGTTTTAACGTACTTATCTTGCTTGTTTATTTTGATCTTATTTTACTTGATCTTATTTTATATGAGGCAGCAGATCAACAAAACCCATTTAGTTTGGTTCATCTTCTGTGTATCTAACATCCATATTGTTGATTGTCTGCTTCAGTTCATTTAATGAATACAAAAATAGACCAAAATCAATTATCTGTCTGCACACACCGCATTGGAATAGCCATTAAAAAGGCTTGTTATTAAATAAGTAAAACGTCCTTAACAATGTCAGTCAGATAAAGATAGAAAATTAAACTGCCCATTCTGAGACAGTATGTATAATGTATTCTTCTACATGGACCACAATGACTTATTCTAAATGATCACTGCTCTTGCAAGTGGAGCATGTTGAATATGCAACAAGAGGGATGTAGGTACCAGCACCAGGTCCAGTTGCTTGTGTGGATGCATACTGCCCCTGGCCAATAGGATTTGGAGGAAATGACAGTCATGTAAATGGCGAGTAGGACTCAAATGTAGAGTGTGAACAAAACAAAAAAACGACTTTATTAAAGACATACAGACTCCTCATTCAATGACACAACAAAGAACAAAAGACAAAAGACACACAGGGCTTAAATACACTGGGAAGGTGCAGGTGATTGGACACAGGTGGAAATGACAGACAATCGCAGGGGATGACAGGACAAGGCAGGAAGTGAAGCTGACCCAGGGACACAAGAGGCAGGAAGCTACAGATAAAACAGGAAACAAAGCCAAATTGTGACAGAAAAATTGTGAATTCCGTCCTAAACCACGATCAGTTATATTTCATTCCAAAAGGGCTCTGATGCCTAAATGTAACCACACAGTCTTTAGAATGTCCCAGTTCTGTGCTCCCTACAGCAACCTTCCAGCAGGACCACCTGATACCTTTGGTTGAGGTCAAATGAGGAGCCCTTACTTTACTGAGTACAAAGCAACTATACTGGACTTCTTCTATTAGTTTTCCAAAAAAAGGTGCTTGGAAATAGAAAATTCCCTGAGCACAGTGTTTATGACTATAAGTGTAAACATGGAACAAAGTTGAGCAAACACATGTTCAAATCACGCAGTGACAAGTTATATAAATTTGCATATTGGCCCTTTAAAGCCTTTGAGTTTTTGCACTTATGCATTATTAAGAGTGACGCGGCACACGCTGCATCTGAATGACAATGGTCAGGCCATGTGTTGGGCCATCTGGCCGGGCGGCGTGATGCTTTGACTTCTTTAAATCAAATGATAGGCCTCGTCTGCGAGGCCTGACATGTATTATATTCAGCACGGACCAGTGCAAACAGGGGTCACCCTCTGTCATCCCTCCCCACTCTGAACCGTCCCTTTCACTAGCACTGCTCTTATTTCGGCCTTGCTGTCTGGGTCTCGGTTGTGGCTTGGCAGGGGCCACTTTGCCTTTATTTCCATTTACGTCAGCAAATGGATTGGAAGTGCATTGGACCTAACAGACCTTAACAACTTTCATTTTCACTAAGCAGATGACAAATGGACAAATTGGGTCAGATTGTTTCAGTTGTGTCAAAAGCAACCCCGTTTGTTCAAAAAATATCTGTTTAGGTGGGAGTTTTCTCCATTTTGTTTCCACTGTAAACTTACTGGGACATGTGACTGAATAAATTTCGTATTTAAATACGATCAATGTACACAGTTACAGTATTGGACCCTAAGGGATATGATAATTGATGTAATTCAATATCATTTCTAAGCCTCAATGAGGCATGCATTCAACATTTAATTACAACACCAATGTGGAGTTTGAAACTCCTTTTAATTGCACCGTTTTATGCTTCATGGTCATGTTGGACCTGGTCACACTGGAAATGTACTGGTAACATAGTATTTAAGCAAAGAGAAGGTCTGAATTTGGTTGCTGCACATGTGAGATATAATAAAAGGGAATAGAGCCATAGAAAATACACTGTCTCATTGATGTTTAAAACGGCTGTTTTTTGGCCTTCACCAAAAATGGCAAATCATGATAAAAAGTGTAATAACTACCTACTTATCTAGACAATTCTTTCTGTGGTGATAACGGGGAGCACCTGAGAGTGATTGTTCTGTTCTGATGTTTACTGGGTAAATAACTAGAGATACCAGGCTAAAACCCCAGCTAAGTGATGGCCCAGTTTGTGGACAGTAGTCCTACAAGGTTTCATGTTGATGGAGTGTGGATTACTACTCTAGGACAGGCTTTTGAAAAGGCCTCACAGCGCAGAAACTAGTAGTCAGAATCTGGATTCTGTCTGTGGTTGACTGATCTGCCCCTTTCAACCACTTTTCTGAATCTTCTAATGCCATTGGATACGTCTAAACCCACGTGGAAAAGATCGACAGCTTCCTTAGCCACTCAGAAGCCAAACCCCTACCCAGACCCCTAAAGCCTGCGTGGAAAGCGTTGGCATACAATGGGGAATGTTCATTCAAAACGACAAAGGTGCACATTAAAAGGAGTGAATGAAAAATATGATTGATTGACTGATGAATTGGATCACCTGTTTTCAGCGGCTTCATTCCCCTTCACGCACCTCTCGATCTTGTAGTATGGAAACAAATTGTTAGATGGTAACACATGCAAAGTTATGACTTGTTGCTTGTTTATTTATGCAGCCGGACATTTAGGTATGGTGTGCCACTATACCGTAATGTCATTACAATTAGCCTCCCATGTGACATGTGGTCTCCAAGCATAAGAGTCATGCTGCTGCACAGTCAAGGCGGCTTGACCAACAGATAATCCTGATCTATGTGTTTAGAGGAGGGGAGCAGATGTGAAATGGAAATGAGATAATCACAGCACAGTGACACATTTCATCCTGACAAGGGTTTGAAGATTGACTTCATTTTCTCTGGCGCTGTGCCATCCGGGTTTGCCTGGATGGATTCTGTTGTTCATACATTACTTCTGATTGGCTGTAATCTCAACTCGAGCATTACAGCAGTGTGTGATCAATGGAGCTCCTAACAGTCTCTTTGAGGTTTGTGCACAGGAAATGCAAACATAGAGGGGGGCGAAGGTGTCTCGGAGAACAACAGAGAGCAGCAGACCATGGACGCTGCTGTTGGTTAGTAGTTGATTGGAGCATTAGAAGAAGTTAAATGCTGCTCCTGTTTTTTGGGGGGAAGGTTCCACCTTTACACTTTAAATAGAGAAGAAGGAATATATGCAAAGTAGCAGCTTTGGCCAACACACAAATGCGGTCCAAAAAAGGGGAGGGACAGAATTGAATAAATCACACCGAACCCATTCATTTTTAATGTATTCTCTTTTAGAGCACAATCCTCCAAACATTCATCTGTTGTAATTAGTTTGTGTAAGTTAGAGGTTCTGTTACTACTGTTATCTTCCCTCCATCTGCTGCTTGAAGAAAATGGCGGAGAATGGCTGTTACTTGGCTACCAGGCACACTGAATTGAAATGAACCACAGCGCCTCAGCCATAAAGGCACAGAGCTCCCCTGTAGGCTCTGATTGGGGCTTGTTGGAAGGACCCTGAGGGGTTAATGCCTTTTGCATAGGATGGTCACAGGAAAAGTGAGGGAAGGTGGAGGCTTTTTGAGAGGACTGCTCATCAGCTGGCCCTGCAGAAACACACACACACACACAGGTCCCACACAAACATGAAGTGCACCTAAAGCGGACTGAAGCTAAATGAATGTGTTAGATGTATCATATATGGGCGAGTTTTGGGTCTTTAAAGAGTATGAGGTTGAATTCCTACATTCCTACAATTCTTTATTTTTTACTAAAGCAATAAGGTACGAGAGGCTGTACTTCATGGTCCAATAATGTAACAGTTGGAGGGTGTAGTTAGGCCCTCCGTGCACGGACCACTCTGCATCTACGTTTGCAGTCGTTCTTCTGCCGCGTGGACACCTGCGACTTATAGACCGGTTCGGCTTATATATGTACATATATTTTATATGTATTCTAAATTTAGGTGGTGCGGCTTATATTCAGATGCGCTATATAGTCCAAAATGTACGGTAATTCATATTCACAAACAACCCAAGTGTGCACATCAGTCTTAAAAGAAATAACAAATATCTTACATTTAATAATGTATGGTGAATGTGAATTATTGAAGGAAGGCAACAAGCACATTCTCTCGAAGGTGGTTGGAACTTCACATTGATGCAGTTACATCAAGAATACTTACAGATGAGGAATTTTCTTGAAAATAAAAAGGTCCTCCATACGTTGCCACAAAGGCGAACACAATGTACAGTAGACATGCTACATGAGCACTCATCTATGCACATTTTGGCAAAGTTAACAGAACATTTCTATTTAAATGAAATTGTTGACGAGAGCTATTATCTTCCTGCAATAGTCAGATCCAATAGTTGGACCTGCAGTCAGGTAACGGCTAATTTGTTATTCATGAAAAACCACTCGTATAAAGCCGCCCTGATGCTGCAGCAGCGGCTAAATTGCCCAATTACACTAATGGAAGACCATCCCTTTGTTCACAGCAGCCATATTGGCGCTGGTACGGGTGAGGGCGGTTGGAGATGTGTGGGAGGCGAAAAAGTAAAGAAAACAAACGTCCATGACAGAGACGCACACGGCAATTTTATTGATGTCTGTGCTGAAAGAAGGCCTCCATTAAGCCTCAGAAGGGTGTTTTAGATTGGACTCAATTACTGTTTGTGTTTGAAGTGCTGGCAGAGACGGTGGTTCCGGGGTTTGAATGAAGTGCAGAATGTCACCAACGCGGCTGGAGAGGGCTAATGAAGCTAGCAGGGGTTAGAATCTCCATCAGCAAGCCCCTGGGCTGAGTCAGGTGAAAGTGGAGGAAATCATGTGGAATAGGCAGCAGCGCTCTCTGGGTCAACCGCACAGTTCTTTTTCACTTCCAAATGTGTTCCCCCCTTTTTGCTGTGGGTTTAAAGAAGACCTCTGCTGCATGCTGTCTGGTGTTCCCCTCTTGCAGATGACAAAGAGCATTTTGCAGATATTAGCATGGTAATGGCTGGAGAGGGGCTCCACAGGCGGATGACCACTGGCTTTTAGTCGCTGTCGGGGGAGAAGCAAATGAAAAGCTCCCTGCTGGGCCTTGAAGTGAAGAACGGTGTATGTGAGCCTCTGCTGTGAGGTCTACAGAGAGAGAAAAATCCCTTTATTATCGTTACATTTAAAGAAAGGTATATTGTTAGAGAAGGTATCCATATTAGAAAATGTTTGATTGTACCTCTTTTCATTTATAATTGATTGTTTTAAAATGCATGTGGATCTTATTTAGGTCTTGATTTCAAAAGTGGAACATTTGAATTAAATTGAACTAATTCTTTTCCGGCTCGCAGCCCTTTGATGGATGAGCCTACAGCTTAAGCTAATGGTGGTTACAGCGCTGATAGACATAATAGATACATTCTCTCTAATGGCCACCAGCAGGAAACTCCTCTGGTTGATAGAAGCCGATGAGAAAAATACTTCTCTGTCAACATATTCCCTCAGCAAATATTCTAAACATGAGTTTATGGTAGCAATATCTAGTTTTGAGTCTTCTTCAATACAGAACGAAGTCAATTCAGTAAATGATGGTGCATTTCGAGCCCCTCAGACGAGCAGGTGTTGATTTACGCCGTGACTGCGTTTTCATTTTGAACTGTAAAACTTGTCGCTTGTTGACGACGACTAAAATGTCAACCTCAAGGCTTCCGAACAACACTCCACCAGCTAATGGGGAAGTACGTGACTACAGCTTAAATACAGTCAATGGTCCTGATGGCATTTTCAACTGGATAATAGTTGTATGCCGATCAAATAATCCAATGAATATCACATAGAACTACATCAAAACCTGCAGCAAAGTGCCACAGTTCTCTAGGCAGTGTCTACTTCAACCCTCATTCCCGTATTCACAGTGCACTGCATGTGTGCACCGTTTGACCTATACATGCGCTCTGACATTCTGATTCCGTTTGCCATGTGAGAGCTACAGCCGACAGAGGCGTGCGAAACAAAGGGACGAGTCATCAAGCAGGCTGTGAATCAGTTGACAGAAATGTTTCATGAATGCGAAAAAACACACACACACACACACACACACAGACACAGACACGCCACTTAAAGTTTCCTCACAAGCTGCCACCAATCCTCTGGTATCTAAATAAAGAAATCACAATTCCACACACTTGCCACGATGCCTAATTGGCAAGCGTAGCGACGAGGCTTGTGTGACAACTGTTCAGGTCATTAACATTCCCTGCTCGTATTGGCTTGGTATCGTCCCAGAGCCGTGGTGGCCATCCACAGCAGGCGCTGTGCAGTCCAGGCTTCTGCCTTTATGACTATTGCCGCACACCACGCATGAAATCCAATTAAGGCAATGAAATCCAATCAAGGCGGCTACATCTGGATATGCTAATTTCAAACCGTTTTGCAGCTCGATCTAATTCATTCCCAATGGTCATTTCTTGACATGCCGCTGGCATGTTACCTTAGTCTCCCCCCTCCCCCGAGGACATCTTTGTGGAAAGTAATTTGGCTTGGCTTTGGGTTTATTTTCAATTACATACAATTAAAACCTGTTTTTGTTTATTGAGTAACATAAATGTAATGGCGTGCAGTCTGACATATGGCAGCTTTGTTGCATGTGCTGACATGCATGACGACAATGACAAGAAGAAAATAATTTGCATATATCACGCAGAAAAATCTAATACCATGAGATTACTTTTAGCGCTACTCTTTTTGTTAAGCAGGTGGATTTTTCTGCATGTGCATAGTTAGTGTGGTGTGTGATCCTTTCATCATACACATGATGATGAAAATAGATTCTGTCAACATGTGGACACATACCGCACACAACCCATAAAGAATACAGCTGGTCCATATCCAAAAATGTATTTATTTTTTCTAGTCCAAAATCACAAACTATAAATTTGCCTCAGAGGGCATCACACAGTCGGCACACATGAAACATCCTCTGTCCCAAAACCCTCACATCTGCACAGGAACAACTCTACGGAAAAAGAAAAAACCCTTTGATGGGGAGAAAAAGGGGAGAAAACCTCTCTAGATGTAATGTGTACTGAATGATTATGATGTGCAATACGTTCAATGCATATGATTTTTTTTCATTCAAAAGAAATATTTTAAAAACTTTGGCGTGTTGAAGAGAAATTTCTCAGCCAAATTACAGCAAGGCTTTTCAAACAGATGTTTTAGGATCACACAGCCACACTTTTTAAAAAGTCCTCTTGAAATACAGTGTCACACACTGACTCACGGAATGTGGCAGGTAGAGAGTGAATGTAAGGTTTTACCTTTAAAACCAAGGTTATCAAACGTTGGAGCGTGAGCCTCAGCAAAGTCAGCGGTCAAAGCAGAATGGCTGTGTGTGTGTGTGTGTGTGTGGCAGGGTACAACTAAAAGAAGGGGATTTAGTTGGGATGTCAGGTGTAGAAAAAGGACAGACAAGCAGCATGTGGAGCAGCTTCCTTGGCCTGGGAGGACCAGGTGAGCTCAGCTAAGTCAACGCCCCTCCTCAGTCGGCTGAGAGGCTGCTGCCTTTAATCCGCCTTCAGGGATGTGGGGGGGGGGTTGTCACAGCTGGAATCAATTAGCTTTGTGGTTGCTTTTACTGATGTAGATGTTACATCAACTTTTCACTTTCATTGGCGTATGCTGCTGTTGATATTTTATTGGTGCCTTAGGAGACCTGCAGGAGACAGACAGACAGACAGACAGCAAAAGAATGAATGCATTAATTCCTTCTCCCATGGCTGCTGACCCACAAGGTCATCTGCTCGCTTTTCATCAACAGCAAAGCGGCTCAACGAGCTGAGGCTCATTGAAACTGAAGAGATTTCCACCGTGTCCTCACACAAATTCAACCGGGGAAGCCATGACTCTTTGTCGCGTGACCTCGGTGCACATTGTTACCTGCGGGAATGGAGGCAGACAGGTTTGGCTTGGCAGACAAACAAGAGCTTTGCATTCATTTATCTGCTCCCGTGTGCCTGCGACAAGGCTGACACATGAGGGTGTTATGAGCTGTGTGTGTGTGTGTGTGTGTTTTATGTGAGCCGTCTCTCACTCGCGCTGAAGGACAGACACAATCAATAGCACCAATCAATGTAGCATGAAGGCTGGAGGGAGGACAGTTCCTGAGGTATTTCTGTCGGCTGCGCCTCACACACACTGACACACACTTACAGTAACGTATCCCAGGGTTCATAGCGACTCAGCTGGGGGGGTCTGCGCTCACAAGCGGCTGTTCTTCACGCGTCTATGTGTCTTTCATGTGTCTACCTGTGTGCGCTCAGAGGGATGTGCTCGCTCCCTCCCCCAGGCGGCTGTGACCCGTGCCGCACACAGGACTAATTAACAACTGGGCTAGACCGCAACGTTTGATTTCATTTCTGCAAAAAGTCATTGAAGATGACAACAGTTGGAAGGGAAAACAACATTTTGTCACTGCGGACATGCTGTGTACTGTGTCCATCTAGTGGGTCTCATCTCTCCACATTGCAATGGGCTTTTTGGTGGCTTTGAGTCCCAAAAGTTTACATTTTAGTGGCTTTGGTAACTTTTTTAACATCTCCCTTTTGGTGGATCAACACATTGATTGCTATTATATTTCTGAACTATATTACATAGCCTCTGTGCAGAGGAGTGTTGCTGTGGCTTCATAGTGGCAGTCGGACAGCCTCTCTTCATGTTTAGCACCAACATGAGACTTTTCCACATCATCGGACTAAAAATCTCTGACATCATTAGCTGACATGGGGGTCACTGTTAAAAGTAATATCGCTCTGAATCAAGACAGCTGATGTTTTTAACCACAGCTGATGAGGGACGTTACAGAGGAGTGATCTGGCTTGCTTCCTTCTCATCTCTGTTGCATGTATGCTTTTTAGAGATCGACCTGTAATGCTTTCTAGACTCCAGTCAATAAACACACCGACTTCACTCGCTATCATTGTAAAACCATCAAATCTTGTTATGTAGCTGACATGCAAACACACAACAATAATAACCAGCACCAGCATTGAGATGGGCTGTAAAGGGGTCATGAGGAGACGGACGTGTCATAGCACCACGAGGGTTTCTACTAAAGGTCTGAAAACGGAAAAAACTCTCCATGTAATGATAGTGCACCTTTGCCCACCAGCTTTCAGAACACACAAAGCGCTAGACGTCTCTCTTTGAGCTACATTGCACTCGGCGCATGTTTTTGATGAAATAATAAATGACTTCCCCAATTGGCGTCTCTGAATACGGTGTCTTGAGTGCCGCACTGCTGTGCATGGCTCAATTGCGTAAATATGTTTCTGCATGCTGTAATTGAAGTGCAGATTGAGTTTGTTTTGTCAAAATGAGTCATTTGAAGACAGCAGCAGAGCAATTAAAGCTCCAAGCTCCGATGGGTTGCCTAAAAATCACATGCTTGGCTTTCCACACCACTGGAGCTCTTCAGTTTTCCACAGTCCCACATAAATGATACTCAAAAGCTCACTTCCACTCACTACACGTAATTAACACATTTTCCCCGCACTGGTATGCATCACTCACAAAGCCCTTCAGGCAACGTGTCTATCATGTTAGAGGCGGTGAAGTGGAAGAAGAGCTTTGTGAGACAGCTCTCTGATACTCCTTGTACTGCGTGTGGAGTGAGTATGTTGAAAAGGGTCACGTTGGTGCCGCCTCCACAACGTGCATGACATCCATGTCCCCCGCCCCCCTTTTACTTGTCCGATGTTCAATTTGGCCGCGCTAGTTAATGAACTTTTTTTTGTTATTCGTTGTGAAGGAGTAGATTCTTGGTGACAGTAACTGAAATGATGCATATCAGAGCATGAAGTGAGTCCACTGCGGGCTGGCTCAGGTGTTCCCAAATGGGATCACAAGAAAAAGCCTTTCATGTTGCTTGCATAAAGAATCCCTTTGTAGGATGTGGTTTCATTTAGGAACTATCCAGGCTGAGGATTTGGCTTGAAGGCCTCAAGGACGTTTAGAAAAGCTGGACCACTACAATGCTACGATGTAAAGTGTTTGGAAATGGAAATTGCAAAGTAAATGCCTGGTTAAGTGGCTCATACAATTAAAGGGATGCTTGTGTAACTGAACTATTTATCCAATTAACATCTCTTTTTTATATATATATATTTATATGATTCCCTCATTTTGTACCATAAAGCTATCAAATATAACTTTTGACTTTTTATGACTGTAATGTAAGTTGATGCCTCAAAATCAGGGGTGCCCAATAGGTCGATCGCCGAGGTAGTGAAAATCACGTCATGTCAGGCATGCGTAAAAATAATGCTAATCGTAATTGTGCAATTTTATGTCAGCCTAATAATGAAAATAAAAAAATATAAGCTATATTTAGTTTAACAAACAGCAATAGTAGGGCACCATTTTTCCACCAAATATCCACCTCATACGCTTCCAGCCAGTCGTGCCCGTTCTTTTGCTCTCTCCTTTCATCATTTCATCTTTAGAAAATGATCACCAGTGTGTTTGATTCTACTTGTGCCCACTCACACACTGTGTTGCCACTTTTGCTGTTGGTTGTCTGTTGTGTGTATTTTTTTTTTCAAACGTGGTTGCTAAAGGCAAAAGAACGGTTGGAAAACTTCTTAAAACGGTTGCCATGGGTAACACTTTCCCTCAAGCCCTGTAGTGTTTTAGTCAGCTGATATGACTACTGACACATTCATCGTGTTTTTGTCTGCTAATTTCTGATAGCAACACTTGAGGAACTGCACATTTTATATTTCTTTTAAGATAAACTTAACAAAAAAATGTGGCATTCACCCTAAGGTTTGCTTCCTTTTTCACCATCCAAAGTTTTTTTTTTTTTGGGAGAGCTTTTTCTGTGCCGATGCCAAGGTTTTGAGAGGATGTTGCATTGTGTACAAAGCCCTCAGAGGCAAATTCATAATTTGCGATTTTGAGATATGCAAGATCAAATGAATTGAAATGATGTTTCCACTTAAAACAACCTATATATATTGGACAGATTTCAATTCCATCAAAAGCTTTCAAACCTCTAATTGTCAACGACTGAAAAGGATTTGAGGAAAACAGGTTAAAAGATGGAATCTTTTAGTGTTGCTTTTATTTGCCACTTGAACATTTATTTTTCCATTATTTTAGAAGGACAGGTGCAACTATTCAACAAAGAAACAATCTTATAAGTCCTGCTCTTGGCATATATTATATTCATGCTTCAACCTCCAGCTGGTCAAGTCAGAGGTGCAGGTACACTTGTAGGGGGGAAACAAAGGGAATAAGGGTGTGTTTGGTGAAGAGACTTCTCTTAATTGAATCCCTGGAGCATTGGAAGAATCGAAGGATGATTGGAATCCAACCAGCTTCAGTCCTTGTTACTCCTCTCTTTCTTCCACAAACTAGAGAAAAACATTCTTGGATTTGATCATCTGAGAGCTTGTATAGTAAATTCAGATCCATAAACCTTAACGTACTTCTGTCGCTACACTTCACCCTCGGTTCTATGATCTTCTGACATCTGAGTGTGTGTGTGTGTGTGTGTGTGAGTGTCTCCAATGGTTGTTTTCACGTCTGTGTTGTCATCATCTCCCAATCGGCCGTCAAACTGCATTCCATTCTCCTTCCACGATGTGTTTCCCTCCCCCATAGCCTCACTCTCTCTCCTCCCTTCTCAGTTTGGTCCAATTAGAGAGATTCATCCTTGATCAATAGATCCTCCTCATGGGAGCACAGGAGGCCGCAGCCCGGAGTGACGACACATGTGTTTTTGTGTGTCTCTGTGCACATGCATGCAGAGTGGGGTGTCAAATGGTAATGTGCAGAACCAGCTTAGCAGACAGATACCGTGTGCATGCTCTCTCTAATTTGTCCTCTGCTAACATCGTGCTTTAAAATCCAAACACAACTTTATTTATGCAAACAGGACACAGATTACAGAAACCTCAAATCAAATCTAAACTAGTCATTGACATGCACATTTTTTTTTTCATTTAATGAAAACGCTCTGTGAAATGGTTTAAGTCATAAGATGAACTCAGTAAGACTAAACAAACGTGGAAGATCACCTGTAGATCTCAAGGTGGCCCCACTCTAAAGCATATGTTGCCAACCTTTTTGATTTTAAAATGCCATTTTTATCATTTTTTTTAGCAGCTATAACAATATTGAAGGACACATATCAACCTCATTTTAGGACTCATACTCATATTTAGGGTTTCCACCCTAACATGTTCACATGCTTTGATGTTAGTAAAGCATATCATTTTTCTCGTACTGCCTGTGTGAATATCCTTTTGTCTGAAAGGTTCCGTTTCAGCGCCTGTCTCTCATTTGTAAGCAATACACATCTGCCAAGAGGGCACAAACTATGATGAGGTGAAGCAGGATTGGAGTGGAATATGATCATGGGAAATAGTCACTAAAACTAGAGAAAATATAGCATTACTGCCAATGGCTATGAAAGAGGTGTTTTAGCATGAGAGGGCACTTCAAAATTTACAAAAGAACTCTGGTGCACACTTATTGTTAGGGTGCCATTGGTTAAGCCGATAATTGCACACCCCGGCTCTAAAGCATATTGTGCTTTATGGCCTATTTGACTGTTCTGCAGAAGACTTGAAGACCATAAACTCAACTTTATAATGTTTAATGAGGGAATAAATCATGAGAGAACTAGACTTTCTTTCCCATTGACTTCTACAGTATATAACCAGAGGAGTCTCTCCTGGTGGTCATTAAAGGGAGTGCGGCTTAAAACAAAGAAGCATTGGCTCCACCTTTCAGACGTGTAGGGTTCTATTCTGTCACAAAACAATATACGTTTGATTGTGTTTGTAGTGCAATATGCCCATTGAACGTGATAGAACAACTATAGAATAATGATGATGCTGTGAAGATGAAAGGTGATGATGATAAATTTGGTCTGTAAGAAGCTAGGTAGTCACAATCATAAAGCTTATTAATTATTGCTATAACATCCTAACAAAGCCTTCCACTCTCTCTACTCATCAATAATTAAAACTACACTTCTGCTAATTTCCCTTTTTAAAGCTGATTGGGGACGGATTCTACCTCAAGGTCACAGAAGAGGCATTGTATAAAAATGTAATGACAGTCATATACAGATGTAAAGCTAGCGGTGAAGGGAATTAAGAAGCCAAGGAAAATCCAAGGGAGTCTTGTATCTACAGTAATGAGTCAGGAGTGAATGCCACTGAAGTGAAACCAGAGGGCCCAGGGGAGCCCAGGGCCATCTGTTTCAGATGGGCCTCAGAATTTGACAATTACACAGAGCCCCATAGCCACAGGCAAGTCCACTTTTGCTCTGTTAAATATTGTGTGGGTTCGAGTGTGCAGATGTGTCTCTCTATTCATAGAAGTCCTTGAAAACATTTTTGGAAAACAGAAGCCTATCCACACAATTTCAATTTGTATGCACAGGTCTCAGCCAAATGTATCCAGAGAGCCTCACTAGTGGACACAGCTTATACGCTGATAAGGCTGTGAGTAAGCATTAGCTATGCACCAAGCTGGGAAACCACAGAGAGCTACAAGAACCCACAGAACTCCAACCCCAAATCACTTTTCTGTTACATATCGGATCACCTTCACATGTTTCCAGTAATAGTCACACACTCACTTGCATGTGTTCAACACTAATTTGATCATGTTTTAGTCACTTTTACCGCAATCGCAGGACTCACATGTGTCATTTGTGTGTGTGTGTGTGTGTGTGTGTTCTATTGCCTCAGTGCCCTGGTGTCTTTAGGCTGATTACTGCAACGCCTGAAGGGAGTGCTTCATTGTTTATGTTATTTATGAGCTTCATGTAATTGGGCTCCTGTTGTTAAGCACTGCGCTTACTCAGTCAGGCCTGAGGGCCATGTGGAAGGTGAGGGTGCAATTAATGGAATTAACTTGGAAGATGCGTGATGCAGAGGGTTACGAGGACTATCACACATGGATTCAGACCTCCCATGCGAAGCAGAGTAGTCGAGCTTGTTATACTGTAGTTGATGATTGCATGGGCTGATGTCTATGTTGAAGAAAGACCTTGCCTTGGCTACATGCGTGCCTTGAATCAATACCAATGAATGAATAAACACCAGTATCCCAGTTAATTCAGACATTTTGGAGATCTCGGGCTCATTCTGCATTCTTGCCGCCTCCTGGCAGGGACACAGGGGAAATTACTATTATAAAGCCTTCGAAGTAAAGAGCATGCCGGCAATTTCTAAAACAAGTCAAAGAACTCCAGGGAATTCATTTTTTCTTCTCTCCATCTCGTTTACGGATGCCATAAGGGAGGAAAAAACAAGTTGATTTACATTTTGATAACCATTTAACAATCATTCTATACCTCCAGCTTCTCTATTGTGAACACTTTCTGCTTTCATTGCTTCATATTAATGTTAACTGGACTTCTTTGGGTTTTTTGAACTGTAGAAGAACCAGACATTTGAAAATGCTTTAGCGAACCCTGATTACGTTTCTGACCATTTTTTCTGAAGATGAGACGACAAAAGTTGTTCATAGTTACATTATTTAGTATTAAACGGATGATTTGTTTCATGAGAATATGAGCTGTTCTTTGTTTGCCATGTTGGTTCACGAGTAACTTTCACATAATATGCACTCAGATCTGTTGGCTGAGAAGAATGATTACTTGATCATTGTACATTTCTTAGCTCATTACTTATAATGCTTAACGGCCTGTGAAAATTCATTATTTTCATATAACAATGATTAAACATGTATGAAGTGATGAACCAAGTCCTTCGGAAGTGCAGCGACCCAATCGTAAGAATGAAAACTTCTGGGTTCAATTGATTCTTTTCTCTTGACCCTTTAGATCAGGGTTGTCAAACTCCTTTCAGGTTCGGGCCAGATACTGCCCAATTCGATTGAACTCGGGTCACACCATTAAAATCATAGGGAGGGGTGGCGCTGACGATCCGACCGGGTGGCCGTGGTAATGTGAGAGCTGAAAGATGCCACAAAGCTCCATAGTCGAGTCGAGTAAGCAGACCTTCTCACTCTTCATAGCATGGTCTACATTGAGTTAGTCGGGTGCATCTCAAGGCCGCCTCCTGCATGAGTATCAGACCAGTTTGAAACAAGAACTGGATCTGAGTGACTTTACATAAAACTATACCCAATATTAACTGAATGTTGTAAAGAGATTTTTTATTTGTCTTTTTTTGACTTTGTCGATCTTTTTGTGACCTTGTGATTTATTTCACTGGCAATCTAGCCAGAGACCACACAGCACTGTAATTTGAGTTTTCTCACCCAGCCATGTTTTGGACAGCCAGTCATATCCTATGGAGTTGTTGGCAGGCCAGCCCTGCTTTGCCTGTCCAGAATAAAACCACTTATAAACACAAAACATTAACCAATAATTGACCAATTTCCTAACTGGGATGTGTTCTCTGGCTTGAGACAGCAAGTTAATAAGAGCACATTATCATGGCTCATTTCCGATAAAGAAAGTAGGCTGATTATGTTTTAGCATTGGGTAGCTCTTGAATAGCCTGACAGCAGCTGCATCACACCTCACCTGGGTTAGTCAAGTGAGAGGCTGTTATTATGTCTCAGAGCTTTTTATTACAAATATTATATGAGGAGTCAGACAAGGCTTCATGTCTTACTATTCTTGACTAAAAGGGGAAAAGGGATTCATTTCTTGTGAATTAACAGTCTTCCTGAGTGGGTTTTAGATACACATATAATATCTGTGGCGGCCTTGCAGTGTGGACTTATAGTCCCTAGCTAACAAAGTGTTTCAAAGTGAAATGGTGGCTCTCACATGAATCACCAACCCAGTCAAGCCTCATTCCCAGGTGGTCAAAAATCTATTCTTTATTGCACACCTTGTGTCTCAAACATACTTTGTATTTCAACCCAAACCACAACTAAGCAGTTTTTCTGCCTTGAACTACTTCAATTTCAGTTTTTTTTCTCTCTCTAGACAACACATTAGGTTCCATCCTCTCTAATTGCCACAAGACTGCAGAATGTTTCTGTCAAGGTGTCGGGCTGGGGCAGGTTGCAGGCAGGACTCAAACGCAGAGGTTTCCACACAAAGTGCTCTTTATTCTTAAACTAATAGAAGACGTGCTCCAACGACGACTGACGTAATACAATGACGCGACAAAGGACAACTGGCACACAGGGCTTAAATACACAAGGGAGGTGCAGGTGATTGGACACAGGTGGAAGCAATCAGGCAATCACAGGACAGGAAGTGAAGTTACCCAGAGACACGAGACACAAGAAAGCTACAAAATAAGACAAGCAGACCCAAACCATGACAGTTTCACAGCTGTTCTTCAATGCCACCGGTGTGAATAGGCAGTTTATTTGCAGGTATGAGACGGACAGTGATGAGCAAAGGGCAGCTAATGCCTTGTATTCACTGACTAAGTGGACTTAAAGTTTCATGAATGACCCAAGGTCAGAGAGATTAGCCAGCTAGGCTGCCATCCTGCAGCCCAAGGATGCCACATTCTCTTTAGCACATTCAACCACTTTCTCTCAAGCCCCTCCCCCGTCTAGTCAGCAGAACTACTTGAAAAACACACGTCCAAGGTTCATTACACTTCTTTGCACCCACTCAACTTGGCCTCAGTGCAACTAATGCTCTCGTTACTGATCCAAAGTTCATCTTGCCGCTGTTATTCCATCTTTACATCCTTTATCCACAGTGAAATGTAGCAACAATAAGGATGGGAATCCCTGCACGCTGTCAGTCAAACCTTCTCTTTCTTTTGCTCCATGCTTGAACCAATTTAACTTTTTCATATTAACGTATATTATCTTTGTGTGCATCCACTTGTCTAATGATAAACCGCTTATGATGTTGTTGTGTTCCTAGCCGGCGAGGATGATGCACACCAAATGTTTCTTGTCCTTCCATTAGTATCTTACAGTATCTAACAGTGCTTACCAGCCTTGATCATAGTAAGGTTTTATTCTCATAAGTGTCAGTGATAAGTGTCATAATCAACATTGTATTTTCAACAATGAAAATTGGGCACAGCCCATGGCACACAAGTGGATAAAAGTCATGAAGTAAGTTTAGAGGATGCAGATTTTCAAACTCAGCATGCGTTCTGCCTTATAAATGTTAACCAGACTTGATGAGGAACTAAATAAATAGATGGGCACATGCGCTTTCTATTGGAAGCTCTTTACCACCATTGGTGTTTAGAACACAGAGAATGGTTTTACATTTAACAGTGTCCAAATGATGCTTTGAATCATAAAATTGCTTTAAATATTGATGTGGAGCCGAAATTCTCTCTGCTGCTCTGATGAACCCTGTTTGCCCTCACGAACACAGACTGAATGTGTAAACAGTGTTGTGACCACCGCCACAGGACTCGGGAAGAGGTAATGGACTGTAAGAAATGTGCAACACCAGTGGCCCCAACAGCTGTAGGGTTGATTCATATCGGGTGTTGTGTTTATTGAGGGTGCTTTTTCTAAGCTACTTCCTATGTGGCACGCAGCACCTGGTTCACCTCTACAAACTGCTTCCTGACCGACGTTAGCCTTTTTTTGCTCTTTGGCCTGTCCACCTGCTCTAAAAGTCAGTCAAACAGGTGTTCATGCTCTTCCAGCCTATAACACAGTCTGTTTAACAGCGGCAAGTAGGTCATTACCTGCATTAGCTGTTTTTGGCACCGTGTCTTGACATGAGTTGCTGAGTCAGAGCTGCTGTGCTGCATAGACATACCTTTTAATAGCAGCTGTTCAGGACATGTGTTTTTACTAAAAAGGAACAGCAAGGCTGGTCTGTAGATGGGTCCAAACTGCAATGCCTCAACATCTCCTGGATGAATTGGCATTCTGTACAGACACGCACGACCCACATAACAATTTGACTAAAGGCTTTTCCTAATAAGCCCCAGAATGTTTATAATTTTAGTTTGAGCAAAACGTCTAGATCATTTTCAATGGATTGCGATGTGATATTTGGTCCATTAATGCATGCATCTCACCAGGATGTACAGTGAAGATCCACTGCCTTATTATCTATGCCAGGGTATCAAACTCATTTTAGGTTTGGGCCAGATGGTAAAATCATAGGCGCCGGTGTGGTCGGCGGAGAGGGGGGGCGCCGATGGTAACCAATTATGGTCCATGTGGCAAATGCAAAACACAGCACACGCTGCTACAGGCGACTCCACCACCACCACTTTCCCCTTTACGCCTGTTTTTCACTGACTGTTGGTCCTGGAGAGCAGCCCAAACCTGTCCAGATATTTGGCATGCCTTTGATGCATTGATTTGCACATTTAGATGGTTCGCTGGCTTGTACGCACAGATCGAATACCGATTTGACCTTTATCTGTTTGGCCTGTGGAATGTCAACTAGTCATTAGTTACCTCTTGTGAACTCCATTTTTACCGTATTTCTTATACAAAAACAGATCAGCACAATACATCCCACACATATGGAACAAACAGATGGTAAAGAGAAGCGGTCACAGTAATCCCTTCTCTGTCCTTCAAATTGTCCGGTCTGCATTATCGAGGCATCCGGGTGGCTGTTTTCCATCAGCAATATTGGAGAACAATAAAAAACATGTGCAGCTCCCTGAGTGACAATGTCAGATGACGGTGTCAACACTCATTGTTACACTCTAATGCGGCAAACCTGCCACTCCCCGTTTTCGACTCCCAAATACATCCATTATTCACCCCTCCTGGTCTGACCTTGGGTGCAATCCTGTGATAGCTCTCATTCAACAAAACTTCAACCCAGCTGACTCCCCCACAGTGATGGGCAGGGGGGACTATTGTCTTGTGATCTACCAGAGACTCACATCACTCTGCCGGGTCTTGCCTCGGGAGCCCCCGTCACCAGGGTACTAGCGTGCTGCACGTTCTCCCTGGGGTCGTGCCATGTCCCCGGTCAGGCGGGAGGTGCTATAAACAAAAAGAGACAGCGGAGAGAGAAGGAGAACAATGAATCCCCCTCTTTTTCTTCTTCCAGCCTTGTCTCCCCCCCCCCTCGTCAGCCACCAGGGACATTGTAAATCAGAGGGCAGGGCTGGGGAGAAACCTGAGCCGAGAGCAAGGGAGTAAGGCAAGGAGACATTAAAGTGGGAACCTGGCTCTCTGGGAGCCCGGCCATTCCTGTCATCATTAGGAAGCGTGGTAGACAAAGGCAGGAATAGATGATGATGAGGCGTGGGATGAAGGGAGAGGAGGTGGTGGGATAGGATACACACTCTCAGATGGACATTTATAATGAAAACAGAACTACGCATGGTGTCTCTCTCTTGTTTTTCTGTGACACTCGCACAGGTCATTAATCCAGATTGGCTAGGGGTAGCTCTGACAGCTCGGCCGCTGTAATCCAGCAGTGATTTTCAGGGAACAAGGGATTTTGATTTCTACCCTGCCAAGGAAGAGAAAACCAAAATCATCTATGCAGGGCTTTGCAGCGCTACCTAGCCTACATACAAGTAATGTCCTTGCATTTACAGGGATAAAGCCATCTCTGACAATGGGGGGGGGGGGCGGGGGGTGATGGGGAGGGAAAGGCTGAAGTGAGGAACTGATGAAAGGGATAAGACAGTGTGTGTGTGGGTGCGTGTGTGTGTGTGTGTGTGTATGTGTGTGTTTATGGTCTGCTCAATTAACTAAGATCTAGTTTTTCCTGCCAGGATTTTAACCCTGGGCCTGAATGCATCATGGGTTTAGAGCATATGAGACACTGGTTTAATGCTGCAGTGGGAAGCATGAACAGAAACCAGTCCATCCATTGTGGATCTTACTTTTCTTCCTACCGCATTTTTATTTGTAATTTGCCGCTATCTTTCGTGTCTGTCCACAGTATTGAGACGATAACATCATCCGGCCTGGAATGCAAAGACTCGATTGGTTGAGTAGTATCACATGGGATGGTTTAACTCAAATGCAAATGGTAGCTTTGTGTCCTCAGTTTCAGGTCGATAGATTGCTGCCAGAGCAGGTCCTTAAACTTGAAAATACCTCAGTGCATTCCATGTTAATGAAAAGTTAATGAATTTTTGTTGTTGATTGGATGCCTGAAATAAGGTCTTTTAGCACAAGCTGAAATTTTAAAGAATTGTTCGGAGGTTAGCAAAAGTCACAAAATACCGCTCTGGTCATTAAAAAGGGGGTTGCTATAACGAGTCTCAATGAGATGACTAAACTAACTTACTAGAACACTAGTCCTTTAGTTTGGTGGAAGTGCCATGAAGTCATGAGACTCTAATATGGCTCCTTTATACCCCTGTTACGTTCCCACCTAGGTTGGAACTCGTTTTACAGGTGGGGAACGTAAAAACCTGTGCTGGCGCCCCCTGTATAATCAGCAGTGGACATTGAAGTAGTGTGGAGGGGGGGTGCAGCTGAAACAAATGAGTCCTTACACGTAAAACTTTGTGTTTGGTCCCCGTGGGACATTTAGTAGGTGACACAAACAAACAACAACAAAACAAAATGTACACACATAACCAAATCAGGGAGGAGAAGGGGATTGTGGGGATTGGGGTCAAAGCAAGGAAATAAACAAAAGGTCCCTTTTGCTCTACACCCCTTTCCCTGCCTAACACAATCTATCCCTAACCAGCTCACCTCTCTATTGCAAAAAGTACAGGGGTGACCCCACCCAGCTAACTTAGTGTGTGTAACAAAGGTTTACCTACGTGATGGAAAATGTACACCCATGGGCTGAACTACCTACCCCTTCTCCAGAACTGAGGTAGAGTACCATTGGGTCTCACTCGACCAGATCCCACACAAAACAATGTCAGCCAGGCCATACAACAAAACACAGCCTCTCCTTTCTCGTTCTCTTTCTCTGTTCCTCAACGAGGCTGGTTATATGGGCCACCAGCTCGTTAGCTGATTGCTCCCCAGGTTTTATACAGCCACGCCTCCTCGCCAACAGCCAACCAGCACTGCACACCTGTAAACCATGACAAAAAACAAAACACTACCCCCACTCACAGTTAAAGGCAGAGACACAAAACATGGGGACATGTAACATGTGCGTTTTCCTTTTCATTTAACGGAGCAAAATCTGTAAGAATCAACATTTCTTTGCCCCTAAGATTGTCTCACAAAAATCCTGATTCCACTTGAGCTTTTGTTGAAGCAACCAGCATGAGGCTACCTTCCTGGTTGGCTTACAAAAATGCATCATCCCTGCAGCGCTCTGTCCAAGCACCTGATACGGCTCCAAATCGGTCATGGTTGAAGAATGTTCTCACTATTCTTACTGTTTACCAAGGCTGTCAAGGTGGGTTTAGTTCTCTTACTCTCAATGACATGACACAGTAACTTTGGCCGCAGGTATCTCCCCCCTCCCTCTCCCTCTTAGAGGTAACTAAGCCCAGTGGAATGTTTCACACTGCTCTCCACGACCTCTGCAAGTGTTTGGACATGGCTTCCACCCATCATCTCACATTTTCCCCTTCGAGGTGGTGAGGCTTGACCCTGACAGTTCATGAAGAGGGTCGAGGAGGAAAGCCAGTGCCTCTTTTGACTGGACTCTTTACACGGCAGACCAAGGGAGGGCTGTTATGATGGAGAGAGCCGAAAGGCATGGAATGGAGCTCCATCTAAACAGAGACAGCTCCTTGGGGCACCTTGAAGGCTTATCCAGTCCAGAGCTGTAGAAGAGCTTCTATAGGCACAAAGCTCAAGGTTTTTTCACAGGTTTCATTTCAGCTAATTAGGTCATAAAGTTGTCTCTCTTCATTAAAGTGTAGCTTTATCCGGTCTATCCATAATTGGTGTGTCGTTTGTTGACTGGACTGTAAGAATCATCTAAAGGAAAAGAAGCAAGGCTCAAACAACACCTTCAATCTCACTCGAATATTACAGCAAGCAAGTAACAACTATGTGAATTCATTACCCATTACGATATGAGAAGGATTTTCATTGCTTCTTAAGGTGAAACTCTCATGAGACATGTTTTCTGATGGCAGGGTGTATTCTACACATTTATTATTGCTTCCAAAAACCTGTTTTAGAATTGTTATCATTATGGCATCATATAGACTGTGTATAAAAACTGGACGTCACCCAATACCCGTGTCACAGGCCAATAGCTTACATTCACACAGATGATCAGTTTGAAAAATATCTGATTAAATATGATATTTAATATTAATAGCAGGTAATATTAGGCAGGCATTTGAACGAGGGCTAGACAGATCTTACACAAAAGGTAAAAGGACTTTACTTGTATCTAGCTCTTCTGTTTTTCCGACCGATCGAAGCACTTCACCCATTACTGGCCATACTGACAGCAGGACCATGTCCATTAAACTGGTAGATGAGGAGTGCCTGGTCGGATTGGCTGAGATGTACCATTGTGCAGAGCTCCTGAAAAGCTCCTGAGCCGTAAAGGTGTTAAAAAGCCTAATAATAAGGACCTCGTTGTCAACGTGGTTTGTCCAATAAAATACATCGACGTGCAAATGGACCACATGCTGGAGTGGGCTGGAACCATGAGGGGTGGGCCAGAGTCTGGTACCTTAAAGAGGCTTCTATCAATCTTTCGATCAAACACAGAGAAAAAAGTCATGGAGTTTGACTGTAATGAGAAAATAAAGGCTTTTAATAAAAGCTTTTTTTTTCTTTTATTTGTCACATTTTCTTAATGCATCTAAGTGGAAATACTGATTGGAGAGAAACCTACAAAAGCTCAAGATCTTCACTGACCTTCACACTACATTCACAGTGCATAATGCATGAGCTTTTTAAAACAAGAAAAACGGTGTTGCCTTGAAATTCTAACCACAATTACTATGAGAACAAATCAACAAAGATCATCTTTGACATGGCAATAACAGTTGGTGGGCTTAAACAAATGTAAAGGTAAAAACCAGACATGCTTTCCTGAATGTGAATTTTGTAGCTGGTTAAATGTAAAGGTCATATTTATATAAACAAACAATTGCTGGTATATCAGAAGGTAAATTCTGGAAGATCAGAATTTCACCATTTACTGTTATCTCCAATTAAAATCTATTATTTTCCTTTCTTAGATCCATTTTCAGTAAAACAAAGTAGTTTGCTTTGTATATTCATGGTGATGTCACTGTCCTTATTGGCAAGGCATAGCAGCTCTGTCCTGGAAAATACATTGGGCTATGTTGCACATAACAGCGCTAAAGTAATAACGGAATATTAGCTTACCGCTCAGCAGGTGATGAGATGGGGTCGAATGTACGAGACAAAAGCTTCTGGCGTTTGCAATGGTGGAATACATGGCATTGTCTGATTGGCATGTCTGTGTGTGTGTGTGTGTGTGTGATAATTGCCTCCTGGAAGTAGATATGAGGAAACGGGTATGCAATATCGCTCTGCTATCTCTCTTCCAATCCCACAGATGCTCTCCTTTTCTTTGGATTTCATAAGCCTTCACCATGCCTTTCCACATGCGGCGAAATTCTGCTGCAGATCCAAACAGAATGATCATAATGGCTTCATCAGCTGGAGAATGCGTCAACTAGTCATGTCTTTTCTTTCCACTTTTGCCAGTAGCATTTTTCTTACAGAAAATTAGGCATCTCAGGGAGGCCAACTAACCGCTAGGCTTGAATGGCTCCTGTCACACACTGTAATAACCTGTGTGAAAGGCCAGGGCTGCCTCTTAATGCCAGGTGAGAGAGAGGCGAGAAACAATTTTGTTCTGGTTCCCCGGCAGCTTTGTCAGCGAGAGTGTGTGTGTATGTGTGCCTGTGTGAGTGTGTGTGTGTGTGTGTGTGTGAGACGTAATTACCGCCGCCGCCCCTCCTCCCCAGAGCAGACTGGGAGAATTGGGAGAGTCATTTCATCTTTGAGGAAAGGAACGTATGGGAACTCTGCGGGGCGGGGAAGCAGAGGAAGCTAAATTACAGAGCAGCCGGTGGGGTACTCTGACCCTCTGTCCTGACACCACTTGGAGCCCGAGAAGAAGGCTATTTCTGCCAGAGGGGCAGGACACAGTAACATGACATGCTTGCAATCCAACAGGCATTCACCAAACACTGCCTCAGTGAAGACTATATTCTCCAAGGATGAGACAGAGACAATTTAGACCTGTCGCTCTGTCGTTGATTCAACGCCTCGCTATCATAGTTTCAACAAAACCTGAGCTTTAACAATCTGGTATTTGTTAGAGCTGCTGTCACTGCACTCACCTGCACTGCTTGGTTTACAATTCGACAGTGACATTTGTTTTTCTTTGGAGGAATTATCCTTAGTGAGGCAAACGTGAAAATAGGTTGTTATAAAAGACGGGCCCATTGGAGGTTTTCAAATACCAAATACCAGCAGGCTAATCGTTCACTTGATAGCTAACACTAGCTGAGTCAAGTCAAAGTTTAAAAGGGTGAAACTGAAAAGGTTAGCCCTGATTATTTGAAGTGGGGTCATGCGTAGATTCCGGTGTTCTGCAAGGTTGAAAATACATATTTTATAAATGCAGTTTGGTGGCTCTGATAAGAGCAACATTGCAGCTTTGGATCCTTGTCAGTAGGACCGTTCTTTATTTCTGCTCCACAGCTCCATCCATCAGTTAGTTTGCTGTGTCATTTTGTTACTTTGGGATTTAAAACGTGGTGACAGCGCTACATTGCTTAGCTTCCAAACCTTTATGCTCGTCAACCACCATCTAAGTTATTGACTCAGCAGCGGCATTATGCAGAGACCTCTGTCGGAATATGTGAAAATATGTCTTTGGAATGGCTTGAGGAAGCAGAAATTTGATGCTAAAATGTTTACCAAAAGTCACATGACAACATGCGGAAAACACCGGACAGCCACAGGATGATATAACAAGTCAAGAAAAATGACATAATGAGACTTTTAAGAGTAACAAACAATGCAGTTGTTTGTTGAGGAGAATTTCTGTCCTCATCAGAGCTGTTTGTCTTTGTTTGGTGGCGTCATCAACACACAGAGATGACAGATTTAAAACGTCTTACTAACGAAACACAAATGAACTAATAAGTCAGATTGTAGAGTGACACCATTGCTGTAATGTATTCCAAAGGTGCCCTTAAGCTCTTCGGACCCAGGACCATTGAAAACACATTCAGGATCCCTCCAAGCCCTTCTTTTGCAAGGAAGTCAAAAGACAGCCAAGATATAAAATGTTAAATTGTGGTAAGACATTGAAAATAACCATTTTCCTCACCCAACTCAGCCCCCTTACATTTCTATTATTGGCAACCCACTCAACTGCTGTGTTCAGAGAGAAATCCATGGAGCTTACAGTGTGCCTGCCAAATGTAATTGCTGCTCATTACAAAATACAATCAGTGTATGAAACCAGTTGAATAGTTAAAACCCTGGAAGATAGACAAGGGGTTAATGTTTCCTTTGACACTCCCATCTGCCCTCCTCACCATGGCGCCCTACCCACTCGGTCTTCATAAGCCCGTATCAATTTTGCAGATTTGCAGAAAGCGTAGTGGAGGTGGAGGTGGCGGGTGCAAGGGGACAGAGGGTGAGTCTTGCTTCAGAGCCCCGGAATGAATAGAGGGCCCCTCATTATGGAGCAAAGGAAAAGACAAAGAGTTCTCGGTAAGGAAGGGGGGAGCTAGAGAGGTAGATCCTTATATAATTAGACCAGAGGAGAGAGTGTGAGGAAACATGGGGAGAAACAAGATGATGAGAACTGCAGCCTGAATGCAGCCTGTTCATGTTTCATATTGTGGGACTGGGTCCAAACTGAGGGAAGCCAGAAACAGGAAATTATTTCCTCCTCAAAAAGATCTGCTTTACCTTCTCCTTGGCCCCTCTGGCTCTTACTTCCCCCCCGTCCCTTCTCCTCTCTTCATCCCTCAGGGAGGATGGGTAACAGCCAATCCCATTGAAAGACAGATCAATAAAGAGATATATTGTCATCACGCAGCGCCACCCGCTTAATCAATTAATCTATAATAGAATCCATTCACTGGAGCCTCTTAGAGGGCCTGTCCTCCTATTACTAGCTATGGGTCAAAAAAAGGTGCAGACATATGGGGGTCTCATTACTAGTAATGATGGCTGGGGTGGGGGAGTAGATTCTGGTGATATGCATTCAATGGCCTTCCTAGGTAATAGTGGTCATGTTTTATATTATATCGCTTTCATCATCATATATATATAAATATATATATATATATATATATATATATATATATATATATATATATATATATATATATATATATATATATATATAGATAGATAACAGTAATAGTTCAGCCAACCAAGATTATAAGCAGCAGTCCTAATGAGTTATTATCTATCCACTAAGGCATCATCAGATATAGGGACATACGTTATGCTCAATGCACAGTATGCTGTTGATGCTATCTTGATATTTTCTGCCTCAAGCCAATGTTGCAATGGTTATAACCTCGGTATAAACACTCCATCACTGTCTGCCATTTGGAGATTGCAAAGGTACCTTAAAGACAAGCATTCACTGTTGAACACAGATGGGCTTCAGGTGAAAATAAGAGTTCATGGTTCGTGCTAAAAGGAAGTATTTGCCAAGTTAATCGTGCACATTTACTCCATCAAATTCACAGAAAGCTAATCTTTGTCATCAACAGCCATGGGCGCACACATAGCAGGGGGACTTTTATTCCCCTGACTCAACTTTATCAGTTGTAATTGTAAGCCAGCAAAATTACCTCTTGAATTCTCTTGAAATCACTCTAGATCATACAAGGTAAACTAGATTAATGCAAGTGTTTCCATATAGGCTTTAGGCTTCTGTATAGCAACATACCTTTTTGGAAACCTTTGGTTGCCTGAACATGTTGAATTTAACATTTATTTTTAGTAAGCTCCACCCTCTTGCGTCAAAAAATATGATGACGAAGAAGCCAATCATATAGCACCGAAGTCCCTATGCAGTAAAAGAATATAACCCTTAAAATGAATAACACCTCTGTGATCACTCAGTTTTCTTTCAGCTTTTTGGGAGCTGCCATGCAAATGGAGGTGTTCATGAGCAGCCCACTTTAGCTCCTTGGCTTTTATATTTGATTTGTAAGGAAAAGGTGGACTCTTGATAGAAGCATTTAATCAACCGTTCACGGCGTGGAATAATGCAATCGCTGGTAGTGGCAGCACACCTGCCAAAACAAAGACCCAATCTAGAGGTCAGGCATACATCATGGTCTCAATTCCATTATGGTCATTAGTTTATTCACCCACTGTGTTATGCAAAGAACACAAGGATTGATCTTCCAACTCCTACAATTTACTGTTTGTAAATTCTAGCATTTTTACTTTTTTTTTTACACATCAATTTAACATTGATGTGTAAAAGATGAGCTACGTAAAATGAAAAGTCACTGACCGCCCAAGCCTTTCAGACTAATTAGACTCCATAGATCAAAGAGGAGGTTGTCTTTTCATAGCGCTGCCAGGAAATGCTGTAATACTGCATTTCCTGAAAGCTGAAGGCCTTTGCAATACGTTTAAATGAATAGCAAAAAAATCACCTCTTGAAAAAAAAGCCTTTGTGTGTGGAGAAAGCATAATTCTATGATCTATGGCTCAGCTGCAGTGTGGCACCAAACCCCTATGATGGGCTGTCGCTGTAATTCAGCACCTAATGTGGATAATTAGTCTAAATTCATGGAGTGCTTGATTCCACTGACAGCTTCACCAAACGTTTGACGAAGACACCGTGGTAGCGGCATCAGTCACAGGCGAACGAAAATGCGGTTAGTGGAGGGCCTCTTCATGTTTTATTCAATCACAGAGCGATGCGCAATTAATCAGTTTCTACAATTAAATTAAACATGTACATGCATAAAACATGAGAGAAATATCAGGGGTGTGTAAACCCTGCACGGTGAACCCCGAAAGCAGTGTTTGTACAACAGGCTTTGAGGCTTTGGTGAATCATTCCTTTTGAGCCCAATGTCAGGAGCCGTGTGAGACCGAATGTGCCAAATCTCAGCTCAGTATGCACCCCTTGATGCAGACCACCATCCAAAGCATTTCTATAAATGTCAAGAGCTGTTTACTAGGTCTGTCTGACCCCTAATATTTATTCAGCTTAACAGTACTCTACCCAATCACTCTGTATGCCTTCATAGCAGAAGCGTGGCCCTTTATATGTCAAGTCTCATTGGCTGCAGTTTGCTCTATCTCCTGGCACAAATAATATTGTTTTTCGCTTTCCATTAAGTGCAGGCAAAGCCCGGGCTGAGATAAATACTGACATTTCGCAACGGTGTGCAGGGTTTGTCTGTGTCTCCCGGTGCCTGAGTGATTTCCGTTGGCTGATTTGTAAACATAGCACCACAGTTGGCATGGTCAAAGGTCTTTCAAGTGTAAGGAGTCATTTGCATTTGGATTCATATTGCTGCCAACATAACTTATGCCTCTGCGGTTAGATTATTGCTCTGAGATAAATGTTTTTATCTTCTCTCTTTGCACCACATTAAATAGTGTGACTTCAACTCAATTAGGCTGTTCCTAAACAGATTTAATCTAAGTGGAATTAAAAAAGGACTTTGGGAACATTTACCGGAAAGTATTAGTATTCTTACTCCAAATTATTCATATATGCAGGATGCTGCTATAGCCTATGATGGTAGATATAGTGGTCCTTCTCTTTAATGTCATTGAACCATTTTACAGCATTTAAAAGAAGTAAACATAAAATTCATTATAACCAAGATGGCATTCAACCAAGTTAACCATAAGGGGCTGTAGACATGTAGCCAAATTGAAATAAAGAAGTAAATTATATCATACGGCAACATGTTTTTGGAAAACATGTATATTATTCTGGAAATAAATAATAATTCTGGAATAAAAAACAATGTGATAGTGATTGCCTTGGGATTCAAACGATCGTGTTTAAGTTTTGTATAAATAGTAGGACGTTGTTTACGCATGGAAACGCGTTATTTGATCGCACTTTTATTTTGAAAGCGGTACCGGAAACCACCACTCCTGCTCCATGCGTCTTTACCACAGTATGTGTGGGCTCCTGCAGCGCGCTGTGTTGGATGAGGCCGGGGGAGTTCATTCCTAGTAGCGGAGCAGGAGGAGTGGAGCGGGGGCGCGCAGCGGGCACGCAGCGGACACGCACGGAAAGAAGAAGTGGAGCTTCGTGTTTAACAAAGTTCACAGTGGCTCTCAGCGGCAGCACCTCGCGCACCTGCAGACCTGTCCACTCAGCGGGGCTGCTCGTGAGTGTTTCTCCTGAGTGACGTTAGCGTGGGGACGGGACGGGAGGGGGAACGCAGACCGACCGACAGACTGACCCACCGAGCGAGCGCCGCCTGCCACTCACAGCCGCCTCTCCTCTCATCACCGGCGGCTTACTTTCCACGGACCATCCGCCCACTTTTCGCAGCGGTCCAAACAAGTTCCCCGGCTTGAAGCGGCGCTTTCTTTGTGCAGCGGCAGAGATGCTGCGCGTGGAGCTTGATGCCGTTTCCATCCCGTAGGCTGGAAGTCATCCATCAGCGCGTCTCTTTGGATATATCATCACCGCTGCTGGACAGCCAGTCCGGGATCCACCGTAGCTGCCTATGACACATCTGAGTGGATAATGGAGTATCGCCACACTTCGGTTCCCCTACTGGTTTTATGCGTACTCACAACTTTGGCATATGGTGAGTGGAAATTGGCATGGCTGGTTGTTTTTGGGTTATGTTTGCACAGATGGAGCTTACGCTCCATATCCTCGGCTCCCACCAAGTCGCTCTGACTCCCCAGGGATCCGAAGCCCAGTCAAATATATAAACATACAACAAGAAATCGATTTCACGTCATTTTACCTATGGCACTATTTTGTGCCCACCTTTGTTTGCATTTCTGCATGGAACCCATGTAAGTGTCAGTGAGTTATAATCCCCCTGGATGATGTCATTTTAAAGGCCACTTAAGGCAGTGGACACATGAGTGGCCCATGTGCAGCTTTACTCTGCGTCCAGCCCAAGGGACCGTGGATTCACACCAGCATCTGGTCCCCACAGAAACGCAACGCTGCTCTGTTGTCTAGCCGCTCGTTTGTCTCTATTATCAGGCCCATTAAGGGAAGACCTGTCCTCAGCACAGTGCATTTGTGGGAGAGAAATGGGGCGATGGAGCCTGTGTCCCCTCTTCCTGCTGCATACTGTAAATGAGCAAGGCAGGGTTGGGAGGGTTGAGTTCCCCTCTGTGGATGGTGATGCTGACAAATTAATGATTTCCTTTTTTCTTTTCTTTCTACTATGATGGATAAAAGGCTTTGCCAGATGCTACGTTTTAAATGTTAAACAACAAGGTATAGGTATAAACACCAGCATGGTGTTGTGTAGATCTGGATAACACACAAAGTGATGCTGGATAAAGGGGCCGTTTCCTTGAGTACAGCCTCCTCTAAATCCCAATTTACACGAGTCCTACACCAAGCAGCATATGGGCCTTGTTTAATTGCTCATTTTTTAAATAAAAAGATCTGCTTTCAGCTCCCCTCAAACTAAACTATGGGCAGAAAGCTAGAACTGCACCCTCAGGGAGACTACTTGTAGGCCGACTCCACATCAATCAATGAGGCACGACTGGCAGTTGGTGACCAGCAGGCCCTTCGTCCCACGCACCTACACAGAAACACCACCCGCCTGTGACGCACAAAGCATCACTCTCCTACACAAGTGGGCTGTTCTAGTTTGTGACAGCATGGTGTCGTCGGGCCTGGACCCAATGCTGAAGATCCCCTTTCTCTTTTACAATGCTGTAAACATTGGCCATGGACCCAGAGCATAACAACTCACAGCATCTGTGAGAGTGCTCCTTCACTGACTCCAGACGCTCCTCTGGGACAACACAGGCTGGATTGAAGCGTCTTACTTTCACTTGAGCAAAAACCGTGCACTGACTGTTTTTCTTCTTTTACTTTTTGAAAATGCATTAGTGTCACGTTGATATCCAGAGCTACAACGATTAAAAGACGGGAGGGAACTTTATTTCAGTGAGAGATGTACACAACGAAATTGCGATGCTTTGTTTAGGATTGGCTGCCCAACTATCTCATAACAGGGTCCCCCCCCCCCCCCCCCCCCCCTGAAATAGTGTACCTTGTTTGCCTTAAACATATTAAACCCCCTTCCGCCTGGTCAGCTGTACCGTTGAAGGACCTAGGCTCAGAGGCCCATATTTGGAGGGCCTGGAGCCAGGTACCCGTACATTTAGGGCCTGGACCCAGAGACTTGTATTTGGAGGACCTGGACCCAGAGACCCGTATATTTAGGGCCTGGACCCAGAGACTTGTATTTGGAGGACCTGGACCCAGAGACCCGTATGTTTAGGGCCTGGACCCAGAGACCCGTATCTGAAGGGTCTGGACCCAGAGACCCGTATTTGGAGGACCTGGACCCAGAGACCTGGTCTTTTATTTTTCTGACGTGCAGTCCAATGTCAGAAAATATAATTTGGCATTTCTTGCTATAAATATTGCTTAAAGGATGAGTCAAAACATGGACAGCTTGAAGTATCTGCATAGTTAGATATCCCAAAGAAAATTGTCTGTGATTCATTTCTGGTTGGTTCAGTTACTTATTGCACATTTCACATTACTGCTTAAGGCTTGCTTCTGCGTCTTTACGCACAGTTGTATTGTTTATTTACATGTCAGAGACTTTTTTTGCGCCCTGCGTCGCCACTGCTGCTTTTCATCGCCAGCGTTGGCGGAGATCTCCCTCCAATGACGGGTTGCATAAGGGCTCATATTTAAGGATTTCTTCCTTCTCTTCCATCTGATCCTTTCTCTCGTAAAAAATCTTTGTTTCAATAATAGCGGGATTGTGTTATGAAACCAGAAAGGATGTAGTTAGCAGACCAATCACAGCCTTGCAGACTGCGTGAGGCTTGCGTAGCTTTTTATGCTGTTTTTTCAATATTGTATGAATGAAGGTGAATATTTAGTTGATCATTTTTATTTGAGTAGATTTACCCTGGATGGTAACTTCAGTACACAATAATAAACAGATTGGATCAAGTTAAAGGTAAGAAAACCTTTTAATTTCTCTGCACAGTCCGTGCTATAAAGTGCAAGTGGCATCAACACTTTCATTTGGTGTACATTGACTGAGGGGATTGACCCTGTAGCGACATCTCTATTAGGAACGTTGGTAAAAGATAGCAAAGCTACCTTGTACTGGTCTCAGCATTGTGGTGATTAGCGCAGTTTAACAAGTATTGAGCTCAGCCTATTGCAAACTGACGACATGTGAGCTTTTTTCAATACTTTGTCAGTGGAAAGAATCACACAGGAAAAACTCTGTGGTCTGTGTGTCTGAGGGCTAGCACCCACTCCCCCCCCCCCCCCCACCGGCCCGCCCATCTGTTCCTTACGGATCAATTAGCCCGTCAATGGCTCAGCAGGTTTGGCTGCGATGAACGACGAGCGCGCTGCCTCTCCTGGAAGGTAGAGGCACGAGTCGGCCTCGGTTTGCTCCGAATCAATGATGCCTCTCCAAACCGCCTCCTCCTGTCTCCACAGAATCAGCAGCGCTAATCATGCGCTGCAATTGACGTTTGAAGCTTAGTCTCCCCCACCAATTTGCTAAATTTCGAGCTGACTGATCAAAACGCTTGTGCCTTTAGTTGTCACTGAGCAGTCACTCATTATGTATCCCCTTGATAATAGAGTTTCACGTGCCCAAATGTTCATTACACAGCAGCTGGATGACGTAGTGCATTATTTGTTATTGGTGTACTGGGCCGAAGCAAAATGCAAAAGAGCATGTCACTTTCTATCTGTAAAGTGATTGAAGTGCTCTGATACGTACTGTGCACATTCCCGCCACCCAGGGCCATTACTCCTCACCGATCCCTCCATCGCTCATCAGAGGAAGACTTTATTTAGCAGCTAGCGTTGACAGGTCAAGTCAGCTAGTCCCTCTCCGTAAATGTCTGCGGTGGTACCGCCCATGGGGCCTGACACAATGCTACCTGAGGGGCCCACCTCAGACTGCAGATGGTGGGGGAAAATACCAACTTAAATAAATAAAACCTTCTGCCCGGGCAAAGTCATCGGAGTAGTGTAAAAAAAAAGTATTTCAATCTGCTCAGGCGCCAAAAGAAAGCTCCAAAATCTGCATTGTGTTTCGGTCCTGTGGGGTTTTTCAATCAAATAGCTGAATTTTTGGTTTACCACAGAAATGCAAGTGATGAAAAATGGGATCTCCTCCCCACTCGTCATATGCTGCTGCATGGGAAGAGCCTTTGGTGTAGTACATGGCTCAACATTGTTGTTGACATCAGGGAATGAATCAAACAAGAGCATAGGATTTTGAAGAGAATGGGGGCCATGTCCCCCTTCAATCCCTGGGGGAAACTAGTCCTTTTTTGTTGTCATTTCTTTAAATTGGTGAGTGATTAGTACAATAATCCCAATAACTCTGCTCCTGTAGTGCGAGTGATTCTTCAGGACTTCACACACACGGACCTCTTCAGTCAATCTTTAGAGTTGGACCACCTCTAACTGAAGCACATGCTCTTTATCTAGCATGACCGGACATGGAATCTTGCGCCATTTTTTTATCACCCATAGATGTTTCTGGCGTGTAGTTGGAAGCACAACAGAGCTGTTGTGTCAGAACGCATAGCTGCCGCTGTCAGTCATCACGTATATAGGGTATATAGGTGAGAGCCTGGTACTCCACAGCTGGATGTGAGGATAGAGCCTTCAGATAAGGGAAGGCTTTTCAACGACGGTGCATTGAGGTGATGTGCAGAGGAGCAACTCTGACAGGTGGCGAGGATTCTTTCACTTTAAAACTTCTCTCTGAGAAGTGATTTCCGCTGGAGACTTGTCATTTGGTGATGCAGTGTTGATACAGTAGAAGGGAGTCGACCACAGTTTGGTAGTCAATGTGCAGTCTTGTGTGATGTCCTGAAGGTTAAAGGCTCATTAAAGAAATCTGACTGGGCCGACGAGGCAATTAGAGTCCTCTGGTTGTGCAGCTCAGTGATTTGGCAGCTGGGTTTGAATCCTTGAACCCTCTTATACATCACTTTCGCCACTTCCCAACTCAAGTAGACTTTTAAAGCTATATTCCTCCAAATGCCTTCCGTTGGTTCTCTTTTTTTGTCACTGTAATGCTATCAAACTTTTAAATAGGTGATTCCTATCATGCTGTCTTCAGGTACAGTGCCAGAGTGGACCATCTTCACCTGTTGGCTTTAAAAAGGGCAACAACTTTGGGTCTCCCAAATATCGTTGGCTTGGTATGAAAAGTAAAGGCACACTATGCAGTTGTATGTCAGATTGGTAATGAAAACACAGACAGGTCGTACAAGCTTTGCGGCATAATTTTCAGTTCAGCTCAAAGACTCAAAGACCTCACATCACTTCCCCGCTCATTTTTTGTTCTGGTCCATCTAGTTCTTTTTCAGTTTAATCAGTGTCTGCACTTGTGTGTGATGTTGATCGGTGAGAAGAACTTCACACCTCACCGTCTAACGACTTAGTGCATATGAGTAACTTGTGGCCTTTCAATACTATTAAGGAAACATTCATTTAAGGCTACATACTACATTTTGTTATCACTATTTCTTCACACGTCAAAAATGAGTTGCTACTGATGGCAACCAAAGGAAAAACAGCTGGTTGCTAATGGCAACCCTCATTGGCAGACCCTATATGAGAGCACTGTAGTAATTCATCCAACTAAAAAGAGCACAGAGAAGTTGTCTCCATCTCAGAACTGATTAGTTGCTGTCAATTTAATAATAATAATAATAATAATAAAGTAGATTGTTTCAGCATTCATCAATGAGCTCACTTACAACCCCCTTCTTCATTTCTTAAACGTACCTTGATTGTTTTTCTTCTGAGTTTTGGACTTGGGTTGTCCCTGACTCGAGCCCTTCCTCCCCGCTGAGATGGATTAGAACAGATAGCAGCCAGCCAGTGTGTGTGTGTGTTTGTGTGTGTGTGTGTGTGTGTGTGTGTGTGACTAGGCGGTCACAGCTGTACTTGAAATACGCTGCTGTGGGACAAGAAGCCAATGGCCTTCTCCAACAACTGTGGAGCCAGTCCTCCCTGAAGCAGGAGAGAGAGAGAGCACACACTGCTCAACCGTAATGGACTGATGAGAACAAATGACGTCATCAGCATCCAGGAGATACTATTTATGAGTTCAAACGTGTCCTCCGACATGTTTGCTCCCTTGTGAAGGAACACTACTGCCACATTTCTCCTCTACGTCCTCTTGTCTCTTCTCATCACAGAGAACAACATTGAGAGTCCAGTCACTACATGCAGTTGCTGCTCTGCTGTTCCAAGCCATGTCCGAAAGAAAATGAACGCTTGTTACTGGAGGCGACTGGAACTCAGACTAACGACTCTGGGCAGGCTGTGCGATGACTTGAAGGATGCTGGACTGCTTGTATTCATGTCCTCAGGACTACTTTTTGTAAAAAGTTGCATTCAAAGTTCTCGGAATGGTTGGAATACTTTAGCTACCCATCCTCTCCATCATACACATTGACATATGATGCGAGTATTCATGCAGAAATGTGCTACTTGACAGTTGAAACATTAATACAAGGAAGTTAATCCCTAAATCAATCAAGTCTCAAATCTAGAAGCCCCTTTTTTTCCAGAAAAGACGGCCCTGTTTTCTCTCTCTAAACAGCGAGCGGGTTCTGCTCTGTCAACCCGACCACACACTCAGCCACAACTCATGGCAGCATGAAGCAGGAGGCAATTCTTTAAGTCGATGTGGAAGTTTGGGTCTCTCAATTTCCATGAACCCCCCCCCCCCCCCCCTTCTAATGCTGCATTCACACTAAAAGCGAAATGTAGCAAATTGTTCCGGCAAGTAGATTCCATGCAAAGTCGGTGCACAGATGCATTTTGGTTGCAAACGACTCCGATTTTAAACCGGCAGCGTGAATGATGCACATGTTGAAATATTTCCAATATGGCTATTCATTTTTCCCCACGCGGTCTTGCGAAAGCCAATCAGCATTGTGATGCTCCGCCTGTATTGCTGCGGATGTCGAATCACAAACAATGGAAGGAAGCGATGCAAATTAACCACGAATAGCAGGCGATTAAACCCACGCAAGTAAAGAGTTACAAAAATTGGTTGGCTTTTGCTTTTGGTGTGAACGTACCTTAACATGGCAGCAACAAAAAAGAAGCACCAGCCCTTACTCGTGAATCCGTTCACGGCCCAAAGAAAGACACAATGAAAACGCCCAATTTCCTTTCACACAGTCGACCCCGGCGACTTAGATGCTTAGCATCAACACAGCCTCAATTAAGGAGATCGACTCTTTATGGCCGGCACTGTGCATTCTCATGCGAGGGCCTCATTTTGTTTTCCCCACAGGGTCAAAGAGTGGGAGGCTGTGGAGAAAGCCGCTCCAGCCTGCCTCCCTTGCTGCTGCCAATTTAACTATGAATGCACATTTGCAAATCAATTCCTGTGGCTATGGTGGCAATCGAGAGGAGGAAGAGGAGGCGGAGGAGGAGGAGGAGGAGGACTGCAACAAAGCTGTAAAAACAACATATTCTTGAGAGGGAATCCAGCCTGTTAAAAAGAATTGCAGATGAGGAGGAGATGGGGATGGGAAGGTTGTTGGATGGTCTTTGATCTTCATCTAACCCGTCCCTTCTCTAAAGATGATAATCTCAGTCTGCTCACTGGGTTTATTGTACTGAAAGTTCGGCTTAAAAGACTTTTACTTGCCGTTAACAGCTATGTCTGTCTTTTTCAGAGTAGAATTGGGTGGGAGGGTGGATATCTTGAATGCAGTGTGAGGGTTAGCTCAGCTTAGCCTTAATATGAGTTGCAAAGCCAGAGCAGGGCTTAATCTTTCTTTTCTCACTGTAACTCACCACAGAGTGATGAGTTTTGAGGCCCTGCTCAAAGCCTCACCCAGACTAACCGACTGGTGCACAAACCGTTCGGTTGGTGTTACATGTCCCCATGTTTTGTGTCTCTGCCTTTAACTGTGAGTGGGGGAAGTGTTTTGTTTTTTGTCATGGCTTACAGGTGTGCAGTGCTGGTTGGCTGTTGGCGAGGAGGCGTGGCCGTATAAAACCTGGGGAGCAATCAGCTAACGAGCTGGTGGCCCATATAACCAGCCTGGTTGAGGAAGAGAGGGGGAGAGAAAGAGAAAGGAGAGGCTGTGTTTTGTTGTATGGCCTGGCTGAGATTGTTTTGTTTGGGATCTGGTCGAGTGAGACCCAATGGTACTCTACCTCAGTTCTGGAGAAGGGGTAGGTAGTTCTGCCCATGGGTGTACATTTTCCATCACGTAGGTAAACCTTTGTTACACACACTAAGTTAGCTGGGTGGGGTCACCCCTGTAGTTTTTGCAATAGAGAGGTGAGCTGGTTAGGGATAGATTGTGTTAGGCAGTGAAAGGGGTGTAGAACAAAAGGGACCTTTTGTTTGATTCCTTACTTTGACCCCAATCCCCACAATCCCCTTCTCCTCCCTGATTTGGTTATGTGTGTACATTTTGTTTTGTTGTTGTTTGTTTGTGTCACCTACTAAATGTCCCACGGTGACCAAACACAAATTTTACGTGTCAGGACTCATTTGTTTCAGCTGCACCCCCCTCCACACTACTTCACTGTCCACTGCTGATTATACAGGGGGCGCCAGCACAGGTGTTTACGTTCCCCACCTGTAAAACGAGTTCCAACCTAGGTGGGAACGTAACAGTTGGTCATGTTTCGTTGACCTCGTTGACCTCAAGATCAAGACATTTTCAACTGCTCAAAGGCCTGACAATTTCATCGCAAGTTTATTTAAGCTTATTCATATAATGAGTTGAGTTGCAGAGTAAAATTACTTCAGGGTGAACTTTTCAAAGCTCCATCCTCAAAACTCCCGCCCAACTTGCAAGTTGTTCACTTCTCCATCTTTGTTTTGAGCCTCATTCTTTCCTTTTTTATTGCTTAACTGTTGGGGGTTCTTGTGCCGACAGCAGCTCTCTAATCACACGCTGCAGGCAAGTTGACAGTCTCTCTTTTGACCCCTGACTTCTTAGCAAGGGATTATTTCTGCATAATTGGAGCAGAATTGTTGCCAGGAGAGGCTGCATGCTCATCACTCTGTCAATCACGGGAACTTTGGATGCATGCAAATGGAAGAAAAAAAGATCTTTCTATTTTAGGACTTTGAGTTTTAAACTTTCCAGTTCCAGTGATGTATGTGATCTGCTTGCTGATTTTCTCGTGTTTCTGCATTTTCAGACAAAGTAAATCTGCTTAGGAATGAAAGCCCATTTGTCTGTGCTGGTCAAATAGAGCTGAGGAGTTGGCAGAGTAGGGGTGGGGGGGGGGTTGGGGTGGCGTAATCCACTGTAGATCTCTAGTCGTGGTCCTTAGATTTATTTCAGCATAAGTCAACTGAGCGGCTTGTTCTCCCCCCCCCCCCCCCCCCCCCTGCACTCTGCCATCCTCCAAACAAGAAAGGACATTGCAGCAGGAGTTTGGACAACTTTATAGTTGCATTTTTCAGCTTGGTATTTTTCTCCGTCACCCTCTCTCCTCTCCAAATAAAATAAGGCTGGAATAGTTTTTTGAGGTTGGAAAAGTCAGTAATCCACTGTGTGTATGCTTTGGTCTCCACATGTTCATGGAATCTATAGACAGTGGACCACACGAGCCTCTCTGAGTCCGTTTGGACACAGCATCCCTGCTGGGTTCATTTTTTCTCTGCTGGTTTAATCATCCATATATTTACTCTACAGGTGAAAGTCACGTTTTTTTGTTTTTTTGTCACTACAGATACTTCACATTCCCCTCTGGAAACAAGGCCCCCCTTTTTTCCATTGCTGGCATTATGTCTCCTATCGGCATTCATTTGGGCTTGGATGTGAGAACTATAAAGGCTGTAATTTGTCTTTGTCTCCAGACGGTATGAGACATGGACAAATCGAGCAATAGACACAACTTCTCTCCTTCTTCTTCTCTGTTTCCTGTCAGAACGCAGTCATGTGCAGCCTATAGAAACGCCTTCAGAAGAAACTACACTGTAGCAAAAGTCCTGCTAAAAAACAGTTAATGGAAACACGCTTATTCATTTTTTTTCACTTTGGTGCAATTGTGATTGCTAATTGAATGGAAACAACTATTTTTGACTGACCGGCTGTTATCGGATACAAGGCCACCAGGCACATCACACATCTCTTTGGCAAAGTTAACCATCTTATATCACTCTCCATACCTGTCAAACCCACTGACTGCGTCCCTGTGGTTTCGTTAGCTCCCATATAGCTTTAAGAGCTGCTGCCATCCTGCTGTAGTACACCACCTCCAGGAGCTAACAGGTCCTTAGAGGGTCCAGACCTCCCTATTAGGGAGGGAGACACTCTGCTCCAGTCGAGCTCTTTAAAATCCAGCTGTCCATTTTTTCTGATGCGAGTTCCTTATTTCCGGCCCCGGCCTAATGCGATAGATCCGTCTACACATTCACTGGGAGCTCTGTAGCTGGTAAATATGATGCAGCTTAGGAAGTCCAATGTCCTTAAGTTGTGTGGCAGCGCAGTTGGTTTCTATCAACATGCAGAGCTGTACCATAGCACTCACACTAATGTGCAGCCTGCAGTTTCCCACAAGAACATCCTCATCAAGACGATAATATGAGTGTCAATTTAGAAGGTGTCTCATCGTCTTTGGAAATTAGCAAAGCGATCATTTCATTAAGTGTAAGTTAATGTGAACGATCTAAGAGCTGGTGTGTTTCCTCTTGATGGCATTTAGCTCCGTTAACATGCTGCATGGTCTTTTTTTCTTTTAAAGCCTTCGGTTTACATTTCCACATGGCTTGTTCCAACCAGGAACCTTGGCCTGTAAAATTTACGAGTCAGCTCTTAAAAGCTCTGCCCCCCCCCCATTACCCTGCGACCACACACTCAGTTCGGCCTTAATAAAAGATTGTATTGTTAAAGCTATTGAATAGAATGTTCTGACTCTTTCATTGTCGTTTTTATAAATGTATCACATCGAATGTTTAATCGAGTAGCCTTACATTATAGAATTCTAGAAACTGACCTTTATTGAATATAGATAGCATTAGACTTTCTAAATATAGCCCAGTGGGAGGGTGCCAGGTGTCTGTTATTGTTCATCCTTGAGGACTTAGTCACTATTAACATTCAACACTATGAGCTCCAACCACTTAGTACAGAGAGCCAGCTGCTTTAATGTACTGTAACTCAAAATGTCAATACATGCTTTACATGTCTTGACATATAAAAGCATGTACTGTATATGCTTACTACAAAAATAAGTTTGTGAATCTATTTCAGTTTCAGTTTTGAAGATTTTGATGAGATGAAAATCCCAGTTTCAAAAAGAAAGCACAAAGAGAGAAAATGTACTATGTTTCCCATTAATGGCAGTGAAAAATGTACACGGTGTATGTAATCCCATTGGGCAGCTTGGTTTATGTCTGGTATCCAAGCCTCAGACATGAACAAAGCTGCAGACTGCAACTAGATGCAAATTTAAAGCCTCAACCTCAGGTCCTCCTTTTTTAGTGTTCCAAGTCTCTGTCTTGGTGAATGTAATTGCATCGAGAGCAGGGCCATCAGATGGTACTCTACATTCCCTTAAGCCACAAGAACCTCCGTTTTTGACCCCCGCAAAGTGACAAATCACTGGGGAATTGTCACTTTGAAGCAGGTATTTTTACTGCTTTAAAGACTAAACCTTTTGAACCCCCTCCTCATTCGTGCACCTGTGGCAAGACCCATTACGCCCCTCTCTCTTGATGTTGTACCTGATTACACTTTTATACTTATGCTCTTGGCACATTGTCAGCTACCTTTTCATAGGAGAGGAAGAACACAGGAAACATCTCGCTATTTTGGTGACCTTCTGGATGTTTGAGGGTTACAGCCTCCTCCTTCTTTCTCTTCCTCTGCCTGAGCAGTTGTGGCACCATATTCCTTTCATATGTATATAGTGTCAGATAAAACCCAATACCAAATATAAAGTGTATTTAATGGCGCAAAAGTATGGGGATACCTGCCCATCTAAAACATGGGCATTATTATGGAGTCCCCCTTTACTACAAGATTTAGCCAAAATAATTGTTAGGGAGGTTGGGACAAGATGAACTGGGCTGGTTGTAAAGGTGTAACATTATGTTACCAAACTAGATGTCTTTATTGACTTTGTTTTTTGCACAGGTGCAGCATGACTCTGCAGTCAAAGGACCTTCCCTAACTAATTCCATGAAGTTACAAGCCACAATTAGCCAAACTTCTTTGGAATGCTGCAGCATTAAGACGTCCCAAACACCTTAGGTCCAATGTTGAAAACAAGCACCACACCTTACGGAAGGCACTATACATTTAGGCAGTTTGCTTCGTCTTCCGACAAACACATTTGTTTAATATGCGGTGCTATGTGGCACAAAATATTACAAGCAACGCTGACTGTGAAAAATATCTTAAGCTTAAAATCTGTATAAAAATTCACTGCTGCAAATTCAACAGTCGTCACTGGAACAAAACTATTAAAGCAACAAAAAAAAAGACACCACTCAAGTTGCCATTCTTTCATATGCTCTCCAGGGGGGAGGTCCACTTGTGCCTGACGGTGCATCAGTTTGTGTCATTGCTTTTCATGCATAATGGTTCTGCCAAAATGTCATTCAAATTGGAGGAGAAAAGGAAAGGCGGTGGAAAAAAGCAATTTCAAAGCTTGCAAAAGAACCCTCTGGGAATTGCCATGTCTCTGTTTGCTTTGGTGCCTGTCTTCATTTTTTTGCATCCATCAGACTTTGAAATCATTGCTAGAGAGTCTGCAGACTCTACTGAGTTGTTGCATTACATGCTGATTTCGTGCAGCGGGGCAGTCTGTGATTTACTTGTGTTGATTCTCTGTGACTGTTTTACACACCGAGTGGTTGAGTTCCACCCCAATGCGCGCGCACACACAAAGGAGAGCACACATCTACCAGCGGAGAGGGCTCGTCGGGAAATGCGTCATTGTTTGTCCATCCGCTCCCGCACCCTCATTTTGTAGCTTTCTACTAAATCTGTAGTCCGTTTCATGAGCTTTAAAATACCTCTCTGGCTTCGGGATACGTCTGAAAGTTCCTTTCCTGTTGTCCTGTTGCTGACATATGCATAATCCAGCATGCACCATCAGGACACGAGACCATACCCTATGGTGGACTCCAACTCAATCATTTCCCTCTGTTTTATCTGCAGGATCTCGACCCAGGTTGGAGGATGCGGCCCCCCGGATCGTGGAGCACCCCTCTGATCTGATTGTGTCCAAGGGCGAGCCGGCCACCCTCAACTGCAAGGCCGAGGGACGGCCGACTCCAATAGTGGAATGGTACAAAGACGGCGAGCACGTGGAGACGGATCGAGATGACCCTCGGTCCCACCGGATGCTGTTACCCAGCGGCTCCCTCTTCTTCCTGCGAATCGTACACGGCAGACGAAGCAAACCCGACGAAGGGGTCTACGTGTGCGTGGCGCGCAACTACTTGGGCGAGGCGGTCAGCCGCAACGCATCGCTGGAGGTGGCAAGTAGGTCCTTCATTTTTGGTGCACAGTACCTGGTGAGGGCTTAGACTTGTATGTGAGCAGGGACATTGTCTCTGTAAGGAGCAGTTTGAGGTATATATATATATATATATGTACCTCTCCTACAGAGTGAGGACGTTTGGCCAATCTTCACTTCTTCAAAGGCCTGCCTTAGGGTATTGACCTGGTTTTAAGTGTAGATTAGGTTGGGTTAGATTGAGAGGCATTTAAGGCCAACCCTGTTTCTTATTTTTAGACAACCTGGTATCATATTTCTGGAAAGACTCCAGCTCCAACTCCAATTTAATAATGAGGCAAAATTTTGCCTTGTAAAAAAAAAATTATTACAAAAATCCACCATAATGACCAATATGATCATTAATAACAGTTATTCTGGTCAATATCAAGATCACGATTATTCATCAGGATTACTTACTGACGTTCACTGCTTTCACTTCCATGTTACGCTACCTTCGTGCTAGGAAGTACAAACATCTGCAGTAATTAGACTCATTCAGAGCACATTTCCCAAATGCAAAATGCGATTATACCAAAAGGTTTAATTAAAAAACATGCATGACATGCATAATCACTGTTTTCTCACAGCTGCATGAGTGAAGATAAAACATCTCGATTGCCAGCTGGTGACTGACTGTTAACTAAGGAATCAATGAGTTTTGATATATTATAAACGTCAATATTGTAGATTGTGTTCATTTAAATGTGGGAAGAAACCAAATTGTGATGGCAAACGCTATTTGTGCAGCCCTCACTAACGCTACAAAGTCCTTCTATGACTAACCCCGATGTAGATTTGCACTTTGGGCCGACATGGACTGGACCTCAGCCCATGTGGGTTTGTTGTGCATCTTTCAGTCTGCAAGGCCTTGCAGCTGTCTATCTGTTTCCCTGTGTTCCTGATGCATCGTTCCTTTGGGGAGTCACTTTCAGACACATGCACAAGGACACAACTTGGTGCTAAGGGCAGTTGTTCTGACAGATTGCTCCCTAAATGATGTCAGTAGAGGAACAACTGCAAACTGTGTGTTCGCCTTGTCCTCCCCAGTGGGAGTCTGCCTGCACAACCACACAAACCTACACATAGCACTTTGGGAGCATTTGCCTCCAGAGCTAGAGAAGGGGAGGGGGTGAAAAGGTCCCCCTGAACCAACAGTGGCCAATGCCAGAAAAGATCGAGTGCCAACTCGCATCCCCCACCCCCTCCGCATCGCACCAATGGGGCCAGAGATAAGGCACAAGATGGCACTCTGTGGAACCTGGGGCAAACGGAGAGGGAGACGCGCTGTGTATTGGTGTGTATATTTGGTATCGGGTTGGAGCCAGCACAGCGGGAAGGGTGGAAGGTTTTGGGAGGTTTAACCCTCACAGGCCATCTGCTGCAGGATGGAGGAACTGGCTGGAGAGCCGACAAACAAACGTGTCTGGAAGTGGTTTATTTCACAATGTGTGTCCATCTCTTTGTGTGTGTACCAATGCGGCCAAGCACTCCTTTAAAGTAGAGCTCTTACTGCAGACAGGCGATACCTTAGAAGTAAAACAAGCGCAACACGACGCGCTCCATCGGCTTAGCTGCAGTTCAGAAAGTGCACCAAGTTGTGCATTCTCCCCTTTGGGTGCTTTAAGTGTTTAGGTTAATGATTATTAACTCAGTGGATTGTTTCATAAGGATGGCAGCCTGCTTATGATGAAAAAGAGGTTTGTTAGAATGGTGCTATGCATGTTGCCTGTACGGGTGCAATGAAATCACAGTCTGATTTACATTTTGATGTAGTAATTCCACTTAATGATAACTCTCATGTTGATAAGGCACACCGATTACGATTATTTAAAGATGTTCCCTCAGAATGCCCCCTTTCTTCATGAACACAGCTACTTATGTGAGCTGATTGTCCTTTCAGCTAGTAACACATTCATCAGCGTTCGTTATCTTAAAACGTATAGATTTAGGAACAGGGGGGGTTTGTTTAGTGGTCTTGTGTTATTCTTAAGACATCAAAGAGAGCATAAAGATGGCACTGATGGTGCCTCCACCTTCTCCAGTCCTCTTTGTAGACCACAGGTTCCAGTCCCACTCGGCTGGTGGAGGTGGTGGGTGGAGCTTAACTTAACATACAATGGAGCGGGCAGGACTCAGCCGTTTTGCGCTGCCTTTAAAAAAACGTTGAAGATGAAGAGTCATAGCCAATGTGCAGGTTCAAAAGAAAACCGTGTTAACCAAAGTTGCACACGTGCTTTCATGTTCTATTATCTTGCACTAACAACAGATTGTGCGTGTTTTCTGCAGTCCAATCCTCTCCCATTTCACGCATTAAAAGAGATTCTTTGATCCTGAAAATGCGGGCCTGTAAAGTTCTGTGCCAGGAGCAGAGTTCATGTCAAAGGCATTCAACTCTGTGAGCCACAATAGAAGTAACGGGCTAGACACCCCCGTGTGGAGAGTGAGATTTTCCTTCAAGTCTTTTATTCTTCTTTTTATTCCTGCTACTTCTCTGCTGCCTTGGTTTACGGCTCATGAATATTCACGCCAGCAGGGGACGTGAAAGGGTGATGCTTTTTCTAAGGTGCGGGGGGCAGAGAAAGAGGCATTTCAATTAAGGCTGACTGGAAGGAAATGCCCCCCCCTGTCCCCCAAACCCCCCTCCCCACCTGCTTTTTTTTTGCAACGGTTGTCTGGAGATTGAGGGTTTGACTGTGGAGGTTGCAGCTGCCTCGTGGAATCAGGGGAGTAACCTCTTGGTTTTTGCTCACACCTCTTGCGGGGGTGCACGTGCTTAAGTCCTTGGGGCGGTAGTGTGGCCGACTCTCTCAGCCATCGTAATCCTAGTGGGGCAAACAGCCGAGCAGCTCGGATCCACCTTTCCCTTTCGGTGTCCTCGACACACACACACCTGTCACACTGAGCCCCCTGCCGCAAAAAATGGATTTCAAGCTTTTCTGGGTTCGGAAATGGGGAAAGGATTTTTGTGGGTTCGGGGGGCAGTTTGGTGTGTGGGAAGAGTGGGAGAAAAGTGTCGGCTGGTTGACTCTGATAAAAGAGATGAAGTAAACCCCCACCAGTTCCACCCTGCCCCCCTCCCCACTTCCTCTGTCTTGTGCCCTCTGTCCCTGTTATTAACCCTGGTGGTGTGGAGCCATATGGGCTGTGATGGAGCTCATGCGCTCAGACACAGCGTAGGCAGTACCTGCAGGCTGTGAGCCCTAACACCTGTTACCAGGGTGAACACTGAAATATGTCAGTGCTCCTCTAACCAGCAGGTACATGCTTTAAAAAAAAAGATAAAGTGCCCAAATCCCATGTCATGTTTAAAAGATGCTGTCTCCTTGTCTCCTTGTGATAGGATTTGAATAAAGCTTCTTTTCCTATAAACCTTAACTATATACCCGTTATTTTAATCCTCCAACCTGCTCTCAACAGCTCGTACCTGTTGGCCTGCTTTCAATGAGTTGATTTGATCTTCTCAGCTGTTACAAGACGCACCATTTTATCTGATTTGCCCTTTCACCTGTTTTTGAATCAACGTTAACCTGTGCTTCAACCCAACTCTTATTAATAAGTCTGGGTCATTGCTGCTAATATTGATTCAAAGATATCTTTAGATCAGTGCTGGTGTATGATGCACGTCCACCCCCCCCCCCACCCCCCCCTTCATCTACAGGAACATAGGCCATGTTTCCCCAGCTGTCCGAAGCACTTTGCCCACTAAGACCTGTTTGTCTTGACAGCCACTGTCGAGTCTTGTCTCCCAGCTACCTCCTGCACTCCTCCGCCTGTAAGCAGCTGAGACGTCCTGTGGATGCTCCGTCATGTCCACACGTGAATTGGTTAGTATGGATTTGCGTTGGGCACACTGGGTGAAGACGGCGCAGTAACACCATCACCTCTCGGGTGCCCGATGATGCGTCCCTTTGTCTGTGTGAAGCTCCGAGGTGTGTTCATGCTTCACTAATGGGATTGCAGGTCCCGGGCCTCGTGCAGGACAGAGTCTGCTCTTAAACCAAGGGGATCAGATGGCCGGAGTGAGGCCTCAGTTCCCTGGATTAACCCCCACCTCCACACCCCCATATCCCATATGATCCGGCCGTCTGCCGGTCATTGAGCCAGACCCACCAGCCAAACCCTCCTCCAGAGGATAGCCATGAATTAATTAGAACATACTAAAGGCCTGTGAAACCTGTGTGTGTGTGTGTGTTGGGGTCGGGGGGGGGGGGGGGGGGGCATCGATAGTCAGTAGGACAAAAGCAGGAGGTTGAGGGGATATTTTGGGAGCAGGGGTGTAGGGGGAGGCGGTAACAACAGGTGGTGTGAGGAAGAGCTTTAACCCCCTCCCCCTTTTAACGACAGTGCAGGACGGGGGCCAAAGGGGCCGTGGACAATGATAAAGACCCCTTTGCTCCGACCGTTAAGTCCGTTCACCCTCCCCCCCCCCCCGTTATGTGAGCTGCTGATCAGGGGCGCTGCCTGCCTGACTACCAGTACATCGGCGTAACACGACTCCAGTCATTGGTCGGTTGTTACCGTTCTTCTCAGCCGGCCTGCGTGAATATGTCAATAATGCTCAAATAAGTACGTACAGCAAAATTGTAAGTCTAGTGAGCTATGGATGCACCATGGAATTTAAATGTCATTACCTCTAATTGTTTGAATTTATTATTCACCATCAACTTTCATCTTCTATGGATTGAAAGAATGGAAACAATGAATATTTTTTACATTAACTCCATGAATATTTCATGTATTTTTTAATGCTGTGTTTCCTGAGGTATCTTGACTATAATTAATTGTAATTAATGGCGAGTATTTAGTCACGGTCTAACAGAATGCAAATGACCCCCTGTTTAGGCTCACTGAGGCCAACCATAGCCCTGTGGTAGAACTACACAAGGCTGAGCGTTGCCTCAGGGTACAGATTAAGGGAAGAAATGCAAAGCAGGAAGTCCAGTGTGAAGCCTCATCCCACGCACGACAATGGACAGCTCGTCATTCTGCTTCTCGGCTGCATTGGAAGTGAAAAGTTTTCACATCAGCACTTATTTTTGCCGGGGGAAAAAGTGGAGCCAGGATAAACCTTTCTCCTAAACTGCTTTGCATTTTTTCCGCCAGGGCCCTCCTCAGCGCCCCCCCCCCCCCCCCCCCCCGCTGAACCAATGTAGCGGCCTCATTGAAATGTATGAGGAGCCTGTGTTTTTTAATGTATTGCTAATGTCAGCCTGAATGCGCCCATGGGGGGCATCGTGATGAGAGGCAGGGAGGAAGGCATTGCTAGAGAAAGCAGGGGTGGGACGGGATGCACCCAAGCAATAGACTGAACACAAGTAGGAGATACTGCAGTGACGGTGGGGCATGAGCAGCGCAGACGGGCTACATCTGGGGAGTTTCAGATGCTATTAATGACGGACAGCCCAACGCGATCAATACACGGCTCAAACCAATCAGTCGAAGGCAATCAGAGCGTCAATACAGAGTGGATACAGCAGTGAGGACATGAAGGGAACTGAGGGGGGGGGCAACTAGAAGTTGGTTGTCACCTAGTAGGACAATCAGTAAAATAGAGCATGCTAGACTAACAACCAATATGCTGTGTTGGGATTGCAAGTTGTAGGTATTCAACCGATGAATTAGTTAATTGTTCAGTTTATTGCTTGCAGACTGTGATCTATAAATCGATTGATCGAACCAGAAATGAGAAATGTCTGTGAATTCATAAGGCTTCACTGTGATTCTCAACAGATTACTGTTTGTTCCTTATGCACCAAGTTTTCCACTACACAAAACACAATGATTTTTTTTCTTGCTAATTTAAAAACGCTGCATATATGTAATGATTCATAATGAAAACGGATGAAGTCACTTCCATAATCTAGTATTTAACTGGAGGGTCACATTTATTGGTGCTTTGGAGAGAACCTGTAGCAGCATCTTGTAGTAAAAACACAGAATACAGTGTGTTCTGACTCATGTCACCTAATGGCTCTAATTCAAATCCTCTTGTTGTATGTAATGAGCATTGAGCTTTCACAGCTTTCTGGAACATGTGGTACAACCCCAGTGAAGTGCCGGGGTATGGTGACACTAGTTTCTGTGGTACTCCTCCTCTTCCCTCAGTGACTCCGTCCCTGTAGCTTCAGTGTGGCCGTAGGGTACCGCATTGTCCTTTAGGAAGTTACGATCAAGGCATTTTAAGCAATATTTTAAACTCACCTCAACTTTGATGCAGCATCTTGTATGCACTCAGTGGACAATTAATATTTGAGTGGCAGAAAAATCTCTTTGAAGTCTCCCTACTTCGTAGTCATCTCTGACTGATAAAGATGATTAAAATAGTCTTTTAACTGAAATATCCTTTGGAACTTTCCTATTGAGAGGTGCATTCCCGCTAGATTATTGGGACTGGCCAAAGTCATTCAGGCTGCCGGCTCTTTGTGTTGTGAAACTTACTCCAGGGGGATTATGGTATATATGACCTGTCTGCAAATGGTAAACACGAGGGCAAACAGCTATGGAAAATGTGTATTGATTTCCACTCATGTGTATTTGTACAAGATTCATTTCTCCTTAAGCCGCGCCCCCTCGGATTCACAAAAGGTCAGCGAATGCGGCTTAAGTCATTCAAGTGGCGCTAAATGGATTTCTGCTTCAAGATCCATCTGTTTTTGGAGTTTGTTGACATGGTAGAAAATTTGAATTGTTGCCCCCCCCCCCACCACCATTTTCAGTGCAGGGGTATGACCAGGCACAGCACCATAGCAGGGTAAAAAGTGTGTTGGGCACGAGACAGGATACAAGGGGCGGCCATCTGCTGCATCTATGTGAACACGTCCACCATCACTTCACAGGGAAAAGTGCCCCATTGGTCGGGCTTGGTTAGCAGACAGGGACAGCTGAAGGATATATGGGGGGGGGGGTGCACGAGCAGACTGGCTCTCCTCCAACAGGAAGACGCTGATGTCAGACATTTGACTCACCTTCTTCACCTCTCGGGCACCTCACTGCCAGGGAAAGTGGGATCAGAGGGTCAGATTCTGCAAACGATTGTGTGTGTGTGTGTGTGTGTGTGTGTGTCTGCGTGTGTGTGTGTAAACCACCAGAGACGCCACTCAGAAAATTGACAGGACTAACAAATTGGTGAGACAGCTGAGAACTGCTCACATAGTTGAAAACAACCGTCAGGGTTCTCGCGCTCTATTCGGCTTTCACCCTTCCGTCTCCCAGCACATGCTTGAGAACTAACTGATACCAGTCATTTACTTTCTCTCTGCTGCACATGTAAAAATATTCCAGACTATCGTTGGGTTGTGCTTAGTGGTATGGGGGGGGCTTCCCCCTTTACCCTCCTTTATTTCTGTAGTGAGGACAAAAATGGAGGACCAAAGCGTTTAATGTACTGAACTTGTATTTCTCTTTTCTGTTCTTCCGACTCCTCAAAGCTCTTTAAAACTACATGTTATCATTAATCTATTCACACCCGGTCATCCACTGATGACAGGAGAAACCGTATACAGTATTACCTGCACCTCATACAATAAGACCTCATACGAAGACACAGCAACATGGACTACAGTAGCTAAAGTTCATGTGTTTGTAAAGCTTATCTTGCAGAGCAAAACATGTAAACACCATCCACCACCATTTATATGCCACTGAGATTATTTAGGCCATCGAGATTTTTAAAGGCCAATAACCCATTGGCCTTTTTTGCGGGAACCAATTACCTGCTATCGTCCAAGGTAAGCTGACTAGAATACATCAGCCCTACTGCACTCTATCAGCCAGCATTCAGACGGGCTTTACAGACAACATGCTAGTGGGGGTGTGGTTCCAGGTACAGGTGAGAAGGTTGCGTGCACCACCGTGTATTGTAGATGAAATGGCCCCTACTCGTCATGGGACCAGAATGTCGTTCTGAATGCAGCCCAAATTACCCTCATGATGTTGGAGCGGAGTTCTCGAAGGAGCGGGGGGGGGGGTGGACCAATAGCTTTTAGATGCCTCAGTCCGACCTTCTCCTGGAGCTCAGGTTAAGGAGTGTTCCTTGTTTTCCACATGGGTGAACTACAGTAGCTTTGATTTGGCCGGGGGGGGTTGGACCAAGGGCACATCAGGGCCGGCTGCTTGGGGGGTTGAAGGAGTAAAGGAGGAGGGGATGGGGGCATATTTGCCTGACAATGGGCTCAGCAGTTCTCACTGACCCTCTTAGCCTGCTCCTATAGGCTGCACGACATTGGCCATTACTAGATTAAAGTAATCCTCTTTTCGGGGCCAGACAAATGCTTTATTAGCTGACCACACACAGGAGCCCGACCACCTCGGTAATGGTATTGTTGTCGGTGGGCCCTCGGGGTCCCGGGGTGGAGGGTGAGCAGAGGGGGGAGTGGAGGTTTGTTGCGGCTCTACTTAGCAATGCAATGCATGTGTCACTGCTCCTTGTTTAACTCTACTCACGAGCCATTCTTTGTCTCTGAGGGTTATATGAGGGTTACACATACACGGCCACCTCCACACCCCATATTCACATTTTTATATTATTATTATATTGGACATTTTGCCTGAATTACAATCAGACTAAGTGTGGGTATGGGTATGCATGTTTGCAAATCTCCCTCTTGCCTACATAGCAATCCAGCTTTATATTTATACATCTCCACTGCCAAAAAAAAAGAATATTCCATCAAAATGCTGTTACATCTACTATTTTGCTCAGTTTCTAAAAGGCATGGTGCATTTACAACTGAGCGAGATAAAACCCCTCCTAAAATCCATTCCAAAATGTGTGTTTTTCTGCCAGAATGTTCTTTGTCTGAAGGGCATAAGCTGTTTTTTACAAGGCCTGTCAATCAAGCGCATATGGCCTCACCTGATGATTTATTCAACTTTACAAGGAGCAGGCAGCCACTTGAATAAAGCTGAATGAAGTAGAGTTAAATAGTGTGAATATTTCATGAATAGCCATGATCATTTGAAGCAATGTGTTTTGGTTCCGTCCTTACATGGCAGTGTGCATGAGAGCTGTACATTCTCCCTTAAAACAGGGCGTTTGCTGAGCTTCTCTGGACCCTGCATGTTCACCACATCTGCGTCTGGGAATTTCTGATATCCATCCAGGAATAAGCTGTTGGGACTGAAACCCTCCATGTTGCAAAATGTTGAGCCAGTGAACACACAGCTTCATTAAGTTGATAGATTGGATATGGACTAAACGCGGCTCAACCCATTCACCTTGGCTGTACTCCGTCTCACACATCTCCCCTGTTAGAAGTTGAGGCAGAAATAAATCTTAAACACAGCTTTTTGAAAATATAATATTGATCCATGCCAGGTAATTGTTTTTTTTTCCTCTTTCTCCTCTGCAGGAGGTCAGAAGGAATAGGGAACAAATAATTGTATTGTCCAAGGACTGTTGCGCAATGAGGATTTGAGTGGCATTAACCTGGTCCCCCTGGCTACCACCAGTCTGCCCTAGGAGATCTTTTTACTTTCTTGGAGGACAACCCCAAGACACAGCGTTACTTTAATGCCCAAAGAAGTCCATCCTCTGCTGACTTTGGTCTGCAGCTTGTCAGCGGTCGAGGGGAGTCATGTGTATGCCATCACGAATGCAGAGATTAAAAAAAATGGCAGAAAAACACGTGAACATATGAAAACACATGACGGATGTCGGATGCCACAGGAGGTTTGCCGTGGATTAACCTCGAGGTTGCTGGGTGGGTGAGCACAGAACCGGCGTGATGGGAACCTGCTGCTGAGCCCCACCAGAGTGAACATTCCCCACGTCGCCACACTGGAGGGATTTACATGCAAATTGTTTGTGTGGGAGTACATGTGTTTGACAGTGAATTCTGTAGTAGGTTGTAAGGGCGGGGTGGGGGGCTTCAGGTGAGAAGGTTTTTTTTATATTGCTGTTTCAATCTTATGGGCTTGGCATGCGTCTGGCCCGTTGTGCTGTGTGAGAGTGCACGTGTGACGGTGGTGAACATCCAGCAGAATGCATCACAGGTCAGCCAAGGCCTTTAATACCTTACCCCAAGGTGTGTGAGGCTTAATCATTTCAAAAAGTACCAATAATATTTCATTTCTAATTACCTTGTACTTTATCAGTGTCAAGACCGTACTACCTGGACAAAGCAGATTAACCTGGACACAGTGCTTATTAGGACCAAAGCTGTGTAAGGGGGAACGCAACTAGGAAAGGCACATTTATTTGAATAGCACATTTTAGCATGAAGAAATTCGAAGGGTTCAAAATAAAACGATTGAAACACCAGGCGATGGAAGGGAAGAAATCAAAGTTGCTTCATCAAAACACTTCATCCTTTAAGGTATTTTGAGTTTCCCACAGCTCAAGACAGTGTCCTTTAATGTCTTATATTGTAGACAATTCGATAACAATACCGTCTTAGGATAGTAAAGCAAACATAAAAAGGTTTCTTTAAAGAAGCTGGAATCAGAGAATTTTGACTTGATAATTAGTGATTCATTCATAGCAATCAATTGTAAAACTAATCAATTCAGTTTCCTTTTTTTTTGCTAAAGCAATCAAATATTTTCACCCAAAGAACATCTGCGGTGCAGCCCAGAATTGGGAAGAACTCTCCAGAAGGAGATGTTCAGCTGGAGCCAAATATTCAGCCTTATGTATACAGTATATGCTAGAGCAATGGGAGTGCAGCTGTTTGCGGTTAATGTCTGTAAGCATTGAAGGTGTCTTTGATTTTACTTGAGTTTTTAGGGCAAAGGGAAGTCATAAAAGGGAAGGTCTGTCCACTCATCTTCATCAGTTAGTCGCATTCTCCCCTCCGAGGCGGCACAGCACCGCGTCTACCTTGCATGTCTTTTCTATCGGACCCCCATCACCGTGTGAAGCGTGAGCCGGCTTATCGTCACATGACTGCTGCTCTGTGCAATGAGCTTCTCAAGCTCATGTTGGGAGCACATGTGCTTTACGATAATTAAAACACACACACACACACACACACACACACACACACAGAACAGCCCCCCCCCCCCAATCACCCCTCCTCTGTCTGTGTGGCTGATAATGAGAGCCTCCTGTGCTCCCCAACACTGCATATTGGCCGGAGACTAAGTATTAGCCCCCCCACCACCCCACGCTCTTCATTACCCCCCCCTCACCAGCATGTCTGTAGTGTGACGAGGTAGTGTGCAGGGGCCAGGCCTGAGCATCTATGAGCGCTTAAAAAGCTATGAAACGTTGATTCATAAGTTCATTTATTTTTTTGTAAAGTGGGGGGGGGGGGCTGGACTAATGGTTGTGGTGTGAGGTTTGTATATGCAAATAAGAGGTTTATGATCTGCTTCTAATGCAGCGATGTGACATGTGTTTTACTGGGGCTGGTAATTGCTTAAACGGACTCAGCTGTGGAGCCTAAGCAGCCGGCGCGGGGGCCTAAATGGCCACGCCTGCGGACACGCTGAGGGACAATGGAGGACCGAATATGTTGGGGAAAAATGAATCAGACATTAATTGTGTGCGTGCGCTCCTGACGGCGGTGGAGGTGACCCTCCTGGACTCGTGGTAGGACTAATTGAAATGTCGTGTCGCCGTAATTCCCATTCAATTTGGCTTCAGCGCCAGCCGCATTTCCAGAGGGCCAAGGCCCATCAGGTCATTGGCTCAAGGCCATGCGACCCTCTCCTTAAGTCATTCTCTGAGCACCAACTTTAAACCAAGCTTGGTCAGAACATGTTTAAAGTCAGATGAAAGGTTTCTTGAGAGTGAGTGAGTGTCCACTGTGGGGGGTGAGGGGGGGGGCTCTTGTCCTCCAGTCAGCCTGTATATTGGACTGAGCTGAGATGGTATTGGATGCTACAGACCGTGCTTTGCTGCCTGTGGTGCCATGCAGCACAGTTCCGTGTTTGTATTGGGACAGGCGGGCCCCACGAGGTGGGTGCTTAAAGGCAGCATGGACATCTGTCTCCAACTGGGAACACCCTGCCCCTTCCTCCACCCTTTCTACACACACACACACCAAATATCCCATGCTGGGCCGTTTCATCATGGTACAATGGTGGATTGGGATTCGGAGGGGGTCCACTATGGATAATGAGGGTGTGTGATGGAAGATGGCTTCTGAGGGAGGGGGCCCTGTTGCCTTGGGGACCGTGGTTCACTTGCAGAGAGAACCGAGAAACGCTCCATCCTTATCGAAAGGATAAAAATGATGCAAGTAGTCGGGCGGTGCGTGTTTGGCGGTGCGTCCACGGCGAAGCAGATAGCTCCGTGTCCGGGACAAGATGGGAGCTGGCAGGTAGACGGAAGACGACCTCAGCGCCTTTCTGCCATCTGAATATTAATGCTTGCGGGGGACCGGTCACAGACCCAAAATCATAGTCACACGGACATTAACGACAGCAACCCAAGCCATTTAATTAAAAGTGAGCCTGAGCTTGCCCGAACGGTGTTTTTTATGTCCAATTAAATGCTTAAATGGTGTCCTGATATACATCCGGGTGCTGCTACTTTTTTCTTGTGACCACAAAGTCTAGTGGTCACATGTCACGTTGAGGTGGCGAAAGTAGGACCCAATAGCAGACATCCAGGACAAAAACGACTCTATTGAACAGAATCAAAATGCCTAGAGGCAGACCAGGACCAGAAGCACCAAAACTCACCGCCATAGACCACTCACTGAACCGATAGGGGACACACCTGGTTTAAACCCACTTGGAAGGTGTAGGTGATTGGACACAGCAGGAAATGATCAGGGACACAGGAGAAAACACCAGGGCAGGAAGTAAAGTCAACCCAGGGACACGGGAGGCAGGAAACTACAAAATAGAACAGGACCAACCAACACAAAAATTGAAAAAAACGATAAACTTCCATGTTTTAGTTATTGTTTTCTTTTGTAATGTTTTAGTATGATTTTAACATTCACATACTTCACTGTGCATCACAAGCTGATAAATGCTCCGTGCCGATGGGTGTCATTTGTTTTCTTGTGAGTAATACGCTCGTCATCGTGTGAAGATGCAGTCTGACAGCGATCTGGACGGACCGTGAGGCTAAAAGGTTCACAATCCAGATTTGGACCATTAGACGGGTCGTGTTCAGTACCGGCTGATGGTACACCCAACTTGATATCGGCACATTTGCAGAAATTACATCAAGAAACAATTAGACCTGCGGCTAGCAATCATTTTCTTAATTTATCGCCACAACGGGGGGGGGCGGAAGCAGACTCGCAAACAAAAAGTACTTTTGTTGAAGTTTATATGGAAATGCCTTGGGGAATCATGACACATTCAATGAACCGACAAAAGACGCACATAGTTTAAATACATTGGGAAGGTGCAGGTGATTGGACGCAGATAGAAACAATCGGGAGGGCAATGACTAACCCAGGTACAACGAAGCAGGAAACTACAAAATAAAACCAAAAACAGTTCTGCTATAAAAGGTCATTTTTCACAGTTCAAACTCAAAGCTTTCAGTTGACTCTCATACACGACAAAGAAAAACATCACATCCTTGAATAGGAGAAGCTAGAACCAAATTCATGATCAATAGCAACAACTATTAATCCATCAAAATAGTATCCTATGAATTTTCTTTTTTATTGACTAATCTTTTCCATTGATCTGGTACAAGGTACCAGCCTGTCCATCCCGGGACAGGGATCCTCCTCTGACCTTCTCCCTAAGGTTTCTTCCCTTTTTTCCCCATTGAAGGGTTTTTTCATATTTTGGGGAGTTTTTCCTGTGCCGATGTGAGGGTTTTCGGGACAGAGGACATGTGTACAGACTGTAAAGCCCTCTGAGGCAAATTTGTAATTTGCGATTTGGGGCTATGCAGAATAAAATGAATTGAATTGAATTGAATCTGTTGTTGCAGCTTCTGAAACAATAAATACATAACGGGATCAAATGATGCTATGAGTTGAGGCTAAAACTTAATCCATGCCTGACAAATATACCCCGTTCAGGGCGTGGGGGGTGTCTATGGTCTGATTAAAGCGCCCCATTCAGGTCCAACGGTGGGGATTATTTTGGCTTTGTTGAAGAGCTTTAAAGACGGGTCAAAGAGCAGCCACTTAATATGGGCCCCAAAGGGCCTCGTGGGTAATTGCCAGAGCCTAATACACTTCTAGACATCCTCTTTTTGCTCCGATGTGGAGGGTGCAGAGGCCAGGACGGGAAAATGATCAGGGTCCCGGGAGCCACAGTCTCCGAGCGTTGTGTGACAGGTCATCGTGGCGGTCCTTTAACCCTGCCGCATGGTAATTCAGACCTGGGGTGCAATGGGGCCCCTCTATTTCCCTCCCCGCTTTGCGTGATGAGGCAGGTTCGTGAACAATTCAGTGAGGATTTGGTAATCCGCCGTGAATAGTAATCAAGAGAAAGGTCATCGGCAGGTACGGAGAAGGTCAGTGGTGTTGTTCAGAATATCATTCCAGGATCGGAAGGGCCAATGGGATTTGGAGGGCATCGAATGCTCTGTGGCTAAGTAATTGGCCATCACGATATGGGTCGGACTAAAGCCATAAGTGGCAATAAGAGATAGACAGCAACATAGTGGTTCAGAAGACCACAATAAATTGCTCAAGCATGTATTTTATCAGGGCTAAGGCTAGAACAAGCTCCTTCCTCTGCTTGAGGAACTGAAAAATACCCCCCCTTAAACACTGACATGACCTTGATTACAAACGGAACAGGCTGATTTATCTCTGCACATTCACAACCACGCTCGCCCTCTTTCCGAGAGGACGCCACGCTATCTTGACAAGAAGAGAGATGAGTCTTTGTGCCGTACGGTCTGACATTGAGATACAATGCATTTTACACACACACACACACACACACACACACACACACACACACAGACAGACAACTGTCAGAAGTATGGTACGGTTATATGGAGAGATTTATGGACACATGAATAAATGGACGGTGATGATAATGGCAATGTCCTTTAATGTCATCGTGGGTCTTGTGTCATTATTTAGATGAGGCGGTGACCCCCCCTGCTCGCCTGTGGCATTACAGTGGTGTTGTGTCTCTCATGTGATTACGCCCCCTTTGTGAATACGTACATAAATACAGTATAGCATAGGTGTGCTGCTCCACACATCCAGTGGTGTATCAGGAATGAATGGTGCTGAGGAAAAAGGGCCTGGGGGAGACGTGTACTGACAAACAACAACACATGAACGGTTCCTGCTTTATATTAACTTTAGCCACTGGTACCAGCAAATTATGACTTGGAGCAGCCAGTTTTACTTTTGCTTTTCACTGTAATAGCACAATATATATTTTCTCCTCTGATTGCTTAGTTTGGTCCTCAAGGCCTCATCAAGTGAACATGAACATATATTCTACTAATTCTCAGGGCAAGAGAACACTTGCTACTAAGACATTTCCAAAGGAAAGTCTTTCAAAAAATGCACAATAATGAATCCGGTTTTACAGGGATTTAAAGGGGTATTCGTATTTGGTTGAATGAGGTTGGATCGAATAATCTTACTTAATTGAAAGTACATATTGCCCATGTAAACATGTAATAACGTACTGTAAGCGGAAGCACAGACTACTTGACATACTTATATATTGTTTCAATGAAAAGGCCAACATGTATCCAATCCCCATCCATCAATCATCTGACATCCCAGTGATGCTCCTAAATGTCGTGACCAGCTTTGATAGCTCTCTCATTCCCCAAAGAGGACAGTCTCAAATGTTAACAGGATGGGGACGGCTCACCTACACCCTACAAGCCCATTTGTTCTTCACACCATCATCCTAAAGGTCCATTCCTGTGAAAGCCCATTGCTCCGATCATACACAAGCAGATGGATAATCATTCATCAAAGGCAGCATTGACAGGATGTTTGTATTTAAATCTTTAAATATATCTCAAATCTTCAAATATCTCAGTCTAATACATTGTAGGTTTTTCTCAAAAGTATTTTCAAACGAGTTGCAAAAGCAATGGCATTAGACAAATGGAATGGCCTCATGATGGGGCTGTAACAATGTCAATGGTAATTTCTACTTATTTCTACTCATCTACTTTGACAAGCTACTCATTCAACGTCAAAATTAACCAATTATGTCATTTTTACCTCTGGTCTTGAAATTCTGAATATTTCAAATTGGGGTTATTTCTAAATGTCTTGCACTTTTTCAGGTAAAGTAATCGATTTCTTCATGTCAGCCTCAGCCCTGCACATCTCAGAACATGGGAGGAATATCATTACCTTGATATAACTTATTAATACCTCAATGAGACATATCAGTTTAATGTACGGGAGTATGCAAATCCGCCGTGCTCTGCCCTGGCATCAATTAATCATCCACCAACTCCTTGATGTCCCAACCCCTCCCATAGCTTCAAAGAGAACTTTGTGGAATATTTGAGGGTTGACATTGTGTGCCCTCCACATGTCCTTTGATAATCTTAATAAATGCAAAGGAATTGGGCGTCGTTTTATGGAGGGGAGGGGATGGTCAGGCTAGGTAGGAATGCCATGATAATCCATCTCATGGGTTTATCCCCTTTGTAAGTCCCTGGACTGGCTGAGGCCAGACTACCCCTGCAGGCCTTCTTGGCTTTGGTCCCTCAAGAGTAGAATAGTGTTGTCAGAACATCATTGTAGAGTACCAAGCCAAGGCTCCACAGCTGTAATCTGAGAGGTCACAAAGCCTTAGAGAGCTAAATGAGAGAGAATAAGTCCAATGCCTCCAGGGGACAGGCAAGGTGTTGGAAGGAAAGAAGAAGAATCTCTAATATTTTATCCACGGATTGCAGGGAAGCAAAGGAAAGGAGGTTATTGTCTGGATCATAGTTGCATCCTGCTACAGCACAGATTTACCTTGTTTCAGTCCTGACTTGTTTTCCTCACTGTGTATCCAGTTGTATTTATATATGTGTGTGGGTCAGTTTGAATAATGCATGTTGTGTGTGTCAGCTAGAAGAGCCTTCATTATTGATGTGCTCACATCACACAGACTCGATGAAGACCACAGGGACGCCACGTTAGATCCACAGTCATACATCATACTATGTGTTTCTCCGCTCAGCTCAGTCAGAGAGGGATGATCCCAACTGGTGATTCGCGCCTGTTTGGCATTTTTGTATTTTTAAAGGCCGCATGTTGGTACAAATTCAACAGGACTGTGTGGTGTATGCACCGACCGAGAACGAAAAGTATCATTGGCCGTGTAAATGACATGAAAAAGTTGTCATCCATTATAAGGAATTATCTTAATTAGTATTATCTAAATATTGAAGCTTGATAATATCATCTACTATGAAGTCGCACATTCTCTAAGCAGGTGTCTTCTCTTCTCTTTTTTTCAGTCCTGAGAGATGACTTCCGTCAAACGCCCAGTGATGTAGTGGTAGCAGCAGGGGAACCGGCTGTCATGGAGTGTATCCCCCCCAGAGGCCATCCCGAGCCCACCATCTCCTGGAAAAGAAACAACATCCGGGTCAATGACCGAGACGAGAGGATCACAGTATGTTTCTTTCTGTAGAGTTAATATCACAAAGTCAATGGAACCAGCTGAACCACCCATGGTAGAGTTCCTAATTGATGATCATTCCAGTTCAATTGTTTTAGTTCAATAATTATAATTGAAAAGCAGCATCAGTGTGCAACTGCATTGATTGTTGTTTAGTTGAACCCTTTATGGTCGTTCATCGGGAGAAAAAACCTCAAACCTAGAAATCAAGAAGGTGGAATGTGGAACACATGTAGAGCAGCTAGTTGGGAGGACGTGTGTTGGTGTGCACATTATGTGCCGGAGCTAGACCGATCATCACACAGTGTAAATAAGGAGCAGAGGAGCCATCTGGCACAAGACACTGAAAGTGACGGAGTAGCTTCCCTCTTGACTAACATGCCTCAATATCCTGTTCCCAACCTCTCTCCATTTATCTTCCTTATTTCCCCTTGCTCCAACCCAACCTCTCTTTCACTTCCTTGCAATCTACCTTGCCCTCCCCCCTCCTTCTTCACCTCCTCTTCCTATGCTTACCTTCTTATCCATTTCCTTTATTTCCGTTCTTTTTGCTCCTTAATTTTCAAGATGCGAGGAGGCAAATTGATGATTTCCAACACCAGGAAAGGCGATGCTGGCATGTATGTGTGCGTCGGGACCAACATGGTCGGAGAGAAAGACAGTGATCCTGCTGAGCTGGTGGTGTTTGGTGAGTCATTACGTTGTGGTCAACTCGTTAACATTGCATGGGAGGAAATTGAATATATTGTCACATGACGACTTCCTTTGCTTTATTTTAGTGAAGGACCTTTACTGATTTTGAGGGAAACTTACTCTAATAAAAGATTTCTAATGGTTACAGTAATGGTCTGGTTTCCTTCTCTGCCGGGCTGTACTTTCCTCAGTTGAGATTGATGTAGCAGAAGATGGATCGCTCCCCCCCCCCACATGCCTTTTGCTTTGCTCCCCTGACCTCTCCGCTCCGCGCCCTCCTTTTGATTCTCCGCTCACAGCAGAGCAGCAGCATTAGCGCTCCCAAAGTGTGTATTGATCCGGGGAAACGGATAGAAGATTGATATTTTTCTTTTCAGGCCCACCAAACCCTCTCCCCCTCCCCACCATAACCCAAATGCTGCTCCTTTTCATCAACAGGAAAGCCAACGTGTACACTAATGCACTTCTCTCAGCTGTCAACATTTTAAAATGAATAATAAGAATGATCATTAATAACGATGCACAATAGTCCTTCCTGTTGCCGTGTTTAGTTGTTTTTTGGTTTTCATTATTTATTCTCACTTGCATCACGGTCACAGCTGATGCAACAGTCTAATTACCCCGGAGGGGGGTCATGTAAGTTTCCTACCACAAACATGTGTAATCCTCGCTGAGTCCTCTGTCTCGGTGTGATTTCAGAGAGGCCGGTGTTCACCAGGCAGCCAGTGAACCAGGTGGTGTTGGCCGACGACACAGTGGACTTCTTCTGCGAGGTGCACGGAGACCCGATCCCGACGGTCCGCTGGCGGAGGGAGGAGGGGGAGTTAGCTCGGGGCAGGTACGGAGGAAGGGACACCCCTGTGTTGAGCCTGGTGTCATCAAACCGAGAATACGGTGGTGCTCAGGGTGTTACTTAGCAACAGCATAATAGAAAAGCTTCTAATCTTCTCTACTCAGCTAGGGAACATGATGAAAATATTCAATGATTGATTGAAAAAATATTTTTAACCAGCAAAGGTACATTGGATTTAGAAAAGTATCCAACTATGAAAACTGCTGACAGCTATCTTCCAATAAAAGATTTGAACAAATATGTTAAAAAATGAATACTTAACAAATAAGATGTTTAGTTAGTACAGCACCTTGTGATGGCCAGTAAAGGAACTGAACAGAAAATTCTATGAAGAAAAACTATGAACACAGTGATATTAGTAGTAATGCATTGCATGGTGACAAAGTGACTGAGGAACTGTTAGAGCCTTCATAGATTTAGCTGAATGAAGCTTGGATGATCCCTCGGGGGAAATGGGGGAAAATCTTGCCTAGTTGTCAGCAGGTTCAGATCTCCATGGGGGGCCAAAAGCTGTAAGACACTAATCTGAGATTTACTAAACCCAGTCACATACTGCAAAAGGCATTACCTTAACTTTTCAGATAGTTAGAACATCAGCCTCATCCTTAGCCCGACAGCTCTGCATTTTGTTGCATTTTAAAAGTTTTAAGGACCCAGAAACTCTGCAATTTGAATTTGAAAAAAGTAATCAGAGTGTCTTTCTGTGTGTGTGTGTGGACTTCCAGGTTCGAGATCCGCAGCGACAACAGTCTGCGTCTGACCCAGGTGCGAGGTGAGGACGAGGGCACGTACACCTGCGTGTCAGAGAACAGCGTGGGCAAAGCCGAGTCTTCTGGGACACTGCAAGTGCACGGTGAGACTCGGGCATTCAGTACTGAGCGCCAAGGCCAGCTGGCTGCACAGTTGTGTAATTCAAATCATTGACTTGTCACTTCTCTTTGAAATAAAGCATTGTTTTATTAATTATAATAAGGAAATTACAATGACGGAACATTACATTTCAACACTGAACCTACAGTGAATAGTTTGCAGAGATGGACGGTTCCTCTTCAGGAACATGTTGAATTGCATTATTAATATTCAAAATGGGGAAATGAGATAAGCCATAAGAAGTCCAAAACAAAGATTATGGATGGTTTTTCACACTCCCTGTTTTATGCCACTGGTAACAGGCAGTGAGAAAATGGATTCTGAGTTGCTTTTGAGTGCGTGGAGTTCAAAAAGCAGTGAGATTGCATTAAATTAAAGTCAGCCCTTGAACAGAGGCACTGGGAAGAAGAATACGTCATTTGTAATGATAACGGGGAATATTTCGAGTTTTGCTCTGCAGCATTTAATGCTGTTAGCAGGCACTCCACTTCTGACATCTGTGAACACACATACAGTATATTCATATACTTCATCCACATGCATGCACAAGCAATATGCATCATCTTTTTCATCCAAAATGTCCCTTTGGAAAAACCTTTGAAAAAATGTATGATAAGAGGCAATATCCAAAAAGAAAATGCCTCATCTGCATCCATGAACATTTACAGAACAAATGTAATGCAAAACATAATTGTCTCATGTAATTGTCAACTGGGGACATGGTGATACATTTTAGTAAAATATCATTTTGAATGTGAATAATAACGCCTTTATGCAAGAATTATAACACAAGACCCTAATCATTGTTCTTATCACTATGTTCATAATACATTATAGATATGGTCCTGTTGAAGTTCGACTGATTTTAGACAAACAGATCATTTGCAGTTCATATAGCTGCAGTATTGTGGATAATAGGATCCACCCCCCCTTAAAAATCACAACACAACATCTAATCCTCACCTGTCTGTCCACATCTAGTTCATCCCACCCTCTACCCGTCCCGTTCTCCTTTTGTTTGGTACCGGTTCATTTGAATTTCCCCCTTTTCACAGCAGCCACAGATGGTACTGCTAATATTAATTATGGTCCTGCTCTATTTAGTGTGACACAGCACTAAATATACCAGGACCATAATTAATTTCAGTGAGACAGCACACTATACCCTGGCCAACCTAAACAGAACGAGGCCATAATTACCGTTCTAAATTAGCCCTGCGATGTGGATCAGCCTCACTCCAACTTGTTGAAATGTGTCTTTCATTGTGACTTATCATCTCATTCATCTCCTTCTTTTTTACCCTTTGTGCATCACTCCATTGCAGTCGGCCCATCCAGTAAGTATTCCATTTCATCCCATCTTGTGTGTATGTGTGTGTGTGTTTCTAAGAGCGAGAAAGAGAATTGATTCAATTAATCAATTACAAATAGTCATTTTTTGTTTAAGTTCTTCTAGAAACCCTGGGATGATGCTCCACACCTGCCCTCTGCCGTGCTTTAACTTTACCTCTAGCTTCCACAGAGAAAAGATATCCCGATAAGCATGCATCCCGATTTATGAGCACCAACAGAAAGGATGAAACGCAAAGGCCTGTAGACTTTTTTTAACACCACTAAGCAAATGGAAATACTCTAGTATCAGAGTGCTGCTGTACTATACTGATTCATCACACCTGTGACAATGTAATTTCCTGGCTGGGCAAATGGTGGCTCTAAGCTTTGAAACACTTTGCAGCTAACAGAGCGGTTTGGATTGGAATTATTTAACAACAGGCTGCTCAAGCACCATATCATTTCTAAGTGTGTTCTTTTACTTCTGTTGATTCAATGCCACGAGGCTGCGAGCCGACAGGAAGCAAAGGATACTCCTTTTGCCAAATCAGAAAATACCAAAGTAGAGAAAAGGTTGTTGGGTACTTTCCGTTGACGATGCTGGAAAACAAACATGTAGCCGAGGAAATTAGTTTTGCAGGTATCTGAGGAATTGAGTGTCGGAGCAGACACGTTCCTCTCTTTCCTCTGTCACAACAAGAACAATATTTAGGAGAGGAGCTCCTGTTTAGGAGGGATGGCCTTTGTGCTGAGTATTTCTGGGGCTCTGACTTTTCACTGTCGACATCTCCTTTTTAGTCCAAAGGTGCGTTGATGCTTCACAGGGCCGTGTGCGTGAGCAGAGTAGAAGTAATCCTGGTAGCTATGGCACGCATCGGCACAGGGCATTAACGCATTAGAGGGCTGTTCTCTGATGGTGAATGATGGGGCCACACTACATGAATTCAACGTGTGTTAACACTTGTTCAGCTAATCTCTCATCTGTTACCAACAACACATCAGTCAAAGAGACTTTTCACTTTGGTATCATGGAAATGCCATTTTAAGACTAAGTAAGTATGTACAGGCAGGAGGCAAGGTCACCTTCCCTCTGAATTCTATCCAGTTAAATTTGGATGTATTTTACCCTGTGGGGCCGGTTCATTTCTCTGTCTTGCCTGTGGGTTCCTAGATATTATGATAGCATATAATATAAGAATATAAGAATTACAGTGCTGCTGCTCTGACTTATACACAGTATATTTAAAGCTGCACCATTACTCCAATTCATGTATTAAAGTTGTATAAATAGGTAGGAGTCCTGGCGGCAAAGGTCCCTCTCCAAATTAAATAAAAGTAGGGTGAGGCGAAGTATAGTCCAGCTATGATTAAATTCATTTTTTTTGTATAGCCGAAAAACACAAGTTTGCAGTCTGTACACATGCAACATTATTTGTTCCAAAACCCTCATATCGGCACAGAAGCAACTCCCCAAAAACAATAAAAGAGCTTCAACGGGGGGGGGGGGAAAGCAAAAACCTGCATATGACCAAAATGTTTCTAATATTAAAATAGTAGTAGTAGTTGGTGAGGAATAGTACCATCATTTCTATTCTTGATGTAACCGGGAGCCTGTGCAGAGAAGCTAATACAGGAGTAATATGATCTCTTTAATTATTGTTAATAGACGTGCTGCAGCATCCTGAATCAACTGGAGAGGCTTGAATTGGAGTAATCTCGTCTAGAAGTAACACATGCATGAACTCATTTGTACGCATCGGTTTGAGACAGGAATTCTTATTGGTGAAGGCGGTCCTTGAGGTCTGCTTCATCTAAGACACATCCTGGTCAAAGAGAACTCCAAGATGCTTTACAGCGCTGCTAGATAGGCTAGGGTGAGGGTAAGGGGAGTGTGTCTGAATAGAGAGGGGGTGATATGGGAGGATGAAGAACTCTTGTGTACTCAGGCGTGTGTGCTGTCTGCATCAGCGTGGGACTGTGGGACTGTGACAGCTGCCTGTCACATCCAGTTTCCTGAGGAACTCCTGCCGGGAGCCAGAGTGTGTGGGTGTGTGTATTTGTTTCCCCCCTCCCCTACCCCCCCGGTGTGTGATAGCTCCAGTACGTTAGCGCAAATCACACGTCAAGTGCATTTAGGGTGAGGGGGGGGGTAAGGTTTTGGTTGTAAACACTTTGTCTCCGTTTGCCATGCGACTGAGCAACACAGCATGCTCACGCAGCACATCGCACTGTGATCCGTCCAGGTGGGGGCACGGTGAGTTGTGTGAGCCCGTTGGGAACCTGTGGATGCTGTGTGGGTTAACACTGTCCTCCATTGATTACGTCTCTTCTATGAACCCGAATAAATCTGAGACCGACAAACCTGTCACTAGACAAGATTGGCGATATCGGGGGAATCTGCAAAAGCCTCGCAACATAAAACATCTCCAGCGTCCTACATCAAAGTCCAACATGCTACACACAGCAAAGGGAACACTACTTCCTGCGTGTGACAGACAGGAGGAACTCCAGAGTGTCAGATTAAGAAAACTAAACAAAGCAAGTGTCTCTGTCATTTAATTCAGAGAAGCAAAGCTATATACAACTTGAAACAGTCACCCAGCAGAATGCTGCAGTCTGAGATGAAATCATTCATGTACCTACTGTGAAGAAAGGCAGGAAACAGGAAATCGGGGGTATCAGGTTTTGGACTGGGCAGCTAACTGGACTATGCCAGTTTGTGTGATTTGAAAAAGTTTTGTTTATGGTTCACAGTGTGACTGCACTGGGTTTTGTTTTAGTTTTTATCATAGAATAAACATGTCCGTTTTAATTGAACCATCTATTTGGCTTCATTTTAACGACGGACCTCCAGAGAAGGGCCTGCCTCACAAAGCAGACCGGACACCAATCCTTTACACTACCTTCCATCATTCTACTTCCATAGCAATGAACTAAACCAATCCTGAAGTATACGGAGGAAGAAGATCTAACTCCCAACAATAAATACCGAGGTGTGACAGAGGTGATGTGGCATGGGTGGCCTCCCATCAGTGCAAGTCCTCCGTGTAAAGTAATGACCATGTATGGACTGTGTTTTATGTTGATTTGTTTTGCTCTGATGGTTAGAGGGATGTTGTTCCATTCATTAATATTATTAATGGGGCGAACGGACGGGGACTAGCCGACGGGGGGGCAACCCATGCCCACTGCATGAGGCCTTAAATAGCCTCGTGCAGCAGGCATGGGTTGCCCAAATAGTGAAGAGTGTTAATAGAAGCCACATCGTTACAATTCCTTTAACCCTCACCACCCACTCTAAGCTCTGCTTTAAAGCATGAACCTTAAATGGCTGTTTACAAAGGGCCGGCCATGTGTCTTTTTTCTCCTCCTCCTTTTTTCTCCTCATCACACAGTAAAGCACAACCTGCGCTGTCTGACGCTGTCATTGTACAAGCTGTAGGACTTTTAGCGTGTTCGCCTCGTTTTGTGTTCTCTGCTTGTATATTAAAGAAGGCCCCAGGCTACTTCAGATTACTACGTGTTTCATTCTTTATAAACTTCAACCAATTTACCTCCCTCCCTCTTCCTCCCGCAGTGATCTGTTCATGTGCCATCATGTCTGCACACCCGGTTTTATATGTCATATCATTGTAAAATGAAGGTGTCATGTGATTTGACAAACAGTCGCAGCTTTTCCATTTTACAACAAACAGGAATGCAAAAAAAGCCGTGATATCTAAGAGCCAGAAGCCCAGAATACTAGATGACTGTACCACAACGAGCTGTGCGACATGAATCCACTGTTTCTCACATTCCTGTCATGTATATTTCAGCCCCTCTGCGACGATCCATTTCCCGGTTCCATCTCATGTATGGGTGCTGTTTCCGCCTGCCCTAAATCTAAAGCTCAGCCTCGCACACATTATTGCTAATTATTTATTTCAGCCTCAGGCGGTGTGCCGGCTTGCCTGCTCAAATCAAACATTGTTATTGCGCAGACAGGGCTGTGTAGCGCACCAAAAACAGCATTTTGATAGCATAAATATATTCTAAGCTGTCGCCGTATTTGGGTCAAAGTTGCGCTGTTGAGTCGGGCGCGGGGGGAAGGTGGGGGGGGGGGGGGTGTTCAGGTTTTGACACATCGTTTCAGGTCCAATGACCTGCTTTGGCACCGAACAGGTGTCTTCTCTCCCCTGTGTTCATCATATCTGCGTTACATAAGAAGTGGGTGTTACACTGCGTTTCTTTAATATTTCAGGCCTTGCATCAGTCCTGTCAGGAAGCCCGTCCTCAAGGTAACTGGGGAGTGGAAGCAGCGCTTAAGTGCCAGCGCAGTGGGGGTCTCTATGGACTCTGACCTCTATGGTTACTGGGTGGGGGGCACATCTTTGATCTAAGGACGTGACCCCTGCCCATTTTTGCAATGGCCCCCTTAGCATTAATCCATCCTGATACTGACACACGGATCTCCTCCTGCTGTGCAAAGGGGCCTGTGATGGGAGCAGTCTGTAGGATGACGAAGGGGGGGGGGGGGGGCAGTTACCGTAGATGGGATGAAGTGTCGGCGCAGGGCACGTTCTGGTAGGGTGTAAACTGATCCAAACACAACATAAATCACCTTTAGCCTTTTATTTTCTCTTGATGTATAAATATCGTTCCATCACTGGATGTATCATTCATATAATTTTAACTTTTGATATATTATTTACATATTTACATCATATTGAGAGCACACAAGAACCTTGCATACCATTTGAGAATCCCCAAAGCCCCACAGATAATGCAAAATGTTAAGGTGCATTATGACTTTCGGGCCTTTCATCCTTTGTTGATCCAACCTTTGAAAGTGGCGCTGGGAGAACAGAGAGCCCAGATGCAGAGGTGCAGCCAAATGTCTTTTATTTCTTCAAACTAGAACTAAGGGGGACTGCCGTCAGCAGACGCAGTCCGGAACCAAGCTTAGAAAGAAGATCTCGAAAAGACAACGCTGGGCTGGTAACTCAGGGACAAAGCGAGAACTCAGCGTTCAACAATAGTCTGACAGGGAGGGAGAGAAAACAGTGGTTAGAAGTAGTCAAACAAATTAAGCAGTAAGCAGAAACAGGTGAGTGAAGAATCAGTGTTGATTGCTATGGGAAGCGGCTGTGGGCGTTTAGGGCGAGAGGCGAAAGCATAAATGGGAATGAGATGGTGTGTTAATGAGTCTCAGCTAGGTGTGTGTGTGGGGGTGGGTGTGTGTGGGAAGAAAACAAAACAAAAAAGGAGGAATCCGGATCATGACAGGCGCACTGAATCTCTGGTTAGTGTTCTTTGTATCCTTTAGGGCGGTTCTCCACCCCCCCCCCCGTCTCTCGGTTCCTCTTGCGTGTTCAGAATGAAAGAGGAGCGAGACATCAGGTGGGAAGATGAGAAATCAATTAGCACCAGTGGATGGCGTCATTAGGCATTCGCCCCCCCCCCCCCCCCCCCCCCCCCTCCTCTGTGGAGGACCTGTCAATTACTTAAAGACCAGAGTTGGTATCAAGTTCTGGAGACATGTAACCCCCATTTCTCTTTGCTCGATAACATTAAAAACAAAGTTTCAAAACTCATTTTGAAAAAGCGTAGGGATGAGGGAGCTGTGAGAGACTCTCTCCGTTTCTTGTTTCATCATTAGTAAACACGAGGCAACAGTAGATGTCAAAATTTGCGATTTTGGGCTATACAAAATAAAATGAATTGAATTGAAAACCGAAGCGTTGCTTTTCTTTTACGCAAAGGACGGGCAACGTGATCTTCTTTGGGCTGGAAGAACCTTTCAGCTGATTCAAAACTAGAATTCACAGAACTTCTAGGTTGAAAAGTGTTTTGTTATCCATGATCCTCCTGGTTGAATTCCATGAACAATGTTTAAGTGGAAAAACCTTGAGGGGGGAGCAAAAAGCCACAAACGCTGAAGCTTGGTGCACCACCACATTGAAAGGAAAAGCTTAAACCGTTAGAGCTTCAGAGCAGAAGGGCTCCGTCTGTTCTTGTTTGACTTCACTTGATTTGAATCTTCTTCATTCCTTCATCCATCTTTTTCACTTTCACAGCCATGACCACCCCACTATGTGCACCAAGTGTGTGACAAATACTGCCTCGATGTTAGCTTTCCTCCTCAAAGCCAATGTTGCTTAGGGGATTATTTCTTCTTTCTAGCTACAAAATCATCCAATGTTGAATCAAGAATTATTGAACTTATGGACATAATGAATATTTAATCTGAGGGTGTAAGTGAGTAGCAGCTGATAATGTAATAATGGTTGACACAGACCTGTGTGTGTGTGTGTGTGTGTGTGTGTGTGTGTGTGTGTGTGTGTGTGTGTGTGTGTGTGTGTGTGTGTGTGTGTGTGTGTGTGTGTGTGTGTGTGTGTGTGTGTGTGTGTGAGATAAAGAGACAGACAGAACTTGAGTGGTCAGTGGAGGCCCGTCCCGGTTCAATGCACTCAATAAAGACTGTGCTCCCCCAATAACTATCCCCCCCCCCCCCCCCCCGCTCTCTGTGTGCAGTGCCCCCCCAGATAGTGATTCGGCCGCGGGACCAGATCACAGCCCCAGGTCGCACCGTAACCTTCCTCTGTGGCACCAAAGGAAACCCTCCGCCGGCCGTCTTCTGGCAGAAAGAAGGCAGCCAGGTAAGAGACTCCTTGAGCCTTTTATGAACCTGACGTCTGAGGCATCCATCAGGATCTGGTGGTCCCTTTGGGTCTGAAAACCAGTCAGATTTCAAAGAATTTGATATATCTAAATTAATATTATATACCTTTTTATGAATTAGATTTAGTCTGATTTAAATGTTGTCTAAACCAGACTAATAAATGATATATGAACAAAACTAAAGAATAAAGACAGCAGATATTTGCATTAATCTTGAGTTAATTCCAACCAGATAAAAGTATTATGAGTATGAAAACAATATTGTCGTGATGTTAGTCAAAGCTGCTTTGTCTCAAATGCCTCTCTGGTACACATGCTAGAAGCCCTGCATCACTGCTTCTTACTGACGTGTTCCTAACTCATGCTTCGATTCTATCACTGTGTAGTGTAGTGCCAAGGTGACTCACACACACACACACCACCGCACATTTACACACACCTCATTTTCCCATCATCCCCACAAGTGTGTTTGCTCAGCCCTGTGTGTGTGTGCATGCATAAGTGTGAGTGTGTGAAAGGCGAGTGTGTGATAAGCACTGCAGCCGGTTGGAATGCGCTGAAAGGCCAGCTGAGAGTGCCTGTAGCATGGCTCCCAGGTACAGATTAGTGAAGGGGCCTATTGGAGGAGGCCTGGAGAATGTGTGTGGAACAGGGAGAGAACATGAGGAGAGAGATAAAGTGAGTGGGTGGGGTAATGTGGGTAGCATGTTGGGACGGTTATCTGTCCCAACAACGTTATTATTATTTATTAGATGTGGATGATAGAAAAGAAATGAGTTTCAAGACGGCAAGTTTGTTATAATTCCTCCTGCGCGCTTGATGGTCTATTCATCCCTTAACACCACGTCTCTTTTCTTTTTCTCCATGTACTGAATACTGTTTTGCAGTTGGAGGACACAAACTCTAAGAAATAAGGTTCTCAGGTTTGCAGTTTGATGAAAGGTCTTAGTTTATCTCTTCACTCTCTCACTTTGCATTTACTGTCCTCAACGCCTTCACCGCTTTGTTTTGTTCTTCCTTAAGCATTCGAGAGAGTCGCATTTATGAATTCATATTATGTAAATGTTAAATGTTTATAAAGCTGCCAATGGAAAAGCTAGTTTCTGGCATTGAGGTCTGTGTTGTAGCAGACTCTTCTTTCAATATCACTTCCTCGAATAGAAGCACAAAAAATAATGCCTATATGTGAAGCTAATTATAAAAAAATGCCCAAAAGTTTAATCAGTGAACAATAAAGAAAGATGGATGTTCCCGATCTCTTCCCCAGATCCTGCTGTTCCCCATCCAGGAGCCGTCCCAGTCGGGCCGCTTCTCTGTGTCGCTAAGCGGTGAGCTCACCATCACCAGCGCCCAGGTGGAAGACTCCGGCTATTACATCTGTCAGGCCATCAGTGTGGCCGGCAGCATCCTCACCAAAGCGCTGCTGGAGGTGGAGAGTGGTGAGTGTGAACACAACAACAACATGTGTAGAGTCACATGACTACAGTAATGTGATTTCACTGTGCAATGAACAGTCACATTCAGGTTGCTATGATTATTGTCTACACTATTTGCAACTGCTGTCCATATCTAGTGTTGTTGCTTTTTGGCTTTTGACTGAAATGCATCTGTGCAGAGGTGCATTGTCTAGCTGAGACGACCCACTCCAGGTGTACAATCTCCACTCAGAGAGTTCTATTTGTACTATCTGCCAAAAAATACCTCTAAATTCTACCCTGGCCGTTTAAACTTAATTAAATGGAGAAATAGAATAGCCAGTGTGTGTCCTCAGCTCACAGCTTGAAATATGAAAATGAATGTTTTTAAACCAATGAAAAAAAGATGAAACTCTCCCCTGCAAATGAATGAAAAAAAATGTCTTAACTTATCTTTCAATTAAACATTTTGCTTCATATTTTCCCCTCATCCAATGTAGCAGTAAAAGCCATCCCTCAAATCCTTCTCAAATGAAATATCCTCTCCAGCATGAGTAAACAGCAGGAGTCCTTATCTGATGTAATCAAAAGGGACAACTGGTGATAGCTCAATGCAAATGACCTCGCTGAAGCATATGCTGCCCTCCCTTTACACACACACACACACACACTTACTTGAGGAGTAATCAGGGATTTTGTTCAGCTCGTTCCTTGCTAACTCCTGTATTGACTCTTTACAATTTTGGTTGAGCTTCAGCTAGCTGATGATATCAGATCCTTCTACAGAGCAGAATACCAATGAAGGCGTGCTACGGCTTCTGAAGGCAAATGTCACATGGCAGGCTGAGTGAAGTTTTCTATTTTCTTTAATGCCGGTAGCAGGGAGACCTGCCAGGAGAGAGTTACAATAGTCAAGGCGGGAGATGACAAGAGCCTCAATCAGTAGCTGCTCCGCCCTCTGAGTGAGAAAGGGTCGTATTCTCCTGATGTTGTAGAGCGTGCACCTACAGGATCGTATTGTTGCTGTGATTTTCTGAGTTGGTTGTCAAGTGTCACACTGAGTTTCCTGGCAGTCAAAGTGGGAGAAACACAGAGATGCCAAAGTTAACAGGTCCTGGGTCAGAGAATCTTTTCTGGGAAAGAGAAGTAGTTCAGTCTTGTCGGGGTGGATTTTCAGACGGTGAGCGGACATCCACTGAGAGATGACAATCAGACAAGCAGAGATCCGTGCGTCAACTCGAGTGTCCGAGTGAGGAAAGACAGAATTAGTTAGGCGTCATCGGCATAGCTGTGGTAGGAGAAACCATGCGAGCAAATGACAGAGCTGAGAGAGTTGGTGTAGAGAGAGAAGAGGAGGGGACCCAGGACGGAGCCCTGAGGAACTCCAGTAGTAAGAGCACAAGGTCGCCACAGCTCACATCTCAGTGCAGGCTGGGATGCTAAAGACTGACCGAAAAAGCATCTGTTGGCTTTTTTGTGTCTGCCAATATGAAATCATCACCAAAAAAACACATGAATCATATCATACAGCCCTGATAGTCAATCAGGTAATGAATTTGAAGCACCAGATGAAAAGTAATGTTCCATTTGCCCTTTTTCTTTGGATAAAATGTAGTTCATGCAGTGTTGGGCAGACCGCTGCTCCAAATATTTGAGCTTGATGATGATTGAAGGACAAGAGGGGCTCCCAGTTAGGGACATTTTTCCATAAACTTGATATAAGTAGTGCACATTTTACCTGTGACACCTATTTGCGTCATGGGCTAAATTGTCATTTGGGGTTTTTGTCTTCATAGTCTTTCAATTTTGATTCCCAAAGTGATTTACATTACATTACATGTCATTTAGCTGATGCTTTTTATCCAAAGCGACTTACATTGCATTATGACCCATGCGTTACATTTTGCCTGGGGAGCAATTAGGGGTAAGGTGTCTTGGTCAGGGACACTTGGACAGGGCACATGGAGCAGCTGGCATTTAAACCACCAACCTTGCGGTTTACAGTGCATCACACTACTCCATGCGCCACCATCACCCCGATTTGAGAGGGGGGAGGGAAGTACGACCGAATGCTGAGTAAAATATTTTAGGCATTCAAATGTTTCACTTCACGTATGGACGCGCTGTGAAAGGGTTAAAGATTTAAGCGGAAATCCCATGCGACTTCTAGAGCGGACAATGCTGTAGAGACCTGTCAATCTCACGGTAGCCCCTCCCTAAAGCATACCCTATTTATGTTCTAAATTGCTTTAATTGGAACATCATTAACTTGATCAACATCATGTTGAAGACAACTTGAAAGTAGAGAATAGAGTAATTTTCTCATAGACTTCTATTGGAACAGAGGAGGACACTAATGCATTTCTACATCGGCTTCACTTTCAATTCCAGAGTTCAAACCCTCTAATTCGAGTCTCTGTCCCGGCAGCACCCTCGGACCGCCTGCCGCCCATTATCCGACAGGGCCCAGCTAATCACACTTTAGCTCCTGGCTCCACCGCTCAGCTTCACTGCCACATCATGGGCAACCCCATCCCCAGCATCCAATGGGAGAAAGACGGCCAAAGGATCTTGGGAAACGATGGCCGAATCAGCTTGATGGAGAACGGTACCTTCCAAATCACCAACCTCCAGGTATCTGAATGAAATACACACTTGAAATGTAAACAATAAATAAATTCAAACTAATAAATTCAAAAAACTTTAAATTATCAGGTCTTCTGTATATAAATAATAATAAATCTAATGCTTCTCAATTAACTATATCTCAATTTCCACAAAACTGATTTTAGAGTTTCACATCAAACATGAGTTGAGAAGAAGGGGTGAAAGTAGTAAAACCACCACCATGATGCGCTCGGCCATTAGCAGTTGGTAGCATCATCTTACTCCACGCTAATGATATCTATTCCGCCCAGATTTCCCCCCGGATACAAAGCAGCACCTGAGGTCACCGCAGCCACCGCGATGCTCGGGGAAGGCTCGCACATTAATTGATTGTGGGTTCTCAATGATTAACGATCGTTGAGACTTGTAATTAAATCCTCAATACATCACTGTAAGTGAGAAGAGGATGAATGAGTGGGGGCAGGAGGAAGAGGAAGAGAGATCATTTTCTGCTGCATTCATGTCATGTGGGAATAATTATAAATACTAAGAATAGTAAAAGTGAGAAGAAAGAAAGTGACTTCACAACTAATACTCAGGCTTTTGAAGCATGTTGAAGTTTTGTGTGGACTATGGCTGCGTTTGATCAGAGTCTTGCAGTGAGCAGACATGTCCTCAAGGATGTGGTTTTATTGTTCTACAGCAGAGCCAACAACACTAGGTATTTATGACTCTGGATTTCACAGATGAGATCACAAAATGACGTGAAAAAACAGCTGTTTGTTTCATTTGAGATGTTGTTGCTCACTCTCTGGTTTAGGTCCTGTTGTCGATGTCAGATGTTCCATGAAACCAGAGTCCATCAAAAAAATCTGCTTTAACAACGGCAGGAGACACAACTTTGAGCTACAGAAGTTCTGTGAGCTAACGTGCTAATGTTAAGCATTTGTAATATCTACATCTCATTTTACGTTTCATTTCATTTATCTGACGCTTTAATCCAAAGCGATTTACATTGGATCTTTAACCCATGGTTTACATTTTACCTGGGGAGCCATTAGGGTTTGGGTGTCCTGATCAGGGACACTTCGACGTGGCACATGAGGCACCCGGGACTCGAACCTTCACCCTTGCAGTCCCCAGAGCGTCACGCTACTCCATGCGCCACCATCGCCCCCATACCCGCCAGGTTGAAAACCTGAAAACCATTTCAGTATGCTAATGAGCACTAAAAGGCAGCTAGAGATTATTGGAAATGTCAAAAAATCACGAGTATTAATAAACAAATGATTTATGGCAAATTCAAAGTGTCACCTGAGGATAGACCGTCCTTAGAGAGAGCTGCTGCTACAAAGGGTTAAGAAGCTGTTTCGGTTTTCCGCAGTCACGACTACAAACTTACTTTTGCAATTTTGTCATTACAGTATTATAGGTTAGCGTGTACATTATTATAACCGGGCATTTTTCTAAATAAATACATAGTTCAGCCAGACTGTGGAATACGGAACAAAGATGGCTGCTTTGTTCCCATCCACCCAGTTTGCCGTAAGAGATGGCAGGTGTTAACTTGCTGTAATAAAGCGAATTAACAGTTTTTCTATTTAAAACTCTTGACATCTGTCCGTGCGACATAACACTTATCATTGAGTACAATACTAGAAAATCCAAATAAATCAGCCCTCACAAACCCAACTGAACCTTAAATAAGCAGTGTAATGAAGTCAATTTGGTGGGGGCCCCTGGAGGGGGACAGATGGTGTGTTTGTTCCTCGTACCCTGGCAGTGAGGAGATGCCATTACCCTCGGATCTCTGCCAGGCTCACACTAGCACGGCCCCTCTCCTGGACCCAAAAGGAAGCGTGTCTGTGTGTGTGTGTGTCGTACTAGTGCTGGAGGGGCAGTTAAAGAGCTTTCTGCTGCCATTTCTGCAAAACGGTTGACGTGGGCGTAAGGTACAAGGGGGGGCCGTATGGCAGAAGAAAAAAGAAGCAAACAGACGATGCAAAACAAAGCCCGAAGTGCGTGACCAGGACTACGTGGACAAAAGGAAACAGATTAGTGAGAGTAATCGTGTTAAAGTAGGAAATTGAGTCCATGTGTTGACTTTAAATCCCAGTGTACTCGTGTCATAGCCTGTAATCACATTTCCCTTCTGCACCCGCCTAAAGAAGCATCTGACATCATTATCAACCTTCTGTGCGCTGAAGCCGTGGTGAGGGGGCAGTTAGCAGGTGGTGGACGACGAAGATCTCTCTGTTTGAGTGAGCAGAAACATCCCAACGATGTAGTTAAACTACAACAATTAATATTCTATATTCAAAATTACCTCCTCCCTCCTGTTCTCCCTCTTCCGCTCCCCTCATCTATTTTTCAGGAATCTGTTTTTCGTGCAGTGCCCACAGCTGCCAGGCTTGATTAATTGTCAGGTGTCCCGGGTGTTTACCCCCCCCCCCCACCCCCCCATCCTCCTGAATCAAACGCCACCATCTGGGAACCCGCTTTGTAACCCCCCTGACTCAGAAGGCCCAAACGGGTCAACTCAAGGTCAGGGACTATAGGGAGAGGAGGAGCGAGCAGCGAGGGATGCTGGGTAGGATAGAGAGTCACCTGTCCCGCGTCCTTTTGGGCGCTCTGACAGGCCACTTAGGCTTGAGTAATTCCTCTGTCAGCGGTTAGCGATGAGCCCCCCGGACGGGGGCGCACATGTGCACAGCGCTCAGCGAGGCATTAGTCATGATAGGCGCTGTCTCGCACATCCTCTGCATAATGTATAAGGTTTTCAATAGGAGTAATACGCAGACTAAGTGAATAAGGGGGGGTGATTGTGTTTGCACTGGACCAGGTCCTGCGTGTAAATGAACTATAGAGGACTGAAAACCTCTTGCAGCAATACGGATAAAAAAACAAGTGAAAATCCTGTGTAACCCTCCGTCCCAGAGTGCAACAGGAGAGCGAGTTAAAGAGCCAGCGGTGCTCACAGGTGCAGTTAACATTATACTAGCGTCAGCCCCCCCGCGCCATGTGCAGTGAATGTGTCCAATTCATAATTGATCTAGTTTTACAGTTCCTCTCTTTTTCTCTGGAACAAACATGGTTTTGTTTTCTCCCCACATTGTCTGAATCCATTCATACCTCAGGAAAAAGACAATTTGTGAATGTTTGGAAGTTTCTTCTTCTCTGCTTGTTTTCTCCACGCAGCTCTGGCTTTAATGGGGCACTACGGCCCCCAAGACATCTACACACCCGACTGTCCTTTGCCATATGCAAAATGATTTCTTTCTTTTATTATGTATTATTTATTACGCACTGGTGGGATGATTGCGATCCCTCGAGAACTAGTCAGTGCCACGAGGGCATACCCATCAAGCTCTGAAACCCTGCTGGTCCACAATACGTTCAGTCCTTTATATTTGCAGTTATTGGGGGTTTTCTGTGTAAATGAAAACATTAAAGTACACATTCAGTCTCTCACCCAAACACAACACAAAAAAGGGATGGGGTGGCGCCCTAGTGTGGGTGGATGAAATATGAATCTGGTTGGAATAACGGTTTGAAGTCTTATCAAACACCATATCTAGATCATGCAAAGTAATTACCCAGCAAAGCGCATCCTTTGTTTGCGTTGCACCAAAAGTTGATCCCGGAACAACTTATTTTCCGCGGGAGTCAGCAAGTGCACCCATTTAAATGGTGATGGGTTACTTTCTCCAAACAATGATGTTCTGACTTAGCGTCGATAGCAAGTAGCAAACTGAAAGGGAATGGAAGACCTGGAGCAGTGATGCCATCAGAAACATGTCGAGAGGCTCCTCAGAGTCACATTCCCCAACAAGTCCCTCTGTTGTAAGCAATTTCACAGCCCGTCTGGCTTCTGGCTTGCCTCCCCAAATACTTGATCGCCAGCATCCACACACACACACACACACGTACACCTCTTAATTACATCTGCCCATAGCATGTCCAGAATGCTAAGTAGCTGTTGAGTATAAAGACTGGCTCCTCACACATTTCTCCACCACTAGCTGCTCATTAAAATTCCGTCCTTTGATCCCTGTGTTAACTCTCCTCCTCTACCGTGTAGGCATCAGAGGATGAACATAAAAGCCACCAGCTAGACTCTCGCTTCAAATAGGTCCACTGAGAATATTTCATTTATAAAAAAATAACTTTGAATGACAGAATGGCCGTACTGAAAGTAACCAATGTAAGTAGTTTGTTGGAAAACTTGAAGTGTTTAATAATTTAGCGGACAGTCATACACACATTGATGTGAGGAGGGGGCTTCGCCTCTCTGTATGTAGTTATTGTCCATGTTGGCTATGTATATGAATGGGATTTCAGGGCCGGCCAAGGTCAGAGGTGTGTTCTTTGACCTCATCATGGCGCTAGAAGCTGTTGACAGTGCTAAGGAGGACCTTTGTAAACATGTCGGCAGCTCCTAATGGATTCTAAAAAAGCCAAACTGATGTGAAAGTGTAAAGTCACCTGGTCAGCTCCGTGATCACAGCTCTCTGCTCCACCAGCTTTCCTTCTGCTCAGTAATCTGAGTGGAAACATTCTGGCTGAGAGATATGACATTTATAATGGGTTCATTAACGTAGCATCCAATGTTCACTCTCACATTAAACTGATGGCACACGTGTTGCTGTTGCCAGGAAACGGACTCCGGGGTCTACACCTGCCTGGCGTCCAGCTCCAGTGGAGAGACCAGTTGGAGTGGAGTGCTCACAGTCAAAGGTAAATTGTCTGTGTGTGTGATTTAAATGCATGCAAATGGATCGCAGCAATATATGCCAAATGATGTCTGTACAATTTATTCTAGCAAAACATCTGCACAGTTGAAAACCCAAAATAAATCTCATTGCCACTCTATTTCTACCCTACTAATAGTGGCTCACTTTGGAACAGTCTGTGTAGCAATTTCAGTGAAATTATTGGTTGTAGATTCAAGTGGGGCTGCAGTTTAGAGAATAATTGTTAATAGGATTTTCTGGGAAACCTGAGTAACAAGGCTCCTTGTGACTTTAGAATTATCGAGTGAAGCAACTTACCAGGTCTAATGAAGCCCTGTGGGTCCTGGCGCTCGTCGCTGGGCAGACCGCAAAACATAGGTGTTGGGTGGATGGATGGGACTCATAATGTTGACAAAGAGCTGTCTGATTTTTGGGATGAATGAAGGTTAAAACAGCCTTATTGGCCTCCGTCAGGACAGGGAGGAGAGACTAATTCTGCAGCTCAATGCACACGCTCTGTGTCTTCTTCACAACCCATCATGCATTACAGAGTACTTCATGCTGGGGAGATCTAATTAGTGGCACCGAATACTGTACTTGCATAGCAGCTTTCATACAAGAAATGTACCACAATGGGCTTTAGAATGAACAGAAATGCACGCAATTGAACAGAGTAACAGGCTGCTGTCATGACACAGAGGCCCTGTGATGGTTCCTTAAACCCCAATAGTAGTCTTTTAGTAGTGAGGGAGTCGGCCATGATGCAAATGTTCAGTCAACATTAGATTCCACCGAGCACATGATGAGACGCTCATAACGCCCCCCCCCCTCCCTCCTCCAGAGAGTGCAGACCCGTCGGTCGCCCAGGCCGCAGAGCCCTTCCAGCTGCCAGGCCCGCCGCACAAACCCATCGTCACGGACGTGTCCAAGAACAGTGTCTCTCTGACTTGGCAACCCAACGCCCACGAGGGGGGAGCCGCTGTCACCGCCTACATCATCGAGGCCTTCAGGTGAGACGCCCGCCCATCGCCGTGTACCTTCGCGCTTCACTGCTCTACCCGTCTGCTGTTGAGAGAATATTTTGTTCTCTAATCAGGCCGCTTCTTTATTCAACACTCCAGGCTGTATTTTTCTTGTGTTGAATATTTTTAAATGCAACAATTGGAACGTAAAATCATCACTATGGCACACTAAAACATTTCAAGACTAATGCAAAGCCTTGCAGCTCTTTAAAGAGCGCCGTGCTGCCACATTTATGATCAGAGTATCCGACTTTGATAAACCAGCAGGAGGGGTGCACTTTAGCTTGGCGGAATGACTCAAAACATGTTGAACTAGCACGAGAGAGGCCTAATTGCACCACTCAGGAACCAGAATTCACCACAGCAGAATCTCCACCTTGGATTAATTAGGGGAGGAGGTAGATTTACGGATGGATGGAGGCCTGCAGATGAAGATAGACGGTGCTATGGGGGAAACGTGTCCCTCCCACTCGATAGCGAGGAGGACACCAGCAGGCCCTGATCAGATCCGGAGCGTTTCCAAGTAACGCACGCCGATCCTTTGTGAAGCAGCCGGAGGCACCGCTGGGATGTCTGCAATAACATTTCTCTGCCTCAGGTGCTGAGGCTTGTTTGCGGGAGCACAGAAAAGAGCGAATGGTCCCGGCTTGTGCGTGGTTGTGTGTCTGTGTGTGTGTGTGTGTGTATATGAGAGATTTAATCGTTTTTATTTAATGCAGACGCTGCTTTCGGCCTCTTTTTTTCTGGGGCCAGAGCCTTGTGTGTGAACTCCTCCACAAATCCACACACACACAATAAATTAGTATTCACAAAACGTTTTCCTATTTGGTGCTGTTGTGCAGTTGAGCACAACCGAATCTCCTCCCCAGCCCCCCTCACCCCCACCACCCCCCAGGTACCTTTGAGGGAATTCTAAGAGTGGTTGGGGAGGCCTTTGTGACTGTCGCTGTGCCAAGGTGACAGTGGATTCACAGAGGGAGAGAAAGAGATGGGATGATAATGCATCTGGGGGAGTGCCACAAGGCTAAGAGGATGCCCTCCTTTTTCCTTTTTCTTGCAGACACCATTACATTATTCATGGGGAGGGTAAATTGCATCACTTGGAGATCTTCCAGCGGGCACAAACTTCTCTGAGTGACTTTGCTCACATCTGTTATTGTTCAGCAGAATATGAGATGGAGCCAAAAATAGCTCCTGCTATTGCCTGGAGATCCTCTCACGCTTTGTTAAATTGTGCGGCTGCACAACGAATCAGCTTCACAGAGCAGCACGACACCAGTTCAGTGGTGCAATGAAACCGAAGGAGCCGTCCTTTTCTCAACTATCGTACGCCAGTACACGTGTGCCTTCAATAATGTGGACGAGTATGGAACTGTACTTTTTAGGACCAGTCATGAAGTTATTGTTTATTTTGAAACTATTACAATTCATTAAATGTTGGGATTCATCTCTTTATCTTGCTCAAGATCAATTTCACACACGCAAATCTAAAAATGAGAGTATTTTTAATAGTTTTAATGCAACTGTGTAATAAAGTCTCTACCGTACTTTATTATCACCAAAAAGCTTCTTTTCTCCTTTCCTTTTACAGCCAATCGGCGGGCAGCACGTGGCAGACTGTAGCTGACATGATCAAGATGGAAACACACACCATCACGGGCCTCCTCCCCAACACCGTTTACCTGTTCATTGTGCGAGCCGTCAACGCCTACGGCCTAAGCGACCCGAGCCCCATCTCTGAGCCCGTCAGAACCCAAGGTCAGTCTGCCACGCACGTGCGGAGCCGAGTGAGCAGCACCACTCCGTTCTTGTGCGGCCCTCTGAGGAGAATGTGTGTTTACCCCTCAGATGTGAGTCCTACGGGTCAGGGAGTGGACCACAGGCAAGTGCAGAGGGAGCTGGGAGAAGTAGCGGTCCAGCTGCAAGAGCCAGTCACGCTAACAACAGCCTCCATCCGAGTGGCCTGGACTGTGAGTGGCTCTCTGCGGGTGTATGTGTTCCGTAGGGTTGCTTGAGGGTTCCCTTTTTTCTAATTTTGCCCCTTGAATCATGCAGGTGGACCGTCAGTCTCAGTACGTCCAGGGCTACCGCCTGTTCTACCGACCGAGCGGAGGGACCTGGCTCCTCCAGGACATCAACTCCCCCTCCGAACGCATCACCGTCCTCAGCAGCCTGCTCAAAGGAACCGAGTACGAGATCAAGATCCGTCCCTACTTTGACGAATTCCAGGGAAAGGACAGCAGAACATTACTGGTCCGAACCCCAGAAGAAGGTAATGACTTCTGAAAAAGGTGTTTGTACAAGGAAGACATTCAAAGAAAAACATAGCTAGGGAACTAGGCCTTTTCCACTTTGGCATTGCAGGGCCGTGGATATAGCTGTTCATTAGCCTTTCTGGCACCGCATGAATCTCACTAACGTTATCTCATTCCAGGGTTAATTTTATATCCTCCGCAATTTTGGGTTCATTTATATTGATCCCAGTTTTATTAAATTCTGCTACCGCACACGGTGATTCTTCACCCCCCAAGGTTTTCGGCAGTTAGACATGATCTAAAGTCATGATTGAAAACAAGAGAGATTTGTTTTCTTTTGCCAGCAGCACGTATAGACTTTGGATTGATCGGCCTCAGTAGTTTAGTCTGGCAAAAAGAAGCTGATTAAATGTTTAAAGACAAGATGGAACGTGATTCTCTCTCCTGCTTTTATTGCCTTTTTCGAGTGTAGTTTTGTACTTCTTGTGCTCACCATAAGTATGTTGCTGTAATGACATGAATGCTCTCTCAGTCCCAAGTGCCCCACCCAGAGCTGTCACGGTGGTAACAGTGAAGCTAAGCAACAGCTCCAGCATCAGCGTCTCCTGGGAGCCTCCACCCAGCGAGATGCAGAACGGCGTCATCCAGGAGTACAAGGTGAACACGCCTCAGCAGTGTGACGGCCCAGCACTTCGACACAAGATATCATAGTTTGTTTATTTAGGTTACATACAGAGTTCAAATCAAATTTCAAAAGGAATGAAACGTCCTCAGACTGTGTTTTTTAGGTCTTCAGTGTCTCCTGTACATTTGCACAGAGAATATCTGGCTGATCAAAGTGTTGCAGCTGTGGATCAAAACGCACACTCTGCTGAAACCCTTTGGACTGATAAGAGACGGATTCACAAAACCAAACCAGAGCTGGCCAATGAATTCAGTCGCATCTCTTTGATCCCGCCAGGTTTGGTGTTTTGGCGGCGGCGGCGACAACCAGACACGCTCCCACATCAACAGGACGGTGGACGGGAACACGCTGTCCGCTGCGCTGAAGGGCCTGGTGCCCGGCTTGCTCTACCAGGTGGAGGTGGCGGCGGTGACCAGCGCCGGGATCGGCACCCGCAGTCAGCCGGTCTCTGTCCTCATCAGTGAGTCCACGGGGACACAAACCGATGTAGAAATGAGTGCTGGGAAACACTCAACACAATTCTTTTATTTGCGAATCTCATTTCAATAATGAATTGAAAAGTAGTGTATTGCCCACTTTTAAAATTTTTCAGCAGTATTCCCTTTACACAGTAGCAGTTATTTTAGTCCTCCTAAATCTCAACTTGATGTCAGGTGGCGAGGGTGCAGGTTGAAGGCAGGCAGCCAGGGAGGACTCAAACGCAGGATTCAGATTTCCGGAATGTGCACTTTATTTTGCACAAAAAGGAACACTAGCCAAAAGACCGTGCACCAACAATGACCGACATTAGACAATGACGCGACAAGGGACAACAGGCACACGGGGCTTAAATACACAAGGGAGGTGCAGGTGATTGGACACAGGTGGAAACAATCAGGCAATCACAGAACAGGAAGTGAAGCTCACCCAGAGACACAAGAAAACTACAAAATAAGACGGGAAGAGGACCCAAACCCTGACACTTGATAATGCAATCAAATTAAATATAAAACAATATTTGCCAGTGCATTCACATTTATCTCATTCGGGTTGCCTTATTCAGCGTCGGTTTCAATGAGCTCCACCCTGACATGTCCATTCTGGTTACCAAAACACCAGAATGTGACAACCAAAATGTTGAACCCGAGGCATCATGCCCGTCGTCCACAAACTGACTGAGATACAAAAACAATCTCAACTGCGGCTGAATGGATTGCCTTCCAGTTAAAAAAACACTTAATACCCCCACAGGATGAATGCTGATGATTTGAGTGATTCATTAAGTATTAATCTGTGGAGTGTAAACCAGTCACTGAAATGGTATCGTCAGGTAAATATCTAATCAGTCCAATACTTTGGTTTCAACCTTTGCCATGGAAATACGCTATTTAAGATCAGTTTATAGACAGATGGTTTACATGCTGAAACGTCTCATGCTTATGTTACCATTCAGTTGCTCTCATATAGATATTGCTATATCTATCATTTTAATGTGTTTTTATGCTCTGGCTTAAAATTAAGATAACAAACACGGTTCTGAAAATGTCTAATTCAGTCCTTCACCCTCCCATCCCCCCCCCCCAGAGCTGCCAGCCGAACAGCCGTCGGTGGCAGGCGGCGGCGGCCCCAGTGACGGCGGCGAGGAGAGCAGTGTGAGTCTGGCCGAGCAGATCACCGACGTGGTGAAGCAGCCGGCGTTCATCGCGGGCATCGGCGGAGCCTGCTGGGTCATCCTCATGGGCTTCAGCGTCTGGATCTACTGCCGACGCAAGAAGCGGAAGGAGCTGAGCCATTACGCCGCCTCCTTCGCCTACACACCAGCAGGTCAGGGGGAGGGATTCACATGTAGAACAGCTCATTGCGGGTGGTGGTTGCTGCCGCCTGGTTCTATTGCACTTACTATGTGGGTCGGTCAGGAGGAAGGTGGCATTTGGATTGTAGTCCAAGGCATATTGTTTTATACATTTAAAGGTACATTCATTAAAAGTTGCATATTTTTGTAGTAATACGAACAGCTCCTCTTTGTTATTATGGGCCCAACTGCAACATCCACAAGACCGTTTACCACCTCTCATCCCTTTCTCTTTGTGTTCTGCAGTTGGTTTCCCTCACGGAGAGGGAACAGTACTCAACGGAAGGTAATTCAATCATATCCTGCTATGTATCTGTAATCTGTTTCGATTCGCCGTAATCAATAGAAAAAAAGGAATGAATGTTTCCATCCAGCCTGTTACTTGCTGTTCCTGCTGTATTTCCATCTGGAAGCTCCCTGCTGTATCACTCTGCTTCACCACGTCTTAAATTAAAGCCAGAATGTCTCCGTAGGCCGGGCGTGCTGGGAGGCAGCATCGGCAACTACCCGTGGCTGGCAGACTCTTGGCCCACCACCAACCTGGTCCACAGCGGCAAGGAGCCAGTCAACTGCTGCACCAGCAACCACGACACGGCTGAGAGATACTACAACGGTAGGAGGCTGCACCCCCCGAGCGCTTTGGTAGAGGCCCGCCTGTTTGGCTGTGTAAAGCATGTGATGAGAGTGTGATGTCAAAGCAAAGACAGAAGGGCTGGTAGTGACGTCCGTCCTTGTGAAGATGCAGGAATCTCCAACTACCTGAATCAGACAGAGAAGTACAGCATGGGCGGCTCCACCGAAGGGCCCATCTACAGCACCATCGACGCCACCAACGAGGACTTTGCCTACGCACAGCACGCCTCCACCGCTCCCTACGCCTCCACCTCCATCATGCCTTTCACCAACCAGATGCAGGCGCCGGCCCACAGCGGCGAGCAGCCGGCGGATGGACACTGGATCGCCCAGTCGGGGCTGTCCGGAGCTCAGTACGCCCAGCCGGACCGCTGCAATGGTGAGGAGGGCGCCGCGGACCGGGTGCTGTGTTGGTTTGATGTTCTTTCCGCCACGTGTTGCTCAAAGTGAATCAGAGCAGAGAATCACCGCCGTTCACTGCGTGTTTCTCAGGTAGTAAACCCAAGCAGAAGGCGATGGGTAAGGCCGTTAAGACCCCGTCTCTGACCTGGATGGAGGCGCTGCCCCCTCCTCCCCCCATTGAGAATTTGGAACAGTTTGTGGCGGACGACGAGCCCCCCGAGCATGAGCACATGGACATAGGGTGAGTCAGACACACATCTCACTGGTACACAATCATTTTGACTTAGTCACCTCTAACAGGGCACATTGCCAATCAAAGCCATCGCGGCTCTATTGCCTCAGGCTTTAACAAATCAATTATCTCACCTTTGGCCAATTGCTTTTAGTGATTAAGCGCTTTTCTCAACACAATTTACTGTGTTTTTCCTCGCGGTCGCTGTCTGGAGCGCAGAGCAAACTATCATTGTGTCTGACGTGAGTAGGAGCCTTGTCTCCCGTAGGGCTGCCAATGGAAAGGCCCTCTGACGCGCCCGAGAGAACAGCATTAATATTAAAGTAGCCTCGTAGCTAGTTGGAACCAAAAGTCCCTGTGAGACCAGAGGACCCCCAACAGCATTGTTTAAGAACACACACACACACACACACAGCATCTTCTAAATGTGACACGGCTCTTTGTCTGTGTAGCTCGGATGAGGAGTGGTGTCCCCCTCTCCCGGAGAGGACCTACCTGATGGAGGGCTGCGAGGATGGACCCTGCCCCCCTCAGAGGAACAACGCCTCCTCCCCGGCCACCTCCTACAGCCACCAGTCCACCGCCACGCTCACGCCATCGCCCCACGAGGAGGGCCGAGCGCCCCATGACCTCCCCCGCCTCAACCCCGCGGATGGCCAGCCACTCTCACGGTATGTGAAACGGCACGCCAGGGGCTGGGGGGTAGCGTTCATATTGGCTCGTGACCCTGAACTCACACAATCACCTGCTTTACTGAACGCAAAGCGCTGCTGCTGCGAGCGACGCGGCACGCGGACATATTCACGTCAGTTTTTTTGAACAGACAGTTTATACACTAATAAAAGAAACTTCTTCCTGCCAGTTCAGAAAGAAAAAGATTTATAAATATGATCTTGTTGTTGCTTGGAAGGTGCCTGTTATAATATACACTCGTTTTGCTGTAAAAAATGAATGTTGTTAAATGAATAGATAAATGTTATTTCCCTGGCAGTGGAAAATAGCTTTGGTTTTGTTGTATTTTATTAAATGTCTTTTTAAGTTTGACTGCTACTGTGTAGTGTGTAAATTAACTTGACAATCCTATGTTTCAGCCGCTCAGATATAGATTTTTCCAGGAGTCATTTTTATTGAAAAAATAGACTGAAAAAGCATCTTTTGCCTGAAAGAAAAGTGTGCAATACGCTACTTTTGAATTCATTATTTGCAATCAATCACATGCATTGGTGCTAAGCACTAGCTTTTAAATAGACAATGACAAAAAAAATCTTCTTGACCTAAATGCAAAGTGCACCGTGGCTGAATTTAATTTGTGTCTCCATTCTTCCATGGTCTGGTATGACCTGCAGCTTAAAGGCTTAATGACTATATTAGCCAAATTCAGTTACTAAGAGAAAAGGATAACCTTTAACAATGCATTTGGACACAGTTGCCCCAATTCTTTACTCATTTCTTAATATTCAGGAAAAAGAACCGCCTGCAATAATGCACATTGAGCATTGTTAGCCCGATGGCTACACTCATGACCAGATGTTAAATTAACTATTCAAATAAAAATGATGAGGAGAAGGGAGAAATAGGCCAACCTGAAAGACAATAGTTCACTTTATTCTGTTTGTGTAAACAGAAATTTAGCCTCGATTTGTTCTCTCCAGTCTCATGGTGCCCTTTCCTCCCATAGCAGAAGGTTACCCTGCGGTCCAGTGCCAGTTCCCCAGGCGCTGAGCCCGCTGCTCACCCATTCCAACCCAAACCTCTCCGGCCAACAGCATCACGGCTCACCAGAGGTTGGCACGCGGCAGTGCCAGAGTCCTGGCCATCGCTGCCTCCCCAGCCAGGGGCCGGGTCTGAATGAAGACACCGTCAGCGCCACTACACCCGGTAAAGAGACTGATTGGCGCACACAAACATGGCAAACCAGATCATTAGAGCTGAACATTCACCAACACATTCACCCTGGAACTGTGTTGATTCACTAATCCGTATGCATTGGATACCTCAAATGCTGTGTGTGCTGGACAAACTCCTGATTGTTTCTCACTTCTTCACACAGTGCACGGTCGCTCATCTCCAGCAGATTTGTGCACTCCTCCCAACCAAAAAGCACGCGTGAAAAAGAAGGTGTCAAAGAGTTCAGCCTACAGAAGGGATGTGCAAGGAGGTCAGTGGGTTCGGATCCTTCGGGATGTGGGGAACAAAAACACCTCCATTGTTGACATTTCCTCATATTCAGTATGTGTAATTGAACCTAAAAAAAGGTAATATTTGCTGTGGGTCTAATGTTCCCAGTGGCTGAATCTACCTCTCTGCTGCAAAGGAGAACAACCTCCCTGTGCTTCTTTTTCTTTTACTATCCATTGCTCTGTCAGTGAGCGAATAAATGCACTGCATGATCACCCAGCACGTAAACGCAGGTATCCTTCCACACTGAGTGAATACCAGCAGCTCTGCTGAGCTGAGCTGGGAGGCGAGTATTCATGTTTATAGGCATGATCTTAGCCTACAGACACTTGACCCACCAGAACTGGACATGAGAATTATCTAAAGAGGTATTACCAGGTGAATCCAGTAACCACAGAACCCTCGTTTTAAAAAGCAGATTATCAGTGGTAATTTAAATGTGCCCCTGGTTACTGAAGGCTCCTCTCTCCAGTTCTTAGTTATGAGCGGGACTAAAAACAACGAGATGCCATGAAACAAAAACCTGACCTAACCTGTCAAATATGCATCAGTACAATACAGACTAAAAAGGCAACAACAACACTACATGTTTTAATATCACTCCCTCTCTCCTTAGACCTGCCCCCACCCCCCGAGCCGCCCCCAGGGGAGGACCGGTTGCAGGGCCCCCAGGGCTGCGTGGAGGCGGGCAGCGCGGTGAATGGCGCTCTGTCCTCCCTGGAGAGGAGCGAATACAGCAGCAGTCACCAACGGAAGGGCTCGGGACAAAGACACACCGACAGTAAGTCACAGAATGATTCATGTTCCCCCTGAAATGTGTCGGCCCTGGTACAAATCAGAGGTGGCATGAAAATGACAAAAAAAAGAGGGTCCGGTGTTACCACGTATCCGCGCTCAGATGTTCAGGGTGTACCACGTCCCTGCTGCTGCACTGCAGTACCATGTCCCACAATGCTGTGCAGCAGAGCGGTGGCTTCCGAAATGGGGAGAGAGACGCAATGTGCCAAGATGGACAGATGTGGTGTAAAGCATACACCAGATGATAGTCTGTTCCAGCTGTAACAGGCAACGCGACCACCACAACAACGCAGTATGAAAATATAACAAGGCATGTCTGTCGCAGGACTTTACGGACAATTTGGTTGACTAGTTCAAATACTATCAGATATATATTAACTATAATTAATGATCATTTCCCCACTGTTTCTCTCACCCCAGCGTTGATGGATTGCTACATTAACGTATCTCGAATGTGTTAACATGCCCAGCTCTGCTATCTATGCATATTTATTAACTATGTGGTGTCCTTGGCCAACACCTGCTCAGATGAGGAGACGGTGCCGTACAGCAGTAAGGCCGCTTACCTCTCCAGGAGTCAGATGTCCAGTAACTGCTCGACCACAGGAAGCTCCTCCTCCAGAGGCTCCACGGGCTCCCGGGGGCTCCACTCGGGCCGGAAACACAACGAGGTAGTAGCAATGCTAATCCTCATTTGACTGCAGTTACCTTTTAATGCAAGAGAATCAAATATTTTCTTTCTACCTCAAACGTTTTTGGATAATTGATGCTTTCAGATATTCATGAGCGCAGGAACAGTCTCTTCCTGCCAGGGAGAGGTTAATGCCTTTTAGTTTTGTCTACACGTCCATAAAACACACATATTCTCATACGTGCAGGCGCATGCAAAGAGCTTCCACACGCCCTTGTTGCCCACGCACTCACGCTCATGCATAAAGATCTGCCATTATGCCGAGGCTTTGCAGTAAGAAAGGCAGCTCTCTCTGGAGTGCACTTCACTCCGGGAGCGCTCCTTTAAAGGCAAACCCCTGCAGGCTCCCTGGTGCCTTTCATGGCAGAACAAGCTGTGCATCCTCATGGTCGGCTCAGAGGGAGGCGAGCTGGTGTTTGACGCGTCCCTCTATATTACCTTAGGTAGGCCCAGGAAGTGGCTAATACAAAGTGTGTGAATCAGCAGAACCCTGGCTCCCCCTGTCCACACGTAAAGTGCCCTTGGTGAGATACTGGACTAAATGGCAGCTTTGTCTCCATCCACGTCTGTGTGGAGGAGACTGGACAGCCCTTTGTGTGTTAAAGTTGAAAAGGCCATTTTCCAAATGTAATCTATAAAGTGTTTCCTGTATCGATCTAGTGCAGACAAAATGTCTTTTACTTGAGATTACCCTGCTTCCAAGGAGTATCAGACTATTACATCTTTCCGAAAAGGATGCTGGACATTGAAATGACAAATCATTACAGTCATTTTCAATTTTTTCTAATTGTCGAATATCTAATTGCGGATAATTGTTTTCCAATATTTTTGTTTTTAAATGTTTCCTGCAGCTTCACTATCTGTCTTAACATGTCATTTATCAGACGCTTTTATCTATAGCGACTTACAATAAGTGCATTTCAACCATAGAGATACAAAGTCAGAAGAACAAGAAAGAAGAATCTGCAATTTCATTAAATAAGCCAATTTACAACTTGTTATAGATAAGAGCCATTGTAAGTACAATTTAAGTGGTACAGTCTGTTAGTGTGTTTAGTCACAGTAAAGTCTTTTCATTTATTAGTTTAAACAAATACTGCGTTAGATGTTAAAGGTCATCAAAGATTAATAAACTGTATTTAGCTAAGTGGGACATTTCTTTCAACCCACAACGAACAAAAGAATAGAACAAAATCCAATTCAATTGCCAAATTTGGACATACATGATTTGAGAAATGGAATGTTATTAGTCCTAGTCATTATAGCAATAATCAAACAGTTAAACCATTAAAATTGACTTAGGAAATAGGAAATGATATTGGGTTGATGAGGAATGAGCAGCGTGGCAGCGGATGCCCCCCTTTAGTGTGCTAGCTGTTAGCTTTAATGCTGCAACCCGAGCTTCTCCAAACGGAGACGTCCCGTCCGGGGTCAGTCCCAACTGCTGACCTCAGCTCAAATCCGACATGGGAATGTTGCAAAGTAACTTGTAAAAGTGACACGCTCCCATATGCATTAACTCCTTTCCCTTGCCCTGGACACATACACACATAGGGCCCTTGTATCTTGAGCCTCTCAGGTCACCCCTCTTCCTTTTCCCACTGACCCTTACTGGCTTTTTCACACCTTCCCGGGACATGAAAGCTTTGCAATAAAGTTTGGGGTGTTTCTACAGGAAGCCTGGGTTAGGGCGCCCCATCCTCCTGTGGAGCTGCTGCTGACTGCTATCTCTGACCTTTGACCCTTGCAGACAACCAGACTGTTGTTGCTGTTCTCACGTCTGTTACATCAGCTCCGAGGCGGGGGACACAATAGGCATGTGTATAGAGAAAGGGAGGACAAATATGGAGTTACCAGTGATGACACTTGAACAAACTCTCAGATATTCTGTCCTGCTGTCATAAAGAGGACCTGCCACTATACCGGCTTTGTCTTCTTTTCACTGAAACAAACAACAAGTGTGATTACAGATAATATAACAGGAATTATCGCAAGGCATTCTTGCCTTGATTACTTTTAAGGTGCTGTGCTGTTAACCAGGACTGCTGTGGGTTGCACTGCACCACATCTGCCCCAGCCCTTAAAGGGGTCTAGATCTAATCCCAATAACTAGGTAAATCCCCTCTGTGCAATTGGCAAAACTGCTTCATATTGCCTTCTCGTGTTTCTCTGTGGCCCCAGAACGGCTGATAAAAGCAGAGAAGACTTGCAGGAAAAGCTTATATTATGCGCTGATATCCTATATACTATTGTTATATTGTTATATCCAGATGAGTCATCTATTGCAGTCTGCTTACTGCTTATTGCTTAATGATGTGTTAAAATCTAAGCATGAGTACATGAGCAGACATCTGCCTCGATTTATCAAAATCATCCTGTGTTGTCTGTGGTAGTTTGTTTGTATTTTGTATTGATGCTGAAATACATTTGTCTTCCTAGGAAATGAGATAAAGACACCAGTAAGTGTGTCGAAGCCTCCATCTCCCACCATCTTCCCACTGTGGACACAAAGGATGCACGAGAAGAAGAGGGCTTTGTTTGAGACGCTACACTGTGTCTTCAAAGGGAAAGAACGCAACAACAGACTCTACATCATGTTTTTTTGGGTATTACTACAGTTATTTATGGGCAAACAACGTTATTCCTCTGATTTGTAAATATCTGTGTCTGTACTGTTATTTTGTGGGCTCTCAATACAGGGAAAGAGACGTATATTGTATTTATGAGGATAGAACAAAAAAAAAGAAAAGAGTCTGTTAAAACAAAACAAAAAAAAAGCTCACGTCTTCTTGAATGTGCCAACCTTTTTTTGTCAAAATGTATACTTTTTGGAAAAAGCATTAACTGCTGTTGCACTCTCTCGTTGTCATGGCAAAAACAACAGAAAATATGAAGCACAAAGGGTGACGCTGGTCAGAAAAGCCAAAATGAATGGGCTGTTGCTGCTGGGGAACGACCCCCCCCCCCCCCCCCCCCCCCAGCGCCCACCGGGGTCCCTGCACCCATCTAGTCCGCAAAGAATGTCGTACTTTTCTATGTTCCTCCTCGGTTCCTCTGCAGCCAAAAGGTCCAGTGTGCCAGCAGACAGGCAAGCTTTGTCAAAGTCTGATTGTACCCCCCCCCCCCCCCCCCCGTGCTCCTCCTGCCCCCCCCCCCTTAGTCGTCCAACTGACTGTGCGCTGCAGCGGTGAGATCACATTTGCATATACTTCTTGCAAAACAAACTGTCTGTTGGCTGACTTTTTTGTACTCTTGTCGTTTTGTAAATGTACAATAAAAAGACATTTGCTGATCTGAGCCTGGAGTTGTTTGTCGTGGGCAGATTTCTGGGCCTCCTTCATGTGGACATTGCAACAGGTTTTGATCGGTGTAGAACCTTGTTCTGTCCAATCTATTCCCATGTAAGGGTTAGTGAACCAAGTCTTCATCGTTCAATGTTCAGTTGAAGCTGTCTGGCATCAAAACACATCTCTCTCTCTCTCTCTCTTGTAATCGTGGAATTTCTTCTTTAATGAGCTCCAGTAAAGACAAACGCGTACAAACAGGAAAGGAAATGTTCCAAATACCTCACACTGCCTCCTATTTGCTTCAGCTTAACTTAAGACCTGGAGTGTGGCTTTGTCTGCCATCTATTCGAGTAAAACATGTAGGGGATCTCCTTTCAGTCTGGACGGAGAAAAATGTGATCCAAAAATGGCATTTTGTCAAGTAGGACACATACAAAACAAAATGTGACAAATGTATATGAAGATACAGTACCAGTCAATTCTCATTCGATTGTTTTGACTGGTACATGTTTCTGTGTGAGTGCTGATGAGTCACACTGTGTATTGGAAAGTCATCCAACCTTTAAAAGTCACACGCACCTTAATGTCAATGAAAGTCATGGAGGTCTCCAGTGTCTTACACGACACCCCAGAGTTGTCAGTCCTATGAACTAAGCTGTCTCCTGAAATTGACCTTCCTCTAAAAACAACTGCTCCACTGCTGAAGCCAATCCCAAACGTTCAACACATAAATCCCTTATAGCTTTTAAGCCGCTGACCATACTTTCCAGTCACACCTAAATAAATAAAAAATGAAAACTGCCTTATGGCCAGAGCTCCTTGTGTCCTCCAGCTTCATAGTGCATTGCACCTGGGCTGAGGCTGTAGGCCCAAGGAGCAAGACATGCTGTCTGAGAGCTGCCATGCTTTTACATAAATGCCCTGGTTTCTTGGACCTGACCTCAAATAACAGCACATGTGATCCAATGTCATGGCTGGTAAAGTGGATTTCAAAGTATTAGTTTCTGAAAGGTCTTCTAATGGGTTTCTTTACAAATAGAAATATATTGAATATATCGAGCCTTATCTTTGAATTGATCTGTCCTAACACGTAGTGCATACTCCACTGGACCCACAGACTGCAATCACATACAATCCTGAATAAACAAATACCTTTCATTTATTACAGAATTTCCAATTATCTTCTGGATTATCCAATTATCCAGTCTGGATTGGTTGAATTGTTTAAATTCTATGGAGTTAATTGATGAGGAATGAGCATCCAGAAGCAAAGCCAACTACAGTAATGTAGAGGGTCTAATCTTTCTTGTGACCCCAAGAAAGAAACCCACATAGGAAATTACAATTCAATAGAACTTAAATACTGCTAATGTGCTGATATGTAATAACATCATCTTTGATATTAAGTTACTCACCAGGCACGTTAAGTCTTGACAACCGCTTCATTTACTTCATGTCAATTTAGCTGGAAACATCTATTATCCATTGAAGAAAAAAAGAACAGCAACTTTTGCTATTCACTGGCTGTATAATTGTACATTATGTTTTCCTTTTTGATATTTGCTTTGAGAAATAGTCAATAACTGTTATATACTGTAATTTGTACATTTTATGATCCACTTAATTATTGTTTTGCTTTCTTTTTATCAATGTTACTCGAAAGTCTCAAAGGTTTTTTAAACTCTTCATTGTAATAGTTTCTGTTTTGGAGATAAGTCACACACAGGTTCTATGTCCTTACACCGAATTAAAAACCAAACAAGAGCAAAGGACAGCAGACGAGAAGGACGAGAGGATTCATGTGACTGACCTTCTACAGCGTGAACCCACACCCCTTACCCTGTCCATGCCCCCCTTCACCCCCGCCCCCCCCCCCCCCCCACGCCTCCCTTCTTCTCCCTTTTTCACGGCCATAAATCACAGCGCTCATTCATTAGGCCAGTGTCGGGGCCAGACCGCCCAGCGGGCCTGAAGGAGGAGAAAAGAGACGGAGGGAAGGCAGGTTGAAAAGGAGGGGAGGCCATGGGGGCCCTGCACTCTCGTTCCAAAATGCAACACGCCAATTTCCATGTAAATTCTCCCTCTGACAGAAGAGATGGATGTTTGTGACTTTTTGGCTGACGTGGTGCACACATAGACGTTAAAATGACGCCATTATGTAGGTCAAAGCCTGTGATGATTTAGAGGCTTACAAGGTTACAAAACACTCGACACTTTTAAGTGATGTTACAAAATGATCAATAGATTTCCATTTATTTAGGAATTGTTCAACAGACAAACACACTCCACAACAAGGTCATCCTGCTGCATGTCAACTGGCTGAAAGCCAATGTTTCCATGAGGAAAGAAAACTTTTTAGTGATATAATTTGTTTGTTTATCATTATTTCAATAGGTTAGATTAAATAGGGAGAAGAAAACAATGCTCTTTATTTCAACATCATTCTATTGTTATCTATTATACTTAAATTGCATGTTAGAGCAGTGACAAAAGGCCCTCTCGAGGAAAAGCAAACATGTGGGTAAATCTTAGGTCCATAGTATGTGGGTGCATGCGGTTAGGTCCCAGTTAGGTCCCAGTTGGGCAGCCACCTCCCGTTCTGAGTAATCACGCTTAAGTGATTCTCACTATTGACCACCAGGGGGCGACTCTTCTGGTACTATAGAAGTCTGTGAGAAAAGTACTATACGCTCTTGGTTTATTCCCTCAGTAAATATGAGTTTATGATCTCAATCTCTAGTTTCAAGTATTTTTCAATACAGCATGATGTTCCTTTAGGAAACTGGTCCATTTAGATTCAAACACCATAAGGCGGGGGATGCTATGAGGCGGGGCTAGCCCTATATGCAGTGTTTCTAGGTCAATCCACATCCTAAATATGCCCCGTTCCATGTCAACAACATGGTCCACAAACCAACAACAGACCCATTCATCATGTAGAGTTTTTTTGTTGCACTCCATTGTGCTATTGGAGTGGAAGGGGTCGCCTTGACGACAGCTATTGTCTGTAGACTATTAGTTTGACTACTTGATTTTGGCGTAAGCCAAATCATTGTGGACCAGAGTTTCCAAGCAGCCCAATGTCCCAGTGAACATGCTACTGTGCAGTCAACTGACCATGTGTGACTGACAGGGCAATATTGAAACAGATTAGCCGTATGGCCGCCATTGATTTCCAGTTAATTGAATGATTACCAATTTAGAATGCAGGAGCACGGTTAGATACTGCTGACGATCAATGTGAGCATGTCACTGCCACCTGAGCTGCATGATGGCACCATTTGGTTTACATGGACAGAGAGCAGCTTCAGTCGTTTCTCTGGAGAGGATCTATTTTTATCATGTTACTTTCTATTTCTTTCCTTATACTCTATTTGCGTTGATTCTTTGTAGAATACAGAATTACTTTTTGGCATAAAACCGACAGATAAATAGTTGTGTACATTGGTTTGTGTAAATAGTGAATCCTATTGATTGAAACTAATAATTGGAGTTTGTACATTAATTGTATGTAAACATAATATTATAAACTGCCAAAATAGGGTCTTTCTTCAGGACTATGGTGATATTTGATAATGTTGGACTGGCATTAAAGCTAGAAGCCCAATAAATTACACACACACGCTGCTGCCCATGTGTTTATGTCTGAGAATGTAATAATCATGGATTTGGTTAAATAACAGACATGTAGTCTATATGTGTGCCCCTGGTTTCAGACCATCTCTGATATGGGTCATTGGTTTGCCGAGTTGCTATATGAACCTGCCATTTTGGCATGCATCAAAATCTGTGATGCACAAATCCCATGGGCCGTGTGTGTGCATGTATCTGTGGGTATCTGTAAATGTGTGTGCGTGTGTGTGGAAAAGCCACGCAGACAGAGCAGTGCTTGATTCATTGCTATGTGAGCCATGGGGCTCTCAGTGAGCGTGTGTGCTGCTCACAGTAGCTGGGGGGCTTCATGTCGAAACATATGGCCTTTAGTGAAGGAGACAGATGAAGGATAATCTCTTTGGCAGTCCACTACACACTCACGCACACAAATAATCCAATACTTTGTGATCTGCATAGACTGAATACATTTGCCAGGATGTGAGAGTTTACCATAGTCCATTGCTTGATGTTAAAGGTAGAACGTCGGATTGTTTTTTGTGTTTATTCCTTGTTTTAGTCGCTATGACATCACACCCAATGATCTACTTCACTTCAAATGACTGCAACTGAAGCAGGGTGTGTGCTATTTTTATTCTTAACCTGCAACATATATACTGATATTTTACATTAAAAAACTCACAAGTGTTCCCCTTTATCTTAACAAAAAAAAGTTCAGATAGACAAAATAGTTCCTGAATAGTTACACTTTTTATCATGAGTATACCATTTTGGAGCAGAGGCCCTAAAATAGGCTTTAACACTACACGCCATCATTCGTACTGGGTGACAGGACACATACCTCCAGGACTCTTAACTACTTTTTGATAACATTCTAACTATTAGAGAGAAAATGAATTGTCTCCTGCTGTCAACCAGTGCCAATCCGTCCTCAGGTGTAGGAAGCATGGACCCTGATACATACTTGGACCTTGATCAACTGACAGCTGACTATGATTTATAAATGCTGTCTCCTTAGTTTACCAAAAAGACTCATGTTAAATATATATATATATATATAAATATTGTTAAATGTATATATATTGTCATGTTAATGTATTGTAGCGACCCTGTTGGGGACTCGGTCAGGTAGCGTCACTCTCGGCGCTCCGGCCAATCAGACGGGACATGGGAGGGTCTGTCCGGGGGAGCATGACGTAGTTCCGGTTGTTGTGTTGTTGGGAGTGTTGACTGAGTGAGCTGGAGTTACTGTGTCGGACGCTGTGGTGTTTCGCTAATAAAAGGATCTCTGCCCGGCAACTAATCGCCTCAGCGTGTTGAAGTAATCCACCACGCCCGGACGTTACATTGGTGTCAGAAGTGTCTTCGTACGGACGATATCGTTGAACCCGGTGGAAAGCTAGCGGTTAGCCTGCTGTGGGCATGGATCGTGTCGGCGGGACGAGCGGCTACGTTACGGTAAAGGAAGAGAGGAAAGAAGCGGAGGAGGGAGCTAGCGGGTGGTCGAAAGACATGGCCAGAAGTTTCGACGGAGCTACTAGGGGCGCGAGGGCTCGTTTGAGAGAGTCTGCAGTGAGGATGGCTAGGGACGCTGGCATCAGTCCCGCGGCGGATTTTCCCGCGGTTTCTCCGGGGAATGTAGCGTCAAACTACAATGGCGGCGCCCATCGCTCGGCAGTCCCTACGGTAAAAACACCGAAATACGACGGTAGGACGCCATGGGAGGCTTTCCTGGCTCAATTTGAATTGCTGTCGCATGCAGGGGAATGGTCCAATGAGACTAAGGCACTTCAGCTGGCGTTGTGTCTCACGGGGGATGCGCTGTCATGCCTGCTGCTGCTGAGCCCAGAAGACAGACGTCGTTACCCAGCGCTGGTAGGGTCGCTCCAGAGGCGTTTTGGACAATGTTTGCAACCCGAACTCCTGCAGAATGAACTAAACAATCGCTGCAGAAGACCGGGAGAGCCGCTGCGGGCGTTGGCAAACGATGTGGAAAGTTTGTCACGGAGGGCTTATGCCCACATGCCCCCTGAAGTGCAGAGCGAGCTGGCGCGGGACCAGTTCATCAGGGCAATTGTTCCCACAGAGCTGCGTGTCCAGGTCCAGCTGCAGCACCCACAGTCATTGCAAGCGGCTTTCGAGTTGGCTGCGGAGAGAGAGAATGTGTGGGGTGCAGCGCCTGGAGGCTACCATAGTGAGGGAGCACCTATGGCCAGGGCGGCGATGGCGGTCCCTCCAGAGGCAGAGAAACCATTGTGGGTTACGGAAGTGACTGAACTGATCAGGGCTGTGTCACTACAACAATCACACCGGCCGCGACCCAGAGTCTGCTGGGGGTGCGGGCAACCAGGGCATTTGGCCAGAAAGTGCCCCAAACCAAACAAGTACCAGGGAAACGGCCCGGGGTCCGCATAGAAGGGGATACGCGGACCCCGGCCGTAACCCCGACCACAGCGCCACGAGCCTCGGCAACAGAAGATGACAACGCCAGCATGGAGCCCGTCGTGGCGGTGGGGCGCACTGGGGAAGGTGACTCGTTCTATGTGCCGGTTACCGTGGAAGGACTGCCCTGCTTGGCACTGGTGGACACCGGTTCGACAGTAACTCTGGTAAGACCAGACATGATCACAGACTGGACTCATCTTGACCCCACCTCAGTGCGACTTCGCACTGTTACCGGAGAGCTGGCACCCATGAAGGGCAGAGGTCTGCTGTCTTTATCGGTGGGAGGGGTGACGGTGTGCCACCCGGTGTGGATAGCTGCAGTTCAGGACCCATGCATTCTGGGTTTGGACTTCTTGAGGGCCACGGGCTGCCATCTAGATCTACAGCAAGGCACAGTGAGTCTCCAGGGAGGGCCTTCCGTCACCTTGCTCTCCACCCCCAACCCGTCCCTACCCCCCGGGCCTCCAACACCAGCGGCGAGTACGGTGGTGACGGTCCCCTGCAACGCTATCCCCCCCGCCTGCCCACGCGAGTCATCTAGGGTCTTTCTCCCGGACGTCCACACCATGAGCCGTGCAGTGGAGGCGCCAGCAGCGATAAAGGAGGTGTGGAGAAAGAACTGTGTCGGCCTGCAGCCGCAGCAGCAGGAGCAGCTGTGGCACCTTCTCCTGGACTTCCAAGGCAGTTTCGCCAAGAGCGAGGATGAAGTAGGGCAAACTCACCTAGTGCAGCATGAGATTGACACAGGGGACGCGCGTCCCATCAAGTGCCGCCCCCGCCGCCTGCCGATGGCTCGTCAACAGGCTTGTGATGACGCGGTCACCAACATGCTCCAGGCAGGTGTCATCGAGCCGTCCGACAGTCCCTGGGCAGCAGCAGTGGTCATGGTCCCCAAGAAGACAAAAGGATGGCGACTCTGTGCGGACTACAGGCCAGTAAATGGGGTGACCAAGAAGGATTCTTATCCGCTGCCCCGCATTGACGAGTCCCTAGACCTGGTCTCCGGGTCGTCGTGGTTTTCGTCCTTGGACCTCCGCAGCGGATATTACCAGGTGCCACTGGCCCCGGAGGCCCGTCCCAAGACTGCTTTCTGCACTGGGCGGGGGCTGTGGCAGTTTAAGGTTCTCAGTTTTGGACTTTGTAATGCCCCTGCCACTTTTGTAAGACTGATGGACAAAGTACTGGCGGGGATCCCCCGGCAGCAGTGCCTGGTCTACCTGGATGACATTCTGGTCCATGGTAAAACATTTGAACAAGCCCTGGCGTCGCTGCGGTTGGTGCTGGAAAAAATAAGAGCGGCAGGCCTGAAACTGCATCCGGAGAAGTGCCATTTCATGCAGAGGGAGGTGTCTTTTTTGGGGCACCGTGTAGGTGGCGAAGGCATTGGCACCATGCGAGAGAAGGTGCAGGCCGTCGCAGATTGGCCCACCCCCACCAACCAGAAACAGTTGAAGAGCTTTCTTGGCCTGGCCTCATACTACAGGAGGTTTGTGCGGGGGTTTGCTGGCACTGCTGCACCCCTGTTCCATCTGCTGCAAAAGGACCAAGAGTTTTCCTGGACGGAGAAATGCCAGGCGGCATTCAACAACCTGCGGTACGCCCTAGTAGAGGCCCCGGTGCTAGCCCCAGCCGACCCCAGCTTGCCCTTCACGCTGGACACGGATGCTAGCGGATCAGGCATCGGCGGAGTACTCTCTCAACCTTTCCCCGAAGGCGAGCGAGTGGTGGCTTACTTCAGCCGGGCGTTCAACAAAGCCGAGCGAAGATACTGCGTCACCCGCAGGGAGCTCTTGGCGGTGGTGCTGTCAATCCGGCATTTCAAGTACTACCTAAGTGGCCTGAACTTTACGGTGAGGACAGACCACTCTGCCCTACAATGGCTCATGTCATTCAAGGAGCCAGAGGGGCAGGTTGCCAGGTGGTTGGAGGAGCTCCAAGCGTTTAATTTCAAGGTGGTGCACCGGGCTGGGACACGTCACACTAATGCCGATGCACTCTCACAACGGCCTTGTGCCGCAGGAGGGTGCCTCTACTGCGACCGGAGAGAGACCCGCGAGCGGGAACTGCAAGAGGAGGAGGGAGTCGGTCCGTCCGTGCGGCGGTTGGAGGAGGTTGTGATCCAGGATCGTCAGACGGTGGAACTGTCAGAATGGAGGCGACACCAGAGGCATGACGTGGACCTACAACCGGCAGTGCAGTGGGTGGAGGCACAGCGGCGCCCCCCCTGGGAGGAGGTGGCAGTGTTCTCCAGGGCAACCAAAGGGTTATGGTCACAGTTTGAGTCTCTACGCCTGAGCCAGGGCGTGCTCCAACGGGCATGGAAGGAGCCAGCAACGGGGGAGGAAAGGTGGCAGATGGTGGTTCCCAAGGTCCTGCGGGGTTCGGTGCTGGAAGCCATGCATGGAGCTGCAGGGGCGGGACATTTTGGAGTCTCAAAGACACTGCGGCGTCTTCGGCAGGGATTCTACTGGGGACAGTGCCGAAGGGACGTGGAAGACTTCTGTCGCCGCTGTGACCCCTGTACGGCACGAAAGGGGCCCTCAAGTCGCTCCCACGCCCCGCTGCAGCAGTTCCCCGTGGGGGGCCCAATGGAGAGGGTGGCTGTGGATGTGGTTGGTCCGCTGCCACGCTCAGACGGAGGAAACCGGTATGTGCTCACCGCAATAGACTATTTCACAAAGTGGCCAGAGGCGTACGCTTTACCAGACCAAGAAGCAGAGACGGTTGTTGAGGCCCTTGTGGGTGGCATGTTCAGCCGGTTTGGCGTGCCGGAGACCATACACAGCGACCAGGGAAGGAACTTCGAGTCGCGGGTGTTTGCCACCATGTGTGAACGGCTGGGCATGCACAAAACACGCACCTCCCCCCTGCGGCCACAGAGTGACGGACTTGTGGAAAGGTTCCATCGCACTATGGGCCAACAGCTAGCCATCCTCACGTCACAACACCAGCGAGACTGGGACAGGCATTTGCCACTGGTGCTCATGGCTTGTCGCTCTGCAGTCCAAGAGACCTCCTCCTGTACTCCCGCCCTGCTGATGCTGGGAAGAGAGCTCCGCACACCGGCAGAAATGGCTTTTGGGCGCCCCCCGGAATCCTCAGAGCCCCCCCCAGGCTCAGAATATGCCAGGAGGCTACAAGACCGGCTCGATTCAGCTCATGTTTTTGCCCGTAAGCAGCAGCAGAGTGCTGGCGTGAGACAGAAACGCAACTATGACATGAGAGCAAGAGGAAAGCATTTTTGCGCTGGAGAGCTGGTCTGGGTCTACAACCCCCAACGAAAAAAGGGCCGGTGCCCGAAGCTGGACAGTCAATGGGCGGGGCCCTGCACAGTGTTGGAGCGGGTGGGTGAGGTTGTGTACCGGGTGCAGCTACCGCCAAAGGCAGGAGAGTGGTGCTGCATAGGGACCGGCTCGCCCCGTACAGAGGGGTCGCCTCCCCGCTGCCAACAAGTGCCCGAGGGACGTCCTCACGGGGTGTTCCCCTGGGGCAGCCCCCGCCAGGTGCCTCGGGGACAACGGGAGAAGCTGTTGGGCCCGAGTTTCCAGCCGGCTTGGCCCTGTCGCCACCCACAGATAGACACGGACTCCTGGGGGGTGAGGTGGGGCCTGACATCGCCACGGGTTCAGGGGGCACGACCCCCCCGGCGGCGAGGCCGCAAAGACAGAGAAGGCCTCCGGTCCGGTTCGGAGACAGCGGAATTTAGGGAGGGGAAATTAGGGCTAGCATACACCTTGGGTCTTAGAGGTGGCTGTATTCTTCTGCAAAAAAAAAAAAAAAAAAGTGGTGTTCTGTTTTGTTCTGTCCTGTGTTCGATTGTAGGTGCATGGTTCCATTTTTCAGCAGTTCCTTGGGGGCAAGGACCTTTGTAAGGGGAGGGTAATGTAGCGACCCTGTTGGGGACTCGGTCAGGTAGCGTCACTCTCGGCGCTCCGGCCAATCAGACGGGACATGGGAGGGTCTGTCCGGGGGAGCATGACGTAGTTCCGGTTGTTGTGTTGTTGGGAGTGTTGACTGAGTGAGCTGGAGTTACTGTGTCGGACGCTGTGGTGTTTCGCTAATAAAAGGATCTCTGCCCGGCAACTAATCGCCTCAGCGTGTTGAGTAATCCACCACGCCCGGACGTTACAGTATATATATATTAGGGCCGGGACTTTAGCGCGTTAATTACGATCAATTAATTACAATGTGAATTAAGATGAATTAATTACACAAAAAATAACACATTTTGAACAACAAACATTTTTTACGCATTTTTACACTTATTTTTTGCACCGCGGAACGTTTCTCACTGGATGAGTTTCGGAGGACCGATTATACTGGAGCACCAACTAGCGTTCATGACTTCAGACAACAACAAACCACAGTGAACATGAACAAAGAGGCTGACGAGACCGTGTCGGGTGGCCCCGTGAATGGGAAATCTTATTATAATAAACACACGGATGGAAGCGTCGATAAGAGCGTGGTTGTGTGCAAGCTGTGCAACAAGGAATTCACATCGAGCCTCAAGTATCACCTCAACGCAACACAATTAGCAGCTAGCATGGACGTACAAGGACCCACACCCAACTCACACTGCACCAGATGACTGGTTTAAGGACCAGGGTAACTAAGTCCACGTCTGAACAAATAACCAATGTTCTGAATGTACTTGAAAGTATTGGTCTACTTAAAAAAACATAGTTTACAGAAGGTCTACTTACCTATAGGCTACCTGAATTTCTGAAAGTACTATATTTCTAAATTATGCTATTGCTACACTTGTCTGCTGGAATTGGTTGAACAAAAATAAAAATCCATGTGAAAAAAAATTACTTCTCACTGTTCTCAGGTCAAATATTTGTCCCGGCCCTAATATATATATATATATATATATATATTATATATAAGTTTGATATTATATATATATATATTAGGGCCGGGACTCGATTAAAAATATTAATCTAATTAATTAATTATATATATATATATAGTTAAATGTATAATGTATGTATATATATTGTAATGTTAAATATATATATATATATATATATATGTATAAATACACAACGTATTAATGTTTGCAACTGCACAATTGATGGATGATTATAATTTATGCGAAATAAAGACATTTTTCTTTTGTCTCAAACCTCAACAGCCAGCAAATACTGTTCATAGGTCTTTATAAGTGTGTTGTAGTAGCTTTCAAACATCATTTAACAACCTCATACAGTGGTGTCACTTTACTGAAAGCACACTAAGTTATGCTATGACATATTATTGATTCAAGGTTAAATTCATAATCCGCTCTAAAATGTGTCTGAATCACTGAATAAAGTTATACTGTTTCCAGTGCTTTCTACTTGTTATTTTGACCACAAATGGCAATAAGGCAATAAGACTTAAAAGTGTTTTCTGGTGGTATCTCAAGGGAACGTTGATTTTCTCTTTTTGACATATTAATTTGTTTTACCCAACTTTAAAGAGAACCTAGAAATGTGGGATATGTTTGAATATGAAGAAAGTTTTGAAATAATCAGAAAACCTTCTGAAATCATATGATTCATTACAATTCCAGAGGTTTCTATATTAATTCAAATGAATCCCATGTATTATTCAGGTAAATCGGTGCCACGTTCATATTTAAAGAAGTTAATGACACAGAAAAGCGAAGCGAAAAATGCCCCCAGGTTTTTTGACTCTGCAAAGAAAATATGAAATGATAAAAGTTGATCTTTACTCGGCTTAATACTTGACAGCCATGCAGAATGCTGGGAGCCCCACTGCTTAATGTTCCACTATATGTGGATATTATTGTTTATATGAATAGTCTCTGAACCATTAATGAACTTAATTATTGGGAGTCGTGTGTCACTTAAAATTGTGTTTTATGGAATACTATTGTGACAATTCTATTGTACGCAGCAGCATGTATGACGTTTTTTTTAAAGTTTGGCACAATAACATAAGAGATGGAAAATAGGGAAAATAAGTTTGATTTCAGTAGAATAATGTTGCAGATAACATGTAACGTAACAGGAACTTTTATTCCACAGACCACACTCTAAATGTAAAAGTTTATCTCAATATATTCAAAGATCTTCTTGAAAAAAATAAAATACATCTGTAATAGGAAAAAAAACACAAATTCAAAAAAATGTAAACGTCTGTAAATCTAACCTACCGTCTTTAGTAAATTTCTATTTCAAACATCATTAAGCATGCAAAGACTAATCAATGCAGCATAACGTGTACAATATATTTTGTTGAATGTTCCCAAAGTTAAAGTTATTTAAAGGTCAAACCTCAAGTTAGCTCATTTATATTATGAAAAGAGGACTTTTTCTACTCCTGCTAATCTGATACAAACATAGCATATAAAGTAAAAAAAATCAAAAAAATATAATAGAATGGAAGCACCCAAAATAACCTGGAAAAAAATGTTTTGGAATGCGTTTTAGATTCTTTAAATAACATTTGCTGAATACGCAGAATATATACACTTGATAAGCAAAAGCTGTATTTTGTAGGACTCAGGCCTCGATAAAACCTGGGAACAAACGTGAAATATGAAGCGCGTGCTTTGTCATCATGTCTTTGTGTCTTCTGGCGCTTTTCAAAACACACTGCGTAAGAAGCTTCCGAGGGAAGACTTTCATTATTGTGCTTACTAATGAGCAGAGAGGATATGGAGAGGAAAGGCAACTTTAGAGATGGATGGAATGCTATGGTCATTTAAAGTGTAAAATAGCTGGAATGCCCTGAGGTAAATCGTGAAAACAGTTTCAGACATCTACAAGCAGTCATGTCTCAAACATCACCGAGCTGGCACCAATTATATTCCAAAAACAGATATTTGTCTATTCTTGACTGGGAAGTTAATCTCTTTCATCTAAATAAGGTGTGTGAGTCGCTCGTTCCGTCCCCTTAGCGTCGAAGGGTCTGCTGATGGTGCCGGGGCGGGGGGCCCTGCACCGAGCCTCCATCTCCTTCACCCAGGCCGAGCTCCAGTCCCACGCAGGAACCGGCTCCGGCTCGCCCAGCTGGGTGCCCCCCCCAAAGAAGGCCGGATACAGAGCGCTGAGGGGGGAGGCAGGCGGGGAGAAGTCTAAACACAGAGAAGAGGGGAAGACATGTTGACATGCATTTCAATCTAGGGAGGGGGGACCTCACAGAAACAGGAACCTCTCGCCTGTGGAGAAGCTCTTTCCAAGCAGCTGCCGGTCACTGATAACAGAACTAGAACTATATGTATAATGAATGTTCCTATATGTAGGCATAAGAGATATTGTGTGTCCCTCTCTGAAAGCGGCACATTCCTGCTGCTGCACTGCGATCATACAAATGAACCGTGGAGGGGAGAGGTCAATGTCCTGCTCCAAAGATTCTCCTTAGACAAAGCTACTGGTGTTGAATGAGAATAGAAACAATCGCCGGCTTTCCTGAGGTAAGGTGGACGTCATTATTGATGTGTGACGCATTTGATTAAGGGGCCGATGATTGATGGGCTCATCTTCATTCTGAAAAATTTAATCAAGGGTCTTTAGGAAGAACCGAGACAATGTCAGACATTCAAGGCAATGTTTTACGTGCCGTTCATAAGGCTTCACAGGAGTGAAAGTCCAACCAGGTGTCTGAAACAGACTGAAACATTACTCCACCACCCTCTCATCCGCCATTTAAAGGTGAGTCACGTCAGGGAACATGAGGGGCTTATCAAAGCCTGCTGGTCGTCAGGCAGAGAGAGGGAGCCACTCAGTCTCCACTCATCCACCAGTTGGTACAGACACATGAAGTAGTGTCTCTGCTGTCCCTGTTCTCCACACGGGTTCTATTCCAGCTGCCATTGGGGGAAGTCAAAGGGCAACAGGGCATCCACTCACGGCTCCATCACACCTACGCCAGAGATGGACCTAACCTGAGAAAGAGAAGCCGGGCTAACATGGGGAGGACATGCAGACTCCACACACAAGAGCCATCCCACCGGGTGGGGTGTGGGGGGGGGACCAGCTTACAGTGGAACATCTGCTTAAGGGAGAGACAGTTCAAAGTGTGCACATATTGCCTGGCAGTTAATAAACCTTAACTTAATTATTGATGCTATCTCATATCTCATCTCTTAATGTATATACTTCATATACAATGTTAAGAAAACAATGTCCAATGAATAAATAATGCATCCCTATAAATAGAAAGCTTCTAATAGGCTCTGTGATCATATTGGCCGATACGGATTCCAGCTTTTGGGGATCAACGCACAGACTACCAATAGGAGCCCCCTTAAATATGAGTCTTCAAATCTCAGAACAAAATTGCTTGAGCTCTTACTAAGAGGTTGGCCACTATGAGGCCAGTGCTACCTGATACGAGGCATTGGACCTCTGCTATTAAAGTCTAACATCAACCGCTGTGAGACTGCATTATCAGCTGCACTCTGTGTGTGTGAAGAATGAAGGAGCTGGAGGCTGCCTGCAGATGGAGAGCAGAGGGAGTGATGAGGGGTTCATTAGGTGAAAGGTCTTAAGTAATTGCCTTATGACACCCTAGATGTCTCTCACTCTCACAACCATTGATGTAGAGTGACGTGTAAAGTAGAGCAGGGCACCCTCCATCGAACCTCCACTGGTCTTCATCACAGTGATTTAGAATCTCAGCCCGCAAGAGGATGAAAACTAATCCCCATTCTGGCTGCTTGGACCGTTGGTGGGCAGAGGGGGCCCTCTAGTGGAGAGAAGCAACACACACAGAAGGCCAGGATCCTTTTTGGACACTAGCCATTCTCTTTTTATGTTTTAGTCAGTTCCTTTTGTCACATTCAAATACACTACAGCTGCAACTAAGGCCTAGTTTCATTAGTGAATAATCTGTATCTGTAGTTTATTTTCTAGATGAATCGATTCATTGTTTGGTCAGTTTTGTCCTTCCTAGTTGCTCAGAGTCGAGGTCTTTAAATGTCTTGCACTGTCTAGAAGAATCATACTTTTTATAAAAACAGACCACAGAATAGTTGGTGATTAGAATTAATTAATTGAAGAATTGTTGCAACTATAAAAAAAAAAAACTTTTCTTAAAGGATAAGCCTGGAATTGAGAATTGAGTAATTGAGCCTGAAACCTCTTCTTCCTCAAAAAACATCAATGAGTCACACGATTGCACATGTTCCTTCGAAACCACGAACACACACAAAAGGATTCCACCCTTTGTGATAAGCATTGCCCAGTAACATCCTTCCCTCCTCTGCTCACCTGACAGAGACGCTCCACTCAGGCTCTCCGCCGCGGCCAGCAGGCGTGCCAGGTGTGCGCTGTCGTCCGTGTAGCAGCTGTCCACGGAGCTGATGAGGCTGGTGCGAGCGCTGGCCATGTTGCTGTCTGTGACGGAGCTCCAGGTGTGCCACGGCGAGCTGTCCCATTCGCTGTAGCAGGAGGAGGGCGTGCTGCGGAGGCGGGCGTGTCTCAAGCCGATCGGCAGGTACTCGCACTCCCCGATGGCAGAGTCCCCATCTGCCCGAGCCGAGCCGACTGGGTCACGCATGAAGCCCAGGGCGGAGGAGAAGGAGTGGGGCGGGGAGGGGTGGCGCTCAGGCAGTGCGCTGCTGATGGACGCCGGTGGCATGATCAGATAAATACACGTGCAAAAAATGAAAAGACGAATGGTGGCATGAAAGTTACCGCTAACACAGTAACTGTTGTTTTTGTGAAACACTAGAAAACGGAGCTGGCTCAGAACCACCTGGGACCGGCGGCTGTGCTGCAGCTTTACCTGCATCTCTCAGGTCTCGGGCAAAGTTCCAGATACTGGGCGGCATCCTGTGGCGTCAGCGTGCCCCCCCTTTCTCCGTCCCCCGACGTGGAATACGACGTAGTAGAGCGGTGAGTACAGGAGGGGCAGCTGTGGTCGGTGGCTTGTGGTTGCCAACGGTGACCTGGCACTGACTTGAGAGAGTCCGTGTCCCCTGTGAGCTTTGTAGACCAGCTGGAGCTGAGCATATGGGAGAGAGAAAATGAGACATGTAAGGAGTCCCAGAGTTGTCTTTGTTCCACATCGTGCAAAATATAAGAGCATCCAGAAAGGAGGGGTTGCTCAGAAGCATTCTTACATCAGTGAGTGAGAGGCACATTTGGGACATTTATTGTAGTGCATTAATAACACACTGAACTACCATTTGATCACAGTGATCCCTTCCTTATTTGATAATATTTAATATTGTCAACTATGCAGTAAATAATCAAACTGTACAACTAGAAATCAATACATTCATCGGCAACAATTACAATAGAGCAGATAGCATGCTTGAATACTGACTTAACTGATAGTCAGACTATTATGGAATGGATCTTTAGAGAGAGATACAAGATAACGAATTATTCATTATCATTAGGTCATTACTGTGGTAAAAACACTATAATTCTGCCCAGCAATAATAATAATAACCAATCTAAATCAATAATAAATAATAACTTCAGGGTCAGTATACTGCAAAATTGAAAATAAAATACCGCTCAATTATAAATTTCCGTTCTTTGTATGAATAAAAATCCACTTTGTATGGGTTCGTAAGAAAAGTGAACAGCCCTATGACAGAGCACATTTGGAAGTTCTTAATCCGGATATATTGATCAAATACCCCTGTAATCCACTATGAGCCTCTTTTTTTTCTCCCTCCAGCACCTGTGTGTGTGTGTGTGTGTGTCTCCTACCCTTCATCTGAGGTGAGGCTGTATGTGTCCACGGTGTCTTCCATGGGCATTGGTGCTGGGGGGGGCAGCATGTCCACTAGGTGTAACGATGCAGAGTAATGCAGCAGGCGAGGGCAGCCGGTGACTTGATCGCACTCTGGACAAAAGAGTGCGACAAGTTGAAATTGAAGTAATAAATATTAGTAATTCCATGCAATCAAGAACTAATATTTCAAATATGTGTTACAGTACAATTTCTAGTGCATGGACTTTGTCGTACCAAGCCGGCCTGATGGTACGTGACTGAGTCTCTGTTTGTAGTGTCCGGATGGACAGGCCCGGCTCCTGGTTGGCACTACGGGCACGCTGTTCACTGCATGCAACTCTGGGGGAAACAAAAAGTATTCCATGTTGGTACATCGTCAAATGTTGGAGCCAAAGCAGCTGTCATGCCTGCACGTTAACCCGGGGTTTCTGAGAGTTATTAACGTCCCATTCTGTCCACCGCTTTTCACCTTGCTTGCTGTGGCTTTTTTCCCACGTCTCCCTGAGCACGCCCATCTTGGGCTGGGGCCGTATGGCCTGTTTCCATGGCAGCGCCTCTCGGCTGCTGAGGGGCGGGGTCTTGGCGACAGGCTGGGGGAATATCTGGATGGTCTCTGCTCCTTGGTGATGGGGAAGACAATGGGGCATCTTGGGGCGACAACCGGGGCTGTTGAAGGTCTTGAGGCCGCTGGCCATCAGGTCCACGTAGAAAGTGCCATAAACGCCGCAGCTGTCGGCCACGATGGGGACGGCCGAGTCCACGCAACTGTGGTCTTTGTAGGAGGCTGGGAGGCCTAGTGAAACACAGGGGAGTGTGTGCTGTCCTCAGAGCATATTAGTCAGAAATGATCAAATAATATGGGTAAACTCATGTGTACAGACTGTAAAGCCTTTTGAGGCTAATTTGTCATTTGTGATTTTGGGCTTTACAAAACATGAAATGAATTTCATTTATTTTGATCTAATTTAATTGACATGGTGTCTTTCCTTCTTTTTCATTTTGGTCCCTTTCTTGTTCACTCCGGTCTATCACCCACCAACATATACAGGTTATGAGTATAAACAGCAGCTGTACAGTTGTGAACGGTCAGAAAGGGGATTAAAAACCCAGACGTTGTGCACATTAAAGTGTCGAGAGGATGGCCGCTGTGTAAACGCCGCGGTTTAATGAGAAACCACTAAAGTGGGTGCTCCACACATCGCCGCGTAACTGCAATCACATGCTGATATTCATAGGAGTTACCATGGTTACCAAATTCTCCTGAATGAATACTGGTTACAACTGACCAAGAAGAATAAGGATTTAATAATAAATATGTTTTTTAAATCATGCAAAAATGCTTTACCATCACAACATTTGCTTCCACCAGGAGGCCGCCTGACAGCATACTTTTATTCGGTTTGCACCACAGTTAGACTGACACCTTTCACATCAACCAAAGTCAGCATTGTGTTCATTTGAACAAACCCATACAGGTGAAGTGTGAAAGCCCCCCAGCCAGGAGCCTCTACGACATAACTCCAGCTCACCATGTTATCCTCGGCCGCATAGACAAGCATTAAATCAAGTGTTCGAGCATCAACTCAGTGTGCCAACAGGTACTCACTGGTGCCCCTGAGTCCTGGATGTTTCTGACCGTGGGCCCATAAGTCCTGATACTTCGGGTTGAGGGCAGGTCTCCAGCCTCCAGAGATCCATGGGGAGTCTGGAGCAGCCATCCTGGAGAACAAGTTTCATCATGCTTTAGTGAAACTACCTATGAGTGTATTCACTCACAGTCGCACGAGCACTTTACATTGGTTTAAGTTCATCTCAGGTTGGTATCAGAATGGACATACATGAAGTATTACTAAACCACATTAAGTTTGGCAGTTTGGACTTGTTTAAAACACTTCGGTGTAATTACATTTCACATTAAATCTGTCATCAGCAAACTCTCTGCACTTTACCTGTGTTTTATGATGAGATCTTCACTGGCTAGTCTGCGCAAACCTAAAAAAGAAGTATAAACGATTATGAACAGCCGTGGAGGGGATATTTTAAGTAAAAGTATATAAATTGTACGATTAGGGTTGTGAGTTCTGAGAATATTCAAAGTTGGAAACTTTTCATGGAAATTAACGGAAAAAACTGATAACTTAACTTTATTTATCTTATCTTATCATATATAATAAAACAACATTTTCTTTTGTCATAAGCAGGCATGCATGCAAACATTTCTAATAATTTTTGAATTTTTTTCAAATTACATAATATATATAATACCCCTATGATCATCCCCCAAAAATGTCACACCTGTATGTCAAGTTGGGTTTTCCTTCCTGGGACTTCCTGTTTTATTTTGGAAATTAAATATCCTGTTTTTGATTGATTATTCCCTTATTTCCTCGGTGAGAGATTTTGGTTTTTGAACATTTCAGCTCTTCAAGTTTATCCAGAGCAATTTTTGATTTCCTGGTTGTTTAGTATTGCCTAGTTTAGCCGGAGTATTTCCCCGCCCCTCCATCTTCGGAGGAGTTTTTTCTTTCCAGGGATTTCCCTGCGATTTATTTGTTGGAAAATAAAGGATTGTCTGCTGAATCTTTACTCTGCGTCCTCCTCAAGAGCCCAAAGTCCCCAAGCTTAATTTCCAATGGAAAGTTTCCGCCCCTTTGCAATCCTATGTATGACCAAAATGTACCCAGAATGTAGGACTTGGTGGGCCTAACTTTATATAGTGATGCTGAGGAACATATATTCACTAAGTCCTATGCTGACAATGTTTGACTTGAATTGGAAAAGGAGCCTCAAATACTGCATTACATTTGATCCTTTGCTCCCTCTCTTTTCTACATTCATTAACACCATGTAATTCAGAAAAATGAACGATATCGACATTGGATATATAATTCAGTGGATGTTGTAAAGTAAAAAGTACAATATTCAACTCAGAGATATGGAAGACAAATAGTAAAGTTAAATGTAAATACTATTTATCATGAGGAAAGCCCAGATTTCAGTGGTACACTGCACACGCACCTTTAGCCCTGCCTCGTGCTGGCATCAGGGGGCCTGTCCTGCCGTGGCGTCTGAAGAGGTAGACAGCCGCAACCATCAAAGCGCAGAACAAAAGGACGCCGATGATGCCGATCAACACCGGGTCTTGAAGCAGGGCCAGGACCAGGGACAGATCCCGCCTCTGGCCGTCTGATGCGGGGGCGTTGCCCATTTGTGGGTCTGATATGCAGACAGAAAGCAGAAATCAGATATGATAACCTCCTCCGTGGGGTGCTTTTGATCACAGCTTTTTTCTGCTTCGCTAACTTATGACAAATCCATGAGGGTCGCTGAGCGCTCCCACTCCGGCCCCGTTGACAGCGGCTATGGTAACCCAATAACGTCTCCCTGGTTTGACGGTGGAGATTTTGAGGTTGTGTTGGCCGCTGTTCACTGTCCAGTTTTGGTACTGCTGCCCCTCAGACTCCACACAGAACACCTGGAGAGACAGAGGGAAAGAAGCGCTACAGCACAAAGGCAGTGATACTACATGGGGGGTCAGGAAGGAAGGGTCCTCCACCGAGTACCTGGTATCCCTGTATGATGCCGTTGTGGGTTTCGTGAGGCGGAGGCCCCCAGCTCAAATACATGGTGTTATTCTGCTCGTGGCTCACTGTTATGGACACAGCCAGCGGAGAGGCACTGGGCACTGCATGAAGAGGGGGAGGAGCTTGCTGTTATCCTCTGAACATGGCTGCAGAGTCCAGTAAGACACAAGCATGGACACAAACATTCCTTAATGGGATCATTGCTCACCTGTCTCAGGGACCCTGAGGTGCCGGGTGTTGCTCTCCCTCCCGTACAAGCTACTGCCATAGGGCCGCACTTTGAACTCGTACATGTAGCCTCTCTTTAAGGGGCCCACCGGAGCCTGGAAAGTGGGCAGGGACACCGTCTTGGCTGTCCAGTCGGAGCTGGCGGGCAGCAGAGAGCGAAAGAGCACCTCGAAGCCGTCGAGGTAGTGGGGCTGGGCCGGGAGGGACTCGAGCTGCTCAGAGAGAATACACCACATGGATCATACGTATAAAATATTCACGCTGATCTGAAACTCCCCCGAATCAAACCACCCCTACCTTCCATTGTACTCGCGACATGTTAGACCCGGGGGCCATGATGGTCACGTTGTCCAGAGCAACTCGTAGGGCTGACAGCTCTTTGTGCAGGTCTCTCTGTTTACTGCTGCTGGCCTCTGGAAGCACAAGGGGTTTATTTATTCGAAAACAGGTTTGATTCATTTCAACGGGAGGACACACAGTAAGTCACTTAATGATTTAGAGCAAATCTGATGGTTGTGACTCGCTCTCAAGATGAAAAGGTTTGTCATCTAGCAACATGTGGTTGTTAAATTGTCTGAGGTTTGTCCCCTGGTTTTGCTTGATGTGAGACATAAGCATTCATTTCCTTTGGTCGTATCTGGGGTCGGTCACCTGACACCCTGTGGTTCATTCTTGTAAGGCAATCCTATTTATAAATCACTTGTATGCATATGAAATGCCAATTACTTGAATAATTCTATTGATCCACGTTCTCTGTATGATCAAAACCGTTTTCTCTAAAATCAGGCCACATGAGGCTCAAGTGCACCGCTACACCTTTAAACCTTGCATGAAAACATGAAGGTTGTTAGTCCATATTAGAAAATGGGAAAGTGATGCTATTCACCTTCTTGTGGCCAAATAACACAATTATACTGATCATAAGAATGAACAGCCTTCGGCCATTTTTACTCAAACTACCAGAGTTCCAAAAGAATCAGATTTCTGGTAGAAAAATATATCGTGTAACCAAAGAAATTAGAGCCTTGAGTCTAACTTCATCTTGCCCGAGCCAGCTGGCAGGCAACAAAAGTGAGAACTGAAACCTGCCAGTGAGGCAAACATTTGAGTTTTTCAGACATCACCTACCTTCAACTAGTAGCTGCGCGCTGCCACTGGCCACACCGGCATCATTGACCGCAGTGCACGTGTACCTCCCAGCATCCTGGGCCGTCACGTAGTGGATCTGGAGGGTGTGGTCTGGGTTTTCAAGATATCTAAACACATATAGAGCAGTTAGTTTTCACATTCACTTTGCCTCTGATCTCTTTTTACATAAACTGATATTTTAGTTATACGACCAAGAAGTATCAAAAGAAGCCCTGAGAAAGCTGGGGGCTCAGTGACAATGTGTAAAGTAGTGTGAGTATGGCAGTATGAATTGGGTTGGTGTCATTTCGCAGTATATGTACAACCAAATGATGAGCATTGTTATAAAGCTTCTAGCTACCAGGCCAAATGGCGACGATCACTTAAAGTCTTAATTCCCATTTGATTTGAAGAGGAAGAAAAGTAGGGAGCAGTGAATATCATGAAGGGCTGTTTTGTACACATCACTCTATGATTGGAGTGTGTTTTCCGCGTAGTGCGATGATGAAGTACCTGCCGTTGGGCAGTGGCCCCTGCTCTCTGCTCCAGACCACAGCAGGCGGGGGGTCACCTTTAGCCTGGCAGTAGAACTGGGCCGACTCCCCCATTCGCACAGACACGTTTTGCGGCTTCATCACCAACACCGGCTTGGCTGCAGTGGAAGAGAAGAGCAACTAGTCTGCTCTACTGTGGTGCACTGCACTGCCCTTTGGTTTGCACTCACAACATGGCGCTGAGTTCCAAGGTGATATTGTTAGTTGTAATAAGCAGCGATGGGATCGTGTTCTCACCCAGCACGGAGAGGCGCGCCGCCCTGCTCTCCCTCACTCCCCCGGTGTTGGTGGCCACGCACACGTAAGCACCAGAGTAGTTCTTCTCCGCAGGAGCGATGATGAGCTTCCCACTCAGTTCCTACCGAGTGAAGACACACAGGGGCAGAAAGACACACTGCAGCTGTGAGACTGAGATAGAATTTATCAGTAGGTACTGATCCATGACCTGTACATTATGCTTTCTGTTCAGAACATTAAAACATGAAAAACCTATGGGGTTGGATTTTAATAAACCATGATTTTTTTAAAGTTGGTAGAATATTTAGGCAAACTCATTATTTTGCTGCTGTCTGTTTTACTAAATCATGCAAGTCATTTTATTTTAAATTGCTCACATACTGTTCATACTAAAGCATTTTGAATTCATGGATGCAGTGAGCATATTTTAAAAATGTGAAATAAAGGGAGGGAGGGTTTCCCCTCGGTTTGGCCCTGCACAGCGAGGGGGACAAACAGTGGAGCACAGAAGAGCACAGTGGGAATGAGCAGTGATAATGAAGGGACAAATTGACAACACTGCAAACACGATATGCATGATTTAGCTTGTGCTGCTAAACATCCTGAGCTCAGATACAGAGTGAAGCTGAGGGCTTACTGTGTAGTGGTGGTCAGTGCTGTTGATGGGAAAGCCATTTTTCTTCCAGATGACATTCGGTTCAGGGTGTCCAATTGGGGGACCACAGTATAAGACAGCCACCTCCCCCTCTGCTACCTCCACGTCACTGGGCTGCAAAGCGAACTCCTCCTGCAACACTGCAACAACAGAGCTGGGGTCAGTCCACACACGCTTCACATGTCAGACCTGAGTGTTACAGCTGCTACGATATTTTTGGGTTGGTTGCCTCAGTCTGCGTGGACATAAGCGACAATGTCTACGAGTCTTTCAAATGCAATCAGACCCAAATAATAACCGGAAACAGTTTGCCTTCTTCGATGGTAGTTTCATCATAAAGGTTATGTCGAGGCATCAGTGTTTGAGTTCCATGTAACTTCAGGAAGCAGCTCAAGTGAGTGACACATACCCACAATGGTTATGTCAGTCAGTATCGGCTCATTATCAATATAGAGTATACCCCCATTGGGCACCCGTATGTGCGTGATACAGTAAAAAACATCAACCATGCTTGAGCGATTTGAAGATGAAACGAGTGAGGGGTCGGCGGGGGGGGTCTCCAGCCGGACCCCCAGGCTCACCTGCGATGTACAAGGAAGCATTGCGGCTGCTGGCCATGCCGGCGCTGCTCCTGGCTACACAGGTGTAGACGCCCTCGTGCGACTGACCCCGCCTGCCTCCCCCCACGCTCAAGAAGAAGATGCTCCCCTCTGATAAGACGATGGGCTGCAGCTGTCCCTCCCCCTGGGCCGTCTCCAGAGGCCGCCCGTTGTGCAGCCACTCGATGGTCGGCACGGGGCTGCCGTCCGCCCGGCAGGAGAGCGTGGCAGGATTCCCCATCTTCACCACCACGTCTGCCGGGTGGTGCACAATGCGGGGGGGCGTCTCCTGTCCGTGAACTCTGGAGCCTGAGGAAGACACAGAGATGATGTGGAGGCTGTTACCAGCGTCCAATGTTTAGTAGCAGAGCAACATAAGTCGTATGCATGAGGCTTGTTTTCTGCTAAATTGTTATATACCTATAAAAATAGTCACATTAGACTATTTGTGGAACTTTTAAGAGTGAAAATGAGTCATGGTCAAAATCTTTTGTCTTCTTTAAACAATGCCATTGTGTGAGTTCCTATGGAGTTAGGTGACAACATTGAAGGGAAACAGGAAGACTGTGATGGGCTTCCTGACACGAGAGGAAGCTGGAGGAGGGGGGGGGGGGGGGGCGGTCTCAGGAACATCGGCCCTTAACAAAAGCTGACTGGAACTCCGCAATCAGCCGCGTATCCGCCGCAGAACAAAAGACGTCTCTTCAAGTGGAATTTTACCGCTGACAAACTAAAAGAACTTCTGAAAAAAAGAAGTTCACTTCATACCAAATAAGCCACTGAGGCTATAAACAGCTGGGAGAGACAGATGCTGCCTGTGTATTACAAAATAAAAGAGGGTGCCAAAGAGACAGCAAAAAAAAGAAAAAAAAAGTCTTGAGCTGAACTGAGTATGATGTTAATATTTTACTCACTGTAGCTGTAAATACCTTGTAATGACAGCACTGCCCCTGATGGAGAGGGAGGAATAGGATGCAGCAAAAACACCAGTGCATGTGTTACTACTAGCTTCAACATATTTTAATAGTAATATATCTACTTGGGTTTGGAATTAAATAGTTTTCCCTATTTTCTGAACATTTCGTATAGCTACAAGCACTTGTTGAGGAAGTGTTAGTTTAATTGGACATTTAACACTGCGCCTGACAGGAGGATTTCTGAGGCTCATGTATAAATCTTCTATTATTTAAAATAACTAAAATGGACGCAGGATCAACAAGTAGCCTAACGGTGAATGAATAAGTGAACCTTTGAGTCACATGAATGATTATTAAATATGAAAGGGTTGCTTCTTACCCAACAGGAGAAGACGTGCCATCACGATGATCCAAACACTGCTGCTCATCACTGACAGATGCTAAGTAGCGCTTTATTAAGCTAACTGCTGACTAGCTAACTGCGCCAGAGTATGTTATGCTTCGCTTTAAAGTTGAACTCCCAACTTCACTGAAAAAAAAAGGTGTCCTCTTAATGCTGATCAGCGCACTACTGAGCGGGCGGGAGTCAAGGTAACGTCGTGACATGACGCTTCCGGACAACTTTTTTTCAAAGTAATGTTAACGTTGACGAACGTGCACTCCGCTGTAACTGACTCAAATTAGTACCTCGAATTATAGTTTCCGATATACACAAACATAGAGTCATCTATCTATCTGAGAAATGCAAGTATAAAAATGTATCGCTTTATGCTTGTTAGTTTTAAAAAAAATAATCAAAAAGCTCAATTTTTTTAGTGTTTGTTATCTTTTTTTGGCGATGGAAAAAACAACAATAATTTATTAATCAAAAAGCACATTTTTTATTTTACACATAAGTGTGGTCAAGTTATATGACTACACCTAGAGTATTTTTACTTTGGAGGGTCAAAAATTGGAGAGGGATGGGTTAAAAAATCACATGGCATCTGACTTTGATGCCATTTGAACTTTCAAGCTCTTAAATCACAGAAAACAACCTAATATGAGTATGTGGGTTAACTATTTAATCATATAGTTTTTCAAATACTAATAGATATTCTATTTTTACATTCTAAATACAAGCAGCTCTCCTATCTTGGCTTCATGTTTGTATGTTTGCTTCTCACAGTATTTGGTATCAGCTCCATCAACACTGCTAGGAAACAGCAAGTTCATACGCCCATGTCTCTAAACAATAGAATGAAATTATGTATCTCTCACTTGAGCAATGAGACCGAGTTTTTTGATTGCAAGTAAGCACTTTGCGTTGTTATTGGAAATCACATAATTTTGTTAATGTTTTGTAAAAAAAATGTTTCCAAATAAACATTTTTACCCAAAGGTTCAAAACCCATTCAATCCAGAGCACGAAAAGCTAGGATGTGGAAGAAATATACTTGATTGAGTTCATTAAGTTCCATCACGGCAGAGGATGAAATAAGCTAGTTCATTCCTTCCAATAGCTCACATAAATGAAACATTGTTCAGTGAGCGGCTCATTGTGAGGCTCAGAATGGCCTAAGTGATGGATCTTTATATTGATCCAACAAGTTGTGTTTGATGGCCGTGGCATCGGCCTGCTTTCAGTCTGCAACAAAAGCTTTAGAGAGGATGAAGGATGAGTCCCAGCTCGGCTCAGCCCATGGGAATGGTGCCGCGCAGCGACGTGCCCAGGAAAGGGACCTCTTTGAGGCTCCAGACCAGAGGTCACAACGGGTTTTGAAACAGGCGTGGAGGGCGGGGACGGGATACAAAAACAAAAACAAAGTGTCAGCTATAGTGAGGGATGCAATAAAAAGTGACTTCGGAGTAGATTTAGAGTGAAACTCAAGTGTGTTTTGTGAAGGCATCAATGAGCACTGTGGACATGAATAACTGCCCTTAAGGTCTTTAAACAAAAAATACACTGTGTTGACACCAAAGAATTGTATTACATCTCTTCTAATCAATTAGATTAATTGACAATCTCTAAATAATAAGTACATGAAGTGCTTTTGACCGAGTCTTTTGAAATCAAGATTCCGATGTCAGCAGATCAGTGTTGTTTCCTATTTCACACACATTCAGAATTGATTATGATTCGCATAGCTTCACTATGGCACCAAAACCACTTCTAGGAAACATTTTATTGTTTATCTGTATTTACATACTCCTTCCTCAAGAGAGAACTATGTATTTTTAAAATGTAGGTACTTTGTCACTGTTTGAAACTATCAACTACTGTTTAATTGCATAATTGCTTAATAATGATGACATGTTTCAATGATTTCTGTCACATTTACTAATGTGACAGACTGCAAGATATAGTTAAAAACAGATCAAAACAGATGTAAGATGTATGTTCTCCATCTGTGATATATCATACACTATGTTTCACACAGCACCAACCCTATGAAATCTCAAATAAGTTATAGTAATATGTTAGAAGTTTGTTTAACTGAGAGTTTGACATCTACATTTCACCTTTCCTTTTTTGTGTGTTTTCATGCAGATAGCCTATATTAAAAACTTTAATTTATTTATTATTAAATTTATTTGCACAGGGAAAAGTTAATATTGATTTATATCTGTGATTTGGATTAAGTCAGAGCAAAAGTAAAACAGAAAAAACACATTTAAAAATAAAATAAAAGCTTGACTTTACAATAATTAATATCATTTTTACATGTACAGCAGTGTTTGTTGTGGTCTACCAAAGAGCATGTTATTTGTATTTTTAAATAATGGTGACATGACCTAATCTACCAGCTGATATTAATTCCATGGAGTTGTCACCTACCCTCCCAACTAAGTGCACAGACCGTGTTATCTCACGGGTTGATCTGGTGCCTCCAGTCTGAAACCACAGCGGCTTTTAAGGACTCACCTTTTTTGCGGTAAAGCCTGCTCCGGTGAGGCATGTGCTTGTGTCCCACGCCGTGTAAAACGTGCTCCTTGACCCGGCGGTTTGGTCTCCTGTCCAGGCCGGACTCTGTTGGAAACGCGTCATGGCACTCGTACCTCTGAGAGAACTCTGTCCAGATGAAGAGCCAGGACACCCCGAGAAGCCACGCACCAACCCCCATCTTCAGTCAACACCCGCAACCCCTACTGCAGCTCCTCTGCAGCGCCCATGCCCTCAGTAACAAAGTGTCCTGGCTTTACCAAAATGCAACATGTGACCTGTCCTACGCTCCACTAGCCATTCGGAGATAGTTCCACACTATGTTTTCTTGATATTCATCAAACACTGCTGTGTGCTCTTCCGCTCCTGTACCCTCGCTCTTTAATTTGGCTGCTCTTCGTCTCCCCATCTCCCTCCTCTTGGGGTCCTGTTTTTTCTTCCCACAGTGAGAGAACTTGGGGGGGAAACAATCATCAAAAAACAAGTTTCAGACCTCATGCTGAGCGAATACTGAGGGTAAAGGGGACCGTGGGGTACTGAGTTGTTACAACAACATCTGTGCCATTCATTCTGCATGGTATAAGGGATGAGGGGTGCAGGGGGGGGGGGGGGGGAGGGGATGGAAAACAAGGCTCAGTCTAAGGAAGGAGGTGGTTGAAATAAGGGGGAGGTAAAACAGAGGGTCCTGTTTTCCCCAGTCAGATGAGTTACGTTAATCAAATGTTAACTAATCAAATGCATCAGATTTTGTAGAATATTGCAGATTGATTAGTTCTATCTCTGCTTTGATCATTCAGAAAGGAAAGCATTTCCTCCTAAATGACTTAGACGAAAAGCACAAGATGGTTAAATCTGTCAATAAATACAAGTTTTCAGTTCTTATTTTTTTGTTCTCAAGCTGAGATGTAAATGATGAATGTATTCCTTTTGACAAAATAACAGCTTCATTAAAGACAAAATGAGTACAAAGGCTTCTGGTTTGTTCACTGCGTTGCTTTAATGGAACAAATCAAGCTCACAACCGACCTCCCACCAGTCAACTAGCCAAGCAAATTTGTTGCTGCTTGTCTGCACAGTATGAGTCTCATACATCATTCGGGCTCGCCCATGAGAAGCAGACCGAGTCAAGCTTGTCAGAACGTTATGCATTCATTTGAAACACAGTGGGTTTGTCTGGTTAAAGTGGACAGAGATTACAACGTAGCACTCTACTGCAAACAAATACAAACAATGGTCTATAGAAAAGTAATGCAGAAATGATCAATTCCTGAACAGCCCACATTACAGACACCTCACTGCAACTGAAAAAGGCTCATTTGGGTTTTGTCCACTACATATTTTGTTAAAATAAATAATCTAGGTTGCATGAGGAAAAGATTTCCATAACAAATAAAGAATTATTACACAAAACCATGAACATGCAGCAAATACAGAAGGCACCATTACTGCATTGGCATCTCCTCCAACAATATGCTCTAGAGTGCAGTGCTGTGTTGATGTAAGTTAACTTCAGGAAGAACTAGGGCTCGTTTCATAGAGCAAGGTAAGAAAAGTGGAAACAAAAAAATCTGTCGGGACCAAGGCGGCTCCAAAAAAATAGGTTTAAACAATAAAAAGGTTTAAGTAGTGGATATATTTCTGTGTTAATATAGACTACTGCATCATTTCAAATGATGTGGAGCCTAATAAAATAGTTTAAATAGAGATTTAATGGAAATAGAGATTTAATGGAAGGAATGAACAGCATCAAGAAATACTTTAACATAGCTAAACATTAAGAGGAATGAAGTACTCCTCCTGATCAATAAAGTTACTAACACAAGAAGGATGCCCTTCCATTAGAGAAAAGACTGTTGCAGATGCGGTGCACCAATGGGTGCCCATATGTGGGGAAGACGTGATGCAGTCTCATATAGACAACACAAACAACTTTGGCTCAAGCAGAAACAGGATCCCAGGCCAGCTGAATATTACAGTACAGAAGGGGCTGGAATCCTTTCTGATTTCTTGGTAGAAATGGTTTCACGTACAGAGAGTCTGATGGAGGTAAACGGACGGTTCTTTCTGAGTTGTTAAGGGCTGAGGGGATGAAGGTCGAACCATCCCATACAAATTTAAGCAGGGCCGAGATCATATTGACCAGAAACTGTGGACACAAGTCAAAGACGGTACAACAGGCCCTGAAGGACAGCGTATTGGTGGAAACATAGAGCACCTGTTCCTCTGATCTTTGTCCCAGTTAGTTCTACACCTTTTAAAACAGATAGGTGTTGACAAGCTCGGGCGCCATAAAAAGGGAATTTTTCACTAAATCCAGGATTCAAACTCATCAGGGATGGAAAGGGTGACGAAGATGCAATGTAGCTTTTTGCGGATATAAATTCAAAGGAAATTTAAAGGAAACCTTTGAAAAAAATGTGAAAATATGAAAACATACCCAACCCCACCTAGTCAGCCTCCAACCTGTCACAACACGGACAGGCGTCAAGAAGCCCAAGCAACACCGAAAGACATGAAACCCATGAAAGTACTGGGCGAAAGCACCAGGGGCAAAGTGAAGAAGAAAGCAAGGCCAAGACCCAAGCAGGTCAACCCAAAAGCTACAATATTAAAACACCTGCATCTTGTAGGTGAGCAGGAAGTGAGCATGCTCCATGAATCACTACGGCCACCCTTGGGACACTATCGTGAACACTTTCTTCGATCAAAGTAGACATTGGCTACTATTCAATCATGTCTTCAAAACTGTGAAAAATGGAACTCCCCCCTGGGGCCGAGCTGCGGCCCCATGGGGGGGGTGCCATGTCCAAGCAGCAGAGGGCTTTTGGTGAGTGAGCTGATCTCTCATCTCTGATCCTGGGCCAACCGAGGCTGAGCAGCAGGGTCATTCTTTCCCAGGAGAAAGAGCCACACCAGACTCTCAGATTGAGGATTTTGCCCCCCTAGTGTGTGTTGCAATGATAGCATCCCCAGGCTAAACACAAAAGGGCATTATAGAGCACGACCAAGGAGCGATCAGAGGAAGACTGCATGGTTTGTCCTTTGGTGAGAAGGGCCCAGTTCATTTCCCCGCTCCATCACCAACTCTTCAGGTTGGCCACACATCCACTTAATGGCAAATGAACCTATTTACTCCACGCCTGAATAAGAATTTAAAATATACTCCTTCACTTCTAGTTTCACCCAACGGAGCCCCAGCTTTTACTTACCAGACCTTTTGAAAAGGATTGCAAACATTGCCATCTGCTTGATTTAACATGAACTGAAACACATTCTTTTGGGATAAGTGCACCAACTTTGCCAAAAATCTTTAATGGATATTCAGCGGTGGTGGGGGAGAGGGGCGAGGGAGTGAAGGGGGCGGGGACGGTACCCATATCAGCAAGATGGCTGAGGATGTGAACGGCAAGCCTGGAGTTCTGCTTCAATGCATCTGAATGGCGGAGAGGAGGAGGAGAGGAGGAGGAGAGGAGCGCACCCCGTCGCCTCTTCCGTCTCAAAACCGTGTACCCCCAGCTTTCTGCTCACTCCTCTTTGCCCTTGCATTGCTCCCCCTTTCTCTATCTCAACCACCCCCATCTCTTTATAAGTCCAGCTGGCTGTGCCACAAAGACTCCGTCTCACAATCCCAAATGATCCTCAGACTCCCACATTCTTTGTCGTGCTCATTTTCCCACTACACACAGACAGAGTTTAGTGGCAAAAATGAAAATGAGGCAAGGGTGGAGAGAGAGAGATTTAAAAAGGGAGGTAGAGTGAGAGAGAGAGTGTGAGAATCAGAGAACAAATCAAGGAATACTGTGAAATCTTCAAAGCGGAGACTTTTGGGATTTAGAGATCTTGAGTTGGCCGACTTCCACGCCATGAGAAACTGTTGCAGAACTGTTGTTTGGATTGTCACCTTGACATACAAACTGTAGCAAAATGCACTTAAACAGGCCATTTTGATTACAAAGTGAATTAAAATACTTTTTGTTAATGTTAAAGTGAATTTTTTGAACCTCAAGTTTGACCCATTTTACTCTAACTCACATTTTCACTGCCCCTTTCAGCGGGGGGATAAGATTTGTGGTAATCATGCGGTCAATTACAGGCAACAAGTCCCTCCAGGTTGAAAAGTTTTAGATCCCCTCTCCTACCCTAGTGAAATCCCCCAGTTCCCCAGCTTGTCTGAAATCGTGCTTTGGGTAGTTGAGCAGAATAAGGACCACAGTATGGAGATGAGGGCTGCAACTAATAGGATTGGTTTTGATTCATTGAGATTTTCTTTCATCATCCTGGTTGGAATTCTACTCCACGTCTCCTCGAGCTTCATACTTTCTACGAGGGGGGGCAAGTGTTTCGAATTGAGCCTCCAGACTGCAAAAGCCCATTACTCTCTATGGAATCTTCTGTTTATTCATACCCCCATGGAATCAGTATTATGGGTTTGACATAGACTCTAAATAACCTCTGAAAGGGAAATATATTATGAACTGCATTATATTGTATTCCTTCCGAAGTGGGAACATAAAAATATTCGGTATGAAATATGAGATCAATATGTACAATACAATGACAGCAGAACATATTACTTTTAAGAAAATGAAACAAAAAAGAAACTGCACAAAGTATATCCAGTGTAATAGAATTATATACAGTGGAATGAAATAAGTATTAAATTAACAAACAACAGAGTAACGGTGCAAGGATTAATGAAATTGATTCAAATGAAGGAAGATTTAGGCAGAGGTCATTTGATGTGGCCTTTTTGCGGTTGGTATGAAGGTGTTCCTGCATCTGTCCTTGTGATCATGGGGTTGGAGAAGGTGCTCCGCTGTTGCTGCAGTAGGCGGTGAAGAGAGTGGTCCAGCTTTTCCAATATGGATAATGGGAGTACCTGACAAAGTTGAAGGTGTATCACGCTGGGCGTTTGTAGGAGACGTTTCGGTTCATTAATCCCAAGGCAGATTCTCTCTTACAGTACGCACTACTAGACACATGACATTTTGCGATATACAAGAATTGTGTTTGATTGAAAGCTTGAAGAAATTGTTCTACACGGAAAGTAGGCCGTAGCAGTAGTTCCTTGTGTGTTAACTGATAATCTAGCGGGGAGTGAAGGGAGAACCGGGGTGGATAAACCGTGGCGCTTGATGGGTGAACGGGTTGCATGTGTGCAGGTTGATTGGCAGGCAGGAGGGGAAGTGAAGGCAGACACACACATATCTGCATACAGGACTAACGGGGGACCAAGGCAAATAATGGGAAAACGGACAGGATAATAGGAGGGGTGAGGCACACAAGGGACCATGACACATCCCATTTCACATAAATGAGTTAATAACAAATGTATTTATTGACTAGTGAAGTCTTCAGACAAGTCTTCAATATTCACATGATAACAAAATGAATGTGCGTAAATAGAATGCTTTCCTGGCCCCTGAATTAGAGCCACGTGGGTTTTTATTTAAAGCTAAAAGCTCAAATACAAAGATGAACCAAGTAGATGATATTCAGAAATCAGTCATTTGAGGTTGTCTCCATTGTTTACATGACAACAATCTAGTTCCAGCTGATTGTTTGACAACTAAATGTGATGAGAGTTTCTATCACATCTGTTGAAGCGCAGCATTTGAATTTCCAGTATTTGAGCACAAAGGAATTTAGGAAAAGAAAAGAAATATCATTTTACCAACTAAAATGACGAGGAGATCTTTTACTTAATCACATAAGCATGAATGCAAATGCAAATACTAGCAATGTTTGTGTGTCATTTAATATTATATTATGGTTTATGTTTAACGTTATTGATAAGCAGAAGGTTACATACCATTCTAATCATGACAACAACAACAACATTTTCTTCTTCTTGTGCATTGAGTAATAGGGCTCCTGTTGGATATTTCCTGCTGCTTGTACATAAACAGCTGGCAATGAAGAAAGGAAACACTGGTTGTCCTGCTGTCTCTGTTTGGGGTGCATTCTGCAGTCCATTTCCACATATGGCGGGGGAGGGGGGGCTCGTCGTGCCCCCTTGTCCCCGGTTGTGTTCAGCGATGCGATCCCCGTGCCAGCTCTGACCTTGGCAGCTCTACTGTGTTCTTAAGGCCTTGGCATACACAGGCTCCAGGAAATGAAAGGGGAGCAGCGTGAAGGACACCCCCAGAAAGGCTGTACTCACCACAGCCAGCAGCACGTAGCGTCCGATGAACAAAGAGTCCACTATCTGTAGAGAGAAACAGTTCATGAATACACTTTCAGGGATTCCCGAGAATAACACACAACCTGGTTTTTTTTTAGTAAACAACATCCAATGTATGGGGATGATTCCACATATCCTATATTAGCCACTAGATGTCAGGGGAGGGCCTTCACAGAGGCTCTCGAGAGGCTGTGAACGGGCCCTCTGAACACAGACAAACCACACAGACGCAATTACAAAGAAATCAACAACAACGTCTGAATCAAACCTTCAGAGAAGAAGTTGATGTCATCTAGTTTTCTACATGCTCAAATGACAAAGCAGAGAGGTGACATCACTGGGATGTTGGGTTAAAGACACGGTGCACACTGGAACCTTCAATGGATCCTCATCCAACATGTGGAATAGTGTCTTAGATAATTCCCTGATAACCTCTTTTGTAGCTATTTACAATATTATTATTGGGGAAGAACATTTAGAATACTACACTTGATGGGATAATTTGGAATGTTTTGAAAAAGGGTTGTTTAAATTGCTTAGTCAGTGAATTATCTGGAGCAGTGTGTTTCCCAATCAGTTTTTCCTTGGGACCTGAGACTTTGTGACCCAGGTTCCATTTAGCCTCATTGATAAATCGTGCGAAGAAAATAAACCTTCAAGCTCTCTCAAGTGGCTAAAGATGTAGTGCAGGCATACTGTTGGAAATAACTCAGGAAGTAATTCAGCTAATCAACACGGCGTTTCTAATAAAATCTCCTATAACTAATCTCTGAGTCCCGACCCAGCATTTGAGAATTACTTCCTGAGTTATGGCGAGACATCCATTCCCACACATTACAATCCACAAAGATGATAAGAAAACATGATAAAGAAGCAGAAATACGCTGAATACAGGAAACACTTTTTTTAGGTCGAGTACAGTATATCCTGTGCAAACTGTGTTAGGGGGGTCATGCAACTGATTCATCGTATTAGATGATTTTCTGTGCAACTACTACAACAGAAATATGTACATGCAATACTGTCTACACCGTTGATACAACCACATATAATATAATATATAATCTTTAGGGCCGGGAATTTAGCGCATTTATTAAGATTAATTAATTACAATGTGAATTAAGATTAATTAATTACACAAAAAATTACACATTAAACATTTTTTACGCATTTTTACACTTATTTTTTGCACCGCGGAACGTTTCTCACTGGATGAGTTTCGGAGGACCGATTATACTGGAGCACCAACTAGCGTTCATGACTTCAGACAACAACAAACCACAGTGAACATGAACGAAGAAGCTGACGAGACCGTGTCGGGTGGCCCCGTGAATGGGAAATCTTATTATAATAAACACACGGATGGAAGCGTTGATAAAAGCGTGGTTGTGTGCAAGCTGTGCAACAAGGAATTCACATCGAGCCTCAAGTATCACCTCAACGCAAAACAATTAGCAGCTAGCGTGGACGTACAAGGACCCACACCCAACCCACACTGCACCAGATGACTGGTTTAAGGACCAGGGTAACTAAGACCACGTCTGAAAAAATAACCAATGTTCTGAATGTACTTGAAAGTATTGGTCTACTTAAAAAAAAACATAGTTTACAGAAGGTCTACTTACCTATAGGCTACCTGAATATCTGAAAGTACTATATTTCTAAATATGCTATTGCTACACTGGAATTGGTTGAACAAAAATAAAAATCCATGTGGAAAAAAATGACTTCTCAGTATGTATAATATATGCGATTAATTTAGATTAATTACAAAGCCTCTAATTAATTAGATTAATATTTTTAATCGAGTCCCGGCCCTAATAATCTTATAATGCTAGAGAATATGTTTCAGATTGACAATGGCCTAGTAATAAGATCTCCTCTAAAAGTGATAAAATAAGGTGTAGTTGATATACAAACACTGAAATAGATCATGTATTAGTGTACATCGTTCTCGCATTTATGTCAGCTCTGCCTTTGACACCTGTGGGCTCGGGCATACAGACAAGTCCTGGGTTTGGTACAGGAACCAGACCTGTGTGTTGGAGGATTGACATGTCAGCAGTGCATTTGAAGACATGGCAGCTTTGTTGTTCCAGCGCGCCCTCACAACCGGCGACACGAAACGCTGATTCCTCCTTTCTGATCCTGAGTAACAAGTCGACGAGTCCAAAGCAAACCGGGCGCAGGACTTTGACAATCCATAGATCTTAAGTCAAGCACACCTGGAGTTCATGAAGTGGCCATTGACAGAGTTAATCAGCTCTTCCCTCAGAGCGCAGGGTCCCTGTTAATAATTAGATCATGAGCCATAGATCCGTTAGGCAGATCAAGCTGAGAGAAGGCCCTGAAGCCAGATCGCACCTGAAGAGAGACGTTTCACTGGGGCTCTGGTGAAATGACAGTAGGTGTGTGTTTGTGTGAGTGTGTGTATCAATCCGCTCTGTGTCTAGGAAAGGGTTGATGGGGGGGAGGGGAGGGGGTGCGTGGGATGGGTGATGTATGCCATTTCTTATGGATGCATTTAACACATCCCACTTTTTAATTTGCCAATTACACAGCAAGCAGGAACCCAAAGTGTTGCCCATGTTTTATTAATGTGCCATTGAGTGCACGTGTGGTAGCTGGCAGACGGGTTGGGGGGGCAGGTGGGAGGGGGGTGGGGGTCTAGTTTAACACCCCCCCAACCCCAGTCTGGGACTGGCCTAATTGGCACTATGATATTTTACTTTGGTTTAACAGCAAGAGGTTAGGTATTTCTTACACAGTCAGCACACATCCAGACACTCGCAAATCTCTGTGCTCACATGAATATGAGTCTTCATCAAAACATGGTATTCAGAAGCACACCTCGGATTCTGTTTATGATCACAATGGGCAAATTTTTAATACTTCAGTACTCCACAATTTTAGTATTTCCGGTTCTGTATGTAAGCGGTCTATTGGCATTGATTCCTCTCAGAATCAAATATTAAAGACTAGGCAGACAAGAAGGACACCCCTTCTCTTTCTTCCCAGGTTGGAGGAGCTAAACTCTGGTAGGTAGTCGCCTGCTATTCGTCGGCTCAATTCTTAGAGATTTAAATTGTCACCCATTTAGATGCATGCCTTAATTCTTAGTGTTTTTTAAGAGGAGAATGAAAGTTGTATTCTATTCAGTTGCGGAAAATATTGATTAAAATACACAGAAAGTTTTTTTAAAAAATTAAATTGATTAAATTAAGTACAGTTAAAGAATGGTTGATGATGACGATACCAAGAACGTATTTTAAACACTACAAAGAATTTCTTAAGGTTTATTTTACCCGTGCACCTTGTACAGACACCTAGGAAGCCGCTTGGGAACTCTCTCTGTTGCTGGACGGGTATCTGCCTTTGAAAAATGGCTATAAAATGGGAGCTCTCTATTTCTATGGGGTGGCAGCTTGTTAGGCAGATCCAGCCGGCTCTTTGGCACAAACCCGAGGCGGCATAGGGGGAGTGTTTGTTCTGTGATGCTGTTGGACTAAGATAAAGCAGAGCAGGCCTTTATGACAAGCACACACACAGACGGGCGTGCACAATGACACATGCCATTTACAGGCTTACCGCACCGTGCACGCTTGTATCAGAGTTTAGGTTGTGTTTGGGATGGGTTGTCTAAATGTACCCACCTCATGCCTAAATAGAGCTTATACACTCAATGAATACAAATACATTGTGTTCTGAGTAACAACAACACATAATATGAGCACACTCCGCCATATACTGAGACCGTACACCTTTGATGAAGATACAAGTTTGTTTACTGTAGTTACTGTTCTTACATGTTTCCTAATGCATGAGGAGAGAGAACCATGTGATGAGGTGACCATTCAGCTGAATCCTCATATTCACTGTGCAGTAATGAGAGCCAAATGGCCCAACATAAACATCCAAACGCTTGCTGTTGTTTCCAACTGAATTACGTTATGCGGTCATCATGCACAGACTGTGTTTTTGATGCAATAAAAGGTGGACATCACTGCTTTGGAGAGGTTTTTTGTTTAAGATTTGGCACTGGGTGAAGGTTAAATTTGATGTAGATGAACTTATGTAAAAACATGTTTTTGGTGTGTTGGATAAGTGCATTCAGCTCACCTTAGTCTCTTTGAAAGGGGGGGTTGTCTCTGGGCTGCGCGGGAAAAACACAAGTGCCAAAGTGATGGAGAGAGCTATTAAGAATGCGGGGATAATGCCTAACCTGCAAAGGCAAAAAACACACAGACACACATAGTAAAATAAAACCTGGTGATAAAACGACGACTCACACTGGTGAAACAGGGGTTTTCTGAGGACAATTACATTATCAATTTCCAATCAAAAGAATAGCATTCTTGCTTTGGTTAGAAAATTGTTGTTAACTTTCCAGTGCACCCAGTCAGACAGTACTGCACAAGTGCACATTGCTTGGTGTACCAGTGGATTCTATACCAAAATAAAACCATTTTAATAGTTTGGGGGGCTGTGTAGTTTCTGCACAAGTACTAAGCAGGGACAGGAAGCAGTTGGTCCCAGCAATGGATTAATAAGGCAGCCATATTTTCATCAAATTTAGGTGAGCATCAGGATATTTTGGCTGGTCTATCTAGGTAGACAAACAAATACTATTTAGCAAATTAGTCATATTTAGACGGAAACATAATAGGTTCAAGTTGCAACATTTTTGTAAAAGCCAGGCAACTTAATAAAACAACTCATAACTGCTGAATACATCTCAAATCGTCTCATGAATCTGAATGCACTCAGTAATTCCTACATTTCTTGCCTTCAACACACTGCCTTTAACTGTGATCAACAATGAGCTAGGGTTTCTGAAAAGGATTTTTCGTTGCATTGAGGGAGATTAACATAGAGGGAGATTAAGGAAACTAATGACGGATTCACAATGACACATTTATCCAGTACGTTCTTATGTAAGGAGTGTGTGGAGGTGCTGGTTCTCACTTACTTCGCAGATCCAGATGCTCTCAGCAGCAGCATCCCAAACACAACAAATACAATCCAAACGATCGAAATGATGATGACGCCCGTGCCTACTTCCAAAACGGTGCTTGTCATTTTCAAGCCTACTAACGAGCCAACACAGAACAGTTATTCAATTATGTCGGGGTAATTGGAGTTTACCAGTGTAGGTTAGCTAATGGTAGCTACATTAGCTACTGGAACGTCCTCCGTAGAGTGAGACAGTTAACAGTTAGCTAAACTAGCTCTCACTGCTAGCTCTGCTTTGCTATGGAAAACAGGGCCTGATTTGTGCTAACGTTAATTGTATTGATGCTCGACACATAGTCCCCTGTACCAATGCATATTTACTGTCCGTTAACACGCAGTAGCTCAACCAGTTCAAGAACTAGGGCGTCCTTCTACTTCCTGGTAACAGCAAACGGGAGTTTGATTGGATAAGCGAACTGCAGACGGGCCATTTACGTGCATCGTTGCTGGAAAGGCGAACACTGGAGAGTAGACGCGGAACTTGACCCAGCTCTTCTGACGTTACGTCGTTTCCTGTTAAACCTCTACAATAATGTTGTAGCACAAAAGAGAGGACGAAATATTATCACGTTGACATCTGGTCTAAACATAGACGTATTTTCAACGTCTACGAATAGACGTTTCAACGTTGGGCAGAGACGTCTATTTAACGTCTTTTCAACCAAAAGTTGGATGCATGCAATTACAAATGCAGACCGAAAGGGGGCTGAACCCAGGACACTGAGACACTATGGAGAGAACACGAATCGAACCGCACTATAAAACATCACAGCCCTGTTGAGTTCTGTCCACTTACTTTTTCTCTTCAACTCAAAGAGCTCTGACAAGTTTAAGAAGGATTCGATTATCCTGACAACCTCAGAGAGCTGACTGAACAGAGGATTCTTTTCTTTATTGGCATTCGTCCAACAAAGTGATTGCACATTTTATTTGTTTTTGTCTTAAGGAGCAATCTGGTTTACATCAAAGTGACTTAAATTTTCTTTATGCTATTATTATTAAAACCACACATGGAGTCAGAAAATGTCGTTATTTCAATATAAATTCAGCATTGACCATTTTGCTACATTTTTGTTGGGGCGGTGGGGCCCGAACATTTTTCTTCCTCCAAAGTGGGGTCCAACAGAAAAAAGTTTGCGAACCACTGTTGTAACGTAACATAAAGACTACTAATTAAAGATTACTAATGAGTAATCAATATAAATGAGGGTTCTAACACACCTGCTGTTATCATTATTATTAGTCACTTTACTATTACTGTCATTATAAACCCAAATGACCAACTCTGCCTTTTCCCTGAAGCCTTTGTGCTTTCCTTCCTCGTGTTCCTGTGGATGGTGGTTACATCTAATGGAGGTTACATCTGATGGTGGCTGTCCCTGCACTGGTCCTGGCTTACACCTGGCGTACTACTCCCAATATTTTAATCATTTCTGTATTAGGAATTGAAGTGTGCAGAATTGTTCATTCTGCACACACCTACTCCTCTGCTGTTCTCCCTCGGGTTTCTCCCAGTTGAAGGGAGTTTTACCTGTGCCGATGTGATGGTTTTGGGACAGGATGTTGCATGTTTACAGACTGTAAAGCTCCCTGAGGCTTATTTTTTATTTTGGGTTGAACAAAATAAAATAATTAGAATTATAATAATAGGGGCTGGCACGGTGGTGTGGTGGTTAGCACTGTCACCTCACAGCAAGAAGGTTCAACTCCACCCAGTGGCCTTTCTGTGTGGAGTCTGCATGTTCTCCCTGTGTCTGCGTGGGTTCTCTCCGGGTACTCCGGCTTCCTCCCACAGTCCAAAGACATGCCCTGGGGATCAGGTTGATTGGGAACTCCAAATTGCCCGTAGGTGTATGGATGTGAGTGTGAATGGTTAGATTGGCTGGCGACTGATCCAGGGTGAACCCTGTCTCTCGCCCAGAGTTAGCTGGGATAGACTCCAGCCGCCCTGCGACCCTTTGTGCAGGATGGATAGATAATAATATGTTTTTTATAGTGCTTTTCTTTGTACTTAAAGACGCTTTACACTATAAAGAATTGAATTAGAGGAATACCCTGAGAAATTTGCAATTGAGGGGTGTTATGCACATTCTGACTCTTTACACAAAGAATCATCGAGTGACGATGAGGGAGGTGGAGCTGATTTGAGGTATACTACCCCGATTTTAAGTGACTCAGAGCCAGATCTAAAAATTAAGTTCCAATCATTAAGAAAAATGGGCTACAAACACAGAATTACTATTACGGAATTACAACTAACTTTCAATTTGGTTGCTGCACTTTTAATTCCATAGTTTATTTTCCCTGAAATATATTTTACTTTTGTGTTTTTGTATAGGAAAAGTGTGATATATATGGTGTTCTCATATTTTTATTAATAAAAACAAATTAATCAAATAATCTGTTTGTCCTTTAAAAAGGGCTGTCAACTCGACATCTGTGACTAAGTATGTAACTTGTAAGTTTCCAGCGAGCAATGTATCCTTTGAAAAGACGATTAAAAGACGTCTCTGACCTGACATGGAAGTTACGTCGAAAATTGTTTCAAACGTTGAGATAAAATAGTATAAAATCTTGAGATTGCCCCAGACGCATGAAGACAGAACGTGTGTATGACCGGCAGGGACGTAAAGGAAAAGTATCGATTTTTTTAAAGAAATATTTTCATGTTTCTTTATTAATGTTTTCTGGGTCTATTTTCTATTGTAATCTATTCCCGGCCCAATCATTGGTAAACCTGAATAGGAGAGGCCATAACTGAATTAAAGATTAGATAAATTAATTTAAAAAAAAAACATCAAACAAGTACGCCTACATTAAAAAATACATCAATTCTGAAGTAGCTTTTATCCATAAATAATATTCAAACATAAATGTTGCTTTGGTGAGTATAAATCAGTAGTTTAACAGGTATAATGTGTTTGTAAAGTATTTGTTGTGTATCTGGCAACACACCCTGAATCTGTGAGTACACTAAAGTAATTCCTTACCATCATAGTCTGTGTCACATTCCACTCTTTTCTCACCAGAGATGCCTCATTCTCGCATCAGAGGTGGAACCCACCGAAGTGACTCAATGAAATGATTTGGTATCTTGACTAATCAGAATTGTAATAATATTGCCAGGTATATGTAAATATCTACCAGTCACAACAGAACACAGGAGACATATCACATGTATTAGTGTGATGTTAGAAATGCTGGGAATTGACTGTAGGCTACATCTTGATTGCGTCATTTGAACTGATGAGGAAAACACATCAACAAGTAATAAAGTATGTCCTTCTTTAGGTGCTTCATCAGTTCAAACCAGAATCCCACTTGCGTTCGTGTGGAGCCCCTTTCGGGATTGCCGTATTTCCCACGGACACTGGAAGGCATCAGCAGCTTGGTGTGGAGAAAAAAAACGGGGAGCGGAGATGGAGGTGGGAGGGGCCAGGCGCGGCTGACGTCAGCAGCTGTGTGGAGGAGTATAGGCTGTGCTGTCAGCCCAGTGTCAGTCTGATGAAGATTGGCATGCAGGTAAGCTGTCATTCATTTTCAATGTCAGTGCATGGGAGCAGGGCTTTACCACTTCAGCGTCCCCCCCCCCCCCCCCCCCCACCCCCACCTCCACCCCACCCCCTCCCCCATTCATTACAAAAGGCAGGACATTATTCATACAGTCAGCCAGGCCAGAGAGAGAGAGAGAGAGAGAGAGAGAGAGACCGGTGGGAGAGAGAGAGAAAGAGAGAGAGAGAGAGAGAGAGAGAGAGAGAGAGAGAGACCGGTGGGAGAGAGAGAGAAAGAGAGAGAGAGAGAGAGAGAGAGAGAGAGAGAGAGAGAAAGGGAGGGGAAGTAGATGGGGGAGAAAAAAAGAGAGAGGGAAAAAAGAAAGAGGGAAATGGGAAGATTCATTTTAGAGCTGTACTGAGAGAACGGTGGATTTTTTTCCTTTTGCTTGATGCGGCGTTTGGATAAAAAAGCGAATGTGTTGGTAATGTTTGTGATGCACGTATTCAGGATGTGTTGTCTTTAGCGACGGGGCTTTTTGTGCCAAAGGTTTTCCTTTAGAGAATGATCGGATTAATGGGAGAGAATACGCGCATGTAGCTGCAGGAAGCTGGCATGTTTATTACGGCTTTGTCACCGAGATCCTTCATGGCATTGTGACTATTTGTACATTCGTATAACATTCGATGTTGTAAATATTCCGTGCAAGAAAAAAATATCCCTTGTTATTTCTTGTTTTTAGTGTCACTGCAGTTTCCTTAATGTTGAAGTTGCGTGGTTTGTTCTATTTAAAGTAAAATGTTTTTATTTTCACAGAAAGATTTTTACAACAACTTACACTCACATCTGATTCAATACGTTTTCTTTGTTAATAATACATTGTATTGTAGACAGTAGTGTCACCATGAGTGTGTGTACTCTGAGTGGCAGTGTGTGTTTTTGACAAAAACAAATAAATGACTACATCATGTTTGGAACTATAGGCCACTTTTATTGGAAGATGCGGCCTACGGCTTTTTTGAATGTTTGCAGTTAAACATACAGCATTCAAAAAAAATAGTTTTTTTGACAAGGCTAATGTCTTGCATTTATTCCTGTAAACTGTAAAAACAGCAAAAAAAGCCATACCTTCCTCACTTGCATAGTAAAAGGTCAAACAAGAAGTCTAACCCTGTGCATTTTTTTGGAGTATATGTATTTAGGTGTTCAATGCTCAACTATCTGCATCTCAGTGAGGTCTAATGTTTACTCCCAGCAGTCCCTACCCCGTGAAACCCCATTTGCACTGAACACCGGCCTGCTTTGTGTGCCACTCAATTCTATTTCAGATGACCAATTCCACAATTTCCCAAATGACTATTTTAACTCACATGCAACGCTTGATTGACATGAAATGCTGTCAGTGGGATATGTCAGAGAGGTCCTTACACAGCTCGTGGCTCTGCATTGATTTGTACTATCATTGCATCAAAATATATATTGATTTGCAGGATGTTTGCTGTGTTGGTAGTTTTATGAGTTTAGTCAACTCGTCTGTTCAGTCTGTTTTGATCTTGCCTTCTCGAATTGAATAATCACAAAAGTGTACATACATTGATTTGGTGAAAACACGATTCTAAATAAAGTTCAGGAGATATAACCAGCGTTATTTAACTGTCACACGTTGTTGTCATCTGTCACATAACGCCACAATTATATGTTGTAAAGTGAAGGCCCCGCTCTACAAAGACATTGGTGTGAACTTTGGAAGCACATTAGCCTAATTAAATATGCCTCAACCAGTTTACTAATCATCTGCTTCCCTGAGAAATCACAATGGTGTTTCAGACCACTTTAGATCCCTCCTTGCAACACATTGGGCAGGTGCATAGTGCTGAGCATAGAATCCCACCAATAGCTGAACTCGCACCACGGTGAGAGAGTGTTTTAAGGACTAAAATATGATCATTATTTAATGATTATGCACCTTTGTCAGTGTCTCAGAGTGGGAATGGATTCTGCACGCACATGCACGCAAGCAATGTGAAGCAGTGATGGCAGTGAAAGCAGTGATGGTTGTTCTTTGTTTGTGATGAACCCTTCACAGCTCTACATATCGTCAGATAAGACTAATGTCAATTTAGTGTATCCCCCAAACCCTGCTGAGATCTTAATTGATGATTTGTGTCATTGGACAAGCAGCCCGGGGGTGAATATACTGGAGCAAAATACTCGGTATTTGCATATTCTCATTCCTATTATATGGGCAAATTACACGATAAGGGGTGATGCTGTGCATTCCTGCAGTTTTTGGGGGAATAACTGCTAATAAAGTGATTCATTCACACTAATTGAAGAAAGTAAACGGAGCGAGGAGAGCATATGTTACAAACCAATTCGAGCATTTATGTATGGCCATAAAGCAATCGGGATAACTAAACCACAAAGAACATTTCTTGTCACTTCCTTTCACCTTTGCCTCTAATTCCAGCATTTATGGTGAAGAAGAAAAATATACATCATCCCTGAAAAGATACTAGTTTTTTCTTCTTTTAAGGGTGTTGTAATGCAACCGAGCCTTACTTTTCAAGACTCCTTTCCTCAGCAATCTAATTGTGAGATGCATTTGTTTTGTAGGATGTTCAGAATTATTCATAAGGCTTGAGTTTGATTTGTATCCTCAGCGGAGTGCATCTGGGTCCTGTTCCGGGCCCGTGGGCAATGCAATGTAGGCTAGTTTTTCTCATGTTCAGTAGAACAGCAATCTTAAAGACAATTGTGTTGTGTTGCATGTTCGGGGCCGTGTCTGGGCCCCCCACAGGTCAGGCCCACTAAGCCCGCTTGATCCCTATTGCTCTCAAGAGGAGACGGGGCCCTGTTTTTTCCGTCAGACGGCACGGCTTAAAGCCAGCCCCTGCATGCTTACCCTTGCTCATTCCGCAGCCAGTGCTGCGTTGGCATGGCTCTAAGTAAGCCACCAGGGAGCAGGGTCGGAGGGAGATGGATCGGCTTGATTTATGCTCCAAGAGGAGCAGCAGGCAAATTTAATGACCCTCCGTGCAATATCACAGAGCTTTGTTCCTGAAAGGACATAGAGATGTCATGAAAATACGTGCAGATTACTATGGTTTAAAAGCTGCAGTCAGACGGTGACTTTTACACAGCAGTATGATACATCATCATTAATTTGTTGGTTGTTAAATTAATTACACCCTATTTTCATATTTATTACAGTATGCAGATGTAACTATTATTTGGTTTCTATACTCCTTTCTGACAATGACCTGAATATGTCTCAGATTTGGATCACACAGGGCATTTGTGGACATAATTTGTGGCTTTGGGAAACACTGATTTCTCTCGATTTTTGAACAATTTATCGATTAATAGAGAATATCATTAATAAATAAGAAAGTAATTGTTAGTTGTAGCTCTACAGATCAAAATGCTAATTGATTTCATTTTAAATTACTACTCTTTTTGCTTGCTTCTTAAATTCTCACCTGATGACGTGCTGCATTGTCCTCTGATGACAACAATGTGTGCAGAACATGTCTGCAGGTTAGAGCTGCACTATCTCCCAAATGATAATCACCACCACTTCCATTAATATTCAGATCACACTGGCTGCTAATGTTGAGTGTGCGCCCAGCTCCCCAAAAGTAGAGCCTAAACTTCTGGATCCCCCATGGTGCCTGGCTGTTTTCCACGAGTGGAGCACGCCATTTCAAACATCAATAACGCAGCCGGTCGTGTTCATTTCTTTTCGGGAATTCAAAATCGTGATACTCGTTTAATTGTGCAGCTATTAGGCAGGTAACGTTATTGATGTTTGGGGTGATGGTGGCACATGGAGTAGCATGGTGCACTGGAGACCATAAGGTTGGTGGTTCAAATCCTGGCTGCTCCATGTGCCATGTCGAAGTGTCCCTGAGCAAGACACCTAACCCCTAATTGCTCCCCTACAGCTCTTATCCAAAGCAACTTACATTGCATTATAACCCATGATCTACATTTTGCTAAATGACATGTAATGAAATAATAATAGTCCTTTCAGTGACTTCTTAACTTGTTAAAAGATACGTCTTTATTCCAGCACATGATTACAACAACATGCTGTGTCGCCATGGCTTTGCTCTCATTGCAACTTATTTGGCTGTAAAAGTAATATTGGTCTTCATTTGAGTCACTAATTGATTGGGGCTGAGCACATTTGAATGACTTTGTCCTGCAGACAGTCATACAAAGGCTTGAGTCATTAGGTAATCATTTTAACATCATTGCTATGATTGCATCACTTTTCTTCAGACAGAGGAAATGAACACCCAGCAGGGAGACATTCCATGAACTAAGTCGAAGCCACGGCGAGGAGTCCGATACAGCCGAGGTCTCCCACCAGCCGGATGCCCACACAGACAGTGTTTATTGTGGCTGAATGTTCAGACATTTAAAAGGTTTTCTATTTCCACTTTCGGATAAATTCAATATTCATAGTCAGTCAGTATGAATTGCCTTTGATATTTTTGCCTTACAAACAAATAAAACCTATATATGTTAAGTATTAGTGGTTCCATTCAAGGATCAAGCACAAAATCAAATTAGCAACAGCTTAGTATATATAGTCTGCATTTCAAGAGCTCTAACGAGACTCTGAACCTCATTGTGCTGCTGGTTCTTATCTTTGGTGGAATGTAGATAATTCTAATAAATGACAACTTCACACAGAGAAATATGAAGCCTGCCAGTAAATCCTACATTTATTATATTTGAGAGTTCTGCTAACAGCTGAGCTGGGTGAGGTTTAAAATATTTAATTGGAATTCAACAGCAGATCATAGCAAAGAAAATCCCACCAAGTGCAGTGTGGCTGCTTATTTGTGCCTTCCTCCAAAGAATGCATGGTAACAAATGAGGTCACTGCTATTGTGTCCTTAATTCTCTGTAAAACTCTGTTGCAAACAAATGTTTCGGATACTTACATGATCAGCAAGATAATCTTTCGATATGAAAACTACTTTGGTGATTTTTTTTACAATAAATACAATCAGCGGAAGTAAAAAGCTAACGTTAGGCTATAAAGGAGTTGTGGTACTGGTCACATGACTTCATGTCACCTCCACTATGCTGAAGGAGAACTGGTGTTCTGGTGAGGTTTGATTCTTGTTAACAACCACCTGATGTGTACTTTATATTGTGAAAATGTTTTTGGAATTATCTTGTGTTAACCGCATATCAAACCAAGAACACGTTTAAACAACCCATTGACTTTGTAACAAGGGGACCGAATGAATGTGAAATGGCAACACATTTCCAGGTTGTATAACTCATTCTAGCACCGCACCGGCACACAATCAAGTACTACTACTTCTTTAAGTGCTAAATTCAAATCTAGTATCTTTGCAGCTTGATACGTTGTGCAACTTTCCTACTGCAGTAGTAATACCTTTTTTTATTTTGAATTGTCAATCTTGATGACATGAAGCATCATTCAAAAATCTTCATCAAAGCTTGATGATGAAGAAGGACATTTGGTACAGCCCAATGAAACAAACAAAATGATTTTGCCTACTAAACTGCTGTTAGTGTCCTGTGTGAAACTAAAAATCTATAGTTATTTTATTACGCCAGTCATTCATCACTTGACTTGTTAGCCAGTCAAGTTAAAGTCATCTGCAACCTAGGGCCTCATATTTGGTCCTCCTCTCTGAGTCAAAGCAGCTTATAGCGCAGAGCTGAGACAGACAGACCAAGTACACATCAACAGAAGATATTTCTTTGTACCCCCCAGCTAGCTAACTGATTTTACAGATGTTATTTTTTCCCCCTTTCTTTGAATCCTAGAAACGCCACTCAGAGAAATAAGAGAACGACAGTTTTGAATCTTTTGGCAAAAAGGCACTTTAGGGATAGGAAAGATCATCATTTCGTTACACTTTGCAGCACCAGACAGGGTCTAATAACAATACACTACGCTTCACTAACTAACCACAGCTATCTCCTAAAACATGTCTGCTTTCCAAAGACAGGTAAAATAGCCCAATAAAGGAATTTAACCCATTTTTACAGCAGCTAAGGAGTGAGCCATCTAACTTCTTTCCCATCTTTGGTTAGAGTGGCACCACTCGTGATGAAATGGTGGCAGGTAAAGACAAAGTTAACGAGGTGACGTGCAAGCAGACATTTCAATATTGTTGGACACTTGGTTGAGTGGTGTTGGAGGGTCAAGCCATTTACTGCGAGTTTGAGGTGGGTAAAACATAACAATTCACTGTAGTCTTTACTGTCATTTGAGAACAACCAATGAACATTTTTTAGGGGTTTTAGGGGCAGGCTAGTGACCCACTTCATGCAGTGGAAACAAAAATACACACATAGTACCACTATAGCAATCTTTGTTTGCTGGAGGCCGTCTTCGAGACGCCTTCGAGCTTTGCTGAGTGGTGTCAGAGTATTGTGTTCGGACCGGAGTTTAAACACTACAAGCAGTCAGAGAAACACAGCTCTCCCAGACAGAACCGGGACTCGGTTTCCAGAGGAGTGCGAGTCCGACTTTCAAAGGGTGTCTGTTTATCCTGTATTAATCATGCATTTCTTCTGTTCCTGTGGTGACAAACCACCCCTCCCCCGCACCAACCTCGTTTTCTTTCTTTTATCTGCTGCAGCAATGATTGCTTTGAGAGCAGCAGTGAGACACTTAAAGTCCAGTCGGGCAAATTTCATCGCCTAAAAGTTGGATTCAGAATGAAACCACTTCAGTCTCTTTTCTGTGATTTGGCGCACAATTTGTTAAAGAAAGCTGTGCAGTGTTTGCTGTGCTTGTACAGCAGTGAAACCAGCACTATTCTGACGAGGAGTAATGCCTAATGACTCGCTCCTCTCGCCTTCCTCTCTGATTCACTGACGCTGGCAAGACGCCCGGACGTCCAATCACGTTGCTATTTTCAAGGTGGGAACATGTCCAACTCGTGGAGTTTGGGTGCAGCCTCCGAGAGCGAGTGTTTTCAATTATCATAACAGACTGTGTCATAGGAAGTTGTGCAGAAAGCAGGTATTTTGATCAGCTCATGCACCCTGACATTCTTAGGTGTTACTGTTTGCTCAATCACAAAAATGTCCTTCTAACAGTGTGACATGATGTGAGAGCAGACATGATTCCACGTGTGAATTGCTGCACTGTTAACTAAAAGAAAGAAGAAAAAAAGCAGACTGAACCCCCTTTTTTTTTTTTTCTCAGACCAAGACTAATTACATTCCCCAACTCCCGCTCAATAATTGGTTACTACTCTTTTATCTTATCTGTGTGCGCATAATTATCACAGTCATCATATTAGATTATTTCATGCATAATAAATGAACTCATACTGTGTGCGGGGTAATTAGCATGTTAAGAGACGTGCCACGAAAGGAGCTTCGCTCTCCCAAAGATTGCATTGTTCAATACATTCCCGAAAAGTGAGGAATACAGGAGGAAATGGTGTATCTTATCCTCATTTTAAGTGTCTTAAGAAATCCAGAGACTGGTAATATATTTCTTTATTTTGTATTGTTTGAATCTGCATGTAAGTCGGTTTCGGGGAACCCCCTCGGCACAACGCAAAGCTCTTTGGAAAACCTCTCTGGTTTGGATATCTAGGCCAGACAGTAGTTTATTTGCAGAAGACATAACAATAAAGCAGCAGAATGGACACTTTATTATGGTGATTTTCTCTTTGACCTTGAGAGCTGTGTGCTGCTTAGATCTTCTGCAATCCGCATGACAGATAGTACCTCTAGTTCCTTTCTATAGTGAGTCATAAGTGAGCTACCCCTTAGTTTGTCTGTCACTTTGCACTTGAACATAAGACATTTCGCGCATTGCCATGATAGAATTTACAGGCCGACTGTGAGTGGGTGGACAGCATGTCCGTTCTCCAATCAGAGGATTGGCGGTATGGTTGCAGGTCCAGCTCACCCGCGTGTGGATGTGTCCTAAAGGGCAAGACACTTAACCCCCAACATTGCTCCTGTAGCTGTGTTTACAGCGTGTGAGTGGTATGCAAAAGAAAAATGCAGTCCATTTACCATTTACCAAGTCGTCCTCAAATGTGCTTAAAGGTTCCATTATGTTATGTAAATGTAACTCCAGGCATGAACCACTTCTCTTATTGGCTTTTACATAGTTCAGTCAGAGGTTGATTTGAGCTATTTAAACAGTGGTGAAGGCAGATCAAGTCCTAAAATGACTGATCTTCCTTTTGAAATGAAGTAAACTTGCTTTTCCAGTTTAATGCAGTATCCTGCTTGGATATATTGCAAGTTATATGTGAGGGGAGCCGAGTCCATTTGTTATGCCTTGCCTGGAGTCTGAACTGCCTATAAAGATTTTTCCCAATAAAAGTTCAATTTTCAGTGTATTAAACCCTAGTGAAGAGTGATGTATATAAATTCAGTGAGATGTGAACCCACAGTGATAGAAGTTATGCACTGCATGTCAACTATTTAATTTAAACTTGATGAAACTCGTGGCCATCCAGATCCTGAATCATTTGTCCTTCCATAAATCTGCCTTTTAGATAGTAGAAGTTTAGTCATACTGGAATAGCATTAAGTTGGATGTTTGCTGCCTTTTTACTTCTAAATAATATCTAATAACTTATTTGACACCAAATGTTTCAGACTCAGTTTGTTTTTGGCCCTGCAGCATTCTTGGCAGTGACACCTTTTGTTAACCTGTGCCAAAAGTCTGTAAAACACAAACATAATGAGATATTTTCAGCATTGAGCTGCTTTTTGAGTTTTTAAGAGAGAAAAATACATTGTCAATCAGAATGTGGTTACAACAATTAACAATTGTCTGAAAAAAAGATGGTACAAGTTTAATCAACTCAATTCAATCTGAATCCTGCAACTATGAATTAAGGGCACTAGAACACTGAGAGTAAGATAGAGTTTACAGAATTTTGCAGTTAATTATCCTGATTTTACTATCATAAAAAAAATGTAACTGAAAGGGGAACGGTTCTAAGACAGAATTCCACTGCAATGATTCTGTTCACATCGCTGTGTCAAAAGCAAAACCCCGCATGACGATGTTAGGCCATCACAGAGGCTCACTGATACCTTATCAGTCATATATCCCCTACACAATTTCTAGATAGTGTTTGTATCAATACGGGGATGTGTCTCTTTCTGGTTTTAGAGGCTGCATAATAGTAAAGGGACTTATTAACTGTTTGTGATAGCCCCATTAATGATGATTATTAAACAACAATATGATGGTCAAATTATTTCGTGACAGTCAACCCTAAAACTGTGATAGATCATCTCCATTTGTCTTGGCCAGAGAATAAGAATAAGAACCAGAGAATCTTCCAAAAAAGACTCATTGAGATCTCTCCGAAAACCAGATTTGTAGCCCAAGAGATGTCCCAGGCCCATGGAAAAAAGAATGAAGGCACAAGATGACACACAGTGACACATGCCTCCCACTCCTACTTCACAGAGGTCTAAAGAGCTGTTGAGTCAGTGGTACAGGAGGCATGTCATGAGTAGAGAAAGCCCTCCCTTGTCAAGGTCTCACACTACCCCCGTGATATGTCGGTGCCTGTCTCCCTGCTGGCACTGTTTTGGCATTGTTACGGTGTCAGAGTGCTGGAAATGGGTCATTTGAAACGTGATAGTGCTGATTGCGGGTCCGATTTGTTTGTTTAGCTTTGAAGGAAATAGTCTTTTTCGGGGGACAGACTATACTCTCTCTCTACTTCTATGTGAATTCTTCCTAAGTAGTCAAATACTTACACTGAATGTATTGAGAAATACAGTATATCGTGCAACTGAGGGCCTTTCTAGACAGTTCATATGTTCACAACAGATAGACGTTGGACCGCACCAGCTGCCATGCACATTACGCCTCGTCCAAGATAAAAGAAAACTTACTCACAGCCTAGAAATATAGGACTCTGTGGTCAAATTAAACTTTGAATTCATTTGATGAATAGATAGATGGCCACATGGAGGATATATATATATATATATATATATATATATATATACTGTATATATATCCTCCATGTGGCCATCAAACTAGGTTCACAGGGGCATATATATATATATATATATGCCCCTGTGAACCTAGTTTGTTGGGGAAAGACCAACATAAAACCCGCACAAAACGTATTTTTTGTGAAATGTGCCTGTTTTCATCCACCTCCTTGTTGTGTTTCCTCACTGCGTCCCCCTGGGTAGCGATGTTCCACACCAGTCCTTTGCCTGATTGTAAGGTCAACTTGATCTGGGTCCAAGTGTTTGACCTCTAGTCAAAGTTCTTCTCTCAAGTCTTGAAGGAGAGCTTTTACCGAGTTTGGGTTGGGTCTTGGAAGAATACTGCTCGTCATTGCAATGACGTTAAAACAACGTCACACAAGACTCGCCCTGACAAGAGCAAAGCCTGGGACCAGCCCAACGATGGCCTAATGCAGAATCTATTTTCGGATGCTGATTGCTAAATATATATATGTTACTCATTCATTATTAATCAGTAATTGGCATAACTGCTTTTTGGATCAGCCTCTTTTGGGGCCTGGCCCCAGCCAAGCTGATACATGCACAGGAGCGGAGAGGACATGCAGAAAATTACAATATTTTGCGCAGATATCTTATTTTAGAAATATTACTGGGTGCATTCCATAGTACAGAAACACAAATTCATAAATATTGACTTTTGTCAAAATGTATTTTTAATATTGTAATTATAATGTTATTTTTTGTGGGTCAAGGTTGGGCCAGGCCCCATAGCCCTCTATGAGCCAGCCGCCACTGCATGAAGGTGTGACAAGCTATGACGGCTACTTCCAAACAGTCCTATTTCCATATGTACATGTGTGCGTGCTGATGTGTGTGTGCATGAGGACATTGGTTATGGAATGTGTGAGTTTCGGAGTTAGTTTGGATCCGTTTTGCATCCGTCGAAGTGAACCAACTGACTGCCGCCCCTCTCCCCTGTAGTCAGTGGTATTAATGAAGCACCATGGACATTTAGTACAGATGGCAGAGCACCTTCAATTTAAATACACCATTTTTCTGTTCGAGGGAAATGGACAGAAAGTACCTAGATATGGAGCCAAGAGGGGCTGTGGTACAAGCGGTGTATTTCTAATGTGTGGAAGTGCGCAGTGGAGACTACACAGAACACAATAACGTCTGCAGGCTCAGCCCACGGGGAGATCCTGATTCATTATGAGCATTATGTGCACGCTGAACAACTGAAGGAGACATCCAGCACGTCAGTGAAACAGTTAACCTTCTTCCTTTGTATTCTCACCAGGGGGGAACAGTTAAAAAATAAAGGTTGGCTCAATTCAGAAGGTGAGGGGGAATTCCAAGTTGAGCCTCTGATGAGTTTGTTGTGCTTGTGTATTCAAAACCTTCCCCTTCTGTCGGACCCAGATAATAAAAGGTGTTTCAATTCTTTACACATATTAACATCTCATGGGTGTTACCTTTATATAAATAATGAAGTGTAGGGGAAGTGATTGGTAAACTGTGTCTGTTTAAATTCATGTCTCAAAGAGAATGATACATCTTTAGCTCTTTACAAAATCTTTGTTCTTGTACATGATAAGTGTCTGGACTGTGTTCAAAATCCCTCCTCGTTCCCTCCTTCCCTTCACTATTCCCCTAGGCACTAAAAGCTTTTAAAAAAATAAGTCTGTGCTTTTGCTCTGAGATTATCATGCATTATGAAAAATAAACACAACCACACGTTTGCAAGCCTTCTCTAAAAGCTTTTTTTATTGTTCATGTTTTCTATTGTCAGCCTCTTCTTCCACATCCACCAATACTGTTTGGCCACCCAGAGCCACCGTACATTCAAACGTCTTAATGGTGTCTGACACGATGGTTCACTTTGTTGAGCCTAAAGCTCTTTACTAGGAACCAAGCAAAGAACACAGAGGCACTACGTTTAAAGAGGAGTGTGGCAGGTGATTGCAGAGTAGCTTTGAATGCAAAATATAGGATCTACCAATAATTAGCCAATAATGACAGATGGATTTGTGCCCAAGCACATATTTGGGCTTTGTGAAGACCCTCTCAATACAATTATAAGGTCAACATTTCCAATAGCTGCACATATTTTTTCTCCCCATATTTTCTGCATTCTTTAAAATTTTGCATCTTAAATCACTGAGTGAAGTAACCAGCCATGTTTCCTAATGTATTCACTTTTGAGTCCTTCGGTAGTTGATCGCTCAAACAATATCTCGCTATAAAGGCAGTTTTAATTCATGATGAGTTATTGACCATTTACGTTAACTGTAGACTTCTAGGTTGATCAGTGCAAAAACAAGCTCAGTCAGTCTGTAATAAACACAAGATACAATATTTCCCTTCATTGAGCCCTATATCAGCATAGTGCTGTTACATCCTGGAGGCAATAACAATGCCAACAGGGAGGATTTATTTCTAACTTTCAATGCAAATCAACTCATACTTGTACAAGTCAAATGTTATTCTGTTTCCCGAGGTATAGAGTGGAGCAGGGTAGCATTTTTTTTAGGAAGCACGAAGTTAGCCTCATAACGGTTTATTTCTAACAAGGTCTATAATTCAATTTCAAACGCACTTCATCAAGATTATTTTCATGAATGAATACCACTTTACAATTTTTGAAGCGTAAATGCAACGTGTCAGTGTAATTTACACAGCAAGGCTGTGGACTAGTTGATGTGATGACATTCACAGTCTCATCAACCTCTTTCTAGCAACTGTCTTCATATAACGGACATTTATCCACATATTTGATCATGTAGTTGGATTATCGTCGGCGTGTGTTAAACACTGACTTTACTTTCTAAAATCCTTTTTAAAAACCTTGTTGACTCTCATGAAATATGAAATATGCGTCCGGTATACCGTATACATACCGATACACTTTACGCTTCCACTCCCAAATATTTTTTATTTATTTATGGGAATCTCCCACTTTCTCCTTGACCCTCCTGTGAATGCATATGCATGACACGGAAAAGCACAGGCAGCCTGCGCTTTTACCTCAGTGCGGCTCAGTGTTACATACCTCGCCAAAAAAAAGACAGCAGTAGTGAATGATAACAAAATCTTTGTTTTTGTACATGATAAGTGTCTGGACTGTTCAAAATCCCTCCTGTTCCCTCCATCACTACTCCCCTAGGCACTAAAATCTAAAAGCTTTAAAAAAAAATAAGACTTTTGGTCTGAGATTATCATGCATTGAAAAATAAACACAACCACACTTTGTGTCACTCACAATGTGATGTGAAGTAGTGTATAATTATACACTACTGTATAATTATACACTACTTCAGGACTTCAGGTGTCTTTTTTTCATCACAAGGTTTCACAATCATATTGTATTATACAAATTTTGCATATTACTCAGCAAAATTATGATTTCAATTCTTGATTATATAATGTAAGGGAATAGTAGCTTAAATGTTTTACCCAACAAGTTAACAGAAGCCAAGTTAGCTGGCTTAAAAGTTACATTTTAACCTATTTCCACAGTTGAGGAGGGAAAATTATATTAATATAATTTTATACTAAAAAAAGAAAATGTATCTCATTTCCTTTTACACTCATTGTAGCCTACTAGAAGGAGATACGTCTTTAACAGTGAGAGCAACACAGTGTGAATAACCTTGAACATCTCGGTACAGAACCCTTTCATGTCATGTTATTCTCTTTAAATGTGCTTTTTTCTCTCTCTTTGATGCAACTCGATTCATTAAATTAAGGAATCCAATGGTGTTACTGAGGATTGGAACGCTAAAGCCCAGACAAGAGGAAATCAGACTGGTCTTTTTTTGTTTGCTCCTATCTATCCTGACTCATCACGACTTGGGTATTTTGAGCAGTGGATTCCTTTTTATATCCCCCACCCCAACCCCACTGTTCATGAGGGGCAATCATTTTCTGTGAGGCAGAAAAGAAGAATCATCAATGTCAAATATCAGCCTAGAGTAGTTTAAAGAGAGGACGCAAAGTTAGAGCCTTGTTTCAGGCTGGAAGTCACATGTGTTGCAGCTGGATGAAGCGCTCATATCAGTGGCGACTGAATGTGAGTGTCTCTGCCGTGTTTTGTCTGGTTCAGCTGTCTGTATCAGCCGCATGCTCGTTAAATGTTAAGCTTAAACCCATGCTGACTCCGAGCTGGCTTTTGTTCCTCCTGTGGGAATACCTGCCCACGTCGATGTGAGCCCTTCGTAATTCCCCGGAATTAGCCTCAAATGGTTGAAGTTGAAAAGCTTTGCCACTTCCACCACATTTGAGGGTTCTGCTTGTGGCGCGTTCGGTTTACTATGCTCCGTTACAATGTGTTGGGTGTAAAGCTTCATACTGTCTAACTGTTGAGGTGGCCAAGTGAGCAGATATCCTGTTTGTCAGGAGAACAGGAATATTTCTGATTGTCGCACATCCTGCCGTTCAGTGATCTGTGGCACATGCAGCTGCCGGACCACGATTTATTTAGCTTCCATTGTATGAGCTTGGAAACAATCTCACTCTGAATCTTGAATGCCAGGGAATGAATTTTAAGTGTGAGGAGGTTGGTTGCCATTAAGCGTGGGAGATTCCTGCAAGTTCTGGGAGAACAAGCCACAGGCGTTATCATGCTAAATTAATTATTCACCGCTTTTTTATGTGCCCCTGAATCTCAGTGCAGTAAAAAACCTGGCTGTGTTTTATTGAGACAAAATTATGGTATAATGTCACTTTTGCTATTAGCCCTGAGTCTGTGCATGCCAATTGATCCTGCTGTTGTCATAGCAACATGAACCACTGAACCTCTGCGCAGCTGTTGTTATGGAAGCCCTTGAACAGCTGGGGGCTATAGCTGTGGAGGGTTTGTGGAAAACGGTTCTTTTGGTCCTTCCTTCACACCTTGACCTCAAAGCTCCTGCTCGCAATAAAAAGGAGGATTTGGGAATTTTGAAGATGTCCATCTGGACTTTTCTCTCCACTGCACGGAGCCTCCATATAAGTTTAGGCAGCAAGTAGGGAAAATGTAATCATGTCTGTGTCTTCTCCAAACCGGCTTTTCCACAAATAAAGGCGGTGAAATCAAATGAGTCAAATGAGAATAGATTCTCTCCGAGGGTTTCCCTGACGCATTGAAGCATATCTCATTATTGATAGGAGCAAATCATGTACACAGTGCAGGAATAAAACAACCATCTCAAGAAGCACAAGTTGTCCAAAATAGCCCAATTATTTCAGTCATAATAATGCTAAAACATATTTATAAAGAGCAACATTTTATCCTCCCACTGTGTGTTTTAATGCAGAATTCAATGACTATATGTGTGTATCAGGATTATCAGTATTGTGGAACTGCCTTCTTTTGTCTTCAAGAAGTTCCCATGTTTCTTATTTTAAACTACAGTACGTAGCAGATATTGAGATGAATTGGCATGAAATAAAAGACATATTGGAGTATTCTAGTTCTAATCACCTGAAATTTTCCCGGGTCTTAAGTAAGTAAAATTACTATGATGTGCAAACAACTTTTTATAAGTCAAATTATTACATTCAAAATATTAGACTACTGAAACATTTTCTTTATTCACGTCCACAATATGTGAGAAAATATTTTTAAATGGCTCTTAGCCAAATGGTAGGCACATCCTACTTGAAAAGATTCAACTTTTCTTGGTCATATTCAAGACATTTACTTCCGATGATGCAAAATAGAGACATGCAGACATCTGTTAACCTGTTCTAAAGAGTTGCTGTAATATCTTCTGTTATTCAACTAAATACATAAATGTTTGAACACTGCATATCTGATTTCCTTTATAGACTGTGAGTAACTTTGCCTGTGGCGACCAATGGCAGAGGTTCTCATGTACCTTTTATTGGGCTCTTTATTGGATTGGTAGTACCAGTTAATGTTAGTGTCTTCGTTGTCCTTGTAGTATGTTTCTCTTTTAAATTATATTAGTTCAAAATGCTATGTATTCACAAAGTAACCTTTGTCAGATCAATGATAAAGGAGTACAAAGTAGCAGAAATAGAAAAAGAAGGTAAAATACAACAGACTGACAGTATATGTAGACACGTGCATGGGCTACAGTGTGAGTGATGGTGGACAGATTTAGCAAACGCTAGTGTTTCCTCTGCGCCTTTTGTGAGGAACACAGTGATTAGACCTCCAGCCCCCTGGGTGGAGCCGCGCTGCACCGGCTCCCGCTTTGGTTTGCTTTGACGTCAACAGGAAGGTCTGCTGCGTCCCAGAAGGGTCATGTGAGTGATGGCGAGCGGTGTGTGTGGCGGTTTCTAGTATACAGAAAGGGTCCTCTGGAGCCCAGATGGGGCTGTAAAGGGATGGCCAAGGGAGGAAGAGCCCTAGGAGCTTAGGGAGGGCTTCGCGAAGGCTTACCGAGAGGCTAAAATATTTTCTTTGTGGCCCTAAGAAACCTAAGAAAGGCCCTCACCCAAATCTCCCATGGTCTGAGGGGCTGGTTGGAAGTGTAACTTGAGCTACATCCGCAAGATATTCTCCTCTTCTCCGGCTTTGTTTGTATCTTCACTGTCGTTAACGTGCCCTATTTTATTTCAAAGCGCCACGTCTTTTATTGTAGCCTAGTGGGAATCCGACCAACAGCTTGACTTCCATCTAAACAGAGACAAACAAAAATGTCTGTTACCAAGACCGTAGTGAGTAGATATATTAAATTATATTTATATTTTTCTTGTTTTTCATTTTTAGTTTAGAGTTTAAACAATTGAAACACTCATTCTGGAAAACAATCTTCAGAAAATAGCAATTTTCTCATAAAGTACTCAGATCTATTCTAGTTTATTCATTCTATGTTCAATCGACCCCTCGCAACATCAAGGATGTAAACACTTCTAATTGTTTTTTACTGAAATTTGTATGGCATTGGGATAGAATATTAGATGTTTTTAATCCTCTTTCTCACTTTAAAGATTCTTGATTAAAAAAAAGTGTTACAGCTCTTCTCGCTAAATTTCCACAGCTTTCATCCCAGTTCCACCCCCCTCCACTCGGGGCCCTCTGGTAGTACCTACCTACCACACACAGTAGTCCCCACTGAGCTCTGCGGGACTGGGTAAATACCATCCCTTCAGAGGCTCCATGTTAGCAGATTGCTGGAGGGAGGCGGCCTGCTGTGAGGCCCGGCCACACTCCCACTGTTCTGGAGGGGCTTTAAGCGAAAGATCAGGTGTCCAGCCCTGAATGCTTGATTGAACTTAAATCTTTTGCATGTGCTCTATAACTCTCTCTGTTGCGCTATGCCCCTGTGGCTCAGACATGGCCAGCCAGTCAATTGCTTAAAGGAATTTGAGTCACAAAGGCTCTCTGACCTCCCTGTTATCACCAATTCAGTGAAAATCATAATCAGATGCATTTTGTCTGTAATGATTTTATTTTATTAAATGATGAATTTAATGTAAATCAAGTTACTAGTAATTATAAGACCATGACGACCTAGTAGAAGCTAATGAAACACACATTTTTATGATGCCTTAAAAATAGCAGCCATAAATGTCTATATTGAAATAAAATATGACCAAAAAAATATGGTATATTGACATTTACTTTCAGCTTCTGCCTGGTTCTATGACTCCCTGTCTTGCCTGAACTACTGGAATAATCTAGCAACATGTGTTTTGTGTGAACCGAAAACTTGATATCCCTTTATCCTCTGTGCCATAGAGCCCCATTAATCCACACATCAAGGAGCACTGTTGCACTGTTTGACATGTTCCTTCATCACCATGTCCATGAGCACTGTAGTTTATTTTCACTCAATTCCACATACGCCGTCCTGCCGCCACAAATACTCATTAGAGCGCCATGTGTGGATTCATCCTTGGCTGGAAATAGTACAAATGGACAAATATCCCGCTTTGGCTCGCAACTTTTGTTAAAAACTACAGGGACCATCTGTTTTAGGGAAATACTGAGCCTTAGAAAAATCTATATATATATACTACCATACATTTTTGTAGGCTCCGGTTCCCCAAATGTATAATAAAAAGTTGTTTTCTGGGAGGAAGTCTTAAAGTATTGATTGTGGCTTCGGTCTCTCCATGGGAATGTTAACACTTTAGCGCATCAGTTGTGAGTTGACATGTAAAGCATTAAGCAGTGTGTCAACGCTCCAACAGGCGCCTCAGAGTCCATCAGAGCACTTCTGATCACAAGGCAATGTCTCAGATAATGTTCAATATGATGACGTCTATCCCACCAGTAAAAAAGCAGAGTTAAACATGTACTGGACCTCTGCTTGCAGGGATGTCTTTTTCTGTCGTGAACGCCACCATTTTCAATGTCCTGTTTCATAATAAACCTGACCATATTAAGCACTATAGCTTTAACCTTGTCATTTCTCCACAGAATCTGTATCGAGAGTTGGATAGAGGGCAACGGAGCATAGAGCAACCCTGAAAGCTGCTTGTTGCTGTGGGGAAAGTCAACTGTAAGTTGTCAGATGCCTTCCTCTAAACCTTATGAGAAACCAGGTTGCATGCTTGAGTTTGGGAGATGATGGAGTAGCGTGGGGCGCTGGGGACCACAAGGTTGGCGCTTCAGATCCTGGATCCTGCCTGGCTCCTAAACCCCAATTGCTCCCCAGGCAAAATGTAAAAAAACATGGGTTGAAATGCAACGTAAGTCACTTTGGATAAAAGCGTCAGCTAAATGACATGTAATGTATTCACAAAGCTGTTTGCAGTTTTTAAGCATGTGTTTTGTAATAGACATTTTCATGGTACACGTCTGGCAGATAATCTTTTTCTTTTGGTAGGCCAGTGGCAGTCTGATTTAATTTACTATCAGATGTTATTCATGCTATGAACACGGTGCCAGGCCACAGTACATCGCTCAAATTTACCCCGCTGCTCCGTAAAAACCCAAAGATTGGTACAATCACTTGAGATGATTTGAGTTTACATTTTGTAGTTCTCTGTTCTGGGCTGGAACATCAATAGATAGCTGAGCTTTTTCTGAATGATTGAGGATTCACTCTCTAACAAACACACTATTTGCATTTTAGACAGAAATGAAAGTGAATGTGACCCAGTGGTAATTTCCATATCTCATGATAAAATTGTAATGTTTTATAATGTTTCCACAAATGTTATATTCTTAAACACACCACACAGGACCATGTGACCCCAAACCTTTCTGCTTTTGTGGTTTGTTGTCTTGACAAGAAATAGAAATAGAAAGGCAAAAAAAAACGTTTCAATTGTTTTCCATTAGCAACTGAGAAAGTTGCTTTAGCTCCAACATTATTTCTCAGACAAGATAACAGAGTGTTCATGTTGCAGTAGCCGTGATAACTTGCAGTGTTGTTAATGCAACAGCTGACAACATTGTCACAACACATGCCCTATTTAGAATGCATCAAAAACAGATCATGAGAGAGAGGACTACCACAAGCAGTTATTAATACTCTAGTGGTTTGGACATGTTATTATTATTATTGTGATGACAAGGCTGAGTAGATGACTATCAAATGCAATATTTTAAGTAATGTTAACTCAAGTATATTAGTAGGTCTGAATTAGAACGTTACATTTGACAAACTTCTTATCGCGAGTTGACACACCACATTATCCATTTTTTTGAGTATACTCAAAAAAAGCTTTGCAGCTAGTGGTGTAACTATTGTAAGTATTCTAGACTTTTTATTTTTAGAGTGTAGTAGACTTGCAGACCCCAGACTGGGTCGGAGTGACGTGAATTTGGACGTGGCCTGATTCGGAATCCAGATGGAGACTCGCGTACTCTAAAATAAGTGCACCCTTAAAAGGTGGGGCACGCTGCAGATAAATACGTTTTCTTTTGATTCAAGCTCACAGATATATTTAAATCAAAATGATCAGAAGAGGGTTTTTTTTATTAAGCCTCAAGAAAAAAAATCTTTCATTCAGTTTTAATTCAAAAGGAAAAAACACAAGTTTTTCAACTCAGTTGCAAATTATGGGTGAGCAGAGGACGTTAAAATTCTCAGTCTTAATTGAATTAAAACTGCAAGCACCGGCAGTAATATTAAAATGCTGCATTCTAATACAGAGGTGTCAAAAGTGTTCACATTCATTACTCAAGTAGAAGAATGGATACTTAAAATACTTTAAACCCTAGTTTCAACTCAAGCTTTTTACTTAAGTAAAAGCATAAAAGTACTGGTTTCAAATTAAAAGAAGTAAAAGAAATGTGAGGGGAAAAAATGTCCATTAAGGACAAAATCTTAATGTGTAACCTCGCTCACAGAGCAAGTCAGTCCGTTACTATATGATCAAAAGGTGCCTTCAGATCATGTGACCTGCCGTTCAGATGATGGAAACATGACGACATTCAGAGAGGCGATGCTAAAACAACAGGGGGACAAATGTATCGACCCGCATACTATATGACTTAAACAAATGAAAAGAAAACCCATTTTCCAGTGACGGCTAAATGACACGAATGGGAGGACGTACACACACGTTGTTCCCATTGATTAGGAAGACTACAGTGTCTCCCCAGGGTCTCTTTGTGGAAGAAATACAATGACTGATTCAGGTAAAGCTTTCACCATTCTTTTCTGTCTTGACGTTCACACAGTTGGGAAATGGGTTCAAGGTTCAATTTTGACACAGCTACATCTTTAGGAATATAGATTTTGGAATATTGGATCAGCATCGGATGATTCGGTACCTTGCTGTTTTCATCCGACATCCATGTGAAGCACTAATTTAGAAGTGAGGTTGGAGGATGGTGCTCTGCTCTTGACTTTAACGCAGGAGAACGGAGCTTGCATCTCATCGCAGACTTATTAAGCAGAACTGGGATCCTTTCAACGGACCCACCAATGTTTCAATTGCCTGACCCCAGTTTGTATATCATTACAACAGCATTACCATGGCAACAATGTATATATTACCTTTGGACTATGAACAGGTTTTAACAAAGCGTCCACCAACATTCTTCAGAAGACATGTGTTTAACAGCAGCATTCAAAGGTTCAAACCTTCTGTCCTCTGGCATTGTCCTGCTCTTGTTAAATGAAGCTCTAATTGGGAAGTGTTGTTTTGGTAAAATCCCTATAAATCCTTTAGTCTTTGAGGTCAAATTCTGTAAATATCCTTCTATAGTGAATGAGAGCTATTCAAAGGAGGATCTGTGCACACATGGCAGCGTTGTGTCGATTGCCAGAGGAGGTCTGGTCATACTGAGCCATTTGTCTCTTTCTACACACAGGCCGGACTAATCACACAGCTAGTCTCCCTGTCCTCTCGGCCCCTGAGTGTTCCTCCCTCTCCCCACCCAAAATGCTCCAGCATAGCTCTCCACCAAGGGTTGTTTTACGCTTAATTTTGTTAGACTTAATGTGATTTTACTAATTAAATCTCCTCCTGGTTGGAGACCCGCCTACCCACCCCCTTCATTGCACAGTCCCTCTAGCCCATGGGGTGATTGCTTGTAGAGCTATTTTACACAAATAAACTTTTTTTTACAGGGGCAGTGGGTTGCACAAGGACAGATCTGTGCTACTCCCCGGAATTCTAATTTCGCGCCAAGATGCTCTGCTGCACTTGTGATTGCCAATAGGTTTTCAAATCTGATATGAGGTGCTGATGGGTGTATCTACAAGTATTAAAGTTATTTGTAACATCTCATTTGTTTTAAAGATTGACGGTCCTTTACATGGGTTAAGAATATATTGTTACAGCTTGCATTTGAAAAACTGCTGGAAACGCATTGTTTACTTCAAAACGTTCTTGGTGAATTGTAGACGTGTTTCACATTCATTACCCTAATAATAATCTCAGCTAAAGAAGCTCAAAAAGGGAAGTGCTGACGGGCGTGGCAATCTCAGTTGGAGCAGTGGGGCCTTCGAGGTCATTGTTGACAACAACCGGTCGCCCCTGCTATTGTGGACGACCCTCTGGGACTCTCGCGGGGGCTATTGTGAGAGCCAGCCTGCGGTTTCCCGTTTGAACCCTGTGCACCCGCTGCCAGCTCGGCCGCTTGGTTCTTCAGGCAAAAACTCCATTATAGCCCTTACCCCCGTTCCTCTTCCAGGGCCTCTGTGGCCATTGTAGCTCAGCTCCCCCTTCCCCTGCCTTAGTTTTGAGTACAAGCACACAAATACACTCTCCGTCCAGCCTGAAAAGCCCCTGTGCGGCCCCTGGCCTTCGGGTGGCCGAGTGGGCAGCGTGCCCACTTGAGATGGGAGTTCTTCCTTGACGAAGATCGGGTTACTGCCACCTGTCATTCAGCTTAGGAGGCAGGAAAGGGGGCACCAGTGGGGGTGGGTGGTGGGATTGAGGGGTGGAGTGGAGTCGGGGGTTGATGTGAGAAATGCCATGGCAATCTGGCACTAAAACTGCAGCCTGCTGTTGTTTCAGCAAAGGCTCCCAGATTTCACAAGGAGTCCTGTTGGTTCAGCCAGTGGCGGCTTTCCAGTTTGATCTAATAATAAGAGATCTAATATGACACATGGTCAAACTACTTCTTTCTTACTGTACTTAAGATTGCAGCATACTGAATATTTCAAATAAAATGTAATTTGATGAATAGCACAAAACATTAAGTGCACTTCATGGCCTCGGGTCAAAGGTTTGTTGAGGTCTTAATGTTTCTCAGAAAAGTTTGTCAGTGATAGCAATGAAGCCCAAGCCTTAGGCTTTCTTAAAGTTAGAGCGTGTTTATCTTCAGTACTGTGACATTTTTCCCAGTCAAACATATTTGAACAGTCTACACGAGGGATTTAAATGGACAGCTAAAATGTGGCCAGGCTAAGAGTTTGAAATGGAAAACGGGATGTTTTTAAAATTATCAATGGCACAGACGTCCAAGTGACTCAAACTTATTACCATTTAGCTTTAATCTTGTTAAGCTGCACATTACATTTAATGTTGCGATTTGCAATTTCTAGTGGAAAAGATAATACTATTGAATTGGACAGCAGGAAGAAATACAAATCTAAGTGTTGCAAGTATGGTTAATGAATGTTGGACCAAAGGTGTCTGTAGGAGCCATTTTTGAAGCAAAGTTAATTGGGTGACGCCTGCTGGTCGAAGTTGCACACCTGTGGCAATTAGTGGACAGGAAGACAAACGATCCTGGAAGTTGTCTTTTTTGTTTCGGTGTTGAGTGGTGGGAAGACGTGGACGCCAGCAGGCATATGGTTTTTCAATTGTTGTTGTTAGTTTTTGCTTGTTAATTTGTTGGTTTATTTATAAGTTTAGTGACAGTTTATTTTTGTTATTATACGTGAAAGAAACACTGGAATAAATGAACAAGCCTATTGAAACCCCTGAGGCGTCCGAAGTGACCTTATTGGAAGGCACTACATAAGTTGAAAAACCTTCTGCAACTGGAAAATGAAACCTGCTACATTGGAATATACGGAAGTCACCTGAGTTTGGAAAGTTGGATTTACAGCCATACCCTGAGGATACTTGGAAGATTGGGAGCTGCATTCCTTAAAGTTTGTGGATTATATACGTTCCCGCTGGAAATACGTGAGGATTCAACCATTATTTCCTTGGACGTTTGTGAGTAAAACGCTGAATTGAAGCGAGCCGCCGCGCTCATATAATGACTTTGAACGTGAGCTGCCGTGTTTAGCCTACACTACAAACTGAACGTTGACTTTGAAATGCTATTTATTTCGTGTGTGATGAACTCTTGAGTTAATCTTTGAAAAATGGCTGACGAAGAGCCTGAAGAGCTGGATTGGAATGAAGAAAAGGAACTGTTTAAAATAATAGCAACACGTAGGGGGAAGCTTGGTGTTTTAACACGCAAACGAAACGAAATCCATAGTTTAATTGAAGCTGGACAGGACAAAGAAACTGTTAGGAAACAAGTTAATTTGTTTGAAGGATTTTTCTCTGAGTTTATTAGTTTACAAGCAGCCGTACAAAAATTGACAAAAGACGAATACGAAAGGGAGGCTGATAACTTAGACTGGTACCAACCCAAATATCACCTTCACAAAGGCTTCTTAAAAGATGTCATGAATTGGCTCGAGGTTGATCAAGTTAATGAGGAAGAAGAAGAGCAGGAGGATATAGGGGCTGTTAAGCCACAAGATAGCGCATCTCAGGTAGCGCACAGTGACACGCATAGCCGCAAAGCAACAAGCGCTCTCAGTTGCGCGTCACGAGAATCTACGTCTCATCTAAAGGCCGAAGCTGAATGTGCGGCAATTAGAGCAAAGGCGCAGGCTTTGGATAACAAATTTGATCTTGATATTGAAGAAGCAAATATCATTGCAAAATTAAAGGCACGAAAAGAAAAAATGGTCATAGATTCCGAACTTGCTGCTGCAGAGGCAAGAGTTAAAGTATTCAGAGAAGCGGAAAAACAACGTTCAGTGTCGGGCGTATACCGATACGTTACACCAACGGAAGATGATACCCCTGCAACAGTACAAAGACCAATGAGATCCCAGAGAGAGAGATTAGCCCCTCAAACTGTAGGTGCACAACAAAATGCCAATCAGAGCGCCTCAGCACCGATAGGAAGCGGAATTCACTGGGATCATAATGATACAAACGTCACTGATGTATTAAAGAGACAAACAGAAATAACTGAAATGTTAGTGAAACAGCAAACACTCTCTCTTTTGCCAGATAGAGAAATTCCCATATTTAACGGTGATGCTCTTCATTACAGGACGTTCATTAAAGCGTTCGAGCAATGTATTGAGAATAAAACAACTAATATGGATGACAGACTATACTACTTACAACAGTATACAAGAGACCAACCCAGAAACCTCATCAGTAGCTTTATGCATATGGATTCCTCCATTGCGTATAAAGAAGCTAAAAGGCAGCTAGAATACAATTTTGGAAACAGCTATAAAATAGCATCTGCTTACATTAGTAAAGTTGTGAACTGGCCAACCATCAGACCAGAGGATGGCAATGGGTTGCGATCATATGCTCTCTTTTTACAAAGCTGCCACAATACAATGCAAGATATTGATGGCCTAAAAGAGCTTGAAAGTTTCACCAACTTAAGACTCATCGTGTCTAAACTTCCATTTAGGCTACGAGATAGATGGCGAGCAAATGTGTGTAGCATGCAAGATAACCAGAACAGAGCAACGTTCAAGGACTTGGTAGGCTTCATTGAAAGACAGTCCAGAGCAATGCTTGATCCAATTTTCGGCGACATACACAACTCGACAGAGAGTAAAGTAACATCAAGACCTAAACCACAAAACCCATTCACCAAACTTGGTGGGAGGACCAGCTTTGCCACTACAGTTGCTCAAGCACCTGAACTAAAAAGGAACGAGTCACAATGTGGACCCAAACTGAATACAAGTAAGCGTGCACTTGAAAGGCTTTGCTTATTTTGTAAAAGAGATCACACATTTGAAAATTGCGAAAAGTTTAAGTCTAAACCAAACAGCGAGAAAATAGAATTCCTGAAATTAAACGGGATCTGTTTTGGATGTTTAACCATGGGGCACGTTAGCAAAACCTGCAAAAACAGAATGAAATGCGAAAGATGTTCTCTGTCTCATCCAACCATCCTCCACATTCACACTGGCAGGGAAAAGGATGGAATTAGAAATGAAGGTGTGATAACTGGAAACAAACCACTGAGTAGTGCTATGGTTTCGTTAGAAGACGATGACCTAATGGGGGTCAGTCAATCAAAACAATGCACACTTGCAATCGTGCCAGTGAAAGTAAAGGTAGCAAATTCAGATAAAGTCATAAATACCCATGCATTTTTAGATCCTGGTAGCTCAGCTACATTTTGTACAGACTCATTGAAAAGAAAGTTAAACATCACTGGTAAAAACACCACAATTCTCTTGTGCACAATGGGGCAGGAGAAAAATGTCCACAGCAGTGTAGTCTCTGGTCTTGAAGTCAGCAGTATGGAAGGCCTACTGTATCACAAACTCCCAGAAGTCTATACTCAAACAAAATTACCAGTTTCAAAACAACACATACCAATACAAGAATCAATAGACAAATGGAAATACTTACATGAGGTGAAGGTTCCACAATTGGATGCTGACATTGAGTTGTTAATAGGCACAAATGCTGCAAAGCTTATGGAGCCTTGGAAAGTAATAAACAGTAGAGGTAATGGGCCATATGCTGTTAAAACTCCTTTAGGATGGGTCGTCAATGGGCTCATGCAAGAAACAACATGTCAAACGCAAGGAAGTCACTCATGTACTGTAGTTAATCGCATATCGGTAGCAGATTTGAATGACTTGTTGATTAAACAGTATCATCAAGATTTTCCTGAACTGGCAGCTGAGCAGAAATCAGAGATGTCAGTCGAAGACAAACAGTTCATGTCTATGATGGAAAGTTCAAAAGAACTAAGAAATGGTCATTATTACTTACCGTTACCCTTTAAAGAAAATGATGTAATGATGCCAAACAACTACCAGCAGGCACAGCAACGTATCATGTCTCTGAAAAGAAAATTTGAAAAGAACGAACAATTTCACAGAGAATACACTGCATTTCTAAAAGGAATGCTTGAGAAGGGCCACGCAGAAGTCGTGCCATCTGATGAACTGGAAACACAAAGTGGAAAGGTGTGGTATATTCCACATCATGGAGTGCACCATCCGAAGAAGGGCTCCCTGAGAGTTGTATTCGATTGCTCCGCATCCTTCCAGGGGGTATCCTTGAATAGCAAATTGATGCAAGGTCCAAATCTCACCAGTAACTTGGTAGGCGTCTTGTTGCGCTTTCGCCAGGAGCCAATCGCTCTTATGGCAGACGTGGAAAGCATGTTCCACCAGGTGAGAATTATGGAGAAGCATGTGGACTTTTTGCGCTTTTTATGGTGGCCAAATGGTGATACAGGTCAACCACTCAAAGAACACAGAATGACAGTGCACTTATTCGGGGCAACGTCTTCACCAAGTTGTGCAAGTTTCGCCCTCAGACAAACTGCCGAAGATTTCAAAGATCTCTTTTTGCCCGAAACAGTGGAAACAATTAAGCAACATTTCTACGTAGATGATTGCTTGAAAGCTGTGGCTACTGAAGCCGATGCTGCGAAGTTGTGCAAAGAGCTTGAAAGAGCTTGCTCAATGGGAGGCTTTCATTTGCACAAATGGATAAGTAACAGCAGAACAGTCCTAACGTCCATCCCACAAGCAGCCAGATCAAAAGAAGTCAAAGACCTTAACTTGGAATCCAGTGATCTTCCTACAGAAAGGACTCTTGGTATACAATGGCACATAGAAAGTGACAAACTCACCTTCGCAGTGAGCCCGAAACAACAGCCATGTACTCGAAGGGGAATACTGTCCATCGTATCCTCAGTATACGACCCTCTCGGCTTCATCTCTCCATTCGTCCTTACTGCTAAGAACATTCTGCAGGATCTCTGCAAACTGAATTACGCCTGGGACAAAACTGTACCAAGCCACTACATACAGCTGTGGCATGAATGGATGGCAGGCCTAAGTTGCATTGGAGAGCTCCGTGTCAACAGATGTTTCAAGCCAAAAGGCTTTGATCCGATAACATCTGCACAACTACATCACTTTAGTGATGCGTCTGAAAGTGGTTACGGCTGTGTCACGTATCTCCGTCTCACAAATTCAGAGCATGAAGTGCACACCTCCTTTATAATGGGGAAATCACGCGTTGCGCCACTAAAACAAACTACAATGCCAAGAATGGAACTTACTGCAGCAGCACTAGCAGTACAAATGGATAAACTGATCAAAGCAGAGTTACAACTTGCTCTTGAGAACTCCATGTTTTGGACGGATAGTACATCAACACTGAAGTACATTCAGAATGAGAACAAAAGATTTAAAACATTCGTGGCTAATAGAGTGAACACAATCAGGGAAATGAGCAAAGTAAAACAATGGAGATACATAAACACTAAACAAAATCCTGCAGATTGTGCATCCCGTGGTCTCAAAGCCAGTGCTCTTCTGAATTCAAAGGTGTGGCTGAATGGTCCAGAATTTCTCAAACGTCAGGAATCTGAATGGACAAATTCTGACATTGCCATACAAACACATGAAGATGATGATGATGACGCGGAAGTGAAGAAAGATGTTCTCACCATGAACTTGATTGTAAAAGAAGAAAAAAATCCTACTCACACATTCATACATTATCACTCAAAGTGGAACAACCTAACCAGAGCAGTAGCATGGCTACTTAAGTTAAAAGACGTTCTCTTGCAATTAAGTCTGAAAAGAAAGGAAATACTTACCAACATGAGTATTAAGACCTTAGATGCAGAGAAACAACGTCTGATGGAAAGTAAAATGCAAACAGTCAAAAAACGCATGAATGTGCAGCAGATTACTTTAGAAGACGTCAAAAGGGCAGAAAAGGCAATCGTACACTTTACACAAATGGAGGCATTTCCAGGAGAAATCAAAACCTTGCAAAGGGAAAACGCTCATGTCAGTCATCAGAGCCACATTCGTAAACTGGATCCTATTCTGCAAGACGGATTACTTCGTACAGGAGGAAGATTAAGCCGAATGGCTATGCCCGAGGATCGAAAACATCCTACAATTCTTCCAAAACACCATCATGTGTCCAAGCTGGTGTTAAAACACGTTCACGAACAACTAGGCCACTGTGGAAGGAACCATATGTTGGCCAAACTGCGACAGCAGTACTGGATTCCAGCAGCAACTTCCCTTGCTAGAAGGATACGATCTGAGTGTGTGTTCTGTAGACGCCTACATTCAAATTTGGGAGAACAAAAAATGGCAGATTTGCCAAAAGAAAGAATAACACCAGATTTACCACCATTCACCTTTGTTGGAGCAGACTTCTTTGGTCCAATCATAGTGAAAAGAGGACGCAGTGAAGTGAAAAGATATGGTGTCATTTTTACGTGTTTCACAACTCGAGCAATACATTTGGAAATAGCCAATTCACTTGACACAGATTCATGTATCAACGCAATCCGCAGATTTATAAGCAGACGAGGGCAAGTACGCCAAATAAGATCTGACAATGGAACTAACCTGACTTCAGCTGATCGTGAACTAAAAAATGCCATAAAGGAATGGAACCAAAGCAACAAACTTCAAGTTGCTCTGCAACAAAATGGCATAGAATGGATTTGTAATCCACCTGCCGCTTCACACTTTGGAGGAGTATGGGAGAGGTTAATAAAACAGGTCAAACTAATACTTCTATCACTAACAAAGGATCAAATAGTAGACGACGAATCCCTTCACACTTTCATCTGTGAGGTAGAAGCCATAATGAATAGTCGCCCACTTACCTCAAACTCAGATAGTCCAAATGACCTCGAACCTTTAACACCCAACCACCTCTTACTTCTCAAAGGACAACCCACATTACCCCCTGGCTTATTTCAGAAAGCAGATGTGTATAGTAGACGCAGATGGAAGCAAGTACAGTACTTAGCTGATATGTTTTGGAAAAGATGGGTTAGAGAGTATATTCCAAACCTACAAGAAAGACAAAAATGGATTAAAGAGAAAAGAAACTATGCAAATGGCGACATCGTGTTAATTGCAGATCCTACTGCCCCTAGGGGATCTTGGATGTTGGGGAGAGTTATTGACACAAAGAAAGATTCAAAGGGGATCGTTCGTAGCTTGACTTTAAAAACAAAGACTAGCGTTATAGACAGACCGATAACAAAGGTTTGCTTATTGTTGGAAAATCACATGTGGGTATGAATGTCCAATGTATGTGTAATGTTTACTCCACCTTGTAGGAATTGACATGTATACTGATCTTTACACACGCACAATGGACTATGGACAATTCAAGCAAGGAATCTCTTGCAACCTGCACACATGCGTACATAAATATACCAATGCACACTAACATGGACCTTTGAACGCACAACGCCTTTGTGGCATAATGGACTATTTGCGTTATACACTGAAGAAGGACTCTGAAAAAAGAGCATTGATTGCATTACTATTTCATTGATGGACTTTAATTTGAATTGAAAAGAATATGGTCACAAATGAACTGGAAAAAAAAAACTTGACGTGTTTCAAATGAAACCAACGTATTCATGTTTGTATGAGTGACCAATCGTGATCATTGATGATTCGACAGATTTATATCTTTACTGTGTACTGTATATTGTGAAATGGCTCCATATTTTGTTTTGTTTCTTTGTTATTGTACCTATTTAGCCGGTAGCAATAAGAGGGCCGGTGTGTAGGAGCCATTTTTGAAGCAAAGTTAATTGGGTGACGCCTGCTGGTCGAAGTTGCACACCTGTGGCAATTAGTGGACAGGAAGACAAACGATCCTGGAAGTTGTCTTTTTTGTTTCGGTGTTGAGTGGTGGGAAGACGTGGACGCCAGCAGGCATATGGTTTTTCAATTGTTGTTGTTAGTTTTTGCTTGTTAATTTGTTGGTTTATTTATAAGTTTAGTGACAGTTTATTTTTGTTATTATACGTGAAAGAAACACTGGAATAAATGAACAAGCCTATTGAAACCCCTGAGGCGTCCGAAGTGACCTTATTGGAAGGCACTACAGTGTCCTAAACAAATATGTTCTGCTGTAAGGAGCTGCAATTCAAGAATTAAGGGCAAAAATAAATGGTAACTAGCGCTTTTCTGGTCTTCTGACCACTCAAAGCGCTTTAACACTGTGTTTCAACCCATTCACACACTGATGACGGGAGCAATTGCACACAGTGGCACCTGCCCACCAGTAACTAGCATTTACAAACGGTAGTCACAGCTACACGAGCACTGTTGGGGTTAAGTATCTTGCCCAAGGACACATCGACACGCGGGTTAGAAGGACCAGGGATCAAACCACCAATCCTCTGATTGCAGGACAGCCAGGCTCTACACTTACCCACAGTCGCCTTCATGCTATGCTATCATTGCTTCCTTAAATCTATATCATCTAAAGAATTAAAAATCTTCATGTTTTCTAACAGAGTAACAAAACAACATAACCTGCTGTAATTCCTCAGAGACTTCATCTTCCCAACACAGCATGCTGTTATAAATAGGATGCTCGTGGACTTCAGCCCTCCAAGCCTCGTGTGCTTATGCTCTGAGATTTCCCTTAAATAGAGATGCCTGGAAGTACTTCATAACTTTTTGGAATTGAGTACACTGAACTTATCGCAACATAATAAGCTGGTGCTACTAAACTGACATTTTAGCTTTTCGTCTAAGGAGAGGAAATCTTTGCTTTACAAATACAACATGATGCAGCAGCTTGTGGAACACATTAAGTCCCCCCCTTCCCAGGTTAACACGGCAATATCTTCAGCAACAAATTCCCGAAACTGTCCAACAGTGTGGCCTTGTGTTAAAAGGATTTTCGGAGGTACTGAAATGATTTTGGCCACTAATTTGGCTGCAGAATCTAATATCTGACTTCAGTAAGGCAAAACGGGAAGGCAAACTGGTGTGAACACGCAGATGTACTCTCTCTGACCTCTCTGTTACATAAATGTGGGGTCACGCTTGTGCTTTGCATTATTAGTTTCACTGTGTGATCCCACATTTCCCCTCCACCACACTGGCTACCCCTGTGCTTAGCCAATCACTTTCCAATCCCTCCATATCCATTCCTGCCTTTACCCCACCAGCCCTGATTGTAATTATGTTGATTTAACGTAGACACATGCGGCTCCCTCCCCGTAATCTGAATCGAATCATATTAGTTTGAATTTTTTTTTAAAATATTTATTTATTCTCATTTCTCAGGGTCCCTGTCGGCATTTGCAATTACTCTTGTCGTGCGGCTGTAATTGCCTCCATGCTAATGGCCGCCAAACAATCGTGCTAAATGAGGTGAGGCCGAGAGGCTAGGAGCCCGACTTCATTAAGAGCTAATGGGATTTTATAAGGGGGACTGAAGACCCAGCTCATCAAAAAGAGGGAGATGGAAGGAAAACAAAACAGATGGAGGGGGAGAGCCAAATCACCGCTGTTCTAACGTGGTTAACATAGAATAAAAAAAGAAACAGAACAGGTTAATCTTTCTCTAGAGGACTACTAGCTTAATATAGAGACAGACAACAAGACAGTGGGAAAATGGAAACATAAATGGAATTGATACGTGAGCATGATTCCTCTTGCTGTCCAGTTGAACATGAAAAGCAGCTATTTTGATGTGCGTGTCTTTCATTTGGCAAAGTAACAGCGACACTTCTGTGTAAATTATATATTTTAGAAGTGAGTGGACAGTCCAAATCTCCCACACGTTTCACACTTTGTTCAGACATAGAGACGTTGCTGCAAAAGTGGATGGATGTGAATACATGGAATGATACATTCTGTAAATCTGCATATGGGTTATAGCTGGTCAGTAACATGAGAAGCCCACAAAAATCATACAATAATGTAGAGCTCTTTGATCTCTTACTGCTCCCATTTTCATGAAAATGTTTTATTTTGAATAATGCGATTGAATAATGAGCAAAAGGCATCTGTGATGAGAGGACAAATACAAATAAGTATTATTTCTCACTAGTTTTGATGTGTAATGGAACAAACATGTATTGTATTGTGTGTTTTTCAATCACAACATGCTGCTATAGGAAAGGAAATAAAGATGTGAGAGCAGAATAAAGTGTATTAAAATGCACAGTAAGCTTATTCGGCTGTTAAAGGGCCCCACATTCTTCTCTGTACTGCTCTGAAGACACTAAGGCAGATGTGTCTAATCCTTTTGGCTGCGGGCTGTTTCTGTTCCCTGTATTCCTGTTGGGGTTGATGGTGGGATGATATTTGTGGCCTAAGACTTGGGGTCAGGGCTGGACTGGTAATCTGGCATACCGGTGGGCCGACGCACTTGGGGGCCGGTCGATAGGCCAATACAATTTTTCATTTTTTATTTTTTTATTTTTTTGCTTTCGACCGACCCATAAAGCAGGGACAGCGGCCCATTGGTTCATTTTCCATACTGACACTGGGCTAGCCCAATCATCTCTTAGCAGGCTCCACCTCTCCGTGTGTCAGTCAGATGCATTCAGTGGCTCAGAGCCAGAAAGAAATCGGATTACGATGGAGAAACAAAAACGTGAGAGCAAGCGGGGTGCGGAGAAATTGCGGGCCAAAAAAAATAAATCTAGAGGTTGATGCCTCAACATGTTAAAAAAATAACTGACATGTTTAGTGCTGTATCTTCAGTTGTCAAAACTACTACAGTACCTGATGACAACATAGGGTTGCCAACTCTCCCAACCCCAAATCAGGGACACTTTCGCCGGCTGACGGGGGGGTGCTAGCGGTCGGCCGGCTTGCACAATCTATTTTTTCTTTGCAGCGCCAGCCTCACTGCTCATTTCAACAGATTAGACAGCTCTCACCCGGCACCCGCGCTCCCACACTTATCTGATGCGTCACAACTTCACAACATTGACTTAACAGGCTGTGATTGGAAATCGGGACTGGAGCTGTCGGGACAAATCAAAATTGCCCATAATTCGGGATGTCCCGGGTAATACGGGACGGTTGGCAACCTATGAACATAGCACATGGACTAGGAGAGGTGACTAGCCTCAGCGATAGCGGTGCTTGCGGCTCGCAGGCAGCAGAGGAGACGGTGCAGCAGGTCTCTGAGTCTGACAATGAAGTCCAGGAGGGACAGAGTGAGCAGGACAGTGTCATTGAAACGATAAGCAAGCAGGTAGCTACATGAACAGGGAGGGAGTGTTAATCAGGGCGGGTGCATGAGGATAGTGTGTGTGGGCCTGGCTGGGCCACAACCAAGATGATGACGATTTAACAGTAACAATAATAAATGTTAAATGTAAATGTAAATGTTAAATGTTATATATGAATGTTAAATCTAAATGTAAATGCTAAATTTAAATGCTAAATCTAAATGTAAATATACATCTAAATGTTATATATAAATGTTAAATCTAAATGTAAATGTTAAATCTAAATGTAAATGTTAAATATAAATATAAATGTTAAATGTAAATGTTAAATATAAATGTAAATGTTAAATATAAATGTTGAATCTAAATGTAAATTTTAAATGTAAATCTAAATGTTAAATCTAAATCTAAATGTTTAATCTAAATGTTGAGTTTAAAGGTCAGACATGACTACTGACAATTACAATACTTATTCATGCAGCAAGCCAAGATGGCAAGTCCGTATGAATTAGCTCTTGCTATAGAGCAGGGGTACCGCGCACCACGGCCGTTTCCCACCCCGTCGATCGGACCATCTCGAACGGCCGCAGATGGTCCGATCGACGGGGGGAACGATCGCGGCCGCGTTTGGTGGACGCGGATGCTTGCCGATGGTCCGTTCGACGGGGTAAATTCCCCCTGCCCCGTTTAAGGGACGGTCCGGCCCCCCGTCGATCGGACCACCAGGAGTATCTCAACAATTAGAGGTAAATGCCATTGACTTCCATAGCAGTTTTTGTCCTACTATTGAAGTCAATGGTGTCCATCAACTGTCTGATTACCGACATTCTTTAAAATATCTTGCTTTGTGCTTAGCAGAATAAAAAAAACATACAGGTTTGAAACATCTTGATGGTGAGTAAATGATGACACAATTTTCATTTTTGGGTGAACTATCCCTTTAAAACAAAGTAACCTATACTTGCAATTGTAAACTGGTCCATTGCACTTCTAGTAGTTCTCAGCTTTGGTTTTGGGTTTTTGGGAACGGAACAGTAGATATGCATATCTACAGGGACCCCAAGGATAGTGTACTGGTTGGTGGTTGTGTCCGACCGATTGTGGAGGGCCGGTCTGAGCAAAAATGCCAGGGCCCTTTTTTTGTCCCAGTCCAGCACTGCTTGGGGTCCTGGTAGAAACAGCTGTCCTACAGCTGCCTTCTCTCCTGGGTTTTTCTTTTATTTATGGGGGGGGGGGGCAGTGAAAACCTCCTGGGTCAGAGCCAGAGGTATGGCGGTCTCCCTGGCAACTGAAGCAGAGTCTAGTGTGTTATGTGTGTGTGTGCAGAGCACTGGAGGTTAAAAGCTGGCAGTCGATTTACGTATAGCGGTCTTGTTTCAGAGGCTTTTGCTTTTGAATGTTTACCTGAGGCAATGTGGACTAGGACCAACAAATTACCAAAGTGACACCAGAATGACATGATTGATATTCTCCTTATTTTCCTCCAACTGCTCTTAAAGCCCTGCTCAATGGAATGTGGAGCTCCCCGAGCAGGGCAAGACGTTGAGAAAGGAGGAAAAGGAGGAAGAGGAGGAGGGGAGGACAAGGGATCAGTGAAAATAGGAGAACATGGGTTTGGGAAGAAGGAGGAGCAACATATGGCGGGAATGAGACGGAAGGGTAGAGAGCGTAGGGCTCCAGGGATGGAAAAGAAGGAGGGGATGAATGTGCGATTGCAAAAGTGGAAATACATGAAAATAGTAGTTGTCATGTTAACTCAGGTCTCTGTCTCTCACTCTCTCTCTCTCTCTTTTTGGTGACCTGACCCCAGATAAGCGGTTGAAGATGAGATGAGATCTTTATTTTCAATGTCATGTGTTTTGCAATAACTTTAAACTTTAAAAGTTTAATATGGACTTCAACCAAGTTGTCTTTGCCTTTCATTCTTTCCAGCCAATGTGATACAGAGGTTGTCCAATTCCTGGCAAGTGTTGTCCACAGTGTATTCTTTCATTTAAACTTCAAATTAAAGCGCCCACCAACCTCCTGTGCAACCACATTTAATGAAACAGCCCGAGTTTGTGTTGTGTTTGTGTGAAAAATACATTCCACAATGTACTACAATAAACTCACAAGACAAAAGCACAGTAACAAGTGTTGGCTGATCAAGGTGTGAGTGGAGTGTGTGACTGTGAATGTGTGTGTTTATGGGGAACAGCTTGACTTTACATCGGCAGCAAGTGGAATGGTAGAAATGCAATTTCAATTAACTCCCATGTTCTATGAAAGTACACTGTTATAAAAGTACTTGGAAAGCAACACATTTTAAGATCTTAATTGGCTCAAATTCCTATGTAAAGGTATGCACATATTTTTACTAGCCATTATCACCACCTGAACCACATTTAGTTTACCCTTCTGTCATATAATATTGCATGCTTATAACAAGGTGTCATCTGATATATTTGATACTCTATCAACACTATCCATAGACACTTTAAATCCCACCTCAAAGCAGTAACATGTAAGTAACATCCACCGTGGATACGCAGAGGCCCAGAACACCCCAACACTGTTTGGGCGTGCATCGTGAAACTTCAAATGAATTGTTGAGGTACACCTCATGAAAACTTTTTGCGCAGAAAATATCAGATGTATATTACTATTCAAAGCTAAGACAAAATAGATGCCAAAATGAATACATTAACAAACAAATGAATAACGACATTGTGTTGAAAAGTGGTATAGTAGCATATTGATATGAAAATGTGATGCTTTCTTCTCTGTCACAAGTGGGCCATCTTTGGCCGCATGATGACGGTACAACACCAAACATAGTGGGGATGGTCGTTGTTTCCATAGTAACAGACCTCATGCGTAAAGGTCACTGTCTGAGGTTTTTCTCAGAAAGAGGCAGAACGATTATTGGAGAGGAGGGGAGTAGCGGGGGACAAAAATAAAACAGCTTTATTATATACATTTCTGTTTCCCCTTAACAAATATTCTAACAATAATAAAAATGTAGGATTTAAATAGCGCAATTACATGGCTGAGAATGTTGAGAGCCCCTTCTTTTTTTATTATTATTTCTTTATCCTCTTTTTATGTCAGGAATTGAAAAGCGAGAGTGGTGAACAATTTGTGCGATGCTTGAGCTTTGTGTTTCGGTGCAGATACGTCGCCCGCCTGCCCCCTCAATCACTGGCAGTTCCTTCCTCTCTCCCCACCTTCTCAAGTCGTTTTAATTAAGTCAGTCTCACTGGCATGGCAGGCAAAGATAATTGGAGAGGGTTTTTGGATGCCATTTACTCTAAATGGCGCCTGTTTCTTCCCATTCTCTCGCCTTTCTCCACTCCCACCGCTCCTCCCGCCTAACCGCCCCCCTACCCCCCTTTCACATCTCATCTCCTGGCAAAGAGTTGCCTTTCTTCCCCCTTTTTCTTCCGCTTACATCTTATATTCAAACGTGAAATATGGATTAACTTCTGTGGGCTGAGGGGACGACTTCCTGTGAATTGCAAATTTTGGCCAACGCCGCAATTTATTTCACATGGCAATTTAGGCAAAGCAATTTACTGGGAATAAGGAGGTTCTTTGAACTTTCCTCCTTTTGAAAAACGTAGTGTTTTCCCGTTGCATGGGGAGCATCTGCTGAAAAAATGATGTATGCGTTTATCCCATGCTGTAATGAAAAGGGACAGTCCTTAAAGCAAGATGGGCTTTGATCTGAATCGTGGGAATGCTTTAGAGTCTTCAGGCATTGTGAAAATTGCATGTTGTCAATAAAGTTGACTGTTGTTTTTATGTTTCCCTAGTATGTGAAGAGTGGTTGCTGACATTAAAAGCAAGCCAGTTTGTGTTTTTTCATTTCCGACTTATACAATGTACTTGCATGCTAGCTCTAAAATCCCTTGTAGTATAAGGACTAACGTTGCATTACATTGCATGATTGTAAAGCCAAACTAAACACAATGAAAGTACACGTGTTCATACTAATCCATGATAGCAGCACCACCAGTCATTCAATGCCGCATGCTGTACGTCAACTTTGTGGGATATGTCAGGGTGTGTGTGAGTGTTAAGTGTGCATGTGGGGCTCCCTCTATCAATCAGGTTGGGCCGGGGCCAGCTGCTGAAAGGGGGCTACGGTGGGCCACCCATCCAGCCGGGCGGGCTGGGGAGATCCAGTGTCCTTAGTGCGTTAATGCGCTCCAGATGTCACTTCAGCTGAGAGAGAGGGAGGGAGAGAATGTGAGGCTGTAGGACCTCAAAGTAGACGTTTATTTGGCTCATGGACTGCTGCTCTGGTGTTCTGCTTAGTGGGCTTGATGTTGAGGCACCTACGCATTTGTGTTACTTCCTCTTTTAAAACCTGACAAATAGCATTGTTTATCGTCTCTCCAGTGTGTATATCTTTGGGTATTCCTTTTTTTTGCCTCTGTCCTCATGCCTCTCTTAATGCCTGACTATACCCCAAAAATGTTTACATTATATAACTCCAAATCTTCTCTGTGTTCTCTGCTGTTTTAAAAAGTCACACCATTATTCATTCTAAAATGTTTGAGTTCAAAAGAAGGGTTGTGTTGAAATTAAATCATAGAAAAACTGGAAAACCAGAACTGAGAAGGACTGTCAGACCCTGCTTTAATTCAAATCTAAATGTTTTCAAAAAGGAGTCTGCTGCTCGAAGGGACAAATTCAAGTAAGTAGCTTTAGCCACCAGTGGCTATTTCAGGCTATAGTTAACTCAATCATTCACAGTTGATTGATTTACAAACTTGATGGAATTTCCTAAATATTAAGAAAACACATCCAAATCCATGAGGAGCTTGTATGCATTGACATCACCCCATCCACTCCAGACATAAGGCGATAAAAATACAATCTTAAGATTTAAAGCCCTTGGTGTTTGTTACAGCACCACATTAACTTGATGTTTCTATGATGAAAAACTGCTATAGCACTGATGCTCAACCTATCAGTATGATTATAACAGTACCACCTATCCATCAGTGTTGCTATGTAAATAGTGTTTGATATCTGCCGGACTGCTGCTTGTTTTTTATGATGTACATTTTATTATAAAGCCTGCAAAGTGATGACGTGCAGCTGTTCCTCTCTTCCAGTTTAGAGTCAAACCACTTCAGCCGTGGAAAAGAGTCGAATTTCTCCTCTGCAGCAGCAAGCACGCCACATGGGCTGGCTGATAACTGCTACATAAAGCTTCAATAGATTATAAAACCTGACTAACAGCGATGTTACAGTACTTACCCACTATGGTGGCGCTAGAGCAGATGGTCTACAAGCGCTGACACTCCCCCACAAGCACCAGAAGAGACTCTAGAGCCAATACAGGTGCCCACACAGAGACTCTCAGAAGAGCATAAACATGCTTCTAGAAGCTCCATCTTTCTACTTGTACCATAATTTCTCCTGTAACAACTCCTTTACCTGCATCGTTGGACACTCTCCAGTCCCTTCCCCACTTTCTCCGGCCCACATTCTGCAAATATTTCTCTTTCTGTCTCTCCTCGCCCTTTCACTTATTTTTTCCCTTTTATTTTGAGCTCTCTCCACATCAACCCTTATTTCAAAGTTGGCCTTCTCCTCTCCTTCCCTCCCCTTCTTGTGTCCCTATACCTCTAGTAGGGTTGCCACCTGTCCCTTAAAATATGGAAATGTCCCGTCTTTGAGAATAAAATAGCGCGTCCTGTTTTGAATCAATACGGGATAGGGTTTGTCTCGTATTTTCTGAGTTGTCGTCAATACAGCATCCCATACAAATAATCCCACCCAAATTCTGTAAAGACTCCTCCTATTTTGCCCCTGATTGGGTAATAAAGAGGAGGGCGGGTCTCTTGGCGGAGTGTCGATTAGAAAGAATGGCAGAGGCAGCTCCGGACACCCCCCCATGTCCAGCTCTGAAGCGAAAGCAGATGCAAAAGTAAACACGAAAGTGGGTGGAAACCCCCCCCCCTCCCCCACCAGCCGTATTGTCCATCCCCCCTCCGTCCCCCCCCACCAACCGCCAAGTCAAATTCCTTGTATGTCTGACATATTTTGGTAATAAATGTTTCCTCCTCCTCCTTCTTATTTTTCTGTATTGAAGTGTCAAACCCCAAGTGTCGATCGCTCTGTCGGTCCTGGCCTACCACGGACGCCCAATGCCTCTCCCCATTGCCTTTGAGGGGAAATTTAATATGGGTTTCTTTGGTGTTTCCAAGAATTCTATTCGGCTGCCGGCTCTCTTCGCCCCCCGACACTAAGACAAACAGCCAAGAGCAGCAAACACCACTGGTGTTGGTATTCTCATTCAGTGGTGTTCATAGGTGGAAAGAAAAAGGCTGGGCCAACAATTACAATACACAGATTGTTTCCACAACATTTTGACAATCTGACATAATGCACTCTTTCACAGTTTCAATTCAAACAACAATCGTTTTCTCAACTTAAGTCACTTCTTTTGTTACCCAATCCAAACTGAGTTGTTTGTTGATGACAAAAGTTTATTTTGAAAAGAATATGCGCCTGACGAGCTGAAATTGAATAGTGTTGCAAACCATCATAAGGAAATGCACAAAAAATAAGGCCTGAATTTTAATCATACAAACCATTGTGTGAGGATATATTGATTTATAAAAATACCCCATTCGGGCATTTCCATATTCTATTGGCCATAAAACAGGGAATTCTTCATGGTGGGAATACCTTGTGATTGACAGGTTGTACAACTTTACATTAATATACATCATCACAATCCATGGTTGGTACTTATTGGATTCATCAATAGTCTTTTATGGTTAATCAACGCTCTTTATGATGATCACAGGAGTGTTTTCTTTAAAAGACATAGTAAATCCTGTCAATTACAAGCAATGGGAGACTATGACCGTGAGGCCGTCTCCCCATAGCACCCTCTGGACGCAAATGCAATACCGGTTCACATCTAGTCTAGTTTCTGACCTGAAATTGCACATTACTGATAAATATCGTGCAGTTATCCAGAATGACATAATTTCTTAGTTACTTACACTAAAACCAAACTTAACTCTATTACTATTCATTGACCTGTTTCCTAATTTTTCAAATGGAATTCTTGGAAACACCAAACAAACCCATTATAAATTTCCCCTCAAATGTCATGGGGACAGGCATCATGCGTGAGTGGTAGAGGAGGACGGACAGAGAGGTGGACACTAAAGGTGTAGGGTACAAGGTTCCACTGAACATTTACTGCAAGCTTATGGTAAATGATGTAGTCTGTTTCTCATAGTCATCAGATAGACAGCTTTTCTTCAATATCAGAGTGATTCAGGGGATTGTTGTCTAAGAGAAACCACTTGCAGCCAAAACAGCATAACTTTTGATGATGCAGATTGGCCACAAAAGTCAATAGAAAAAAAAGAACGGTGAATAGTTTGAAATGTGATACTTACATTCTCCCAGTCATGACTCATTCAGCACAGGATAAAGTTTGAAGGATGTTGCCTATGAGTCCATTTTTCTTTTAATGAAGCATAAAGTTTTAGTATAAACCATTCAACAGCGACAATGATGCAGTCTGGACAGCTGGTGACATTTACTTAACAGGGCGAAAATGTATTGGTGGAATTTTCAAAAATACAAATGAAACCGTCTGTATAACGTTGGGCAGTTTTGCTGCTTGTAGCATACCCTTACCTCCACCAAACCAAGTTGCCAGATGTCTTCTCTTCACTCCCTTCCTGCTATGCAGGCTCATAGTCTGATCCGTCATCACCGTGGCCCCCTGATGCAGACTGCTCTTACATGCCGGTCGGCCCCTTCATCCTCTGCTTCGGTCAGGCCTGCAGCAGTTCTCTGCCCGCCTGGCTTGTCTCTCCAAGACAAACTCGCCCTCTTACCCTACCCAACCAGATATCTGCTGCCACTCAAGTGGCCAACACTGCTGACACATACACACACACAGACAGACAGAGAGACATGCCAGTGCACGCATACACTTAGAGAGAGCCACCCACCTGCTAATCCCCTTCTCATTAATCCCCCACCACTCTCCTCAAATATTCCCTTCTGCTGATCTCATTGTGAGGGAGTGTAGTGTGTGTAGTGGGGGTTGGAAGGGGAGCTCGTGGTGGGTGGTAGGGCAAAGGGGCCTTCTGATTACGCCTTAAAGGAATATTTTACCAAATTCTAATTATTACTATACTCACACAAACACACACACAGTTCAGGAGAATTCCACCTCAAACATAAGTTATACAGTCAGGAGCAGAAACATATTCAACCCACTTCTTGAAAAAGGACAGATCCAAGAAAAATCCAAAATCAAATGTTACTTAAAGGAAATTTACCCTTTTGTTAGTGAATCAAAAACAAACATGTTGGTTGAAGCCAGTTTGGGTAGATGAAAATCTTTCAACTCCCAGAGAAGCATGTCCATTTCAATTAGACCCCTTACTTGTAGCTATAGGTAGTATGTGAAAGTAAATAACCCATTCATTGACTAGTGTATTCATTTCATATATCTAACTCAAGCTGAGTTCACAGTTTCACAGCAAGCACCTGTTATGTAAACTTTAAAAAGTTACAGTAAATGTGGCATCTTTATTTTCCTGAGACTTACACACCTCAATCCACTTTCACATTGTGCATTTGGTGTGTTCCCATGGTAACATTTGTCCTATTTATATGCTGCTTTGCTTGCAGCAGTTATCACGTAAATTATTAAGTGCTGAACTTTACGTATTGAATGTTAGCGTCTTTAGGAAGTTACGCTACATTAGTCAACCGTACTTAGCTTTAAGAACAACTGAAGTACGCATTTGTTGAAGTTTGAGCAAACATAGCTACCGTCTCCTCAAAAAAAAAATGTCTTCTAATTTAAAGCAGCAAATATCTTTCACAGGACCTTTTAGCATTTTTTGGCATAGTAGTAGCAATTCTAATACGTTTTTGACAGTTAAAAAAAAGCAGGTATTTCAATTGCAATATTTATTTTTCCTTCAATATCTCAACGTGCACAAGAGAATCCATTTTAAACAAGCACGACCATGTTTTTAGTTGTTTTATCAATTTAGTTTGCACTTTGGTTTGGGTTAGGGAAATATGGCCATAAAATATCAAACATTATAATGAAATGTGTAGATATTATATTGCTAAGCGGTAGAATATGCTTGTTCTTCAATCACAGGCCCATCTCTGCTAGGCTATGGCGATGTGTCCTTAGGCAAAACACTCCCCACACGGATCCTGCAGTGTGTAGAGGGGTGAATGATGGGTTAGTCCTAATAGGCATATTGCATGGTAGTCACTGTAATCACTGGATGAATGGGTCTGAATGATAACAGTGTGGTCGGAAGACAAGAAAAGTTGAGTCCAGTTACCATTTAAATTACAAATTCTAAAAATTACCAACAGATTAATAAGCAACATGTTTACCTAATTCTCATTCAACCAAACCAAGGAACTTCCTTTACATTACCCAAGTCCTTGTATTAACCAAAATCCAACTCCAATCTCCAACGCTTTTAACGCTTTCGATCATTCCACACCTCCTTACTAAAATCCAGCACTTCCATTACTCTTAAAGTTATTGCTTTTGAACGGAATCAAGCCAGCAATGACCTTTCCGTCAAAATCTTGGAAAGAGCTTAGCTAAAGAGCTGAATATGTGGCGCCACCCTCAGGACAAACACTACTGTCGTTTTCTCAGTTTCAGAGAACAGAGATATAATAAGCATGGAATACAGAATGCTTGGGGTGCATTCAGTACGAATCCAATTATTTATACTTATACTGGTACTTTTTGAGTTTGAGTTGACAACTCTATGCATTAAAACTGGACTGAGAACATACACTACACTGCATACACTGCACTGTCCTTCATTCATTCTACTCAAATGTTAAAGTGAATAAGTTAACCCTGAATCCTGTGCCATGTCCTCCCCTTCCCCCCCAAACCATAAGCCAAAGTTGCTCCGGAGTGACACAGATGGCACTCACACTCTGTGATAAAGTGGTATCGTTTTAAACAGAGGAACCTAGCAGATACAACACCAGATAAGCTGCACAATGTATGTGCCAGCCCACATAACAGTGGAGGAAGAGTAGGACTATGAAGAGAGGGGGTGGGGGGGGGCAGAGCAGGGCAAAGTGTCTGGAAGGGATTCACCGTAAAACTCTTGTAGATTACATTTCGTCTCCATGAGCTCTGTCGTTCCAATTTCAGCTGAAATATTTCTGCCTTCAGTGTTCTGATGGTTATCAGCTTAGCAGAGGAAAGGCTCCTACTGTGTGTGTATGTGTGTGTGCCTGTGTTTGTCATCCGCAGGAAACAGACACAAAATGCTGAATGGAATACACGGTACATGTGGAAAAACTTGTGTCTCATACTGAAATATCTGAGAATTCCTTTGGCATAGATAACATCAGTTCAGCTCTTGTCCCAATCGTCATGTTTGATTGCAGCAGAAAGGACCGGTGACATTAATCAAGACATAAGTAATGAATCAGTACATCCTGAATGTGCTGATGAAAATGTATCTTTTCCTCTGGAGGACATGGAGCAGAGTTTGGTGTGACCTACAATCCCCTCCAACCTTGAAGGATAAACCTTGGTTATACCTTCCACAAAGTCGGAAAAAATGTGGGCTGATGGGTAATCGTCACGAGAAAATCTTTGTTGTTTGCATCGAATTGGTTGCTTCTCAAAGCTCTTTTTCCTCTGCCGGTCTGTAGTTAGAAAAAGTTGGATGTGCTCAGACGTGCCAACAAACCAATGCATGGAAAACCTCCTGCATGGTGTGATGACGGCTGTGCAAATTCTCGTAAACCTTTACGGACGCATCAAGAATAAATAAAGCTTTATATTTTATAGTTTTAAGCAATTTAGTGAAGCACTGCACCAATAAGGTCTTAGTATTTCCTGACATCCAAAGACTATAGGTTCCTGCGAGGAAGTGATACTGAAAAGTGAAACCAATGCTTGGGTGCCTTAAACCTGCATTCTCTCCAAGTCAATAACAAAATATCTCTCGATTATAGTCTCAGTTTCTAGCTCCAAGTCTTTTTTAATACAGCTTATGTTGATTTAGTGAATTATGGTCCATACAGGGCATGCTTTACGACGGGACTACAATCTGAGCAACACGTCTCTACTTCACTCCTCCTCTGTCCAAATATGGTCACTTCCTTCAATTGGTGGCAAAAAGCTAAGATGGCAACGGCAAACCCGGCAGACCCAAGTATCCAAAACAGAACTCCATAAACCAATGGGTGAAGTCCCGATGACTAAGTCCACTTCTTATATACATTATATATATATATAAAGATTCAAAACTCAATGTGTTCTCCAGGGGATGAATTGTAAAGAACGAAGACAAAAAACAGATATTAATGGGTGTCATATTCAATGGGTAAGAGGCTATAAAGGAGTAAATAATGCATCAGCTGGAGCTATACTTAGCTGCTGATTGGCTGCACAGATGAGTATCTACGGCAGCAGGACGGTGAGGTTGAGTCAAAACAAGCTGCAGTGCTCTCGTTCATCACATTCACTTTGTCTTTTCATGCCTTTGTGTGTTTATTGCATATGATCCCGTTCTACAAGAACTGTTCGGTTCTCCGAGCCTTTTGGAACCTACGGCGATGTTGCTGTGCTATTTTTGTTCGTGGAGAGGAGAGCAATGTTGACACACTGCACCACCCACCGTCCCCTGCGTCGCAAGACTGTGTGTGTGTGTGTGTGTGTGTGTGTGTGTGTGTGTGTGTGTGTGTGTGTGTTCATGCGCTTAATGTGTTTAATTGTGTTTTTAGGGAATGATAGAGCGCCAATTTAGTTAGATCTAAAAGTGACAGAGCTTGAACAAAAATAAGTTCACTGAAATAGGTCCATCGAGCATTGGGTAGCCATGTTGGCCACGTGTTGTGGGTTGGAGCATGTCGATGCCCGCCCTGTTTCAGCTTTAGCCAATGAGAAGCTGGTTTACATGGATGAGTCCTCACTGGGATGTTGTGAAATTTTATCTTTACAGTAAAAATGATTGCTGTTATGTTAAGGCAATTATTGATTATTGTGCAAACCATGCATCATGGAATCAGTCATATAATGAATCTTGTACGTACTCATTTAATCCGTTTTCAAATATCCATCTGATATGTACTACTAAATCCAATACACGTATGTATTAACATCAAATTCATTCAATCCAATGCATTAAAAGGTTAAATATGTAGGTGACTACATCCACACTAAATATATGTTCTTTGTTCTGGATGGTTCAAGACATCTGATCATTCCTTCCAACATCTATTTAAGGAACATTTCTCATACTGATGGTCGTCTCTAATGAATTTAATGGACAGAAGTGTACTGTCGCAATGGCTTTGCTAATTTAGCGTGGTTATTTAATAGCTTTTTGTATTAAGTTAATGCAGCTTCCTTTCTTTGTTGTAATGCCACATTTGCTTGATTAACCAATACCAGATCATTTTAGAATGGCCTCTTGCCTTTTTTATTATACTGTTGCCTTTTCTAAGACACTGTTAGTCATATTGTACGGTAAAAAAAAATAATGATCATTATATTGCAAAAAATTAACTTGTCATTGTCACATTTTTGTGGTTCAATTTAATGTTTTGTTCTACATTTTACATTACATTACATTACATGTCACTTAGCTGACCCTTTTATCCAAAGCGACGTACAATAAGTGCATTTCCACATAGAGATACAAACTCAGAAGAACAAGTAACAAGATTTTAATTTAATAAGCAAGAATAGAATAGATACATGAATATTAAATTGTATGGTTTCACTGTTCTTTCTCAAAAAAGAGGTTAAAGATCTGAAACCCCTTGATACAGATGATTCAGTATGGTGCAATCATTTACCTGCAGCTCGAAAATTCTTTTCATCTTTGTCTTATATGTTTAGTCTCCTCAGAAAAAAACCCTCACCTCATTAAGAGAAGGCGTTTTAGCTATGCTAATAAGGTTATTTGCATGCAAACTACTTGTCCCTAGAGAATTAAAAAAAAAATTCCACTGTACTGTAGTTTCACCAATATCAATTGTACTTGAGACTTTAATTTTATTTTTAAAAGAACGAAGGAACACAATCAAACCGGAATCCATATTTTCCAAACAAATATTTACATAAATACAAGATTTGCAGTCAGATTGGAGCCTATTGTCAGCCTTAAGAGGGAAGGCAATGTATCTAGAAAACTGTCATAACCGGGAGAATTCCCTGTGTTTTCATTATGGCTGTTGGGCATATTTGAATATGCGAAGGGCGTTTATTAAGCCGTTTGGTGTGAAAAAATATCTGGAAATATAACAAATGTCACTGGAAATTGGTGAAGGACGAGTCAGAGGAAGCCTTTCAGTGAGAAGTCTGTGGGAAAAGGAAAACACATGTTAAGCATTATGTATTGTTTTTATTCAAAACCACCAAGTTTCCCCCCCACTGAGCTGCTGTGATGTGATGTCATTTGTGCAGATTTAACCTTCTGAGAAGGTAAAGTTTGGAGTATTCCAATTTACTGATTTCAGAAAGTCTTTGCTCTTTGTGACTTGATTCCTATTGTTCAGCTGAGTGGTAACAACCGGAAGCACTCACTTCTGCTTTGTGTGTTTTCATTTCAAAACCCTAGCAGCATTATCAGCGTTACCGTAACACTGAGACACTTTTAGCACTGCAGAAATCCTATCCACATATTACTCCCTTGCCCTTTTGGCCAAAACAACAGCCTTCATCTTAACTTTTGTGGGAAAAATTAGCTAGTCATTGTATTTCTTCCAGGACAACAAGTGGGTACTGGGGGGAGGGGGGGGGCGTCTGATGATTTATTATTCATTAGCAAGACGGTCTGAGGAAGGAAACAGTTCCTGTGTCTGGTGGTCTTTTTGTGCAGTGCATTGTAGCGTCTACCAGAAGGGGGGAGTCGGAACAGGTTGTGTACAGGCGGTGAAGGGTCTGCAGTGATCTTTCCTGAGGAAAGTTGAACCTCCTGAGCTTGTGAAGGAAGTACAACCTCTACTGGGCCTCCTTTGTGATCGTGAAAGTGAAAATGAAGGAAGGTCATTGAATCATACGATCTGTTACAAAAGGTCAAGCTGTACAACAGTTTACCCCAGACTACCAATCTCTGCTCCTGCTCGGTCAATTGGATCATTTTATCAAAGAGTGTTACAACTTCCAGAAATTCACATTACACAACCAGTAGGAATAGTTTTGATGTGAAATATTTGTGGGAAAGATATACGCATTTTTGTGTTGTTTATTGATTCAATCTAATTCATTTTATTTCATTTTTGTCACGTCTGGACCCTGGAAGGAGATACGGACTCAGGATCAGAGCTTCCAATCTTTCTTTATTTTAAAGGACAGGTAGTAATTATGTTCTGGGACAAATCTAAGTGGGAATTCCGAAGACAGGCAGTAGGTCGGCAACGCGGGAGGCAACAGATGGTTCTGGTCCAGGGGAATAGGCAGGTTCGTGGTCAGAGGCAGGCGGAAGGTCGAGTCACAGGTTCTAAGGGGTTTAGGGGTAGATAATCAAAAGCGGTTCAGCAGAGAAGTGTACATTCAATACCTCACAACCAGCCCGCTGCGTCGGGCTGCTTTTATAGGTATCTCTCTCTCGCAGGTGTTTAGAATTCCGGTGATTGACTCCGGAGGACGCGTTCTTCGGCTCCCCCTAGTGGCCTCCTGCCGTCACGCTGGGGTTGAGACCTCACAGAGCCCCCTCCTCCACGGCCGGCTCCTGACGGTCGAGCCACTGTAGACGGCGGGCGACCCCGCGGGCGAGGTGCAGGGCGATCCGGGCGCATCCGATGAAACTCCTCTATTAGTTCTTGGGAGAGGACATCCCGGGCCGGGATCCATGATCGTTTTTCAGGGCCGTATCCTTCCCAGTCCACCAGGTAATGGAGGCCGTCCCGCAGACGTTTGGAATCCAGCACCGCCGTGATAGCGTATGCCGGACCCCCATCTATCTCCAGTGGGGCAGGTGGCGTTGGTGTCGGTAGAGATGGATGGAGAGGGCTAGCATGGACAGGCTTCAGAAGAGACACGTGAAATGCTGACGAGATTCGATAATGTTTAGGTAGAAGCAGTCGGTAGGTTACCGGGTTTATGCGATGGGTGATTTTGAATGGTCCGATGTATCGTGGCCACAGCTTCCGGCAGGGCAGACGCAGCTTCAAGTTTCTCGTGGATAGCCACACCCTCTGACCCGTTTGGTAGCTGGGAGCGGGCCGGCGTCGTCGGTCTGCGAACTTCTTTTGCGTGCTGGCGGCTTGGCAGAGGTGACGATGGGCGGTCTCCCAGACTTCGCCACTGCGTTGGAACCAGTCCTCTACGGCCGGTACGGGACCAGGCCTAGTGTCCCAGGGAAACAATGGGGGCTGGTATCCCAGCACACACTGAAACGGGGTTAATCGTAATGACGAGTGGAATGTTGAGTTCTGTGCGTATTCTGCCCAGGCCACGTACCGGGACCAATCATGTGGGTGTTGTAAGCAATAACCACGAAGGTACTTCCCCAGTTCCTGGTTGAGTCTTTCGGTTTGGCCGTTGGTCTCTGGATGGTATCCGGACGTCAGCTTCACCTTTATTCCCAGCCGGTTGCAGAACGCCCTCCAGACCTGAGACGTGAACTGAGGACCTCTGTCGGAGATGATTTCTTCTGGAAGGCCGAACGGTCGAAACACCTGGAGGAACAGACACTCTGCCATCTCTATGGCTGAAGGAAGGTTACACAGGGGTATAAAGCGACACATTTTAGAGAACCTGTCGACTAATACTAAAATAGTAGTAAACCCCTCTGACGCCGGTAGGTCGGTGAGGAAGTCCACTGCCACATGGGACCACGGTCTCTGGGGAGTGGGCAGCGGTACTAACTCCCCGGCGGGGAGTTGACGGGGGGTTTTAGTTTGTGCACAGACCGGACAGGATAGCACGTAGTCCCGCACGTCGGAGGCCAACGAATTCCACCAGTATTTCTGGGACAAGAGCTGAGTGGTTCGGGTAATGCCTGGATGTCCTGATCCCAACGAGGTGTGACTCCACTGGACGAGTTGAGGTCGCACTGATGCGGGGACATAGACCCGGTTGGCAGGGGTGTCAGGTGGTGCTGGGTCTGTGCGGAGCGCGTCCTGGATGACGGACTCGAGCTCCCAGTGGATGGGGCCGACGAAATATGAGTCCGGTAGGATGGGTTCGGGATCGCCCATAGACGCCGGAGACCCGTATAGTCGTGAGAGTGCGTCCGCCTTTGCGTTCTTCTCTCCGGGCTGGTACGACACGGTAAATTGGAAGCGCGTGAAGAACAAGGCCCACCGGGCCTGACGCGGGTTTAGCCGTCTTGCCCCTTTCAGATACTCCAGGTTCCGGTGATCAGTCAGGACCATGAAGGGGTGCCGAGCTCCCTCTAGCCAATGCCTCCATTCTTCCAGGGCGAGTTTGATGGCTAGCAGTTCCCGGTTGCCCACGTCGTAGTTTCTTTCCGCCGGGGACAGTTTCTTTGAAAAGAACGCACATGGGTGCACCTTGGGGGGACTCCCCGTGCGTTGGGATAGAACACCCCCCACCCCTTCTTCGGAGGCGTCCACCTCGACAATAAACTGGCGGTCGGGGTCCGGTTGGGTCAGCACGGGAGCTGAGGTGAACGCCAGCTTAAGGGTGTCGAACGCCTTCTGGGCTGCGTCAGACCATGGGAGTTTGCCCTTCTTCTGGCTCGTAAGGGCGGTAAGTGGAGCAGCCATTGCCCCGAAGTTCCGGATGAATCTCCGATAGTAATTGGAGAACCCCAGGAACCGCTGGAGCTCCTTTACGGTGTTGGGTGTAGGCCAGTTGTGCACCGCGTCTACCTTGCCTTGGTCCATGGCGACCCCTCCTGGCGAAAGCACGTATCCAAGGAAGGTGAGCGTTGAGACGTGGAACAGGCTTTTCTCCGCATTCACGTAGAGTTGGTTGGCCTGCAGACGCTGTAGCACTAAACGCACCTGCTGGACGTGCTCCTCCATACTGTGTGAGTAAATGAGCAGATCGTCAATGTACACAATAAGAAACCGATTTATCATGTCATGGAAGAGTTCGTTCATAAAGGCTTGGAATACTGCGGGGGCGTTTGTGAGCCCGTAGGGCATCACCAGGTACTCGTAATGCCCTCTTGCCGTCAGGAAAGCAGTTTTCCATTCATCGCCCTCCCGGATGCGCACCAAGTTGTAAGCGCTACGGAGATCAAGCTTAGTGTATATGCTTGCCCCTCCTACCTGTTCCAAGGCCGCGGGGATGAGGGGCAGAGGGAACCGGTTCTTCACTGTGATCGCATTCAATGCCCGGTAATCGATACAAGGACGGAGCCCTCCATCTTTCTTTCCCACGAAGAAGAAGCTTGAAGCGGCCGGGGACGTGGAGGGGCGGATGATGCCCTGCTGCAGGGATTCCTCGACGTACTGGTTCATGGCCTCCTCCTCTGGTAGGGACAGCGCGTATATCCGGCCCCTCGGCAGCGGTCCCTCTGGCAGCAGCTCGATAGCACAATCGCATGGTCGATGGGGAGCCAGCTCTGCGGCTTTTTGTTTGCTGAATACCTCCTGGAGTGTCTCGTAGCAGGGGGGTACTGCCTGGGTCTTTGTAGCCGTGGCTGCCTCCACCGAGGTGGCTCGGCAGGTGACGTTCAGACATCTGGACATACATTCAGGAGACCAGGTCAGTAACTCACCTTGTCTCCACGAAATCACAGGGTCATGGAGCACAAGCCACGGGTGTCCTAGGATCAGAGGTTCCCGGGGAGAGGACACTATGAAGAACCTTATGTCCTCCTCGTGCAGCGCTCCGACCCGCAGAGTGATGTTAGCCGTCTGGTGCATAATCATTCCGGTGCCCAGGGGCTGCCCATCCAAGGCGTTGATTCGGAGTGGAGGACGCACTGGGATGAGGGGCACAGCTAAACGGTGAGCCAAGTGTTGGTCCATAAAATTCCCTGCCGCCCCCGAGTCCACCAACCCACGTACCTCCTGCTTCATTTTCCCCAAAGATAAAACAGTAGGTAGGGTTAGTTGTTGACGTGACATGTTTAACACTGGAGACAGTCCTACCTTGGCAGAGGTGTAGGTCCAGCCATCCTTCTGACGGGGGGGTCGGAGTCGGCAGTTCCGAAGGAGATGTCCCGCCTCGCCACAATACAAGCACAACTGCTCCCTGATCCTCCTTATTCTCTCCGCTGGAGACAGGGGCAGGCGACCTAACTGCATCGGCTCCGGTCCCTCGTCGGCCAGAGGAGGTGTTACCGGAAAGGTGGGCTCAGATGGAAAACTGGCTCGCGGGGATCGTCGGGACTCGAGGAGGTGTCCCACGCTAATGGACACCCGGATGTAATCGCCAAGCTGGGTGACATCCCCTCGGCACGCCAGTTCGGCCTGGAGTTCAGGACGGAGACCGCGACGGTAGATGGTCAGGAGTGCGGTCTCGCTCCACCCGCTGCCCGCGGCGAGGGTCCGGAACCTCAGGGCGTAATCTGACACCGTTTGCGAGCCCTGCCGGATTTCGCACAGCAAATCTCCCATGGTTTTCCCGGTAATGGGGTGGTCAAACACCTCTTTAAACTGTGCTTGAAAATGTTGCTCAGACAGAAGTTCTGGGGCTCCCGCTGACCAGAGGGCCGTTGCCCAATCGAGGGCTCTTCCTGTTAACAGGGAGATGACAAAGTCGACTCTGTCCTTCTCCGTTTGGTAGTTTGCAGAGTGGTGGGCGATATACATCCCGCACTGCATGAGGAATCCCAGGCATTTGCCAGGAGAGCCATCATACTTTCCCGGCATAGCCATCGGGGCGGGTCCGGTGGATGCCGAAGGAATGGCGGGTTGAACCGCCGGTGTGGCGGACTGGCGTAGGAGCTGGCATAGCTCCTCAATTCGTTCCTCCTGCTGGGCGAGCCGAAGTTGGAGCTCCGATGGTTCCATTTGAATACGGGTGAGGTATTCTGTCACGTCTGGACCCTGGAAGGAGATACGGACTCAGGATCAGAGCTTCCAATCTTTCTTTATTTTAAAGGACAGGTAGTAATTATGTTCTGGGACAAATCTAAGTGGGAATTCCGAAGACAGGCAGTAGGTCGGCAACGCGGGAGGCAACAGATGGTTCTGGTCCAGGGGAATAGGCAGGTTCGTGGTCAGAGGCAGGCGGAAGGTCGAGTCACAGGTTCTAAGGGGTTTAGGGGTAGATAATCAAAAGCGGTTCAGCAGAGAAGTGTACATTCAATACCTCACAACCAGCCCGCTGCGTCGGGCTGCTTTTATAGGTATCTCTCTCTCGCAGGTGTTTAGAATTCCGGTGATTGACTCCGGAGGACGCGTTCTTCGGCTCCCCCTAGTGGCCTCCTGCCGTCACGCTGGGGTTGAGACCTCACAATTTTGTATAGCCCAGAGGGCTTCACAGTCAAAACGCATGCAACATCCTCTGTCCGGAATCCCTCACATCAACACAGCACTGTGTGCAGAGGCTGTCCAAAACAATGTCAAAACGTCCTCCACCAAGCTTCAAACTTGGGCCTCATTTATCTTCTGGGATGCGTCAAATCAACAAGAGCGGATGAATAAATGATACCACAATGAAGAGTTGGCTGGTGGGGAGCAGGTTGGAGGGAGGGCTGCCTGCTCAGATTAATGAGGTGGTCTGGGAGTGTGGACCAGGTCCTGACTGCACAATGTGTGAAGCTTGCTCTAGCCTGGGGGAGGATTTGGAGCCCCAACACCACTGGCGAGACTATCTTCGCCTCTGGCTGTGTATGCACCTGGAGTGTGTGTGTGTGTGTGTGTGTGTGTGTGTGTGTGTGCGTTATGTTGCCCTCAGGACAACACAAGTTGAAACTTTGCGCTCGCTGTGTTTAATGTTGGCATTTGTGCATTAATATACATGCCTCTGCATGCATTCCCATTTCTCTGAGGGTGTGTGTGTGTGTGGGGGGGGGGGGGGTTGCGCTCTGATCGTTGTATTTTCCGATTTCTATGTTGAGTCGGACCACAGAATGTGTACACAAAGTCCCTCCTCCCACTGCCCCAATCTCATTACCAAGCGCCTTTCCCTCCACGGTTCCCTCCCAGTGTTTGCATTTTAAATCAGACCAGACAATAAGGCCATGATTAGATCCTGCTCTTTTTCAGAAGCACCTGATTTATTTATTCATCTTCCCATCTCAAGATGCATAATATCTGACCAAGGTGACACCGCCCACTTCCAAATGTTATTCATTGCATTGGCAGGTCAACCTTTAAACCTTTAAACTCAAACGGGGCAGATTAAATCAGATTTTGATGGGAGGATGTGCACAAATGCGGTTCAACAAGTTCCCACCTTCTCATAGATGTACAGGTGTTACCAGATCTGATTAGGTCCTACAGTCCGATACGGTATCAACATACAGAGAGTTAATGTAGTCCTGGGTTGAAAATTCGAGCATTTGCACTGTTGTTTTTTGGGGTTTTAAGAACTTGGCATGGTGGGTAATGTGATAACCTCACTCAGACTTCCAAACTCTTCGTCAAATCATTTTACTACTTTCTCTAGAAAAATATGCTTTTGATGAAGAACTCTTTTGTAAGTCAATGTTTCATTAACTATTCCGGCCAAGCATCACCAATTCTGGGTTAATTTTGGGTATGTCAAAAACCAAGCCAGAACCAACTTCCAACAGGAATATCCACTACTCATAACAGAGCTATACGTTAATGCTTCACACCATTTGAACGGGGTATCTGGAACGAGCTGCCTCTGCCATTCTTTCAAATCGACACTCCGCCAAGAGACCCCCCCTCCTCTGACTCTGATTAGTTTGTTTCACGGTGGGATTATTTGCAAGGGATGCTCCATTGACGACAACTCGGGAACTACGGGACCAACCCCCGTCCTGTATTAATTCAAAACGGGACGCGCTATTTTATTCTCAAATATGGGACGATTCCGTATTTTAAGAGACCGGTGGTAACCCTACCCATTGGGCTACATCTATTCAAGACTGGCTTAGCCGTGCTGTGTTTGAAAGGCGCTTTACAAAACAGAACATCACAGTCTTAGTGGCATCAAACAGCCAACTCACTAGCATCAGTTTGACGTGTGAGGATTGAATGTACCTATGTGTGTCTTAGTCAACCCGACACCTCCTGTTCACTCCCTCGTTAGGATTTAGCATCTTTGTCTCATACAAGTCTGCTTTTAATGATCTGGTGCTAAAACCCTGCAGGGTCACAAGCTGGGGTACAGGGATTCTTCTCCATGACGCTGTGTTGACGGTAATTCACAAATGGAGGATCAACATGATTTCAGCGTCAGCGTGGTTTATACCAGGAAGCCTTGCAATCCCATTTGGTAGAGGTTTAACACTGTAAAATAAATTCACCCTCAAACCAAAGCAGACAAGAAAAAGCTTTGGACACGGTTGAAGTGCGGTGGCCACCGGCAGTGATAACATCTTACGTGACCAGATATGGATTTGTATTCCACTGCCAGTGATAAACGCGGTGAAACTGCAGCTATGCTTCTGACTAACCTTACATCAATACAGCATAGGGCCATTCCATGCCTGAGAATCGTTGGAAAATTGAAGGCTGAACAGACACAGAATCCAATGTAAGAGTACCACCGCCTCCAATCCAAAGTTGCGCAACCCTTTGATGTTTGTAGAAATAATTTTATGCCTACTTCTGATTTTCCATTTCATGCTGTCTTTTGAATATTGATTGCTTCTTCAGGCACTTTTCAATTGATATGCATTATGTATTCTGTAATAATTCAAATGCCTTTGTTGAAGAACAAACATGTCATGTGGCCTCAAAAAATGAATTTTACCATGTATTGTATGAATGTACACCATAGAGAGAAGATTATTGTGAACTTCTACTTTTAGTTTCCTAGGGCAAGGCCTGTGCAGTGTGTTTAATTTCACTGTCTTGTCTGTTGGTGTTTTTGCAGTGTCTTGTATGTACATTCACGCCTCAGTAGGAATTGCATGTGCTCATATTTTGTCCCCGTTTGAGCATACAGTATTTAGGGACGCACGATCGCCTGCCCACATTTGGCGTATGGTGGCCCGTTCCTTGGAGGCCTGGGCAAAACTTGAGAGGCTGCCTAAAATACAGTGCCGTAATTGGAATTGCTTTATCTTCAGTCACATCAATTAATGTGCAATTTTCCATTTAATCACTAACACGCTTGCTGCATTTGCAATTAAAATGAGGACTGATAACAGAGAAGATGCCTCTCAGCTGATACCCGTTGGAATGAGAACAGACACCAGGAGACGCAATCAGTACACCAAAATGACTCACGGAGACATGCACATGGCACACAAACAAGCGTGAACACACACAGTGCAAACAGTCGTGCACACACACACACACAAGCATGCGTAGGAAGAACATGCAGAATTGCAGCTAAAGCCATAATGTACAACTCTCCAATGATTAAACTCAACTAGCATTTAACGTGAAAATGTTGGTGCTACAGTAACCAGAATTAGTACCAAGTAGACAGATGATACAATTCTCCAAACTGGACACACAAATGGCACAGAGCACTTTCACATCTGGTCGCTGTGCCTCACTATGCAGAATGATTAGTTTACCATCGTCAAAAAAAGATTGTGCAAAACATATGATAATCAATATTTAACAATCTTAAAAAATATCACACACTAAATGTTGTCTGGGAAAACAGCACGCCACACTGTGGTTTGATTATCACATCCTGCTTTGAGTGGTCTGTTCGGAGTCCTGGTCAAGAGAGTTTCAACTACTTTAGCGATTGGTGCTAGGGTGATGTTATGTTTTGTATTGTTTCCTACTGGTAGAACTAAATATTAGAGCTGTCAACATAAACTCATTAATCTATGCAATAATGTGGCCGTATTAATGCAACAAAAGATTTTAACTAGTGCTGTCAGTTAAACGCTTTATTAACAAGGTTAATACAAATCTATTTTAACAACGTCAATTTTTTTATCGCAAGGTTAACGTTTTCTTGGAGAAAAAAAAAGAACTGTTGTGTGAAAATGTCAACAGGCTTGTCTGTTTGAGTCGCTGGCTGAAAGCAATGAAGTAGTAGGCTTACCTTTTATTGGTAACCTAACTGTTACGGTTCATTGTCATTATGACTGCTTTGTTCACAGCAAAATTGAAAAAAAGAAAATAATAAGCCATGGTTTAACTGCACTATAGAGTCCTTGTTTAACTGAAATGTGCACTTCATAATTTTATTTTGAACTGCTCTGTTTGGCAATGTTGTTTTTCAGTAAAATAGAGTCAAAAATTAAACGTTAATCTTGCGATAAATAAATTGACGTCGTTAAAATGGGTTTGCATTAACGTTGTTAATAACGCGTTTAACTGACAACACTACTTGTGGACCAACCTGGAATAGCCATAACAAAAACCACTGGTGTTTTTAACTCCTGGAATAATGTAGTTTGTATTCATGTGGTTGTGTCATCTCTGTCACTAAAGTGAGATGACCTAGCTGAAAAAGTTGCAGCCCCGAGTTGTGTCAGTGGGTTTGGTAATGGTGACTTTCATGAACATCGTTATTAATAGTTCAGTCCAATAGTAGCATATTCTGATCCTTAAAAACATTATGAACAGTTTATTTTAACATCAATAAATCCACCATACCTTTGTCTTTTAACTCAAGAAGATGCTAACTGTTCATGAAAGACCTGCTGTGATCAAAGCAACCATTGAGATCTCCCTCTTCTAGCAAACTGGTGCTGCTCAGCCTTTGGACCCACCATTTTGGCAATATAAAGAGTTCATTCCCTGACGAAGTTAGTGGGCTCTTCCTCTCACTGTCCGTCATCGTAGCTCTTTCCCTTTTCCTCACATGTGATTCCACAGTCCAGTAACTCCGTCCCTGCTTCAGTTCACTAGTCTCCGCCCACATTCCTCTCTCTTCAGCTTTAATGGACTACCGCATCAGCTCTGGTCCAAAGTTTCTTATATCACTGGATCAGCTCCCAGCCTTCCGATGGCGCTGATCCCAGACAAGCCCCCCAAAATCTGTTGCAGGTACCGGAATTGGTACCAAGTAGACAGATGATACGATTCCCTAAACAGGACACACAAATGATACAAACTATTTTATTACAATATTACACATAAAATGTTTACTCAGCCAATGCATTTTTGCTAGTGCGGCACACCAGACAATCAAACTAGACACCCACTCAAACACACTTACACACTACCAGATATCCATCTCTTAGCTACCTAACTGGCAAAACTGTTCTTTCATCCAAACAAACTCATTTACAGCTCAATATTGCATCACCCACCTGCAAACAGGACACAAATTACCCTTAGACCTGGGCACCGCGCCTCACTCTGCAGAACGAGCAAAATGCCACTCGCAACGTTGTGGTTATGAATCATTTTACTGTTATAAAAGCTGTGTGAAGCAAAATAAAGCACCACAATGCCTCTTGGTGGCCACAGGGTGTTTGTTAATTATTCTGATTCATAAGAGAAGGATGTTTGCACCTCTTCCTGTGGTAGGAGGAACCTAAAAACTACCCAAACAAAGTCCTCAACACACTGAAGTGCAAAAGCAGGATCTTTTTTGAGCAGGATCATGATCCACGATCTTATTTAAAGGTGCTGTTGTTCATGTTAGATTTTAAGTCATCACCAGCTAGTATCAGGCAAAATACAGAATAGACCCTGGACTGGTTGCCAGTCAATCACAGCGCTGACACAGAGACAAACAACCAGTCGCTCTCACACACCTACAAAGCAATTTTGGAGTAACCAATTAAACTCTGCGTACGTGACACCTCTCTGTCCAGTGTGTGCGCACACGCACGTCTGTGTTTCCATTGAGACGGAACTCCTCCGTACGCAGAGGTCAGCGGATAATTATGAACATTAAACAAACAAATACTTTCTTGGGGGGGCACAAATGATTCAGAAACATCCTGTTGAATCCTAAAGTCTGACTCTGATTCAAAGCAATATCTGACAGAGAGTAACGTTCGTTGGGGGGAGGTGCACCCAAGACCCTCTTGTTGTGGAGCAGTGCTTATTATTCTCAGTTCTAGCTGAGGTGAAAACACAACAACATAGACTTCGTCAGCATGATATTGCACCAGGCCAAAGAAGTTCAGAGTCTAATTGCACTCACGATTTGGTCGAATAATTGATCAGTTGATTATATGGACTGATCTGTGTTTCACCTCAAAGAATAACAGAAAAGCATTTTAGCCAAGAGTTGTTTTCAATTTAGACTATAAAAATCTTAGTTGACAATGATCAAAAGGATTGATAGACCCAGAGGCTCCCCTGTCTCTCATCACTAACCGAGGCCTGTGAAAGGGTTTATTCCATCAATAACCCTCGCTGGTCACACACTCTGGCTGCTTTTCAGACGCATCGAGAGTCGATTGCATTCGGGGAAGTTTTAGTATTGTAGCGGTGATAATGATTTAGCTGCAGTTCTACTGCTGTATGTAGGGGAAATACTGGAGCCATAGAACTGTAACTGATACAACAGTGTACATTTTAAATGATTTTTGTGAATCATGGTGCCATTTTAATTGTTTGTGACCTAATTGCATCATATTGCACACTACTACTACAATACTGTAATCATGTCTGTTTCTGCGAGATTTAAAAACATGCAAAATACTATTCCAGTACTGTAGGTGGTATTTCAGACATCCTTGAATGGCTATTTTTGTATCATTAATGTTTTCATCAGTCCATTGCTTGCAAACTTGTTAGAAACAGAAAATCCTGAGCTTAAGTGGTCTAGCCGTTCACTGCTCATTTCCATCGCAGTCAGAGAGAATTCTCCCGGATGTTCCAGTTGCATTTCACTCACTCACAGTCAAGCGTCTTCCTCCAAGCCGATACCATGCGGTCCGAGTGCACCAGTCTATTTTAATCCCGCTGGCCTTTCGTGGCCACACAAGGCTCAATGTGGCATTGGAAGAGATATTTCCAGTGTGTCCAATGACTCAAGGTACCCAGCCAACATTTGGACAGTATTGTCCAGGATTACGTATGTCTTTTAATAAAACAGCACATTTTGATAGATAATGGTCTAATTAGGTTTACCCTTTAACATGTATCAAAACACCCTTTTCTCCCTCACTAGGTCTAACAGTTAACTCACAGCACACTTCCATACGGGTTATATGTAGCTTCTGGATGGAGCACATGCGGCGCTCGCCTTAGTGTAAATTGGGGCGATAGCAGGAGGTCTGCGTGTGTGTGTGTGTGTGTGTGTGTGTGTATGCGTACCCCTGAACCAATTAGCTGGTTCAAACGGGGTGGGTGCAATGGCAACAGCAGTGTTCCACAGGGTACCGCCCTCAGCCCTGTGGGGTCCCGGCCAATAGCAATTAGCGTGCAAACAAGAGCCCTAATTAGCCCCTTTGATTGGCTCGGTAACGGCGCGACAACAACCTCAGCAGCCAACACAGTGAGGCGACCAAGGTGATTCCACCAAGACACTTTGCTTTAAAGCCAGCTGTACTGTAATTAGTAAACAAGCATGGCACTCTGTAATTGGTAAACAAGTGGCCGGGTTTGTTTGCAGCGTCATTATGAACCTGCTGTTTTTTAGTATTTCTGTAAAAAGTGCTCCTTGATTTGCTTGCTTTGTTTTCTCTGTACTCTGTAGCTGTTAGATCACTAAATATTAATGCAACACATGCAAAACAGACTGGGGGGAGACGGACCACAGAAATAAATGAGTAAATGTCAAAGAAAGAAGCATATAATGAGGATTATTATTTCATCACCGCAGCACCTGGTAGTACCAAGTAGACAGTAATAGAGTTCATAGTCACTGCTTGCACTGGATTTATGTTGCCCTTATTTTTGTCTCTTTCTCAGTCTAAGTGTGAAGCTATCCCATGATGCAACATGCGTCTCCAGCACCTGCAGTGACAATGATGGCCACCCAGAGCGTTCCTCCACCATCGTACCCGGAGAGCCAACAGGTCAGAGGCTTTATTGGGATTTTACTTCATGATAGTGCCCCAGAGTGAATGTTAAACGCCCCGAGAAGCTACAATTCTTAGCGATCGGCGGCAACACAAATAGTATACTATTGGGTCGCGGGCCGCATGGGAAAATAAAAATTAGAATTAAAAAAAAATTCATTCTGTGATTTTATTTTGAAGGGACTTTTTTAATGCAGCGGAGTGTCGTTTTTTTGCCGGCTCGTCCGTCCATGTTTTCAGCAGCGTGTGCCAGGTTGGGTCAAACCATTCTGATATGGGGGAGACATTGGGTTTTTAGGATAATTAAACATCCTGTATCCATATAAAATTCAGCTTATGAACTTGATTTTGAATAAATTTGAGATGTTGAGAATGTTCCTAGATTTGGGTTAGGGTTGTGTTTAAGGGGTGATGGTGGGTCCCGGAGCCAGACCAGTTGAGAACCACTAGTTTGAATCACCTTTCATTTTTAGAGCAGCAGCTTATATTCTTTTCTGGAGGAAAAAATAAGTTAATACTCCTTCCAACTCACACTCTCATGGTAATCACTAAATAAATAACATCACGGTAAAGTCCAGGAATTACTAACAAAATGTAATACTTTTAAAGTAGTATCTAAGAAATATTTAATACAGTATATATAATAATGATAATAAGACTTACACTTGATGTATGACTTGATGTATGACCATTTCTATATTACATAATACATTTACAATGTGTTCAATTCTGCTGATGGCATGACCTTACCATGACCTAAACTCCAATAAATAATGCTTCATAACAATAAGATGAAGACATAATAAAGCATTTTATTATGACTAATTAGGTCATGTACCATATTTATTACTGTCCAGACTGTCCGGAATGTTCAGAATTTCCAGAGCTGATAACATATACATATAATGTATTATAATCACTGTTATAATGCAATTCTGAATTACACATAGTGGTCATTGTTTGCTATAAGTCAACTAATTTTAAAGCTCTTGATCTTTACTAATGTACTTTTGACCTTCACAGTGCTTTAATCGTTACAATACAATACATGCCATTTAGCTGATGCTTTTATACAAAGCAACTTACAATAAGTGCATTTCAATAGTCAGATTGTAACACCTTCCAAGCATAGTTATGATGTGATATAGATACTCGTGTATAGAACGTTTAAATAACTCACACTTTGTTGACACTGGACTTACATCTGCCTACAAATGTAGTACGTCATCTAACGTGTTGATAAAAAATATTTTTGTTCAGGTTTAACTCTGCTTTAGAGCTCTAAACAACACACTAATTCAGATAAGATCCCAAATGGAAGTCTCTACAGGACTATTCAAATTATTTTTCTTCAGGGTTGAATTGCACAAGAGCCTCTTTGTCAAAGTGTGAGGATAAGAGGTGAAGCCCCAGCCTGCGATGTTTGGCACAACGCATTATGCCACCAACCGGTCAGTGTAATTACTGCAGCCTTAATTGTGTCCGTGGGTAACACTGCAGACCCTCCCATTGTGGAAAGGTGGAGCGGGTTCACCGCCTAACCCTGCTCTTCGTCCACACCACCATGGTCAGCTTTCACCATGAGGATTAGTGCCGTGGGAGAGCTCCCGAGCTGCAGGCTGCACGCTCTGCAAATGCAAATGAGAGCTAGTTAAGTGTGAAGAAGCTAATTTATTTCCCATTTGGTGCTGGGATTAAGACTCGAAGCTTTCTCCCACCCTACCTCGACTCAAAACCCCCAAAATGATGTGGGGGTTGTTAGACTCATCCCCTCAGAGAGAACAACTGAGAGACAAAAGTGGGGTGGAGAGTGATGAAAAAGACAACAGATTGTGTTCGTAAATGTTGCTCCACTGGCCACCTGACAAATGATACTCTACAGTGATTCCTCCTTAAACCTCCAGTGGTACTGTTGCCCTCCAGAACAAAAAGAATCCAGTATGTTTATTTCAGCAGTGGGGTCAGTTGTGAACATTCTGCTGATTGAATATTTATTGTCTTGCAAGAATCTATGGAAGACCAGAGCATATATATTACTGGCTCTATCCTATCACGGTCACTTTGCATCACAGCTTCATTAGAAAGGCTCCTTATCTGTCAGGCAACAATTATTTCAGCTACATCCTCGTTCCTAGGGTATCAAGATCAGATGCATTTTGCACCTCATTGCTTTTGAAAAGTGATAATTTAGGCAAAACTCCATCATTACAAGTAGTGGAAGAGGTTTACGTTAAGATATGTTTGGCCAGGGCAGCAGGTTCACCCTTTTATTAGCAACTGGGAACATATCTGTAGTCGTAAAATTAGAGGTGGGTAAACAATGTTTTTGTTTTTTTATCAGACCTCGATGCATTGCGACACGATGCTGCTAGACACCTTACATAACTTATTGATTCGGCATATACTCACTATTCAGGGAAGCAGCAGCTGCTCACCCCTCTATGCGAGAGACATGTTGAGGACAAAAGGGAGGGAATGTCCCCCCCTTTAAATACTCCAGACAGCGCATTTCATAATGTCCATAATATGATGACAATGCATCCTCAACACTTGGTTATAGAGGGCTTGTGTTTTTTAGAGAGATTGTGTTTTTTAAGAATTTATTCTTCATGGTATTTTCAATTGCGGAAAGTGATGTTTAATTGGCCTATTTAGATAGAAGGGGAAGGCTGGCTTGTTACCTGCATCCTCGTATTTGAAGCCTCTTGTTAATAACGTTTGTCCCTGTCTTAATGCAATGTTGTGTGAAACAAAACAATGTTTAAAACGTTTTTTAGTCTTATTTTGTCCTTGAGGCCTTTCCCTGGGATCTGTGGGAGTGGGAGACCTCGATGGTCTCTTCGGAATTAGCCTGATATAAATATTGCAGGCAGCCTAGTTCACAACATATGAATTTACATACTTCCTGGATCCTGATCGGAGTCTCACAGATCATAGCACAACGCAGATGAACATGATTAAGAATACAGTGTTTATATGTTCAACAATATGAAACTTAGTCTTTGATGTTTTAGGATGACACTAAATTGAACAGTGTTTACTGAACTAAAATATCAATTCTCTCCAAGTGAAGTTCAGTCCTAGACAGATACGCAGCTCAACTGAACCAGAGGAAACTTCAATTCACCTAGAGCATTTTATTGAAAGGAAACTGGATGAAACATCTTACAGTAGCTGAGACCGACTGTCAGCTGTGTCTTAGGTCTAAACCATTTCAACCTTTCATTGAAAGCGTGCTTCAACTGTTGTAAGTTTAAATTGCTGCGGATTTTCATTGGAAAAAATGCCGACAAGAGCTTTGCCTGTTCATGTTGTTTATGTGTCACATACCTAAAAAATGACAAAACATAGATGCAAATATTCTTATCCTCTTTGTTTTCTGTGTCTCTAGATGACGGGCACCACTCAGCAAAACCCCAAGACCCCACAGGTCCATATCCCAGCAGCCTCTGCAACAGGAAATACCTCTGTCAGCGTGACCCTTGACCCCCAGGCCCAGCTTGAGTCTGACAAGAGGGCCGTTTACAGGTTGGTTCTCCCATGAGAAGTTCATGTGGCATAATACTTCTGTTCTGGGCGATGATGCACTCTTACTGGTGTTCACTTTTCCTTTAGGTAAATAGATGTGATACCCTTGAATGCCCCTCTTCTATTTGAAATTGTTATTGCATTTTCTTTCTATTTTTCTCTTTTTAAAACTGTACTTGATGTGCCTCCTTCAAATGTCACTTAGCGTTGTTCATAAAACTAAGAGCACCTTCACTAAAGACTTCACTCATCGAAGGCGAGCAATTCACTTTTCATTCAATTAAGTCTGAATTAAGCATTTCATATGCTGGCTGTAGTCAGGCTGTGTCTTGAGTCCTGCATAGTGCAGGAAGAGGAAGAGGATCTAGCCTCTTGTGACTCTGATTATGGTATGACAACGGATTAATGGATGTATGAATGAATGCTTTCTAATGCCTTTCAGTCCCTCCCAACTCGCCAAATACAGATGCTTGGTCAGTGGGCTCAGGTACAGCTTTGAGCTAAGACACTCTACGTACCCCTATAGAGTCCACAGTCCCTTTTTGTGTTTATTTTCTCGTTTTATGCATACCGTCTTTTACAATTCAACTTCAGTTTTCACAAGAAACTGTACTGTATATCAGCTGTATTCAAAAACTGTATTCTTTTATTTACTGTGTGGAAGCCCTGGAAGGCACCTCCTTGTTAAGAAGGAAAAATAAGCAGGAAAATCACTGCTCTCTCAGTCCATTGCTAGAATATTGACGCACCCTTATAATGAGCTTCTATTATGTGTTTCTAAAGTAAATTATTCAAAATACAGACATTTTTAATTGAGCCGGTGTTGATTACAAAACAACAACTCGTTGGTTTTGTTGAGGGGAGCGAGACGTGATGACACTGCCCCAGCTCCTCGGGTCCCACCGCCGGGTATGCACGGCTGCTTTGGAGGAGGTGTGAGGCCTGAGGCGAGTTGTTGTAAAGTCCTCCGAGGCTCCTCTGAGATCCGAGGCTGCTTTTGATGTGAGCAGCCATGTTAGGAGCAGCTACGGGTGGTGGTGGTGGCGGTGTGTGTTGAGGGGGGTGTCTCAGGCAAAATCAGCCCCTCTTCCCTTTCACATGGGCTTTCTAGATCTCCACTTTGCTGCTGGAAGTAAGAACAGAGGAAGTTCACACTAGCGGCTAAACAAAACAGCTTCGGTATAGACATTATTCATGTTAATTTAAATATTTCTCTCTTGTTGTCTTCAAGAGGGAATGTATTACCATTAATAATGCTCATGTCCTTTATTAGCATGTTGATTGGCCTATAAAAGCTGGGATCTGTATATCCTTTCTTGGGTGTGTTAAATCATGTAAAACAGATTGGAACATGCACAAATGTACCTGCAACAGTGTGTATGGATTGTGGGGCGTGTGTCGTTAAAGATACAAAATCAGAACAGCCAATACAAGTAATAGTATTAGTAAAAGTATTGCGTGATTTTGCAAAACGGCCTGTGAGCTCAATTTAGAATTTTTACATGAATTTCAAAAATAACCAATGCACCCATGTGGGAGAGCGCTGAGTATTTACCAGCATGTGCTGTTAAAATAGGATTAATTGTAATCTTAAGTGAAAATACTTGCTCTTCCATACACAGTGGAGACTGAGCAAATCAGAACTTTTGGAATATTTTTTTTTCAAAATACAAGGAGTTAATGATTAAACGCACCTTGTTACTTTGTTATTATTGAAAGTAACTTTGACTTCATACCTTCTTTAACAGTGAGTCAAATTATGCAAAAAATACAAAACAAAAACAAAAGGACCATTTAAATAATACACGTCTGATCCGTCAAAGTTCCTGCCTCTAAACACTGCTCATATGGGGACTGTTGATTTTGAAAAGAAAAAACACACAGAGGAAACAGCTCGTGCCATTTTTCTTTATTTATTTTGCTCAAATAAGTCTCTGTGGGCTTTAATGTTTCTCTTCAATAATTGCTACAACGTCAACTTCATGAGGAGATGTGTGGTCTTCTCTCTCCTTCTCTCAGCCTACTTCGTTATTAGTAGCAGAGTAAATGTGTGATAGGGTAATTAGCCTAATGGGTTGTGTCAGTTACAATGAAGATCCTTCTGAATTCTGTGCATCTTATTAAAACTGGTGAGGCTTTGTTTTTGGAGGTTACGTACCGTAAATCCTCAAATAGTGGCCGGGGCTTTTATTTACATAGGCTGCACAGCGCACCGGCCTGTATTAGGGGCAGGCCTTTATTTCTTACTTGCCGGTATCTTCTGTTATAGAATTGTATTATTTAAACAAAATAATGGGCATGATTACAGTAGGCTAATATCATTCATTGCATATGCGTTCAGCACTTCCTGCAACCATTTACCGATAGGCTGCCGGTAGAATGGAACCGGTAGACCTAGAGCTAATCAACTTTCTAACCATTTAGAAATGAATCAGTAATAAACCATAGTGTCAGTCTTAAGATACATCGTTAATTGCAGATATTTTCCAATGTTCTGAATTACAATCAAGCAAATCAAAAATTTTACTCGGCCAAAAAAAAAAGTTTATCGCGTATAGCGCTTTATTTGCAGTGTCAACGTAACAATAAATATCTGGTCCTGTCAAAGGACAGCAATCACAGAACGAACAGGAGACAACCAAAATGAAACCAAATGGCCAGGACTTAGACTGGGTCTGTCATATTACGCCACTACCAAATGCATCAGCAACATCTGAATGGGCACCTTTGACATAATACTTAGGTCTACATCTAAACATAATACTTAGGTCTACATCTAAACATAATACTTAGGTCTACATCTAAACATAATACTTAGGTCTACATCTAAACGTAATACTTAGGTCTACATCTAAACGTAATACTTAGGTCTACATCTAAACATAATACTTAGGTCTACATCTAAACGTAATACTTAGGTCTACATCTAAACATAATACTTAGGTCTACATCTAAACATAATACTTAGGTCTACATCTAAACATAATACTTAGGTCTACATCTAAACATAATACTTAGGTCTACATCTAAACATAATACTTAGGTCTACATCTAAACATAATACTTAGGTCTACATCTAAACATAATACTTAGGTCTACATCTAAACATAATACTTAGGTCTACATCTAAACATAATACTTAGGTCTACATCTAAACATAATACTTAGGGCTACATCTAAACATAATACTTAGGTCTACATCTAAACATAATACTTAGGTCTACATCTAAACGTAATACTTAGGTCTACATCTAAACATAATACTTAGGTCTACATCTAAACATAATACTTAGGTCTACATCTAAAGATAATACTTAGGTCTACATCTAAACATAATACTTAGGTCTACATCTAAACGTAATACTTAGGTCTACATCTAAACATAATACTTAGGTCTACATCTAAACATAATACTTAGGTCTACATCTAAACATAATACTTAGGTCTACATCTAAAGATAATACTTAGGTCTACATCTAAACATAATACTTAGGTCTACATCTAAACATAATACTTAGGTCTACATCTAAACGTAATACTTAGGTCTACATCTAAACATAATACTTAGGTCTACATCTAAACATAATACTTAGGTCTACATCTAAACATAATACTTAGGTCTACATCTAAACATAATACTTAGGTCTACATCTAAACATAATACTTAGGTCTACATCTAAACATAATACTTAGGTCTACATCTAAACGTAATACTTAGGTCTACATCTAAACATAATACTTAGGTCTACATCTAAACATAATACTTAGGTCTACATCTAAACATAATACTTAGGTCTACATCTAAACATAATACTTAGGTCTACATCTAAACATAATACTTAGGTCTACATCCGAAGCTCACCAGTAATGAGGCAACATTTGTACAGCTATTTGGCGTCCCCCTCAACATCCTCTTCCTCATCCTCATCATCGAGAACAACAAGTTCATTATTAAGCAGCTCCTCCTCGTCGTTCTCCTCATCCTGGGCTACTTGAGTGCGGTTCTCCTCCCCCCCGCTGCGGGAGCTGCGCCAGCGCATCCCTACCAGCGGCGCATGGCTGTCCCGCTTTGAAGCGCCTTCATGAACAATAACAAATTCGCCTAGTAGGTAGTAAATGTCTTTTTTTATTGCCAACAGTCCATGAAATTAGCCAATAACATTAAACATAAGGAGAACATGTATTTATGAAATATTACTTTTACTTTTTTTTTATTTTATTTTTTTACCCCCGGCCTGTATTTGGGGCCTTTATTTGTCCGTATTGACCACGCCCCCCTACTATCTGAAGCCCGGCCACTAATTGAATCCCGGTCTTTATTTGAGGATTCACGGTATGTAGTGTTCTCAGCTGATTAAAGCTGATTCGCCTCAGAGATAGAAATGTGCACCTAATTAAAAAAGACCACAATAGTCCTCTACCAAACAGAAATTTCCTTGTGATGATTGGAAACAACTTGGCCTGAAAAGCTGTGTTTACCCAAATGAGCTGTTATAGGGTCACACATTGAATTCTGCTGTTTGTAGAGAGTTAACGTCTCTTTTGCCTAGAGAAGTAGAGAAGTTAGGGAATATGTGATAACCAGTAAGATAAGTTCTTTTGTTGTGAAAGTAGAGGATCTGGCCTGCCCTTGTTGCAAGGGGCAATGCAGTTTGCCGCCTTGGATCTAGGGAGCCTGCGTGTTGTAGTTTAATAAATACAGGGATAACGTCATGGTAACACCTGAGTTGTTGAGATCTTTATTTAAGTTCAGAAAAATGTTTTCGTTCACAAGACAAAACATTTGTATATTGTCACAATACAATATACGTATATAATGGCATATTGCGATACAATGAAATACTGACTCTGCAGTGGGGGCGGGCAATTTTGTTACACGTTTCAGCCCTTTGTGGTTAATGAAAGAGTGGAGCAGAAAGTTGTCTGAGAGCAATCGTTTCTACTCGAGGGATGCCCTAAAGCAGGGGTCTCGGTAGGTTGATCGCGAATTGCGAATGCAAAAAAATCCTGACGAGAGACACGTTGTTTTCTTCATATCGACTTGTTTTGCGCTGACGGAATGCAGCGCTGTTGTTCCGTTTGGTCACCACTACTACTCGTTCGTTCGAAAAAAGATTTGTTTGTTTTACTGAACAAAGTAGAAGATGTAGACTTTGAAAATGTAGAAGTCAGTTGATCAAGGTACCAGGGCCCAAAACTGCATCCAAAGTTCCTACATCCAAGGACGGGTCAGCACTGAAGGCAGGAGACCATACATTTTCTTATAATGTACTCACCAACAAAGTGATTATGTGGTGAAAGCTGAAGCTAACAAAGAAACAAGACATGAAAATAGCACTCAGATTTGATTTATTCTGTGTTTCGACAGTGATGAGATCTGGTTTCAAAGCTGCCCCATGATGCAGTGCGCAGCCCTGTATGGTGCATATTATCATTCACTCCCCTCCATAGTGGGTCGTTGCTGAAAGCCTCTCCCATGCTGGAAGCCCTGGGTGCTTTGCACTGAGACTGGATTTAAGGGTGTGTGTGTGTGTGTGTTTGAGGGAAGGTTAACATGCCGTCATGCTGATAGTCGCACAACTCCAAGACGTTCAGGAATCTATCCAGCCTCGGGTGTGTTTATGCTTGTATGTGTGCTGGTCCTTAATGGCGTGAACATCTGAAGACCTCTCATGTCGTACACGACAGGAGGGAGTGCATTTAATTTGCCATGTCCAAGCATGCCGTCGGCCACATTGTGTGTTAGTCTGCCTCTGTAATGCACCATAAAGTCTGTTTATCCTTGCCTCCACTATGCATCAATGCACCCTCGCCCACCGCATGGTGGTTTATTCCTAGAGTCGTCCCGTCTGACGGGCTTAAAACAGGGTGTGCCTCCTCCATTCAGCAGGTCAGCGTGTGCCGCTGCTCAACCGCTGCTCAGTGCAGGAAACTGTGTCAGAGCTCAAGCGGTTTTATTGGCTGTTTCTGTCAGATACCTGTTTTATTAGACTTCTCACCGCTTGAGTTTGGTGAGAAAGGAAGTTCACTTTTTTATGGTCCAAATTTGTAGCTTCAGTCTATGTTTACTTTAAATGTATGTTTTAATGTAATGTAGTACAAAGGTGAAACAGTAAACATTGATTAGTAGAAATATACAGAGGATAACACAAAAGAGTGTGGTACAGTAATGTATACAAACTCATCATTGAAATGGAAGATTTAAAACATTCAGACTATGTGTGTTTCTGTACTAAATTAAACGAAATTGTGTTATATAATATAACATATTTGTGACAGTGAGAGAAGACGCTGTTGAAAATTTAAATTAATTTAAATGAATCATAATAATCTGAGTGGACAAAAAATGGTCCACAACAATTTTAAAATAAAAAGTAACACAAATGTAAAAAAGAACTTCAACTTCTGGCAATATGCTAAATTTAAAGCAGCCCACCCTGAAGGAAGCAGCCAGGGTGGGCGAGCCCGGGGGATGCAGGACTTTTGGCTATGTATTTAGTTTTAAGACATTGGCAGCCCTATATCTTTAGGAGGGTAAGTTATTGCAGTGAAAGAGTCGCATGGTATTAGGGCTGCAACAACGTATCAATTAAATAGCTGAAAATCGATTATTAAAAGTGTTGGCAACGAATTGCATTATCGATTCGCTGTGTTGCGCGATTATTACGTCACTCAGAGTTGCAGAGATGTGCGCGGAGCAAAAAAAAGAATAAAAAAGAACTGAGCCGACGTCGAGAAAACCATAGAAACGGCAGCCAGCAGCTATATTCACACCGGACGCCTCCAACGCTCTATAGGCGCCGCAGGACTCTCGTAGTACATTTGTGGTCAATTTGCATGTATCTCGTAATCGCGCCGATGCGACGGAGAGGTGGCATGTTTTCTTTAGAGTATGATCACTTGAAAATAAGAATATTCTTTCTTAGCTTGTGTTGAGAAGGCCATGCCTCTACACATCGGAACAGACAAACCAAACATTGGTTGTACCTGTGGCCCAAGAGAGAAGTTTCCTTTGATGCATTCCGCAAACCAACCTCTAGATCAGTGTTTCTCAACTAGTGGGTCGCGGACCCGTTTGTAGTGGGTCGCGGGCCTTTGCAATGGGAAAATGTAAATAAAATATACGACACCGCTAGCGAACGCGGAAGCACCCCCCCCCTGTTGACCGATTGAATTAAGTCGCTGCTCGTCATTAAAGGGGTAAAGGTGGGTCCCGGAGCCAGACAAGTTGAGAACCACTGCTCTAGATGCAACCAAATCCTTTGCACTAGCCGTTTAAACGGTTAAAATCAATATCCTTACAATAATAAAGAATCAAACAACAATGTCGGAACAGTGAGAAACATTAAAAGGGTTGCTCCTTCTGATAGAGAATCCACACTGAACCTCTCTTCAGCTTGATAGTGAGTTTGAGATCATTGTTGAGATGTCAGACCGCATCATTTGGTTGATTCTCACTGCTCTCTCAGCGGCATGTTGGTACCTGCTTAGCACAACACAGCACAAAACATTATGGGAAGGCCAGTCAAATAATATTACTGTAAACTGTATGGATAAATTGTGGTCATCCCCTGTCAATATGTTACTATAATAAGTAATGTAACTTATTAACTTGATAACTTAATCAACTAATTCTTTACAGCTGCTTTTGAAGTAGTAAAAAAGGAAAATAACCAACTAACAGTCGATTCTTGACCTTGTAAAAGTATTAGGTGTATTCAGCTTTCATTTAACGGAAGTATGTTTTAATATATCTCAACACCTTTCTACCCATAAGTCATAGTTCTAAACTGTTGTTGCCCTCCAATCAAACATGAAAGTGGCGACTTATTTTCTCTTCCAGCCTCTAACCCAACGGCCCACGAAGCACATGCCACCAGAGCCGCCATGTCCCTCACCTTCATGTTTAAGTCATCTCATTCTCCCCCTGGCCTCTGATTCTTTGTGACCCAGCACGCTGCTATACTGGAGGGGGCGGACCGTGCTCACTGCACACACTGGCCGACCTGTAAATCGCTCTTTTACGGCTCTCATAATGGTCCCGCAGTCGGCAATCTCCACTCCGTCGCACTGCAGATAGAACCTGACACTTCTCGCAGCCGAAGGAGGGGTGGGGGCTCAGGATGGTTGCAGGAGGTAGTGGGAGACTGGGAAGCGCACACGACAATGCACTTACTCGCACACACACAGGCTTCGTTCACGTTCATAAAAATGCATACCTTTTCACACCCCATCTACCTTAATCGTGACTTCCTGTGTAAAGGTCATAGAAAGTGTTGAAAGGTAGTGTTTTTAACTTGCTGCAAGATGGCCAGGTCCAACTGTGCACAATGGCACATTGTCAAGGACAGACGGCGCCTCATCCAAACCCTGATTGCTTTGATAGCTTTAGCCTTTAGCCGCAGAGCACCTCCGACAAGCAGCAAGTTATAATCATCACAGAGCACAGAACCGAAGCTAATCTTGAAAACCCATACAGATCAGCATATCATATGCTCTAGAAAGGAGGTAGCAGCATTAGAGTCATCCTTTTTCCGTCTTCATTGATTTAAATATCTGAGTAATTGAACAATTATATTTTAAACAGTTTAACTGTGAAATTACAACATTTCCTTTAATATCTTTGGTTCAATGACTTTGGTTGAAATGATTCCACTTAGCATGTTTAAGAAATGTTGGCATCTCTATGAATGTGTAAAGAAAGGAACTGGATTGCATAGAAAGCACAAAAAAGGAAAATACAGAATATTCAAATAAAAATTAGACCACATTAAGCCCCTTTCAAAGCTGCTGTTGTAAAGATACAATTCTCACCATATATGTTTACAGATTTCAGTAGCATTCCAGCTCAACAAAGTGTGCTGAACAAATGCACTCTGTGGTTTCTGTACTTCACTGATTCTGAATTTGAACTATAAAACAAGATATGCTTTATTGTATCTGTTTAAAAAAGGGAGCAACAGCTGATGAAAGAGAATGCCAACTTCCAACAGTCTTTCCCTAGACAACAGAACCCGTTCTTGTAGAAAAATATGAATCATGTTATAGTACAAAACTAGTAATTGCTGTAATTCAACAAAATCTAATTATCTCGTTAAAACAAGCCTTATGCTATTAAGATCTAGAGCATCCTTTTGGCATAGTTTTACATCAACAAACACTATGAAAAATGTGGCTGAATAGAATAAATATAAACCTTTTGGTTAATTGAGGAAAACAAATAAGGCGGCACTATAAACACGGAAGAGGAAACCTGAAATCAAAATATGTATGGATAAGTATGGACCCATGTTCTCATTCTTGATTTAACCCGCTTTGATGGACAGGCTGGATATACAGGATGTGGAAATGCAGCTGATTGAGCTGAAGACTTCAACACTGTGGGTAACAAAGTTTGCAGAGCTACGAAAACAGCTGGAAACAGCTGCAAGCCATGATCACGGGACTTGTATCTTCATCTGCTGGATATCTGTACCAGATAAGTTTTGCTGTCTCAGGAACATTGCATTGGCTTTGCTGACAGTCTTCGGATCAACATATCTCTGTGAGCAGATATTCTCACATATGAAGAGCGTGCTCAGCCGCTCCCGCAGTCGTTTGACAACTGACCACTCCGAAGCTTGTGTGCAACTTAACTTTACATACAAGAGCTCTGTCCCAGTCCTTTTTTCATGTCGGATGTTTTCATGGCAGCAATCTTGTGTAGTGTTTGTTACACTTTATTCTCTCTTTGTGACATTTGCTGCCATGCAACCTTTTTTGAAATGAGGGAATATCATTGCAAGCAGTATGCAAAATGGGAACTGCATATAAATCTGTAAAAATAATTAAAAGTATAAAAGTATTAAGAGTATTGCTGACAAGAGTAATGATTTCAACTAATATGTGGATGTTTCATAAGCATGGCAGCATTATTGTAAAGTTCTCATGTCCGTTACTCTTATTTCTCCTGTTTTAACATTTACTGCTATTATCCCTGGGTATTAAACTTTGGATGTGAAGTCATAATTAAACTCAATGTTGACATGGCACACTAATAAACAATACATTTTGAAAAGGGCACTTCATCTCAAAAAGGTTGCCGACCCCTGGTATAGACGGAGGAATCATATCTTCAGGTTGTCGGTCCATCCATGAACGCAACATCTCAGCAACGTCTGGCGAAGATTTAATTTTGGCACAAAATTCCACTTAAATTCAATAACTAATATTCTTCTTTTCCCCAATAGCAGAATGATAACTTGTGGAGCCAGCTGTATTTGTCTTGTTTTTACAGTAGCTTTTTATATTTATTTTCTGTCATGCACAGACAGTTGGCCATCTATATATTTACCAGCCAGCAAAGGTGTTGTGTTCTCAGCAGCTCTACCCACAATGCCCCTGAGTCCTTAGTGTCACATCTCCTTCCTAAACTTATACACGACACAAACAATGTGTCATTTTGTTCATTGGCTGATACCTCTTAGTCGACCTGCTTAGTAAATATTAACAATCAAAGAAAATAAGGGAAAATTAAATGGTCTCACCACCTCAGAAGAATTTAACAGATTCAGTGGTAACGTAAGTAACATGGGGATAGAATTTGAGGGTAAATAACTAGTTAGGACACCTTCTTCCATGGTAAAGTGTCACCCAGTTTGCTCTCAGTCAGACCCCTTCCCATCGCCTCCGCCACCTGTACTATTCTCCTACAGCAGACATTAAACAGATGAGGCAGAGGCTCTCCACTGAGCATGTGACCCTCCTGTTTAGTATTCCTGCCACGTCTGGTTGAGTGAGCAGCATTAAATTGGGATCAGGCAGATTAGAGTATAATGTAGACGACTATTAAAGGCTGCAAATGAGAGCCATGGGTTACAGCCCGAGTTGGGGCCCGGTCTGCCTCCGTATCAGTACAGCTTGTTGCAACACAAACACCTGTCCACAACAATCGGACGTACATAAATCAAAAATACAATGTCCATCATTAAGCAAATGGCTACCTATATGCAGAAAAATACAATCTCCATACATGTATTGTGTTCCGTTCATTTAACCTTCATGGATCAGTCCATCCTCAACATTCACATACATGGACAACCTGCTAAATATAGATATGAATTATTGGCTGTTTTTTATTTTTAACATATGATCTACCTTCTACCTATTCTCTCTTTAAACTTGATGTCGCTGCTTAGATGGAGACGGATAGAAGTAAGAAAAATGTGCAATTAATTCATTGTTGTTTAATTAACTCATGTTAACTTCCCCAGACCTAATATGAATACACACACACATATATATATAAATGGCTTCCTGTCACTAACACAGTCATTTGAACCGGGGACGAGGGTTGATTGGATCCCTTCCCAACAAACACAAATAACCTGATACAAGTGGATCACCACTTCCTATCCAGGAAAGGGACCTAATGCTGCATAGACCTTGGACTGTGGTATTTTTGTTCTTGTTTTCAAGCTTCCGGTTTGTGGTCACACTCACCTAAATCCCAAATCAGATACCCATGACTGATGGACAGTAATGCAGAACTGTTCTAAGCCTTGTGTATTTATCTGTTGGGATTTTGAAGAAATTACACAATGTTAAAACCGCTTGTGAATGGATATAGGTAGTTTCATCTTTTCCTCTACAAAGGATTGGTTTCACAATGTAACCAGGTCCATCAATTATTAAAAATTGTGTGACAGGTCCTCTGTCATTAAAACTTCAAAAGTCACTTGCTCCCTCTCGGCTTCATTGATGTAGACAGGAGTGTGCGTCTTACTATCTTTTCTTACTAAATCAACAGTCATCTCCTTGGTTTTACCAACTTTGCGCAGTAGGTTGATCTTGGAGATCCACGCGGAAAGTGTTGATTTTGTCTCTATTTGAAGACTCATCATTTATATTCCGGCTGATGAAGGTAGTGTGATTTGAAAATAGAGATATCTCCGCAGTATACAAACTGGTTTGTGATGGGATTTATTGTGGGGTCCTTTATGTCAAAGGTAAGAGGTCAAATGGGAGAAGATGGGAGACTGACAGACAAAAAAGAGGGATGGAATAAGACAATGGAGAGAACACAGATCACCAGTATAAAATATTCATATATTCTCACTATGTCTCTTGTCTGAGCTTATGTTCTGTCACCATTTCCTCCAGGTAGAAATGCTTAATCATTTGGGTTGTACTACATAGCAGCACAGCATGGAGCATTGTACAGCGTATGTGGGATCTTTGTAAGTGACATTCCCTATAAAAAGTCAATGTAGGTGACACTGCAAAGCCTCACACTGTCACTGGACCATATCGTATCCGCTTGAAGATCTTTTCTTTTTTAACTCCAACGGACCTTTGTGTATATGTTCAGGATGTCCTTTAGGGAATGTCATGGAGCTGCCCCCCTGTTAACATCAAGGGAAGGAGCAGGGTTTTGGAGTGGAGGGGAGCTCTTAAGATATATTGAATTCATATCTCTTGGATTTTTTTTAATGCTGTCAGTCCACAGTCCATGTGTCTTTGTATATGTGTGGTGAAAATTCCAGACATATTTGAAAAAAGACTGTTCATATGAAAGCAGGCTTGTGTGACAAATACATTACATTCAATTCCATTTAGCTGATGCTTTTATCCAAAGCGAATTACATTTCAACAATAGGGATACAAACTCAGAAGAATAACGAAGTTCAATTTCATCAAATAAGCCGATTTACAACTTGTTATAGATAAGAGCCATTATGAGTACAATTTAAGTGCTACAATTTGTTAGTGTTTTAGTCGAGGTATAGTCGAAGAGGTGTGTCTTTAGTTTACAAAGATTATAAACACCAATGAACACATGATAACCTCCTTCACTTCTGCATTAATTAATAAGAAAGGCGCAAACGGTGCATGCAGATTCTGCAAAGTGTCAGCGTTAAGAAAACAGCAAAGGAAAATGGAAATGCAGCTGTAGAATCAGTTGGAAGTGAGTGAGCAGACACTGATTTCCTTCTGATTTAATGTCTTTTGTGATGAACTGATCATCAGACCTGAAGGACCGAGTGCGCCTCCAGCAGAGCTACTGAAAACATAAAATCATGCATTCTATTATATTAGCCTTTCAATCATGAGCCCCGGCTTATAAATTGTAGATTTTATTATTTTCCACCCGATTGAGCCATTTTCTTGTATTTCCTTCGAGGCAACTTTGCTTTTTCTGATTTCCTAATAAAAAATAACTAAATGCTTACAAATCAATACTGCTGCTAATCATTGATTTATTTTTATTTTTTGGTATTAAGAAATAAATCAAATGGGTGTTTTTTCATGTCAAAAACAGCCTTCAACCGCCTTATAAGTGTTAGAAAATAATATATATATATATATAATAAATATATGATAATTATGATCAAGACCCATTTTGGTTAAATTATTGAACTCTAAAGGTGGAGAACATTAGATAAATCAATGTTATGTCCATTGTTTAGGGATGCTCTAAGGAAATAAGGAAAACTCATTTAAAGTAAGGACTGAATCTGACACTCTGCCATAGAGAATATTCATTTGGTCAAAAGTCAAATCAAGAATATCTACTTGGTCAGGATCCTTAAAAGCAATTAAGTGATATCATATTGTATATCACATTGATATCATACTAAACATATAAAGCTTGATGATGACCAACATTTACTGAATTGAAGTCATACTGTGCCCCTCCCTGTCTCTGTCCCCAGACATCCACTATTCCCCCTGCTGGCGTTGTTGTTTGAGAAATGCGAGCAGGCCACACAGGGATCTGAATGCATCACGTCAGCCAGCTTTGATGTGGACATAGAGAACTTTGTGCATCAGCAGGAGAGAGAACATAAGCCCTTCTTCAGTGAGGATCCAGAGCTGGACAACTTGGTAAGCCAACTACCGTCACAGCAGTAATCAGTACCACATGAAAGGCCTCTGCCGCTTTTATATCAGGAACATGGCCTGTTATTTTGCTGAGTTAGTTAGTAGGCTTTAGAGAATGTTATACTAATGAAGCTGTAGAACTGCTTGTTTGTCTGTTTGTAGTGTATCCCATCATTACTTCTAATCATCTCCTCCTTTTTCATGTAATGTTCCCCATCCTCCTCCTTACACTTCCTCTTTTACAACAACTAGCAATAATTACTAATTAAGAGAATGAGGTTGCTGATCATGTTCTCAGAGAAAAGGGGGAGGGATTGGAGAGAGACAAAGACAGACCTGAGAAGGAAAAAAAGAAGAAGAAAAGTACACTCTTGCCATAGCAGTGTACAGACCAACAAGCGCTGAACAGTCAATTAACCCTGCATCTGTGTGTTTTATGAGGCACTGGGTATGGAAATTCCTCCCAGAGGGCACTAACTCTTCCACAGGACAAGAACATACTGGACCTGACTGGCTGCGATTGGCAATGAGTTACTGGTCCCTTGATTTAGTGAGCGCAGCTTAATTTGCTGATTTATCTCCTCCTTAGCCAAGCACTTTTCTGTACATAGTGTTGACCTTGACTGGTAACTTTGAGGAAGCCTCTGATTGCTACACAAGTGCAGAGATAAGTCACCCTAATGATGGTCAGTAAACCAAAGACAGGGCCCAGGGCTGTTATGGTATTTTGTAAGATTGTGGTGGTATAACAGTATTATCAAAAACTCTTTGACAATATATATTTTGAAGTACCAAAGAACTGAATAATATGTATAACTGCAAATATAAATAACGTTCTCTCATTCTAGGTCTAACCTACCCATGGCACTCCCTGTCACTCCACTGTCAAATAAGCACCACTGCTGCAGCAATATAGTCCACAATAGTTTTTTGTTTGGGGTTCAAATTACCTTACCCCCCACAAACAAAAGGAAAGTACAAGAATCTTACCTAACAGGAGAAAAGTAGGTGAACCAGAAGGACATCTCACCCCTAACATTACCCGGACTGTTCACATGATCTACATATAACAACATTTCCACAGTAACAGCCCAGCCTGGTTGAGAGCGGGCGAGAACAAAGCCACCACTGTCAGCCTCCACAGGCTCTACTTCTACTTTCGCTCTTCACTTTTCTTTTTTTGGAGAGCGCTGTTTTCTCCTTAATTTTCTCACGTGTCCCTTTCTTTCGCTTTTTCTTTTGCTTTTTTTTATACTTTGCTTTCATTATAATTGTTCCTTCCGTCTTTTTACTTGGTATTTGCCACTAGATATCATTCTGCTTGGAAAGCAGCCGTCTGTTTAAGCTTTAGGACCGGGTCCGGACTGCTAGTTAGTGACCTCTGCATTAGAGGCTCAACCTTTGGGAGAGTGAAGGATGAAAGAATTACAACCATTAGAACAAACTTGGAGAACCCCTGTGAGTGTCCTGATGTGTAAAAAATGAATAAACAAACATTCGCCTGGCATAAAATCACTAGCAGCCCTATAAGTCCTATAGCAAATGGATATACCAGGCTAAAAACACAAGTGTTTGGACAATACAACTGAAAGGTTTCATGTTGACAGTCAGGATTACTACTCCATAACAGGCTTTTGTGAAGGCCTTACGGCAGAGAAACAGCTCAAAATGTTTTCCTATGTCCGGCTTGTTTTAACCACTTTTTTGAATCAGCTGATCTTGTTGGATCCTATTAAATCCAAGTAACATTATATACTACTGTTATGATCAACACTATGATCGCAAGCATTTCCGTAGCATAAAGCTCAAATCAACATGATGCTTCACAGAGCCCCAAAGAGTGATAGAGAAAAAAATATATATATAATATAAATGGTACATTTTTTATGTAGTTATCAAATTCGTAACATGTTGTGGAGGTTATCTGGTTATGGTTTCTTTCTGTTTCCCTCAGATGGTAAAGGCAATTCAAGTGTTGCGAATCCACCTTTTAGAATTAGAGAAGGTCAATGAGCTCTGTAAAGATTTCTGCAACCGTTACATCACCTGCCTCAAAACCAAGATGCACAGTGACAACCTCCTCCGCAACGACCTGGGAGGACCTTATTCCCCGTCTCATACAAGTCTCAACATGCAGCAGGTCAGTCATGGACTCTCAGTGGATCTCACACTTCCTTGATGGTATCTCTCTCTGAGTAGCACTTCCCAAGATACACCTTGTCATTTATCTCCAGGTAGATTTCACTTCTGGGATATTTTCAGTCACAAATAGTATAGCTGGGTCTCTGCATTTGCTCACTAAAATCTTTCTGTGATCCCTCAGGAACTAATTCAGACCTCCTCTCCATCCATGACCTCTGTCTCCAGCTCTGTTAATCCTTCAGGGATATTGGTGCCCGCTGGGGGTCTGCAACAGGGCAATGTTGCCATGACTACCATCAACTCTCAAGTGGTATCGGGTAAGCATATAAACAACAGGACTCTGGCCCATTCACATGCAGTTTTCATGGCTTGTTTTAGTGTAAGCAGTATTTGAGAGATGAGCTAGTTTTCCTGCATCACTTTGAGACAGGAAGTTCCTGATTTTTGATATATTACGTAGATGAAAAAGGCAGTCCTTGAAGTCTTCTTTATATGAGAGTTGAAGGACATATCCTGGTCGAAGAGAACTCCCAAGATTTCCGACGGTGCTGTTGGATACAAGAGCAATTCCATCCATAGAGACTGTATCACGTGACAGCTGACTTCGAAGGCGCTCTGGGCCTATAATGGTAACTTCCGTTTTTTACGAGTTTAACATCAGGAAGTGGCAGGTTTTCCAAGTTATGATGTCTCCAAGACAATCCTGAAGTCTAACAAGCTGGTTGGTGTCTATTGGCTTGATCTATAGATACAGTTGAGTAATTTATGCAGTGTTTTCTGATAACGTCGCCCAAAGGAAGCATATACAGGGTAAATAGAATCGGTCCAAGCACAGAACCTTCTGGGACTCCGTGACCAACATTGGTGGTCCTCGATGATTCACCGTTCACAAACACAAACTGGGATCGATCCGATAAATAAGATTTAAACCAGCTGAGTGCAGTTCCTTTGATACCAATAAAGTGTTCCAGTCTCTGCAGGAGGATACAGTGATCGATGGTGTCAAATGCGCCACTGAGGTCCAGCAAGACAAGAAAAGAGACAAGTCCTTGGTCGGATGCAAGTAGAAGATCATTTGTAATTTTCACCAGTGCCGTTTCTGTGCTATGATGCACTCGAAATCCTGACTGGAAATCCTCGAACAAAGCATTGTTTTGTAGAAAGTTACATAATTGATTTGTGACAGATTTCTCAAGGATCATCCGAGGACGGGTCGGTTCACAGGATTCTTCTGATATTCTGAGACAGGACACTGAACTTAGAGTAGAGGGAATGGCTTCTTTAAATGAGGCAACAGCGGTATCCTATAAACATAGACTGTAGAAACCCTTGGCAAGAGGAGGAGATTCTGGTAGTAGAAATTTAAAGGTTATCAGACAATGGTCCGACAGGAGAGGGTTCTGTGGAAAGATTGTTAAATGTGCTATCACAATACCATACACAAGAACCAAGTCGAGCGTGTGGTTAAAACAATGAGTTGGTTTGTTTACACTCCGACAGAAACCAATTGATTCCAGCAAAGAGAGAAATTAAGTACCAAGGCTGTCGTTATCGACATCCACATGAATCACCCACTATATTTACCATGTCCGTTTTAAGGACCAAACTCGTTAAGAACTTTGAAAATTCACATAAAAATTCAGAATAAGGACCTGGGGCCCTGTACACTATTACAAAGAGAACCGGCTGGATTATTTTCCAGGTTGGTTGTGAAAGACTGAAAGTCAGACTTTGAAATGAGTTATAATCCAGTTTGGGTTTAAGGTTTATTAAAAGGCAGGAGTCATAAATAGCTGCCACTCCACCCCCCCTGTTGTATTATTACTTTTAACTTTGATTAAGTTATTAAATATAACTCCTCGGTTGTTTACCTTTAACTTAAATAATGGTGTCCGTGGGGCAGAAACAGTTTCTATAGAGTTAATTATGCTATGGGTGAGTGACTGCTCGGAAGGAAGCGCAGAGAAGTGTGTAAGACTGCGACTCTGCTTCCTGGTCTGAACTCTGGGTCATGGATTAAGTCCATTAAGAAACTGGGTCAGGTTCTTAGAAATGAGTTGAGCTCCATCCAAAGTTGGATGGATGCCGTCCCTCCTAATCAGACCAGGCACTCCCCAAAACGTCTTCCAGTGATCAACGAAGCCCACATTATTTACTGGGCACCACCTCGACAACCAGCGGCGGAATGACAACATGCGGCTATACATGTCGTCACTGATCAAGTTTGGGAGGGGGCCAGAGAAAACTACGGTGTCCGACATTGTTTTAGCGTATGCACACACCGATTCCACGTTAATTTTTGTGACTTCCGAGTGGCGTAAGCGGGAGTCATTACCACCGACGTGAATTACAATCTTACAATCTTACTGTATTTACGTTTATCTTTCGCCAGCAGTTTAAGATAAGACTCAATGTCGCCCGCTCTGGCCCCGGGTATACAAGTAACTATGGCCCCTGGTTTCGCATCTTTCACGTTCCTCAGAATAGAGCTACCTATCACCAGAGTTGGCTTCTCAGCGGGTGTGTCGCTGAGTGGGGAGAAGCGGTTTGAAACGTGAAGTGGTTGGTGGTTAACCGTGTGCTTCGACTTACTTATGCTTACTCCGGACAGTCACCCAGACTCCCGTCCGCTCGGGGGTTGCCGGGAGACGGTTAGCAGGAGCAAACGATACGTCTATGTGGTCCGCACCGACTATAGGAGTTAGCTGGTTAACAGCAGCTACTGACTGAGCCTCCATGGTGCGGAGCAGTGCTTCTAACTCACTAAGCCTCGCTTCCAACCGATCAAATATACTACACTTCTTACATGTACCATTTTTGGTAAGGGAGGCAGAGGAATAGCTAAACATGTGACACACCGAGCAAGAAAGAGCAGGGGCGGTAGGGAGGGAAGACATCACAAAGTTAGCCGCTAAGCTAATGCTAAAAGAGGTAGCGTTAACGCTAAACAACGTCTAAGCAACTATTCGTTTAAACGACAAAGTGCTGGACTTTAACAACGCCTCACGTAGATAATTTGCCTCTTGTACTGACAATATCATGAAAGAATCAACTTGGTATCGCTAGAGCTTTGATAAAGTTCAATGACATCAAACACGCTGTCGACAGGAAGTGACGCAACAGACTCACCGCACCCCAATCACAGGCAGATATCAATTCAATAGTTTCTTCTGGCTCCCTTCTGGTTTCATCCCTACCACGTCTACATGGAGGAGCCTGTTTTGCCCACCGGCCAACAGAGATTCACTTGGGTAGCACATTTTTCAACTAGCTGCATGTCCCTCTTAGATCTGGTGACACCCCAGGTAGCCAAAATGACCTGGCCCAGATCCGGTTTGAGCTTGGCACGCCAGAAAAAACACATCGGGCCGAGTCCGTTTGCCAAATACACTGGCCCGACTCCGGCGTACAACACTGCCGTAATCTAAAAAAAACTGGCACATCAGCCCGAACCCGGCACTACAGAAGAAACGAGTCGGCCTGGGTCCGGTTTCTGACTCGGCTAAGACTCAGGATGAATAGAGCCCCAGAATCGGGTCGAAAACACTGGCCCGATTCACGTATACGACACTGCTGTCACCGGCCTATAATAAAAAATAACCGGGAACAGCATCGGCCCAAACCCGGCGCTACTAAAAAAACGCGTCGGCCCGGGAGACTCGGTATGAATGACGCCCCAGAATCGGGTTGAATATACAGTATTCTTCATGTCACAAAAACACACTTCTTTTACTTACAAAATCAAGCCAGTCAAAATCACACATTTGGTGTTTATTTTTATGTCCAGATGAGATATTAAGTGAAAACCAGCCAAATAAAGAAAGGTACTTATTGTTTTTATTTTGTGCAAGTTATAAAAACAAACATTCTTTTGCAACTATGGACAAATGCCAAATAAGAAATAACATAATAATATAATATATCATATACAGTCAGGTCCATAAATATTTGGACATTGACACTTTTTTCCTTGTTTTGGCTCTGTACACAAAGAAGTGGAATGTTCTGCAATGGCCAAGTCAGTCACCTGATCTGAATCCAATTTAGCATGCATTTCACTTGCTGAAGACAAAACTGAAGGGAAAATGCCTCAAGAACCAGCAGGAACTGAAGACAGTTGCAGTAGAGGCCTGGCAGAGCATCACCAGGGACGAAACCCATCGTCTGGTGATGAATCCAGACTTCAGGCTGTCTTTGACCGCAAAAGATTTTCCACAAAGTATTAAAAATGACAATTAGATTTAGGATTTTATTAATTTGTCCTATTACTTTTGGTCCCTTAAAAACAGGGTGGCCACTTATACATCTGTTGTAGTTCCTACACCGTTCACCTGATTTGGATGTAAATACCCTAAGCCTGCACTTAAAAGCACATCTTGATTTTTTTCATTTCAACTCCATTGTTGTGGTGTACAGAGCCAAAATAATGAAAAATGTCCAAATATTTATGGACCTGACTGTATGTTATAATAGGATATAATATTATAATAGCTTGTTGCTATAATGCCAGAACGGGCCAGAACCTGTTTTAGTGCTGATTGGCCATAAACCCGGTGGCCCTGTCTGAGACAGAATAGGGCCATGTCTGTAACAGCTACATCTAGGCCAGATATGGCATGAATGAAATGGGCCAAAGCTGTCTCACATCTGGCCGCATCGAGCCGGAATAGAGCCGAGTTAGCCGACACTCAGCCACAATACAGCCGAGTCCGCTGGCTACCTGGGACAGCTAATGTAACGCGCAACCGGTCATGTTTGGAGGCGTAAAGCTGAATGACCCAAATCTTTCTTTGGCCTACCCTTTTCACCTTTTCACTCTGTCTGCAGAGAGATCACAGGACATGTAACATAGAAGTGATATCTTCAAGACTTTTGTTTGAAAATCAAGTGAGACTTCCCTTATCCATCATCTTCAACTGTCTCAAGACAAAGTTAAAGAAAGCTTTATCTATTCTATTTTAGATTACTGCAACGCCTTTTGTTAAGTTTTAGCCATACAACACCATTAGGATTTTTTGTAGTTCATCCACAGGGCTGTTGCCTGGAACAAATGCATATTTTTTAACTCTAATTTAGTCAAATTTATAAAATGTTCATCGTGGGCTTATTTGCTTTTGAGCCCCATTACTTAAACAGATTCACAATTTCTTTAGATTATTTAGACATTATTTAGAAATGTTATGAGGCATCAGCAAAGGTTATTATTAATTAATAATATTCAAACATTAGGAATGTTGAAAGTAGTTTACTACTAGGAAACATAAACATGAATATGCATTAATAATCATTATTTTCAAATAAGATTAAGAATCAGTTTGGTTAGCATGCATTTTAATATCCTCCACAAGTAGGATTGCTTCTCTGATACAATCTTATGATGTTAATCCTTACCTCTGGTAATCCCTTTTAACCCAAAATGAATCAATATGTCTTTTGATGAAGACCAAGAAGCACACTGGCTTCTTTTTTTTTGGTTGAGCGACAATAAGGCAACTCAAATTTAATAATTTAGTCTTTTGTTTGCCTGTGTTTGTGTGTGCAGCTAACAAGAAGTTAATAAGGCTTCGGTATCAGTGAGCGATGTGGCTGCCAGTGGCTGCTGAAGCCAATTGAACCTCACGTCGGTAAATTATCCCCTCAGGTGGGACCCTGTACCAGCCGGTTGCCATGGTGACATCGCAAGGGCAAGTGTTAACGCAGGCGCTGCCAACAGGAACTATCCAGATCCAGAACTCACAGGTAAATCCGTCTGATGATGATGCTTTAGTAGACACATTTGCTCCCTCCCAGTGCCCTTGCCAGAAACCCATCATTTGTTGTCATTAAAAGGGTCTCTTTGCATCTCAGAAAAAACCCATGCTGCCTTTTTATTGTCTGTCTGAACATAGCACCCCTGCTAACCGATAAAAATGAAAATGGTTCATTCCATGGTGTTCATGGCACTTAAAAAGGATCATCTTTGGTTTGACTGACAAAAAAAAAATGTAAGGACATGCACTTAAGACCATTTATGTGGATACAGCATATAATGCTCAAAGCTAATACAAAACATGTTCATGTTATATTTCATGACTATAAATGTTTTATCTGCAGTCAATGAAAATCTTTAGAACGGTTACCTACACACGAAATCCTGGAATAGGCAAATGGCCAAATTTGTGGACCTTATCTTATCTATTATCCAACTCAAAATGCTTCTGCAGTTATTTAAGGCTAAAGTTATTTTGTCTTTCGTTAAGGCTGTTTTGGAGATGACTGATCCCCATGCCGGTTTTAAGTAACCAAAGGCCACAGACTGACCACAGACTCACCAATCCTAATGTATAATCAGCCCATCCATAAGAACCATCTGCCTCTGCCCCATAAAATGGAATACAATCGTTTCACTCCATGTTTTTATTACCTCACACAAATTATTCAAATAGACCTTGTGGCTGCAGAGATACTTAAAATGGGTACATACATTTTCAGTAGACGCCTAAAAAATAGTTTTTTTTTAAGAGGTTAAGTGGTTTGGTGTATTTGGAGCCTGTTATGGTTAAACATTATCTAATAACTAAAAAATTCCACAGACATTTGAGTGTGGCCTAGACCCACGTCGGCTGTAACATCGCCCCACTCCCCTCCCCCACCGTGATGACCACGCCCCCCGTTGTAATGGCCTCGCCCCCTATCCGTCGGCCGCATCATTTCCCCTCGCTTGCATAAAAAAAAAAGAAAAAAAGCATATTGGCAGGCGCGTAAATCATTTCTCTTAGCTGAGTCATAGCACACGATTCCTGATGGGCCTCGACAAACGTTGCATCTGTGAGCAAGGCCGTAATGGCCAGAAAAGCTGAGATGAATTTCAAAAGTTGTATGAAGAAATGTCTCTATAGCGCCCTCTAGAAATTAAAAAAAGACCACACTAGGCCAGTTCCCCCCCCCCCCGCCGATGTCCGATCAATTTGAAATTTGGCATACATGTGCTCTTGGACATGCTCTATAAAAAAGTCAATCATGGTATGCAAATCCACCTAACTAGATTTTCCGCCATTTTGAATTTTGTGAAAAACACATTTTTGGCACAAACCTTTGGTGGATCATTATTGGTTCACTGCACCCTTGATATATAATAGTGCTGATAGCTCATTGCTTTGATAAAATATGGGCTAATTAACTTTGCAAGGGGTGTGGCTTAATCTGGCAGATTTTTAACTTTTTAACTCTTAACTAAATGACTCGGCCTGCCCTCACCAGAATTGTAGCATGTGTAAACTTTGAACCCCTGAACACACCCTAATTTTTTCATAATTGTTGAAGATTAGGGGGCGCTGCATTTAATCATTAAAGATGTGCCTTTTTGGCGAATTTTCATAATTTCTCACATTTGTAAAAGACTGAACTCCTCCCAGGGATTAAACCCAATTCTTTTCAAATCCACACAGTGTGCTCTTGAGACCTTGGCCTCTGAAAGTTGCATTTTGCCGGAAGAAATACTAAACTATGTGCGTAGAGAGCACTTAAAATAAACACCTTTTGAATGATTTTGAAGGAAGTTGGGTCATGAATGGTATTTTGAGAGGTTTTTATTTTGGGATGATACAGCAGAATGTACTGGTTATCAAGGGGACACCTTGGGGATGTGTACTATCAACCTGAAGTGGAATGGTCATGAATGTATTGATTGTTTCCTTTTAAACCTAATCTGAAAATTACCAAATGTAGTCTGCTGATTGGAAATTGGGTCATGTATGGTATTTTGAGAGGGGTTTGTTTTGGGATGGTACATAAGTATGTTTTGGTTATCACCAAGTCACACCCTGGGGATGTGTACTCTCTGCTTGAAGTAGAATAACTGTGTAACTATTTATAGTTACCTTTTATTTATAACCTGAAATTGACCAAAAGTAGTTTTGTGAAAGATTTTGAAGCAAACCATTCCTCTCATTTATGGTATTTTGAGAGGCTTTAATTTTGGAATGGTAGATTAGAATGTCCTGGTTGTCCCTAAGTGACACCTTGGGGATGTGTACTATGAATCTGAAGTGATATTATTATGTAACTATTGATCGTTTCTTTTTAAATCCAATCTAGAATTGGCCAGAAGCAGGGCTGGACTGGTAATCTGGCATACCGGGCAAATGCCCGGTGAGCCGACGCACTTGGGGGGCAGTCGATAGGTCTATACAATTTTTTATTTTTTTATTTTTTGCTTTCGACCGGCCCATAAAGCAGGGACAGCGGCCCATTGGTTCATTTTCCATACTGACAGTGGACTGGCCCAATCGTCTCTTAGCAGGCTCCACCCCTCCCTCTCCGTGTGTCAGTCAGATGCATTCAGTGGCTCAGAGCCAGAAAGAAAAAAATAAGAGGTTGATGCCTCAACATGTTAAAAAATAACCCACATGTTTAGTGCTGTAGCTTCAGTTGTCAAAACTACTACAGTACCTGAACAACATAGGGTTGCCAACTCTCCCAACCCCAAATCAGGGACACTTTCGCGGGCTGACACTTATCTGATGCGTCACAACTTCACAACAACCGGGAGTTTTTCATGCGTCATTGACTTAGCAGGCTGTGATTGGAAATCGAGACTGGAGCTGTCCCGGCCGGGACAAATCAAAATTGCCCATAATTCGGGATGTCCCGGGTAATACGGGACGGTTGGCAACCCTATGAACATAGCACATGGACTAGGAGAGGTGACTAGCCTCAGCGATAGCGGTGCTTGCGGCTCGCAGGCAGCAGAGGAGACGGTGGAGCAGGTGTCTGAGTCTGACAATGAAGTCCAGGAGGGACAGAGTGAGCAGGACAGTGTCATTGAAACGATACTTGTCACATTGCATGAACAGGGAGGGAGTGTTAATCAGGGTGGATGCATGAGAATAGTGTGTGTGGGCCTGGCTGGGCCACAACCAAGATGATGATGATTTAACAGTTACCTCAATTAATGAATATTATAATAAGGCAACAAACATAATTGTTGTCGGTTGTTGCTATTATATAGTCTTGTCAGGTTGTCATTTGTCAAATTGTCACTTAAAAGTTACTGCAATGACCACTCAGCTAAAGTCAAATAACACAGCATAAGGTATTTTGCACTGTTTTTGTAGCGAGCAGAGTTGAGAGTTCACTTATTCAATTGCAACTTGGGATATTCTAATGTAACCATTTAAAACTCATAACGTCCGTCGACAGCTCTTCTTCTCTAGAAAAAAACTTAAATGATGCCATTTGATTATTTTAATTATTACTCGCTCACAACGAGTTACACGTTAGAAGAGGTCGCTAACGTATGTTATTTGGGGGTTGAAAACCCGCTTTGCATTTTGAAAGCTGTATATTCAACTAACTATATATTTTCTAATGTTTCATCTGAATTTCCAATATCATCAATATCCAATATTACGGCAAGTGAATACTCTACATTTTATATATATATTATCAGGACGTTTTGTGTGAGTAATTTGTTTGTATAGGTTTTTATGGGAAGTATCTCAACAATTAGAAGTAAATGTTGTTTGGTGTCATATTAAAGAGGGGTTTGTACTCTTTAAAGGGATAGTTCACCCAAAAATGAAAATTGTGTCATCATTTACTCACCCCAAGTTGTTTCAAACCTGTATGAATTTCTTTATTCTGCTAAACAAAAAGAAAGATATTTTGAAGAATGTCGGTAATCAGACATTTGAAGGACCCCATTGACTTCCATAGTATTTTTTTTTCCTACTATGGAAGTCAATGGGGTCCATCTGTCTGATTACCGACATTACCGTCCATGGCACTTAGAGTAGTTCTCAGCTTTGGTTTTGGGTTTTTGGGAACGGAACAGTAGATATGCACATTTACAGGGGCCGCAAGGATAGTGTACTGGTTGGTGGTTGTGTCCGACCGATTGTGGTGGGCCGGTCTGAGCAAAAATGCCAGGGCCCTTTTTTTGTCCTAGTCCAGCCCTGACCAGAAGTAGTCTCGTGATTTTGAAGGAAATTGGCTCATGTATGGTACTCTGAGAGGCTTTACTTTTTGAATGGTACATCAGAAGGTCTTAGTTATATGTTGACATAAAAGGCCTAAGACAAAGATTAATGTTAAAGATAAAGTTTGCAAAGCGGCATTCCTGGCGTTGCTCCACACGGTTAACGACCACTGACTTGCGAACGCTTTTTTTTTCATGGTATTTTGACAGGCTTTCATTTTGGAATATTACATCAGAATGTCCTGGTTATATGTTGACATAAAAGGCCTAAGGCCATGAAAGTCTTAAAGATGAAGTTTGCAAAGCGGCATTCCCGGCGTTGCTCCACACAGTTAACGAACGTGTGACTTGTGAACGCTTCTCCTGACGGCCGCAGGCGTCCTCGGCTGCATTTCTAACCGTCTGGCCAGTGTCCCGGCGTACAAGGAGTAGCGAGGACCTGTCCAACAGCTTTAATTTTAATTTAGTTTTTAATGCAGGCAGAGGTTACGGCAAGGGCGGTGCGCTGACATTAGGGGGAGGGGGTTGGGGGCCATTATTCTTATTGAAAAAACATTTTAATGGTTCACATATATTGTTTGATTTTTTTAAAATTCATATTATTATACTCACTGGAGCACACATTGTAGATTACTACAATGTGTGCTCCAGTGAGTATTGGTGGCAGCGGGATGGAGCATGTGGGATTTAGTCAAAATAAGCAACGGTGTGTGTGTGGAACTCGATCGCACTGAGGGCAAAAGAGATAACCGGCTTTCATAAATACTTGTCAGTACAGATTTGTTGATAAGAAACATTATCATTTCTTTTCAGTTATTTCCCCACCCCAAGCCTTATCTAATATCTACTCTTAACTGAAACACCCACACAATGTACGAACCATAACTACAGTTACAGAACCACTGATGACCATCTCAGTCCTAAATGTCCTTACAAACACAGTGTCCAATAAAGTCGGTTCTCACAAGTATGGCTCAGCCAGATCAAACATATCGACTCACACACATCCTTAAATGCACGGCAGGCTGTCAAACACTGTCAAAACTCTAAGAGCATCACGTCTTTAGCACTTTCAGTCCAAAAAATAACCCAAAATAAGGATTTTTCCAAAACAAAAACAAGCTTAGCTCAATACAAATAAAAGATAAAGACAAAAACAGTCACACTTTGAACCAGCAGGTCACTATTTCCGCACCAAAGAATGAAATCTAAACTTTAGACCAAAGCCTTGCATCTATAGTCCATCAAAGTACCAAAAGGACGAATGACGCTCTTGTGTTTCAACACAGTCAAGAGCGCTGCTTTTTTAAGTGTTATTACTCAAATTCAGTTTCCATGGTGACTCTTGAGGAGGTGTTTGTGCCCTTGCCACTGAAAGAATTTGATAATTGGTAGTCTCCCTTTGTTTCCGTGGCAACAATAAGTAAGACATATCACTGCTTCCATGTCTGCCCTTCACTTCTCCTCCTGTGTTTATTGTTTAGGTCAACTTGGACCTGTCGTCCCTGTTGGACAGCGAAGACAAGAAGTCCAAGAATAAGAGGGGGGTCCTGCCAAAACACGCAACAAACATCATGCGCTCCTGGCTCTTTCAACATCTCATGGTGAGGCAAAGTGTGAGATGGTCATCACTTTGGCCTGGTCAAAGGAAATGTAAAAGTACGTCTGTATCTTCCTTCTTTCAGCACCCATACCCAACAGAAGATGAGAAAAGGCAGATCGCAGCACAAACTAATCTAACGCTTTTACAAGTGAACAACTGGTAAGATGTCATGAGGTCCTTGTGTAGGTAGAAAGAGACACTGCTTTCTGTTTTTGTAGTAGAAGTATGTGTGGAGTGGAGGAGTTACTTTTATTTGAATGTACTGTACCTCTTCAGCTTATTGGCGGCACTGTAGTGCTATCTCCTGGTTGTATAGAGCAAGTACACCGTAGACCAAAATGTACCATGTGTCATTCTTTGATATTTTGGGGAAATAAATATGCAATTTATTGTAAAAAGAGGTTCAGCCGTTGATATTTTTTACCAATGATTTCAATCTTTTTATCCATTGAATAAAATGAAAGATGATATTTGTGAAATGTTATTTTCTAGTTTAAATATATTGGAAATGTATTTTTTTAATTTATAATAATTTACAATTGACAATTTAGTCACTAAGAATATATTCTGTATTCAATAAAAATACCATGTTATATAATTGGTATCTTTGGTGATGTAAGAATCACATCACTGATCAAAGCATTGCATTTAAGTACAGGAGAAAACCATGACCTGTTCTTGCTTAGGTTCATCAATGCTCGCCGGCGTATCCTTCAACCAATGTTGGACGCCAGTAACCCGGACCCGGCTCCTAAAGCCAAGAAAATGAAGTCCCAGCACCGTCCGACACAGCGATTCTGGCCCGACTCCATTGTGGCTGGAGTACTGCAGACGCACAGATCAGGAAACAACTCAGACAGTAAGATAATCACAAGTTCTCAATTCAAACTCTAGATGTCAGTCTTGACTTTGATTTATGTGAGAAGGAATTTATGCACTAAGGCTGTGTAAGGCTGAGACTCAGCAATACGAGGATATTCTTGGCAGGGGAAGATACTTAGTTGGGTTTCACAAGGACGGACTCAAATGTAAGACAGTACAGATGTCTCTAGTTTTAAGGAGGTTTATTGAGAGACCATAGGGGTGATGCGCATTTATTTTATAAGCTTAGCTTTAGAGCGTAGCCACCAAATGTATGTATGTATGTATACAAAACAAGAAAACACGAGACACTCAAATACAGTGAAGTAAGCACAAGGACGATAAGGCTTATTTGGGGAAGGCCCCCTATATAAATTTGAGGGGAGACAGCGCTCGAGACACAAAATCGAGACACTCTAACTTTGGTTTCACTGGGACTTACAGTTATTAAAATGGCTTCCCTGCACCACCGTACCCCAGCTGCTTTACACCAACTATAGTAAAGAAGGAAGCAGGGATGGATGTGGAGGTAATAGATTTCATCTGTCGCAGTTTTAATGACTCTTCTCCCCCCTCCCCTCAGACCCGCTGAGTATGGACAGCCTTCAGTCACTGTCTTCGGACTCGGCCACCCTGGCCATGCAACAGGCCATGCTAGGAGCCGACGACTCCATGGACGGCACTGAGGAGGAGGAGGAGGAGGAGGAAGAGGAAGATGAGGAGGAGGAGGGGATGGAGGAGGAAAATGACAGAGGGAGGCTAATATCTGGCAGGGGGGTAGGAAGAGAAGGGAGAGATCTGTGCATGGAGCACAAGGAGGAACTTGGGTAGATGACAAGCGAAAAAGACCACAGGAGGTGAAAGGAGAGATCTGTGCATGGAGCACAGGGAGGAACTTGGGTTGATGACAGGAGAAAAAGGCCACATGAACTTTGACCTCACTAGCACATCCTCATTCAAACTGAACTAGGACAGCTCTAATGCTAAGTCACTCTTGAGAGCATCTAAGGATGTACAAGGTTTTCTCCAAATCAATCAGAGACTCTCATGTAGAGCGACCCTAATCAAACACAATGACCATCGTGATCCAGATTGCGGAAGACGGATGTGACATCCATGATGAATGTGTGTGGTTTCATTTAACTAGTGAATGTTCTTATGCAGTGAGCTCTCAAAATATTTGGATAGTTGAACATTTTTTTAATCTATAGCATCTGTTATTAATGGACAGAAATGGCACAGGAGCACAGAAATTGAAGAGATGACTGATTGAGACATTTATCGTAGCAGAAGCTTGGAAGCTTTCGGTATAAAATAACATTTGAAAGTAGTTTTGAATGCATTTTACTGTAAACTGAAAAGGGAACAATATAATGAGGAATGCACAGTGTGGTTTATGACATTATGACATTGTGTATGTAAGTAAACAAAAACTTTTATTGTAATTGAAAATAATCTTTTCAAATATCATGACACTGTAAAGTGCTTGAAAGTTTACATGTAACTGCAGTTTCTCTCATTTTGCTTCCTAAAATAAGAATTTTTTTTAGTAATGATTTCCAAAATCTCTGTAGTGTGTTGTCTTCCACTGCTGTGACGTCATTCATGCCTTTTCAATGATCCATAGGTTCTCAGGTCGCTACGTTTTCTCTTCTTGAGCGAATCACTTGACTCATTGCTCCAGCAAACCTTTTAGAGCATGACTTTGTAAACAATCGTAATTCATTTTATTTCTTCTCTCAAGTGCAAATAAAAAAGAGAAAAAACTTGCAAGCCGGTATATACTGGCTAAACTTATAGCATGTATATCAGATCTCTCACATGTTTTCATTCTGATATTTTTTTTTGCATGGCCTCAGATGGTAGCACAAGGTAGAAGGCTCCACTTGAGAAAATCGTACTAGGGTACAATATGGTAACATTTTCCATGCCGCGACATAACATCAACCAAATCAATCAGACCGTAACCGGCCAAAGGTCAGTTGCCAAAGGCTCACACACTTAAACTTCTTCTTATTTGTTGAACCAGCAATGAAGGACCCCAGCCAACCAAGGTAGTACACACCTGGGTAGAGGTATGGCCTAACCCGGTTAGGGTCCAACGGACAGTGAGTAGTCGGTCGACAGCTAGCTCACCACCTTCACTGATCATAAAGGACCCTGAGGACATGAAGGTGTATCAGCCGGTGGCTATGCGCATATTTGACTTCAGCCACCAGATTATTTGTAGAGAACTTTTTTTACCTTGGCAAAAGCTGTCACAAAATAACAATCTACAAACTGTCTCACCCCCATATCCACACAAAGAGAAATCACAGACAAGGCCAGCGACGATGGAACTCCCACCCAACAGAGAAGACTAAAAACGTTTATCAGAAAAAGTCAGACAAAGAAAAGACGACAGCGAGAATGAGAGAGAAAACTCAGCAGCGATGTCTTTCAATTTTATGTTAAGGATTTTGAAAACAAGTGAAAACTATTTCAGCTTTCAGTTTTCTACTTGAATACACATTTGAAGTCGCTTGTTTCTAATATGAAGGCAGAAAAAGAAAACATAGTGAAAGTTCTGATTGTTCATATTTTTCTCATTAATATTCTTTTCTCTTTTATTAAAAAAAGGATCTTCCACAGCAATTGACAGGCAAGAGGGATCATTTTTATTTGTGTATTTGGTTGTCATAATATATTGTGTTTCAATAGACACATTTTAATAATTAAAACATGTAAAGGTAATGTTGTGACTTTGTGATATGAAGGTTCTGCAAATGCTCAGGCTGAGTAAACCCATCCAGGGGCATAGATTCCCAAACAGGAGGTAAGCAGTTTCATTCATGAGATCAAGTCAGCGGAAACGACCAATCTCTGTTCTCCAGTACCCGTGAGTCAAGACTCCCGAGAATGGTGTTCATTTTAGGACATCCTCAGATCTCTGACTCAAGTGTCAGACTCAAACGAAAGGGCGTTAGGTCTCAGACCAAAAGTCCTGACTGAAGCCCTTTCACCCGAGTGTGAGGACTGTGGTGATCTGAGGATGTCCTAAAATAAACACCATACCCGAGTCTATTCTCACGGGGACGCAAGTCTGTTCTCACCGTCTTAAGTATTGAGAAAAGGCCAGGGGCTGACAGGACAAGGCAGGAAGTGAAGTTAACCCAGGGACACAAGAGGCATGAAACTACAAAATAAATCAGGAAGTAAACCCAAGCCGTGACGGGATCCGTACTTTTGCAATTTTACACAGACAGCAATTGAATAGCAATTCTTTAATTTCTCCATTATTCCATTACATGGTAAGGTGATATAAGGTTTTTAATGCACTCATACAGTTTAGAGCAGTGGTTCTCAACTTGTCTGGCTCCGGGACCCACCTTTATCCCTTAGTGACGAGCCGCGACCCAATTCGATCGGTCAACGGGAGGGGGGGGGGGGGGTGCTTCCGCATTCTAATTGCCGCGCTGAAGGAAAACATGGACGGACGAGCCGGAAAAACACCGACACTCGGCTGCATTACAGAAAGTCCCTTCAAAATAAAAAAAAATTTTTCATGCTATGGCCCACGACCCACTACAAACGGGTCCGCGACCCACTAGTGGGTCGGGACACACCAGTTGAGAAACACTGGTTTAGAGCAATAGTATTTGCATCTAACATGTTTTATTTCTAGCATAAAGGGGATTAACAAAATCAAGGTGTTTATTTTACTAGCGTCTATTTGTGATTCTAAATTCCTCTTAGATCATACTATATTGATAATAGATTATTTATTTTTAGGATGAAATTGATGATATCCAGACACATTAATCATACTGTGATGCATAATAAGGATAATGTCCAAGCCAGGATCGTAACAGAGCAAGGTCCATGTATGGGTTCTATTTCTCAACTGGCTTCATTGCAACCCGTTTCTCAATTACAGTGTTAGTAGTCCAAATATTGGTTTAACTTCCCTCATTTTCTTGTCCCACGTGTTGTCTCCCACCCACTGGTGTTTAACATAGCATCTAATTCGAAGTTGCTGGAAAATTCCCTCCCAAATGTTCCCCTGCCTCCTAGAGCCAAACAAGGCTGTTTCCATCACACTGCTGAGATGTGAGACTTCTCTGGAGTTAAACGGCAATCCATATTTACGCATATTGTATTGTTATTTATGGTTATTTACATGGCTTGTATAATGGCATCGTTCCTTCCCACCCCTTTTCAAACACTTTTGGAGGCGGGAAAGTTTTTAATTGCAGCATCACTTATTAAATATCTGTTATTGTCTACCTCTGCTGCCTTTCTCCTTCTTCAGTTGGACTCTGAAGTAATATAAATGGAGGAATAAAAGCAGCATGAGGCCACCAGGGCGAAATTAACATGAGAGACCAACACCTTTATTTTATTCAGTAAATGTTTCTTTGAAAGTATGGGCATGGCAACATTTCTTCTAGAAATGTTCCACACAGCAGGAGAGTAGGAGGTGACCTTGGCTGGACAGTAAGAACAGAGTAGAATATAATGTAAATATGCTTTCCATACAACACTATAAGGTAGGCATTTTAATTTATTGTGCGGTGGCATAAAATACAGCAGCACAACTGCTCATGAATCAATTCCATGTGTTTCATTTAATTGTTGGAATGCAGTTCTGCATTCCAAGTATTGTTCTTCGAATCTTTATTTCTCTTATTATTATTTTTCTATTTCTTCCGCCACACGTTTCAACTCCTTCACATTTCAGCTCCTTCAGGAGAGGGGTGCTATGACTCTTCAGCTTTTTATCTCTCATAATTTAAATAATATAAATTAAAATCAACCTTTTTAACATACATTTTCAAATCCTCTCAAAACTTCTTCAACTTTTTCAATCTTTCAGCTAGAGACACCATTTAAACTTTAAAATGCTAGTGAAACTAGTACTTACTTCTTCTACTGCTGTTAGTACGACAATTACAACTATAACTAGTACTAAACGTTATATTACCACAAAAATGTATTTTTTTAATTCTCAGCTTTTCCTATTTCTATTCTTTCAGCAACGTTTAAATTAATTTCAGCTTTTATTATTTGTGTTTTCAAATACATAGAAGCTTCTCCCATTTCTTGCAATTCTTTCAAGCTTTTCTCATTTCTGTATTTTCAGCTATTTTTAAATGTATTTCAGCTTTTTCTATTTCATCAATGTTTAGAATAATTTTAGCTTATTCCATTACTGTACTTTAAGCAACTTTTTTTTCAGCTTTCTGCATTCTAACGCATTTTCAGCAGGAAATGCACTTTTTAGTCATGTTGTTTGGGTACAGTGTGGTTCGATTAAAACTAGCAGGATTGAAGTTTAACTATATAATTTATAATGCAAGAATGTTTATCGAGTTTTGTTTGAGGTGTATGATATATATATTATATATTTCGTGGACAAAATAAAGCAAGAACCTGCAGCCAGGATACCGCATCCTGCGTGAAACGATATGTCAGAAAACAAAAAAATTATTTCCATGTTTTAATCTACTTAAAAAATGTAACAACTGTACTTATTTTTGGTAAGCAAGTAGTTTTGATACGGTTTTGCCTTTTTTTACTACTTTAAACATAAAAAAGTGAAACTTATCCATAATCCATGTGAAAAGGCATATCTGGAATTTTAGTTGAGAATGCGGTTTAGTTGTATGGGACTGCTATCTTTTACAAGACAGTGTTTAGTCGGAGGTTGTTGTCATGGGTCATAGAGATTGTTGGAATGAGATGAAGAGGCATTCTGTGAGCTAGAAATCTTGTGTAGCGAGGGTTGAAGATATTTGTTAAGGAAGCTTAAGCAAGGACACCCAGTATTCTCTGACTTTATTTCAAACCATCGCAGAACACAAACATAGAAATGGGACTGTTCCTCTTGTGTTAATTCATTGTAATTATTTATGACAAAAAACGTACCCCGCTGCACTGTGTGTTGAGCATTGTGAAGCCGTTAAATTTTCACCTTGATATTACTCATGTTTTTAATTTGAATGCTCTAAAGGGGACATATTTGCTTCACAATGGCAACCCGCTACAGTTGTTGCATTATGTGAACAAGAACTTTCTCTTAAATGCAGCACTAGTTTTCTGTATTACATGTGCTCTAAAATTAGACAGTGATATAAACTATTTGTGTACAAAACTTTTTATCCAGACATTTCTAATGCTTCACACAATGAAACATAATAATATAACTAAAAAATGATGTCTAAACATTCTTGTCACATGTTATTAGTAGAATTAGAAGTAAATATGTAATTTAAAACTAATGTTCTTACGACGAAAATCATTATATGTGGCGGCTTCACAAAACAATGAATGATCAGCATTTTGGCCGTTGCAATCTGTAACCATGAGACCCCCAAGAGGGTGGAGCTAAAAATCACATAACAGTAAGTAAGACATTTGTGGTTGTACAACATTTTACAATACATGCTTGTATAGTGGATAGACATCGGGAATTAAGGTTTTAAGACCTAAACACATTAAACATTCCAGATCAGAAAACATCGCAATGGAGGCCTGTCAATTGTATAGTATACCCTGCTTTCTGGTCTATTTGACTCCAAACCTTTTACTTTGAGCATTCAAAAAAATGATGCGGTTCTTTTAAACCCTTCTGTTTCTTTGAGACGCTATTCAACACAATATGTATAACACTGAACTGAACTGTGGCTCTCCTTAGCTTTTAAACAGACAAAGTACAACACAGATCCCATGCATACACTAGCCAAATACTTGTTCATTCCAGTCTCAAGTCCTGTCGGATCCGATTAATCAAATACATTATTACCTGCAGTTTTTCCTCTCTAACACACACAGTACACTCAGAAACATGACCATCCCTATTACATGGTACAGTATTTCAGCCAGCAGTTGCACGGAGGCTGTACTGCAGTAAAAATAGTCTCAGAATGACAGAGGCTGAAAAAGCCACTGGTGTGGTTCACTTGTTTGAAGTAGACCACAGCCACTGTGCTTTACAACTGGGCTATACCAGAGAAACACACACACGCTGAAGGTCTGCTGCAGTCAGTGCCATCTCAGCACCTACATGCTCCCAGATGTGCTCCCTGTAATTAGAGTTAGACCCAGGTCGGCCCAGTCCAGCCCAGATCCAACCTCTCATTTAGAAACGCCCTCCCTGAATACTTAAGGAGCTTTCCCCCGGCTTTTAGAGTAACTCGTTGGCTAATTTCTAAGTATCACCAAAGAAAGCTGGAAGACCTACGGTAAGATGTTTTTAGCTTTCCTCATGTGCTAGACATTTGCTCAGAATAATGTTAATTGAATTTCTAATTGCATTTCCCCATAATTGGAAAAGTACCCTTGGTGTTATCTTAATTGTAGATGGTATTTCTGCTTCTTCACAGCAAAGCAGTCTGATTTGCACTGAGATCACAAAATATCTTCCTTTGTGTCAGGATATAAGCTGTTTCTTATCACTGGGCAGGAGTTCAAAATGTCAATCGCCCAGGCGGCGGCCAAGGCCATACTATCTGATGCCCTGCTGCAGGGCAGCCCAGGGCTAACCCAGATCAGCCACCTGGAGCTGGAGCTTCCTTTAGACAAGGTCATCAAGTATGTGTCCGTCGGCCTTCCCCTGATGTTGGTGACCATGGCCTTTGCTCGTGAGATCTCCCTGGGTGAGCATCTCCCTCTGTGTATATATTTGTTAACCCTGTGAGGGAGTATTCTGTGTTTCAATGTCATTCAATGTAATATATTTTACTTGGTAAACTGTATTTCCTTTTAAGCTAAAGGAGGAATATGGAGGAATGTGATACCTTGAAATTCTTTTAGCCTATTGTATTAATTGGTTCATTGTAACACATTGTTTTAGATGGAAATAACATGTTTAATGTCTATAAACAAAACATGCAATAATTTAATCATGGTAGTTAAAAAGAGTGTGTGCACTTTCCCTGCAGATCTTTATCTTTTGATTAAGGTGATTCTTCTCCGTTCTTACTCCTCCCTTTTTATTTTGGAGGAAACTCAATATTATATGCAATAACAGCGAGAGTGGTAATTACACAGCACTTTCCTTAAAAGAATAAAGCAGGATGGAGAAAACACTTTAAACAACTGTTTTCAAAAAAGGGGAAGACATGTTGACTCAACTACAGGGAAGCAAAAATAGGCACTTTATTGGACATACAGTACATTAGCGTGGGCAACTGCATGAGGATCATCTTTGCAGCCCCTTAACCAGCTGTCGGCTCTATAATGGACGAATTTAAAAAGTGGTTTTGTGTCAAAATTCACCCTTTAAAACATCAGCATAAAACAGTGCATACCATAGCTGCAATAATGATGTAAGAACAAAAAATCACTGTAAACACAAAATCAAAACCACTCAACTAGTCCTTTGACTGTTCTGCTGTTGAGTGTTTTAGACCAGAGAAAAAAAGTGTTATTTTTCAGTTGAAACATTTAAACAACCGGTCTGTCCATGGCCATTGAAAGACCTCAGACATAAAGACCTCAGAATACACAGCATAGGTGACAGTGCTAAAGTATAAGTCACTGAGGAGGCTGACTCCCTTGACTTTGAATTAAATGTTGTCTCTCCATAGCTGGTCTGCAATCAGGCAGATGCTGCTGATGCTAATTGCCATGGGGATGATTGAGAGCCGCATTCACTAACACTGGCAAGCTGTAATTACAAGGCAAAGTTCTTCTATGGAAGCCAGCCCCCGACCCACTCATTTGAGTCAAAGAGTGGATATGTTGATTAACAAGGGGGGTGGGGGGGAGCCTGATGTGGCGCTGGGATGCATGGTTATACTGATAGATCTTGGCTGCCTTTCTGCTGGCTTGTTAGTTTCAAAACAGTGCTTGATTGCGCTGCTTTCATGTTAACTTGCACCTGGACTCTGAGCCAAGAATGCTCGTACGAAGCACAAAATGTGGGGAAAATCTGCCTGTGTTAATTGGGGAGTGGGAGTGGTAGATTTGGGCAGTGGCAGAAATTGCCTCACTTGACAACAGGGGTTCAGAGTAAGAGGGGGGGGGATATTGAACAAGATTTAATGAGATGACATATGCTGTTATTTTTTTTCTTTAGAGTGAAATCTGTTTAATATTTATGACATGTTTTGCACAGTTTAAAGAAGATTACGTGAAATAATCTGCCATAATTTTTAATATACCAATGTATTTAGTCAAATCATTTTCCATTGTAGCTGTAATGTATTGCTTTCGCCTGTAGCATGCGACAGATTATGAATGGGATTTAGCTATCCATTAAGGGAACTACCTGACTGGCCAATTTATAATTAGTTTGATTTCATTTTGAGTTAAAAAAGACAAGCAACCTCTTATATATCTAAGGCCAATATTAATATGCTCCGTCATAACCCTCAGTTGCCAAAGTCTTTTTGGGTGTCACCATTATTCTGTTAGAATGCGGCTGTTTGATTGCATACTAGCACACACACACGCCGTAGTATATCTGTACAGTCTAACAGTTTGAGGTGGACTTGCAGGTTAAAATACATCCCCAAAGTAAATTTGTGGCAGTATGTTTCTACTTAAAAAAAGCTGGGCAGTTGTGTGTTGAAAAAAATCGAACCTCCATGTTTTTCTTTAAAGGCTCTGTATTTTGTGGGGCACACCCATAGTGTGTTCCCTCCCAGGCCCTCTGTTTTAGGGTGGAGCACCATTCGGAAATGACAGATGGGTGCATGGAGCATCCAAGTGGTTTGAGTACATGTGGGTATTTAAAGGTGAACTAAATATAAGGTGGAGCACCACCAAATTTGGAATGAGGTTTGCCAGGGTTTTAAATGCCACGTTGCGATTTGGAAACATATGATTTCTCCAGTGGATTTATGTTTCACTGAAAAGAAAAGGGTATGCAGACAATTACATGTCTCATTGTGGACCTCCAGTACTGTGTGTGTGTGAAGCTACTTGTACAGCCAATTTGAATTTTAGACCTTGGGAGTGAAGACAGTTTGGGAAAGTGTAGGCATTCTGGTTGTTCCTCACTTTGGGACGTTTGAGATTGGAGATTTTTATCCTGATAAGAATTAAGTTTAGGTTTGGGACAACTGACAAATCAATTTTGACATTTAGTTGTGATTATTGAGGTTAGTGCCAGGGAATGGGGAATGCATCCCAGCAATTTCCTCACAAATAAAAAATTTCAAGTGTTTAGTAACTGCTGATAGGCACTTTGATAAACCATTTCAGTAGATTATGTTAGAAATCAACATTTGTTCATTCATCAGGCCCACAGATCAGCTGCTTTCCTCCCAGCAACTTCTCCATCAAGCAGGCCAGCTACATCGACACATACTGCTGGGACTCTCTCATGCATCATGAGTTTGACAGCAATGGGAACTTTGAGGAGCGCTCGCTCTGGGTACACAAAGTAAGTTTAGAGACTCTGATCAAGCTTATCCAACTTGTTATTTACACTTGAACACACACACTACTCACTGTACAATACAAAAACTCTGTTAAAAATGTCAGTGCCCCTTTTTTCAAAGCATAGTACATGTATTTTTGCTGAAACCATTTACTAAGTAGACTTTTCTAGGGTGTAAAAGTTTAAAGGGAACATATTATGAAAATTCCACATTCATTTGGGTATCTAGCATGTCTACCGATCCAAAAACTCTGGAAAAAAACGACTCCCGCGATTTGTTATGGTTCTTATAAGTCAGAAACATCATGCCTGAGTGACTGCAAACGAGTTCCTTACCTATGAAATGGGAGTCTCTCTTACATGGCCTCGGCTCCCCCCATCTCACCCCCCCACCACCTTCTACACTCACTATAGATACGAAATTTGCTTCATACGTCACTTCGTTTTTGCAAACCTCAGATACACTTGGGATAGCTAGCTAGCAGCATGAAGCAAATGAAGAAGATGCTCTGTGGTCGGCTGCACAGATCCGCATAGAGGAGAACAGGTCAAAACAGGTGACTCTGTGGAGGGCTGCTTTAGACAGGTGCTGTTTGAAATGATCCTTGTGGTATGTTAGAAATTTCACTAGGACCCCTAGAAACCATATAAACTTGTGGTAAACTGGGCATATGATGGGTCCTTTAATACTCGTTTTATTCAACTTTCTTCTCTCATTGATGATCCAGATGTTCCCTTACTCTCTTCTGGCCATGGCGGTGTTGATGTACCTCCCAGCTCTAATATGGCGCCAGCTTGTCATGCCCACGCTGGGTTCCGACCTGCTCTTCATAATTGACGAACTGGATAAGTCGTACAACCGCTCAATCCGAATGGCCCAGAGCATTCTCGACATGCGGCAGAACACTAAGAACCCCCTCACATTTCAGGCTGAACTGCAGAGGTAAGGGACCAGCGACTGCTGGCTTATGGCACAAATATTCATTGCTTTTTCAGATAAAATTAAAGCTGCAAGCAGCGATGTACGGGCCTTCGCCTCCCCTTGCACATCGGAGGGGCAGCGGTCAGCTGGACATGCATTCAAAAAGACAAAAAAAGAGACAAAATAAACCAATGTTGGCATCGGATTCAAACCCAACTCTGTGGTTTCATAAATGGAATACATCACCACTAGGCTACTTGCCTTGCTGCAAAAGACCTGCAAAAAGTAAATAAAATATGTAGGATCACTGCTGACTTTCAGTATATCAAGGGATATACAGAAGTGATCTTGTTGACAGTCTTGACACTTGCCAAAAATAGAGGATTGGGGTTGTGTAGAGAGGGATTGATTGATGAGCAAAGATGAACATACTTCTGAGTTTCTCTTCCTTCTCCAATTGCAGGGCCAGGAAGAAGAAATACTTTGAGTACCCTCTTCTTGAGAGATACATGCAGTGCAAGCAAAACTCATATTTCCTCGTCAGCATGCTTTTCTTGCGGGGCTTCCTCCTCCTGACCTTCATGACAGCTGCCTGTCTCTACCTGGCCTACTTCCATCTGTCTGCCTTCCTGCAGGACGAGTTTAGCTGCTTTGTCCGCACCGGCATGCTGCGTGATCAGAATTGGGTTCCTGAACTGGTTCAGTGCAAAATGATTGGCCAGTTGGTTTTTCAGGTGATAAGTGTGGCAAACGGTGCAATCTACGTCCTGTTGGCTCCTATTGTCCTCTTCAGCTTGATTCGTCTCTTTGTCTGGGACACCACCTTTTTCTCTGTTTACGAGGTCCTCCCAGCACTCAACATCATCCATCACCGTAGACTCGGCTGCCCATTGAATGACCTCAATGTCCTCTTGCTCTTCCTCCATGCCAACGTAGCTCACCTGATGTCCTATGGGAAGGTGAGGGCACTGTGCTCATTAGCGCCCCCACAGGTTGGCAATGCTACCGCAGCACAGGGATTGAGTGCGATGCTTACCCAAGAGGAAATGGAAGAGCGTGAGGAGGCTGCGATGGAGCTGTCAGAGGAAGTGGAGGAGGCCAAGGAGGAGGGAAAGCTCAACTTAGTGGATATCATGACTATTCTTGGAGCGGCGCAGGGAAGAGTGGTAAACTGCAGCGAGAAGAGGCCATTGGTGGAGGAGAATTTGAGTCTTGGTACTGTAACACTCATCTACTCACTAAAACGCTTTCTGCTTGTAGCTATTTTTACCTACATAATCTGGGATGTACAGAAAATGATTTAGCGATCATCAAACTACAGATACCATCTTTGATAATAAATAGAAAGTGCTTTGTATTCAAGATAACATAAGCAGTTCTCTCTGAACAGAGACTGAACACACAATTTGGGCTTGTCCACATGGACCTGAGAAAGCAGTTTGAGAAACACTTGCAACTGTAAGCAAATTTGAGTAAATATAGACCTTGTTAAATATTTTCTCTTTATTTTTAACTATGTTGCCTCTGCTTTTTTTGTTATTGAGCCAGACTGAACTGCCTACATTTCTAAAAGAGTGTTATAGAAACACTAATGAAGAGGAGATAGATCTGTGGTACTTTCTAGTCCTAACTGCCCTCTCTGTCTCTCTACAGAGCCAAACCGCCAGGGGTACCATGAGTTGAAGGAGACTGCACCATTTAGACACTAATAGGCCTCCTAAGGACTGAATCGATGTGATATAAATGGAGAGGGGGGCTGGGTCACTCTGTATGGTAGTTTTTCAGTACTGTACAGTATCCACAGAGGCCGTGGACATCATTAAAGAGTTTATGTGGTCTGATGACCAACAAAAAAACTCTTTTAGAATGACAGGGCAAATTTTTCTGGCTGGAAATATAATTTTACTAGCAGGCCGTTTTTCTGTCTTAGGTTTGTGTATTTATGGGGGCAGTGACGGCAAAAAGTCAAAGGGGAGCATGTATGTGAAAATGGCCATTTTTGTGAGGGAACACACAGCCTAAGTATGAGAATAACATTACCATTTACCAAATATATCATCATGTAAGAAGCTATCAAAGTTTACATATGTACAGTTAAGGTTTAGAAATACATTTTCAGTATACCTATAGATTCCATTGATAGTGATATACTGTTCATTAACTTAGAACATTGTTGTATTCAATTTCTTATTTCCTCCTGTTTAGTGTGAATTACATTATGGGACAAAACAAGGTTTTGTTTGTCTGTAAATTATCAAAGGTATATCCAATGTCAAACTAATGAAGTGCAGGTAAAAAAGATGCAAACAGATGGTCATGATAAATATCTCAAATGTGGATTTTGAAGCGTAAACTTAATTCAAAGCTTAAAACAATGGCAGACACAGAACATTCGGCTGTTTGGGATGGTAGTGCTGTGGCCGTTGCAATAGATTGCTGGCTCTAGCCACTTGAGGGCATCATTGAGTTATTCTGTAACCAGCCTGCCCGCACTGATTTGATAGCTACAGTATTTAGATCCACATCACAAGATGGGTCAGTGTTGATATTTATAATTCCTGTAATCAAAACAAAAGGGAAAGCAGTCTCATCCAAATCAGCCTTATCAGGCGTTCAGCAGGTCCCATTTCCGTGTCAGTTAATGTAAAAAGGCTGGTGTTTCTGTAATCGGATCATCGCCTTTTGGAAATCGAGAATTTTGCTGGAAATGTTTATCTGGTTCTACCCTGTCATTTCAACCTGTCACAGCCATTACACTGTTACATCCAAACAATGCTGATGCTCAATACCATCATAGGGTTTTAAATGAGTCTTGCAGCTCACAGTGCAGCAGCACGCTGTGTCCAGTTTCTAAGGGAATACAGCTTGACAAATCTGCTCGAAACCTCTCCTTCATGTCTGACTGCGGTCAACTAAGCAGACACCGTCCACTTTGGATGGTCGACGCTTGAATTTTATTTTACGTAGCCTAAATGCTGACATTTACAGGATTAAACAAGTAGGTGTATTCAGGACCATTCTAACTAATCTTGTACAAAAAAATACTTTTCTCAATAGTTCCAGTCAATGACTTTTAAAAATTTAGAGATTTCTCCAAAGTTCAACAAGACCATTTCTCCATATTTGAACAGCAAAAAAAATACTTCCAATAATTCCAGACAAAGACCAATGTACTTGTGTGAAGGACCTCTCTGACTACTGGGATACTAAATATGAAGTATTTTTAATGTACAAAAGCGATTTCTCAAAAGTAAAAGTCCCATAAGAATATGTATAAAAAGATCATTTCTTTGTATTTGAGCTGCAATAAAATCATTTTTCCACACAGAAACCAACGTACATGTGTTAAGGACTTCTCTGACTGTTCAAAACTACTACAAATGTAGTAGTAGTAGTAGTACAAATGTAATATAATATTTCTACTCTACAAATTGAGAATTATCCAAAGTCCTATTTAGCAGATAATGACTTGCTACATTATTAATATATAATTTGGAATTAAATTATTAAAAAGTAATAATGTAATACATGTTTCATAATGTAACAACTGATTAAATGGTGTAATACTTAAGATGATGAAGGGAGTGGCGCACAAGCACAATTCAAAGTGTATTTCAATGGTATAGTCGGATAAAGTATGAGTATGTTTTTTTACACCTTTTGCATGACAACATTTTGTTCATGTTGAGGTTATTATGTAACTCATTGTCAGATATTATGTGTGTTATATATGTTATGAGGGTTTATGATAGCATTTACAGGAATTGAAAATATGTAAGACAAGACCCCAAATTTGTTCTGTAAAAATATTTAAAGCATAAGTCAGTAGTCAGAGAGGTCCTTAAAACATATGCTATGGTCTTTGTCTGGAATTATTGAGAAATGTGTTTTTATTGCAGTTCAAACATTGAGAAATGGTCTTATTGAACTTGCAAGTTTCAGGCTTTTACTTTAGAGAAATCTCTAAAATTGTAAAAATATTTAATTTATTGTACAATAGTCAGAGAGGTCATGTACATACATACTTCTATCATTTTCCAGCATTTTGCTATTTAAATAGCCGTCATTCCGGTTACATGTTTAATACCATAAAGTTCGGCATATAAGTGCAATAAAATCAGAGTGTCTGCTAAGTTGACCGCAGTCACGTCTGCATGAGAACTTCAATTATAAGAATGGATAAAACACTAGATGGGTGTGTGACATTTTTTCTTTCCATTGTGTATTGTAATGTGGACACAAACGGAGCACAACGAAACCAGCTAAAATATAATTAATACCCATTTCAGCATTGATGATGTCAATGTGCCTGTACAAAAGATAATAAAAGGCAATGCCCACCAGAGCCTCACCCTGCTGCCATCTAGCAAGAGATGCGGAAGCTCACCATGTTATGCATATTGCACATTGCGCACTGTTCGATTCATTGCACTATTTGGTGGAAATTTGAATTCAATGTTGTGAGAAATCAAAAGTATCTTAAATTGTTCATTCTCCCTTGGAGGAGAGTCCAAAGACTGGGCTATAAGTATTTCTGGGTGCTATGCTGCATTGCATAGCTAATAATTGCAAGACAATAACGCTGGACATTGAACCTCTATGTCAGAGGCTGCCAACAGAAGCGGGCCATGGATGGAGAGGATTGGCTTGCTTTGTGACCATACTACCATCCAATACAACAGATGTATGTGGAAACTTTAATGGTGGATGCCGTGTTCAAGTAATAGCTTACATGAAATACAGCATCCTTCTTCGGTGTTGCGGTTTTACTAATACCCTGTCTTGCCATGTAGATTGCTGGCTGTACAGGAACGAAGGTCAGACACCCAAGGATCAGACCATTGAGGAATTTAAAGTGAGTTTAAAGTGGTGACAGCGTGCAAGACAGGAGCTAATAATAAACCAGTGAGCACAGCTGAGGTTACCACCAGTTCATGCCTCAATTGATCAACTGTAGCTCATCTCCTTCCTCACAAGGCCACTTAATGGAGACAGAACCTTAAATCAGATGAGATGGCTGAGCAGAGCAGAAAAACACACACACACATGCAGTTTGTGTGTTGTTGTCAAAGTGATTAGAGGAGTCATTAAGTCTCACACACACTACTGAGACACTCTCACGTACACTGCTGAAACACTCTCACACACACACTATTGAGACAATCATGCCATCTCACTAGTGTGCGTGAGAGCATCTCACTAAACAACGTGAGAGAATCTCACTAGCATACGGAAGGCATCTCAGTTACACCGGAAGGCGGAAGCAAAGAGGGCTGATTTTGAACAGCGCAAAGCGCCAATCTTACACTCTTTATACGATTGAAGTCCGGGCTCGCCTGTCCATTTGTAGGTCCAAGTTTATAAATACTACCATATTCAAGTGACGGAATGTCATTTTAGGACTTTTTCAGACGAGAAATGAGTTGTTTAAGCAACATTTCTTCGGTCGGTCTGTCAACATTCAGCCATCATAACAATTTGCATGGAGGATGTCGGAGATGTGAGGTGTAGTTAACGGGACCATCTGATGCCCCCAGCACTGGGCGGTCAGCCTCATCTCACGCCATAGAGAGCAGCCTGTTCTCGGCCAGACTTCTAAGTAATTCACCACTTGTATTAGGGTAACCAGAAGTCCGGATTTATGTCGGACCGTCCTGATTTTCGATAGGCCTATACAATTCTTTATTTTTTTACTTTAGACCGGTCCATAAAGCAGGGACAGCGGCCCATTGGTTCACTTTCCATACTGACACTGGGCTGGCCCAATTATCTCTTAGCAGGCTCCACCCCTCCCTCTCCGTGTGTCAGTCAGATGCATTCAGTGGCTCAGAGCCAGAAAGAAATGCATGGATTAGAAGGGAGAAACAAAAACGTAAGAGCAAGGGGGTGCGGAGATATTGCGGGCCAAAAAAAAAATCTAGAGGTTGATGCCTCAACATGTTAAAAAATAACTGACATGTTTAGTGCTGTAGCTTCAGTTTCCAAAACTACTACAGTACCTGACGACATGTTGCAGAAACAGTAGGTGAACATAGCACATGGAGGAGGAGAGGTTACTAGCCATAGCAATAGCGGTGCTTGCGGCTCGCAGTAGGGTTGCCAACTCTCCCAACCCCACATCAGGGACACTTTCGGGCTGGGGGGGGGGTGCTAGCGGTCGGCGGCCGGGCTTGCACAACCTCACGTGCTCCGCTCTGGCCCCCCGGCACCCGCGCACACTGGTCTGATGCGTCACAACTTCACAACAACCGGGAGTTTTTCGCGCGGCATTGACTTACCAGGCTGTGATTGGAAATCGGGACTGGAGCTGTCCCGGCCGGGACAAATCAAAATAATTTGGGATGTCCCGGGTAATACGGGACGGTTGGCAACCCTATGAACATAGCACATGGACTAGGAGAGGAGACTAGCCCTAGCGATAGCGGTGCTTGCGGCTCGCAGGCAGCAGAGGAGACGGTGCAGCAGGTGTCTGAGTCTGACAATGAAGTCCAGGAGGGACAGAGTGAGCAGGACAGTGTCATTGAAACGGTAAGCAAGCAGGTAGCTCCATGAACAGGGAGGGAGTGTTAATCAGGGCGGGAGGATAGTGTGTGTGGGCCTGGCTGGGCCACAACCAAGATGATGACGATTTAACAGTTACCTCAATTAATGAATATTATAATAAGGCAACAAACATAATCGTTGTCGGTTGTTGCTATTATATAGTCTTGTCAGGTTGTCATTTGTCAAATTGTCACTTAAAACTGCAATGGCCACTCAGCTAAAGTCAAATAACACAGCATAAGCTATTTTGCACTGTTTTTGTAGCGAGCAGAGTTGAGAGTTCACTTATTTAATTGCAACTTGGGATATTCTAATGTAACCATTTAAAACTCATAACGTCCGTCGATGGCCCTTCTTTAGAAAAAAACTGAAATGATGCGATTTGATTATTTTAATTATTACTCGCCCACAACGAGTTACACGTTAGAAGAGGTCGCTAACGTATGTTATTTGGGGGTTAAAAACCCGCTTTGCATTTTGAAAGTTGTATATTCAACTAACTATATATTTTCTAATGTTTCATCTGAATTTCCAATATCATCAATATCCAATATTACAGCAAGTGAATACATTTTATATATATATATATTATCAGGACGTTTTGTGTGAGTAATTTGTTTGTATAGGTTTTTATGGGAAGTATCTCAACAATTAGAGGTGAATGTTGTTTGGTGTCATATTAAAGAGGGGTTTGTGGTCTTTAAAGGGATAGTTCACGCAAAAATGAAAATTGTGTCATCATTTACTCACCCCCAAGTTGTTTCAAACCTGTATGAATTTCTTTATTCTGCTAAACAAAAAAAGATATTTTGAAGAATGTCGGTAATCAGACAGTTGATGGACCCCATTGACTTAGTATTTTTTTTTCCTACTATGGAAGTCAATGGGGTCCATCAACTGTCTGATTACCGTCCATGGCACTTACAGTAGTTCTCAGCTTTGGTTTTGGGTTTTTAGGAACGGAACAGTAGATATGCATATCTACAGGGACCGCAAGGATAGTGTACTGGTTGGTGGTTGTGTCTGACCGATTGTGGTGGGCCGGTCTGAGCAAAAATTCCAGGGCCCTTTTTTTCCCAATCCAGCCCTGCTTGACACCTTTGGAAAGAATTGATCACAACAGTTGCTGGGGCAGGTCATATGAAATACCAAGCAAAATTCAAATGTGGAAGCATTGATATGGAAGTAAATCTGTGCCATCGGGGGTTGAAATAAAAAGGTGATTGAATTTCTAGCACTGAATATTTATACATTGAAATTATGTACTTGAATGTTTTTCAACATTAAAATTCCAGTTCAATTTCACAGATGTAACATTACTCAACTAAGAAATGAGGATCTTATTAAAGTCAGTCAAATGTAAACACATTAATGCCAGCAGGTTGTGGTGTTAATAGATATTCTATATATTGTAGTACAATATCTGCATCGGTGTTAAAATGAGAGAACAGACGGGCAAACATGGTTATGTTGTTTATTACATAGTTTAATGGTCAGAAGGTGAACTTCACTTCACACTTCAATACACTTGTTAACATGTCATGCTCTTCATCGTGACAGATTAATCTGGGACAGCAGGGATGACCTCTCTGCACCGGTCATCCTGAAGAAGAGCTGTTCTCCAGGTACGAAGATGCACAAGCTCCAGGTGTATCTCCAGAAGAAGCAGCCTCCTCCCTCTGGGTCCTCCATACACACACAAGAAGATGCACTTCATCATGTTTGCACTTCAGATGTTCATTTAATGACATGTTCATTGTTGTATGTTTACATCACAGTGAAGGATGAAGAGGAGGAGCTGGGGAGGCCCATGTTGACCATCTTTCCTTCAAAAGCATCAAGTGCACAGCTGTGAGTAAACTTTTGCTCTCTTTTAATTATTTGTTTCTACCACATGAAGATACTCAATCACTTACAGTTCCGCCAGTTTGCTGTAAACTGTGTATTCTATATCTGCATCCTAAGAATATTCACAAATAGTGTTCATCAAAGTCTTCAAAGTGGTTTCCTTGTTGTCAATTAGAAACCAGTGCACTGTTTTCTGACTAAATGTAGGGAGCATTCTAGTGTACAGCTGCAGTAAAGTGAAGATGTAAAGTTACCTTCTTGCGTCAACTTACTATCAATAGTAACTAGAAAAAGCATTTCCTGCTGAAAATCCATTGGAATTCAGAAAGCTGGGGGGTTTTGGGAGACAGAATGTTTGTTATCCAAACCATATGGACTTGGTAAAATAGATTTGTACAGCGCTCTTCAAGTCTTCTGACCACGCAAAGCGCTTTAACACTACATGACATTCACCCATTCATACACTAATGACAGGACCTACCATACAGAGTGGCACCTGCCCATAAGTAACTAACATTCACACACTGTAGTCACAGTTAGAGAAGCAATGCTGGGATTAAGTGTCTTAGCCGTGCCTGGGATCAGACCGCCAACCCTCTGATTGAAGAACGGCCGCGCTCCCCACTCACCCACCGTCACCCTAAGCTAACAAAACTAAGAAGTTATTAATTGATGGGCCTCATCAAACATTACAGTAAGAATTCCCTCCATGGGGGTTGAAATACTAGTAGTACTAGTAATATTAGTAGTACTAAAAGTCATTTAGTAATAATACCAGTTGAAATACTAGAAATATTAGTAGTGGTTGTAGTACTATTTGAAAGAGCAACTAGAAAATGCATTTCCTGCTGAAAATGCGTTGGAATGCAGAAACCTGAAATTCATTTTAAAAAGTTGCTTAAAGTACAGAAATGAAAGAAGCCGAAATTATTCTAAACATTGCTGAAAGAATAGAAGAAGCTGAAATACATTTTAAAATTGCTGAAATGAACTTGAAACAATTGCAAAAAAACAGAAATGGAAGAAGCTTCTATGAATTTGAAAACACAGAAATAAAAAAGCTGAGAATTAAAAAATACATTTTTTGTAGTAATATAAGGTTTAGTACTATAGTTGTAATTGTTGTACTAGTGGTACTAGCAGCAGTAGAAGAAGTAAGTACTAGTTTCACTAGTATTTGAAAGCAATTGTGGTGTACCTATTGTTGAGGTACAGATAATCATTGAGGCTTTTATTTTGAAATAATGGAATTGGGTGGTTTGGGAGACAGAATGTTTGTTATTCAAAGCAAATGGACTTGGTAAAATAGATTTGTACAGCGCTCTTCTAGTCTTCTGACCACTCAAAGCACCTTAACACTACATAACATCATTCACACACACCAATGACAGGACCTACCATACAGTGGCGCCTGCCCAACCAGTAACTAACATTCACACACACTGTAGTCACAGCTAGAGGAACAATGCTGGGATTAAGCGTCTTGCCCAAGGACACATTGACATGCAGGTTAGCCGGGCCTGGGATCAGACCGCCAACCCTCTGATTGGAGGACGGCCGCCCGCGCTCCCCACTCACCCACAGTCGCCCTAAGCTAATAAAACTAAAGTTATTAATTGATGGGCCTCATCAAACATTACAGTAAGAATTCCCTCCATTGGGGTTGAAATACTAGTAGTAGTAAAAGTCATTTTAGTAATAATACCAGTTGAAATACTAGAAGTACTACTAGAAGTACTAGAAATATTAGTAGTGGTTGTAGTACTATTTGAAAGAGCAATACGTATTCAACAAAACAGCTTTATCCTAAGCTTCATGGCTAAATTACAGATAATCATTGCAGCTTTTATTTTGAAATGATGGTATTGGGTGAGTGGGTGGGGGGGGGTTGAGAGACAGAATATATTAGAAGGCCTCATCAAACATTACAGTAAGAACTCCCTCCATGGGGGTTGCTTTGAAATGATGAGAGAAGGTGGAGAGAAGGAGGTCATGTCAGGCTGCACTAATCAGCTAATTAGGATCAGCTGTGAGTCACAGAAAGAGCCCCAGCTCGTTGTCGCGGCAACGGAGCAGCTGCACTTAGCTCACAGACAGTTACTGAGAACCCACACCTCAAACGAGTAGCCAAAAAATAATGACATTTTGAGAGACACAAGACTCTACCGAACGTTTGAGTCTAGTTTTTATGTCTCTATGTGTTTTAAAACTGCTCTACCAGCAGTTTACAAAACATGGACCCTCTCTTGTCTTCCGACTTTGTCTGCACTCTAGCGCACACTGTAAATTCGAAAAGGACCCCAAAACTAGTCAAACATAATTAGTGATTATGAAAAAACTATAATAGATATCAACAAGCTGTTTTTTTAATGAAATTGTTAAGACTTGTGTCAACATTTTAAAGTTTAAATGGTGTCTCTAGCTGAAAGATTGGAAAAGCTGAAAAAGTTGAAAGTTGAACAAGTTTTGAGAGGATTTGAAAATTTAATCCATTGGAAACCATGTTAAAAAGTTTGATGTTTTTAATTTATATTAATTCAATTATAAGAGCTAAAAAGCTGAAAAGTCATAGCACACCTCTCCTGAAGGAGCTGAACATTTTAATATTTAAATGGTCTTAATAGCTGAAAGTGTGAAGGAGTTGAAAGGTGCGGCGGAAGAAATAGAATAATAAAAATAAGGCGGAATAAAGAAAAGAAGAACAATACTTGGAATGCTTGAAGCATTCCAACTAAAAATGCATTTCATGCTGAAAATGCGTTGGAATGCAAAAAGCTGAAATTAATTTCAAAAAGTTGCTTAAAGTACAGAAATGAAACAAGCTGAAATACATTTAAAAATGGCTGAAAATACAGAAATGAGAAAAGCTGAAATGAACTTGAAACAATTGCAAAAAACCTGAAATGGGAGAAGCTTCTATGAATTTGAAATCACAGAAATAATAAAAGCTGAAATTAATTTCAAAAAGTTGCTTAAAATGCAACACGCTGAAATTATTCTAAACATTGCTGAAAGAATAGAGAAAGCTGAAATACATAAATGAGAAAAGCTGAAATGAACTTGAAAGAATATTAAAAAAAAACAGAAATGGGAGAAGCTTCTATGAATTTGAAATCACAGAAATAATAAAAGCTGAAATTAATTTCAAAACGTTGCTTAAAATGCAACAAGCTGAAATTATTCAAAACATTGCTGAAATAGAAAAGGCTGAAATACATTTAAAAATTGCTGAAAATACAGAAATGAGAAAAGCTGAAATCAACTTGAAACAATTGCAAAAAACAGAAATGGGGGAAGCTTCTATGAATTTGACAAAATACAGAACTAATAAATGCTTAAATTACTTCTAAACATTGCTGAATCTTTTTCATTCAAACTAAATGAACTTGGTAAATGGACTTGTACACCGCTTTTCTAGTATTCTGACTGCTCAAAGCGCTTTAATACTAGATGACATCTCTCACCCATTAATACACTGATGACACAACCTACCATACACAGTGGCACCTGCCCATGTGCACAGAATAAACAAGACAGGAGAAGATCCTGGCAACAAGTCAAAATAAAATATAAAAACATTTTGCAAATAGTGTAGAAATTACCAAGAGCTTTGTGGCGGTCCCATCACATCAAAAACGCCCCTGGATACTTCCGGATAAGTTAACCGTCATGTCTTGATGATGTCATAGAGATGCTCGGTTTTGTGAAATAAAGATGGACGCATACAGCGCCAATGACTAAAATAAGTACTACGTGTTTCACTTGGACAATTAAATGTTAGTGGACACACACACAAATACTACAGCCCCCATCTCGATTACAATTGTTCACTCCTCAGTGCGCAGTTTCGCCCACCAGCGGACCCCCTCCTCCCCCCTAACCCCGGCTGGTCCACCGTAACTTTTGACGTGCTTATTAACTGACGGACCTTCTTGCGGTCCGATGAAGGTTATTAATAGTATATTAAGTTGACGCTTTGTTGCGTAAAATAAAGACCAAACGATCTCCTGTCATTCGCGTAAGAAAACAAACTCACGTATCTGCAGCTCAATGCCCGAAGGAACAACGTCACGCCACTCCCCGTAACTTTTGACGTGCTTATTAACTTACGGACCTTCTTGCGGTCCGCGAAAAGGTTATTAATAGTATCACTCGCGTAAGAAAAAAAAATCACGTGCCTGCAGCTTAATGACAACACCGAAGGAACAACGTCACACCCACGGTTTAAGTCTCCAGCGGGGAGTAGCCTCGTTAGCAGTATAGCTAGCTAGCACTCTAGTACTTATGGCTCTCACATGTCTCAAATATCTTACGGTCCAGCCTCCACATTACTTACGGTCTGCTGATCCCGGGTCTCCGTCCCAACTCACGACACGCACGTCCATACGTACCGTTATCTAACCACGGTTAAACCTGCACGTCCATACGTACAGTTATCTAACCACGGTTAAACCTGCACGTCCATACGTACCGTTATCTAACCACGGTTAAACCTGCACGTCCCTGAGTTACGTCATTATGGGCATCGATCAACAGCTGGTCGCTAATTAGCTCACAGTGAAGAGAGTGAAGAGATTTAGACAAAATCCACACCTCAAACAAATGCTTCTTGGAGCAAAACTATATGGGGTAGCCAAAAAATAATGACATTTTGAGAGACCCAAGACCCTACCAAACGCATGAGTGTAGTTTTTATGTCTCTATGTGTTTTAAAACTGCTCAAACAGCCGTTTACAAAAAGTGTACCGGCTGTGTTTTTTTTTTTAAATGTCGCCAGATTTGTATGGAAGCTTATGGGGCTCGGGGCAGACTTTGTCTCACAATCAGGCTCCTCACGCAAAAAGTAAATAACTCTGAGATTCCAAACTTATACGAGTCCAACCAGCACAAGCACGGCTAATGTTTTCTTTTTAAATGAAGGCTGAAAAGTGAATATTGTGGCCGTAAAGATAAAAGTGCCTCTTTTTTTTTTACTGAATCCTGACACGGCGCTCACTCTAAATCGCGGGACAATCCGGAAAACTCCACTCTAAATTCGAAAGAAACCCCAAAACTACTGAAACATAATTAGTGATTATGAAAAAACTATAATAGATATCAACGAGCTGTTTTTTTTATAAAATTGTTAAGACTTGTGTCAACATTTTAAAGTTTAAATGGTGTCTCTAGCTGAAAGATTGGAAAAGCTGAAAAAGTTGAAAGTTGAAGAAGTTTTGAAAGGATTTGAAAATTTAATCCATTAGGAAACCATGTTAAAAAGGTTGAAGATATTAATTTATATTAATTCAATTATAAGAGCTAAAAAGCTGAAAAGTCATAGCACCCCTCCCCTGAATGAGCTGAACATTTTAATATTTGAATGGTCTTAATAGCTGAAAGTGTGAAGGAGTTGAAAGGTGCGGCGGAAGAAATAGAAGAATAAAAAAAACTAGAAAATGCATTTCCTGCTGAAAATGCGTTGGAATGCAGGCTGAAAATAATTTGAAAAAGTTGCTTAAAGTACAGAATTGAAACAAGCTGAAATACATTTAAAAATGGCTGAAAATACAGAAATTTTCTAAACATTGCTGAAATAGAAAAGGCTGAAATACATTTAAAATTGCTGAAATTACAGAAATGAGAAAAGCTGAAATGAACTTGAAAGAATTGCAAAAAAAGAAATTGGAGAAGCTTCTATGAATTTGAAAACACAAATAATAAAAGCTGAAATAATAGAAATAGGAAAAGCTGAGAATTAAAAAATACATTTTTTGTAATTGTGGTACTAGTGGTACTAGCAGCAGTAGAAGAAGTAAGTACTAGTTTCACTAGTATTTGAAAGCAATTGTGGTGTACCCATTGTTGAGGTACAGATAATCATTGAGGCTTTTATTTTGAAATAATGGTATTGGGTGGGGGGGTTTGAGAGACAGACTGTTTGTTATTCAAACCAAATGGACTTGGTAAAATAGATTTGTACAGCGCTCTTCTAGTCTTCTGACCACTCAAAGCACCTTAACACTACATAACATCATTCACCCATTCACACACCAATGACAGGACCTACCATACACAGTGGCACCTGCCCAACCAGTAACTAACATTCACACAGTGTAGTCACAGCTAGAGGAACAATGCTGGGATCAAGTGTCTTGCCCAAGGACACAGTGACATACAGGTTAGCCGGGCCTGGGATCAGACCGCCAACCCTCTGATTGGAGGACGGCCGCCCTCCCCACTCACCCAAAGTCGCCCTAAGCTAAGAAAACTAAAGTTATTAATTGATGGCCCTCATCAAACATTACAGTAAGAATTCCCACCATTGGGGTTGAAATACTAGTAGTACTAGTAATATTAGTAGTAGTAAAAGTCATTTTAGTAATACTACCAGTTGAAATACTAGAAGTACTAGAAATATTAGTAGTGGTTGTAGTACTATTTGAAAGAGCAATACGTATTTAACAAAACAGCTTCATCCTAAGCTTCATGGCTAAATTAGATAATCATTGCAGCTTTTATTTTGAAATGATGGTATTGGGGGAGTGGGTGAGTAGGTGCAGGGGTTGAGAGACAGTATATATTATTTAATAGGCCTCATCAAACATTACAGTAAGAATTCCCTCCATTGGGTTGAAATACTAGTAGTAAAAGTATTTTAGTAATAATACCAGTTGAAATACTAGAAGTACTACTAGAAGTACTAGACATTCTAGTAGTGGTTGTAGTACTATTTGAAAGAGCAATACGTATTTAACAAAACAGCTTCATCCTAAGCTTCATGGCTAAATTAGATAATCATTGCAGCTTTTATTTTGAAATGATGGTATTGGGGGAGTGGGTGAGTAGGTGCAGGGGTTGAGAGACAGTATATATTATTTAATAGGCCTCATCAAACATTACAGTAAGAATTCCCTCCATTGGGTTGAAATACTAGTAGTAAAAGTATTTTAGTAATAATACCAGTTGAAATACTAGAAGTACTACTAGAAGTACTAGACATTCTAGTAGTGGTTGTAGTACTATTTGAAAGAGCAATACGTATTTAACAAAACAGCTTCATCCTAAGCTTCATGGCTAAATTAGATAATCATTGCAGCTTTTATTTTGAAATGATGGTATTGGGGGAGTGGGTGAGTAGGTGCAGGGGTTGAGAGACAGTATATATTATTTAATAGGCCTCATCAAACATTACAGTAAGAATTCCCTCCATTGGGTTGAAATACTAGTAGTAAAAGTATTTTAGTAATAATACCAGTTGAAATACTAGAAGTACTACTAGAAGTACTAGACATTCTAGTAGTGGTTGTAGTACTATTTGAAAGCGCAATAAGTATTCAACGAAACAGCTGAATCCTAAGCTTTATGTTTAAATAACATAATCACTGCAGCTTTTTATTTTGAAATGATGGTATTGGGTGAGTGGGTGGCGGGGTGGGGGGTTGAGAGACAGTATATATTATTTAATAGGCCTCATCAAACATTACAGTAAGAATTCCCTCCATTGGGTTGAAATACTAGTAGTAAAAGTATTTTAGTAATAATACCAGTTTAAATACTAGAAGTACTACTAGAAGTACTAGAAATATTAGTAGTGGTTGTAGTACTATTTGAAAGCGCAATAAGTATTCAACGAAACAGCTGTATCATAAGCTTCATGTTTAAATTACAGATAATCATTGCAGCTTTTATTTTGAAATGATGGTATTGGGTGAGTGGGTGGGGGGGTTGAGAGACAGTATATATTATTTAATAGGCCTCATCAAACATTACAGTAAGAACTCCCTCCATGGGGGTTTGAAATGATGAGAGAAGGTGGAGAGAAGGAGGTCATGTCAGGCTGCACTAATCAGCTAATTAGGATCAGCTGTGAGTCACAGAAAGAGGCCCAGCTCGTTGGCGCGGCAACGGAGCAGGGTGCACTTAGCTCACAGACAGTTACCGAGAACCCACACCTCAAACAAATGCTTCCTGGAGCAAAACTATTTGGAGTAGCCAAAAAATAATTACATTTTGAGCGACACAAGACTCTACCGAACGTTTGAGTGTAGTTTTTATGTCTTTATGTCTTTTAAAACTGCTCTACCAACAGTTTACAAAACATGGACCCTCTCTTGTCTTCCGACTTTGCCCGCACTCTAGCGCTCACTCTAAATTCGAAAAGGACCCCAAAACTAGTGAAACATAATGAGTGGTTATGAAAAAACTATAATATATATCAACAAGCTGTTTTTTTTAGGAAATTGTTAAGACTTGTGTCAACATTTTAAAGTTTAAATGGTGTCTCTAGCTGAAAGATTGGAAAAGCTGAAAAAGTTGAAAGTTGAAGAAGTTTTGAAAGGATTTGAAAATTTAATCCATTAGGAAACCATGTTAAAAAGGTTGAAGATATTAATTTATATTAATTCAATTATAAGAGCTAAAAAGCTGAAAAGTCATAGCACCCCTCCCCTGAATGAGCTGAACATTTTAATATTTGAATGGTCTTAATAGCTGAAAGTGTGAAGGAGTTGAAAGGTGCGGCGGAAGAAATAGAAGAATAATATGAAGAAGATGAATAAGGCGGAATAAAGATTAGAAGAACAATACTTGGAATGCTTGAAGCATTCCAACTAATAAAAAAAGGCGGAATAAAGAAAAGAAGAACAATACTTGGAATGCTTGAAGCATTCCAACTAATAAGTTGATTAAAGAGAAGAAGAACAATACTTGGAATGCTTGAAGCATTCCAACTAATAACTAGAAAATGCATTTCCTGCTGAAAATGCGTTGGAATGCAAAAAGCTGAAATTAATTTCAAAAAGTTGCTTAAAGTACAGAAATGAAACAAGCTGAAATTATTCTAAACATTGCTGAAAGAATGGAAAAAGCTGAAATACATTTAAAAATGGCTGAAAATACAGAAATGAGAAAAGCTCAAATGAACTTGAAACAATTGCAAAAAAACTGAAATGGGAGAAGCGTCTATGAATTTGAAAACACAGAAATAATAAAAGCTGAAATTAATTTAAACATTGCTGAAATAGAAATAGGAAAAGCTGAGAATTAAAAAATACATTTTGTAGTAATTTAAGGTTTAGTACTATAGTTGTAATTGTGGTACTAGTGGTACTAGCAGGAGTAGAAGTAGTAAGTACTAGTTTCACTAGTATTTGAAAGCAATTGTGGTGTACCTATTGTTGAGGTACAGATAATCATTGAGGCTTTTATTTTGAAACTAGAAGTACTAGAAATATTAGTAGTGGTTGTAGTACTATTTGAAAGAGCAATACGTATTTAACAAAACAGCTTGATCCTAAGCTTCATGTTTAAATAACATAATCATTGCAGCTTTTATTTTGAAATGATGGTATTGGGTGAGTGGTTGGGGGGGGGTTGAGAGACAGTATATATTATTTAATAGGCCTCATCAAACATTACAGTAAGAATTCCCTCCATGGGGGTTGAAATACTAGTAGTACTAGTAGTAGTAAAAGTCATTTTAGTAATAATACCAGTTGAAATACTTGAAGTACTACTAGAAGTACTAGAATTATTAGTAGTGGTTGTAGTACTAATTGAAAGCGCAATAAGTATTCAACGAAACAGCTGAATCCTAAGCTTCATGGCTAAATTACAGATAATCATTGCAGCTTTTATTTTGAAATGATGGTATTGGGTGAGTGGGTGGGGGGGTGGGGGGGGTTGAGAGACAGTATATATTATTTAATAGGCCTCACCAAACATTACAGTAAGAATCCCCTTCATGGCGGTTTGAAATGATGAGAGAAGGTGGAGAGAAGGAGGTCATGTCAGGCTGCACTAATCAGCTAATAAGGATCAGCTGTGAGTCACAGAAAGAGCCCCAGCTCGTTGTCGCGGCAACGGAGCAGCTGCACTTAGCTCACAGACAGTTACTGAGAACCCACACCTCAAACAAATGCTTCCTGGAGCAAAACTATTTGGAGTAGCCAAAAAATAATGACATTTTGAGAGACACAAGACTCTACCGAACGTTTGAGTGTAGTTTTTATGTCTCTATGTGTTTTAAAACTGCTCTACCAGCAGTTTACAAAACATGGACCCTCTCTTGTCTTCCGACTTTGTCTGCACTCAAGCGCCCACTCTAAATTCAAAAAGGACCCCAAAACTAATGAAACATAATTAGTGATTATGAAAAAAGTATAATAGATATCAACAAGCTGTTTTTTTAATATAATTGTTAAGACTTGTGTCACCATTTTAAAGTTTAAATGGTGTCTCTAGCTGAAAGATTGGAAGAGCTGAAAAAGTTGAAAGTTGAACAAGTTTTGAGAGGATTTGAAAATTTATTCCATTGGAAACCATGTTAAAAGGTTGATGTTTTTAATTTATATTAATTCAATTATAAGAGCTAAAAAGCTGAAAAGTCATAGCACCCCTCTCCTGAAGGAGCTGAACATTTTAATATTTGAATGGTCTTAATAGCTGAAAGTGTGAAGGAGTTGAAAGGTGCGGCGGAAGAAATAGAATAAGCGTGTTGAATAAGTTGAATAAAGAAAAGAAGAACAATACTTGGAATGCTTGAAGCATTCCAACTAATAATATGAAGAAGATGAATAAGGCGGAATAAAGATTAGAAGAACAATACTTGGAATGCTTGAAGCATTCCAACTAATAACTAGAAAATGCATTTCCTGCTGAAAATGCGTTGGAATGCAAAAAGCTGAAATTAATTTCAAAAAGTTGCTTAAAGTACAGAAATGAAACCAGCTGAAATTATTCTAAACATTGCTGAAAGAATAGAAAAAGCTGAAATACATTTAAAAATGGCTGAAAATACAGAAATGAGAAAAGCTGAAATGAACTTGAACCAATTGCAAAAAAACTGAAATGGGAGAAGCTTCTATGAATTTGAAATCACAGAAATAATAAAAGCTGAAATTAATTTCAAAAAGTTGCTTAAAATGCAACAAACTGAAATTATTCTAAACATTGCTGAAAGAATAAAAAAAGCTGAAATACATTTGAAAAGCTGAAATGAACTTGGAAGAATTGGAAAAAACAGAAATGGGGGAAGCTTCTATGAATTTGACAAAATACAGAACTAATAAAAGCTTAAATTACTTCTAAACATTGCTGAATCTTTTTCATTCAAAATAAATGAACTTGGTAAATGGACTTGTACACCGCTTTTCTAGTCTTCTGACTACTCAAAGCGCTTTAATACTAGATGACATCTCTCACCCATTAATACACTGATGACACAACCTACCACACACAGTGGCACTTGCCCATGTGCACAGAATAAACAAGACAGGAGAAGATCCTGGCAACAAGTCAAAATAAAATATAAAAACATTTTGCATGGTTGGTGAGTGCCTCAAAAGTTTGCAAATAGTGTAGAAATTACTGAGAGCTTCGTGGCGGTCCCATCAAAAACGCCCCTGGATACTTCCGGATAAGTTAACCGTCATGTCTTGATGATGTCATAGAGATGCGCGGTTTTGTGAAATAAAGATAGACGCATACAGCGCCAATGACTAATACAAGTACTACGTGTTTCACTTGGACAATTAAATGTTAGTGGACACACACAAATACTACAGCCCCCATCTCGATTACAATTGTTCACTCCTCAGTGCGCAGTTTCGCCCACCAGCGGACCCCCTCCTCCCCCCTAACCCCGGCTGGTCCACCGTAACTTTTGACGTGAAGGACCTTCTTGCGGTCCGCAATGAAGGTTATTAATAGTATATTAAGTTGACGCTTTGTTGCGTAAAATAAAGACCAAACGATCTCCTGTCATTCGCGTAAGAAAACAAACTCACGTGTCTGCAGCTCAATCACCGAAAGAACAACGTCACGGCCCTCCCCCGTAACTTTTGACGTGCTTATTAACCTACGGACCTTCTTGTGGTCCGCGAAAAGGTTATTAATAGTATCACTCGCGTAAGAAAATAAACTCACGTGCCTGCAGCTTAATGACAACACCGAAGAAACAACGTCACACCCCCGGTTTAAGTCTCCAGCGGGGAGTAGCCTCGTTAGCAGTTTAGCTAGCTAGCACTCTAGTACTTATCGCTCTCACATGTTTGAAATATCTTACGGTCCAGCCTCCACATTACTTACGGTCTGCTCATCCCGGGTCTCCGTCCCAACTCACGACACGCACGTCCATGTACGGTTAGCTAAACACGGTTAAACCTACACGTCCATGTACGGTTAGCTAAACACGGTTAAACCTACACGTCCATGTACGGTTAGCTAAACACGGTTAAACCTACACGTCCCTGCGCAGTGGATGACTCCTGAGCTGCGTCTTTATGGGCATCGATCAACAGCTGGTCGTTAATTAGCTCACAGCGAAGAGAGTGAAGAGATTTAGACAAAATCCACACCTCAAACAAATGCTTCCTGGAGCAAAACTATATGGGGTAGCCAAAAAATAATGACATTTTGAGAGACCCAAGACCCTACCAAACGCATGAGTGTAGTTTTTATGTCTCTATGTGTTTTAAAACTGCTCAAACAGCCGTTTACAAAAAGTGTACCGGCTGTGTTTTTTTTTTTTTAAATGTCGGCAGATTTGTATGGAAGCTTTATGGGGCTCGGGGCAGACTTTGTCTCACAATCAGGCTCCTCACGCAAAAAGTAAATAACTCTGAGATTCCAAACTTATACGAGTCCAACCAGCACAAGCACGGCTAATGTTTTCTTTTTAAATGAAGGCTGAAAAGTGAATATTGTGGCCGTAAAGATAAAAGTGCCTCTTTTTTTTTTACTGAATCCTGACACGGCGCTCACTCTAAATCGCGGGACAATCTGGAAAACTCCACTCTAAATTCGAAAAGAAACCCCAAAACTAATGAAACATAACTAGTGATTATGAAAAAACTATAATAGATATCAACAAGCTGTTTTTTTAATGAAATTGTTAAGACTTGTGGCAACATTTTAAAGTTTAAATGGTGTCTCTAGCTGAAAGATTGGAAAAGCTGAAAAAGTTGAAAGTTGAACAAGTTTTGAGAGGATTTGAAAATTTAATCCATTGGAAACCATGTTAAAAAGTTTGATGTTTTTAATTTATATTAATTCAATTATAAGAGCTAAAAAGCTGAAAAGTCATAGCACACCTCTCCTGAAGGAGCTGAACATTTTAATATTTGAATGGTCTTAATAGCTGAAAGTGTGAAGGAGTTGAAACGTGCGGCGGAAGAAATAGAAGAAGAAGAACTAGAAAATGCATTTCCTGCTGAAAATGCGTTGGAATGCAGAAAGCTGAAATTAATTTCAAAAAGTTGCTTAAAGTACAGAAATGAAACAAGCTGAAATTATTCTTAACATTGCTGAATGAATAGAAAAAGCTGAAATACATTTAAAAATGGCTGAAAATACAGAAATGAGAAAAGCTGAAATCAACTTGAAAGAATTGCAAAAAAACAAAAATGGGAGAAGCTTCTATGAATTTGAAAACACAGAAATAATAAAAGCTGAATTTAATTTAAACGTTGCTGAAATAATAGAAATAGGAAAAGCTGAGAATTAAAAAATACATTCTCTGTAGTAATGTACGGTTTAGTTATATACTAGTTATAAAACTAAACTCTGTCCTCAAACAGACGTAACCGTGAACAACATCAGTCTCTGACACCACATTAAAACGTATGAAGACTCGTTATAGTATAGTTATGTAGCAGGTCGAACCAACCATATAGAAAGTTAAATTTCAAAGTATGATTTAATTAGAGAATTTTAGAACAATTATTTCATACTGAAACATTTCCCCTCGTTCATGACCATGCTTTAACAGGGAAACACCAGTCTTACTCAAGGGGGAGTTATTCTAACTGAAGGGGGCTCAGTAACCAGAACAAAACAAATAAATTCCCCGTAACAACGTACATTCATTCCACTGCGTGGTAATGTCATTAGCAACATATAGCCATAGATGCAGTAAACGACAGGCCAAGCTTAACACTGTACTGTAACACTGAATGCAGCAAACATGTAATCACAGCATTCAAAACTACCCATAACGTAGACGTAAAAAAAGGAGCCACGATCAGCTGATCACGTTGCTGTTCGTGGACAAGGTGGATTCACGTGTGGCAGGATATTACTCACGTCGGGTAGTGGCGTGGGAGAGGGAGGGAGAGATAGCATGCGTGCTGCTGGCACATCACGGGCTGTAGAGGTGAGGCGGCTGGCCGTCGTTATTCGCTGGCGCGGTGAAGCCTTCAGCGTTGGAGACGAGCTAATACAGTTCCTAAAGTCAGCTAAACACTTAACTAGCGGCTAACATCCTACCGTTGCGCTTCCTCAATCACAGGTGTACTTCCCGGGCTCCGCCAGCAGCTTAATAACAACACCGAAGGAACGTCACGCCCCCGGTTTAAGTCCAGCATACGGGGAGTAGCCTCGTTAGAAGTTTAGCTAGCTAGCGCTCATATCTCTCCCATGTTTGAAATACCTAACCGTCCTGCCTCCACATTACTTACGGTCCGCTCGTCCGGGGTCCCCCGTAACTTTCGACGTGCTTATTAACCGACGGACCTTCTTGCGGACCGTGAAAAGGTTATTAATAGTATCACTGGCGTAAGAAAATAAACTCACGTGCCTGCAGCTCAATCACCGAACAACGTCACGCCCCTCCCCCGTAACTTTTGACCTGCTTATTAACCTACGGACCTTCTTGCGGACCGTGAAAAGGTTATTAATAGTATCACTCGCGTAAGAAAATAAACTCACGTGCCTGCAGCTTAATGACAACACCGAAGGAACAACGTCACACCCCAGCAGAAGGGGAGTAGCCTCGTTAGCAGTATAACTAGCTAGTACTTATCGCTCTCCCATGTCCCAAATATCTAACCGTCCTGCCTCCACATTACTTACGGTCTGCTCATCCCGGGTCACCGTCCCCACTCACGACACGCACGTCCATGTCATTCTTCCTCGACACGGACCCTGAACTTAACTTGAAGCTAAACTTGCGATTAGCAGACGCATCTGCCATCGTATCCGCCATTGCTCATCGCTCTTAGTCTCTCCCTCGTCCCGCCCCCTCCGCTCTCTCCGTTCGCCTGCACACAACTTCCTGGTCAATGATTGGCCGGACCTATGGCCAAGTTCAGGGGCGCTATTGGGTGTGGAACTTCCGATTGACATCCCAAAGTAATCTCAGGGGCTGTATATAAAGATACATGTCCGTATTGTTATTTTTTTTCCATGACTGTACGAACCCTGGTTGAAAGAATAGCTGTGTCACGTGACGACACTAATCAGCCGTTATGGTTCAGCTGGGTGAGACCAACTGACAGAGTGGAGTATCCATGGCGACGGAGAAGCTGCTCACAGACAGGCAGTGATTTACAGAAAACCCACACCTCAAACAAATGCTTCCTGGAGCAAAACTATTTGGAGTAGCCAAAAAATAATGACATTTTGAGAGACACAAGACTCTACCGAACGTTTGAGTCTAGTTTTTATGTCTCTATGTGTTTTAAAACTGCTCTACCAGCAGTTTACAAAACATGGACCCTCTCTTGTCTTCCGACTTTGTCTGCACTCTAGCGCCCACTCTAAATTCAAAAAGGACCCCAAAACTAATGAAACATAATTAGTGATTATGAAAAAAGTATAATAGATATCAACAAGCTGTTTTTTTTAAATAATTGTTAAGACTTGTGTCACCATTTTAAAGTTTAAATGGTGTCTCTAGCTGAAAGATTGGAAGAGCTGAAAAAGTTGAAAGTTGAACAAGTTTTGAGAGGATTTGAAAATTTATTCCATTGGAAACCATGTTAAAAAAAGGTTGATGTTTTTAATTTATATTAATTCAATTATAAGAGCTAAAAAGCTGAAAAGTCATAGCACCCCTCTCCTGAAGGAGCTGAATATTTTAATATTTGAATGGTCTTAATAGCTGAAAGTGTGAAGGAGTTGAAACGTGCGGCGGAAGAAATAGAAGAATAAGTCGGAATAAAGAAAAGAAGAACAATACTTGGAATGCTTGAAGCATTCCAACTAATAAGTTGATTAAAGAAAAGAAGAACAATACTTGGAATGCTTGAAGCATTCCAACTAACTAGAAAATGCATTTCCTGCTGAAAATGCGTTGGAATGCAGAAAGCTGAAATTAATTTCAAAAAGTTGCTTAAAGTACAGAAATGAAACAAGCTGAAATTATTCTAAACATTGCTGAAAATACAGAAATGAGAAAAGCTGAAATGATTTTTAAAGAATTGCAAATATATACAGAAATACATTTTAAAATGCTTTTTTAATTGCTAAAAATACAGAAAAAAGAAAACCTCAAATGAATGTTAAGACATTGCTGAAAATAGAGATATTCAAAAATGTACCAGCAAGCTAAAATCTGAAGTTAATAAAAAATTGCTCATATTACAGGAATGAGAAAGTACCCACAAGCTCAAAGATGAAAATAATTTAGAAGAATTGCTGAAAGTTTTGAAATTTTCAATGGCTTTGCTGAAAAGTCTAGACCTGAACACCAGAAAAACACAACATTGTAATTTCAAAAGTCTCAGTGTGATGAAATGCATCATCCAACAAAGCTACGAGCTGAAATACAAAGCAACAGGTGTAGTCTCCACAAACAAGACATGTTTGTAGCAAGTATAAAGCAGACAGTGACTTCATTACAAACATTTTATTTGTTCATATTTAGATTACAATTTTTGTGAATCGACAATTTAAAAATAATGAACACAGCAATTAGTATTAGCATGTCAAAACTTACAGACAAGTCCAATATATTGGTCATGCAACAATATAAATCACTAGATTTTATTGAAGAAAAACAATTTCTATAACTTCTTAACTATATAAAAATGTCACAACGCTTTCTGCAGAATCCGTTTTTCCACACAGATCCCACAACATGTGAACCCACGGTGCCTAAAAAGCAAATGTTTTAAAATAAATGTATACCACAGAAGACTGGGTTCACCTTACTTTGATGAAACATTGAGTTAGAGTCACTTGTTGAATCAAGGTTATAACACATGTGAAACACAATTTGAAGATAATATATTTAATTGGATTTCTTAGTCTTACAATTTAACAATGGGCTTGAATATTATCCTAAGGATGCGTATACACATGTGAAAAATCCTGAGTATACCTACCAGCTGAAACCCCATAATATTTGAAATATCTTACGGTCCAGCCTCCACATTACTTACGGTCTGCTCATCCCGGGTCTCCGTCCCAACTCACGACACGCACGTCCATGTACGGTTAGCTAAACACGGTTAAACCTACACGTCCATGTACGGTTAGCTAAACACGGTTAAACCTACGCGTCCATGTACGGTTAGCTAAACACGGTTAAACCTACACGTCCCTGCGCAGTGGATGACTCCTGAGCTGCGTCTTTATGGGCATCGATCAACAGCTGGTCGTTAATTAGCTCACAGCGAAGAGAGTGAAGAGATTTAGACAAAATCCACACCTCAAACAAATGCTTCCTGGAGCAAAACTATATGGGGTAGCCAAAAAATAATGACATTTTGAGAGACCCAAGACCCTACCAAACGCATGAGTGTAGTTTTTATGTCTCTATGTGTTTTAAAACTGCTCAAACAGCCGTTTACAAAAAGTGTACCGGCTGTGTTTTTTTTTTTTTAAATGTCGGCAGATTTGTATGGAAGCTTTATGGGGCTCGGGGCAGACTTTGTCTCACAATCAGGCTCCTCACGCAAAAAGTAAATAACTCTGAGATTCCAAACTTATACGAGTCCAACCAGCACAAGCACGGCTAATGTTTTCTTTTTAAATGAAGGCTGAAAAGTGAATATTGTGGCCGTAAAGATAAAAGTGCCTCTTTTTTTTTTACTGAATCCTGACATGTGAAAAATCCTGAGTATACCTACCAGCTGAAACCCCATAAGAATGACTATTTAGGATACAATTATGTGGTTTCTTCAAGGTTAATAAGTCTGTAGGCATGAGGCAATCAAAAAAAAGAAAAAGAAAAAGATTCCATCCCTAATTTTGTTAGAAAACTGACTCAAACAGGACGGATAACTAAATAACTAAATAAATACAATTAAATAAAAAAATGTGATGAAAAATAAAGAAAAGACACATGGTTTGTTCAAATAAGGTAGAGACAAAAAAAAACTAAATAGACAAGTTAGTAGTGTATGCTGTAAAGATCTGTACCATTGTGACCTTTGAACTTAACCACGTCAGGGCTTGGTGTGAGGATGGTGTTTCTATAGCAACATGGAGGATGAGAGGCCTTAAAGACAGAAACAGAAGAAAATGTAGGCATGTAAGTATAAATGTAAATGGCACATTCAAACCACCAGAGATTTCTTGAGTACTTTGTTGTAGTCAAAGAGAAATATTTCTACCAAGGACATGATAACAGTTGTTACCTTTACAGCTGGTTTAGGGAGCAGCTTGAAGCTGCACGAAGGTGGGGCTGTCACTTGGACAGTGATGACTGACTGATGATTAATCTGCAGCAGTTAAGAACCAACTGAGTCTCTGCTGAACTGCCCAGTGCACACCAAATGCACAAATGGAGCAGGGGGGTAGGAGGACAGAGGTGGTCCTGACAAAAGAAAACAGTATGTTATTGTTATTAATTAGACTAAAACTAAACTATCAAAAAAGTTTATAATTCACAATAATGAAATACCTTGAACTCTGCTGTAGGGCAGATCAACACACACGTCCAGTGCACTTGAATACGCTGCAAGATGTTCAGCTCATGCAGTGTGTTTCGCCCTCGCTGCAGTCCTGAGTGTCTTCACTGTGCAGTGGAGGAATCACAGAAGAGGAAGACCTGAAGGAAGAAGTCGATATAAATTATAATGTTATAAAAGATGTAAAAGATGTAAAATGATTGTTATTAAAACTATTGCAATCATACAAAATGAATACATGAATGAAAATATAATTAAAACAAAACATTAGGAATTGCAGATAAAATAAGAAGACAATACCTTATCTGTTGTGGAGAAACCTCAACACTGGCAGGGAGAACACGTGTCTCTGTTGTCCAGCAGTGAGGTGTCCACGAATGATGAACTGTTAAGATGGTACTTCAACATCTGCTCTGTGGTGGAATGATGTCTTGGTCGGTATGAGCTGATCCAGAATCTCAAAGAAGTGAGGCAAAGACATGCAGGTGTATTCTTGTCCAGGAAGTCAAATATGTCCCAATGAGGTCTAACGGTAATGGGTCCTTGGTTGATTGAAAGTTAGTTGGTGCTGCAGTCTTTGGCATGTCTTAGATGCTCTGAGGTGAGGAAGGAGGTGAGGCCAAGACTGGAATTTATCTTCCAGTGGACACTTCTGTCCATCAGAAAAGGAAACTCAACACTACGGAAGACACAGAAGGACGTTGTCTCCTGTCCATCACAAAGGAAACATACCTCTACAGAGGGCACAGAAGGACATCGTCTCCTGTCCATTACAAAGGAAACTTAACATTACAGAGGTCACAAAAGGACATTGTCTCCTGTCCATCACAAAGGAAACTTAACATTACAGAGGTCACAGAAGGACATCGTCTCCTGTACATTACAAAGGAAACTTAACATTACAGAGGACACAGAAGGACATCGTCTCCTGTCCATTACAAAGGAAACGTAACTAGCAGAGGTCACAAAAGGACATTGTCTCCTGTACATTACAAAGGAAACTTAACATTACAGAGGTCACAGAAGGACATCGTATCCTGTACATTACAAAGGAAACTTAAGACTACAGAGGACACAGAAGGACATTGTCTCATGTCCATTACAAAGGAAACGTAACATTACAGAGGTCACAAAAGGACATTGTCTCCTGTCCATCACAAAGGAAACTTAACATTACAGAGGACACAGAAGGACATCGTCTCCTGTCCATTACAAAGGAAATGTAACATTACAGAGGTCACAAAAGGACATTGTCTCCTGTACATTACAAAGGAAACTTAACATTACAGAGGTCACAGAAGGACATCGTATCCTGTACATTACAAAGGAAACTTAACACTACAGAGGACACAGAAGGACATTGTCTCATGTCCATTACAAAGGAAACTTAACATTACACAGAACACAGGATAAATAAAATGAAATTAATGGGGATAGAAGTGTGGGGATTCAGCTGGTAGGTACATCAGAAAGTATGTGTTACATGTAACACATACTTTCTGATGTGCGTCTGCTACACTAAATGTTAGCAGCTGTGTACAATGCCGTGTACAGCATTTTACATTGTACACAGCTGCTGAAAGAGTTTTGACCTGTGCATTTATCAACCCTGATCCAAACCCACCCTGATAAATGCACAGGCCAAAATGTGTTGATATAGATGAAAACAACATGGTTACCTGGAAAACTATATGACCCATAATGTTATCCAACACTGTGAAAACTTAAAATTACTCCATTCTACTAACTAATTAACATGCAACCACATATTCTGACCAGATGATTAAGTTTTCTTTACATCGACAGTTACATAAACCCAGACTAATGACAATGTGTTGTTGTTTTTTTAATCCATGATTCTCAGTGGATTTTGGTCTTACCTGACAATTTTAAGACCTGTTGGAGGAATGTGGACAGAAAACGTGATTGTGACAAGTGAAATCTTTTTAACTGTAAGAATAAAGGCCCTGCTGTGGCTGAGAAGATGAAAATAGCTGCACAGAGGATGCCCCTCTTCTGAATAATTGTGGACAATAGTATTAAATCAATGTATATAATTATTAGTTTCAATTAAATCACATTACATTACTTTTTTCTTTAAAACTCAGCTGATACCTTCATGGACCATTAGAGGACATGACACAATAGACAGGGTTGTGATAACTGTAATAAGTTCTCATCACACCAGAGTGGAGACAGTGTTGTGGTTGCGAGATGAAAATGAGGTCCAGCAGTGTGTTCTTATCGGTGGTTGCATTAGTGATGACTTGTGCATATCCTCTGGACTCGAAGAGCTCAAGGATTGGCTTACCAGTGTTGGAGAAGAGATTCTCATTGAAATCCCCACAGACAATGATGGGCTGACAGTCCATGATCTCCAATGAGTCCAGAAGGTTCCCCAGGTTGGACAGGAATGATCTCACACTGTAGTCTGGAGGTCTGTACACAGCTGCAATCAGGGCACTCGCTGGGGCTTCTACCTTCAGAGCCACAAACTCAAGATCGGTTACATTATTTACGTACTGTTTCTCACGCACTTGAATGTGGCTTTTCACATAAACAGCCACTCCACCACCACCTCTGTTGGCTATTTGTGGAACATTTGTGTAAGACAGGTGTCTGTTGCGTTTAAACATGTTGTAGCCCTCTAAATGAAGACTCTCTGCAACAAAGAAGCCTTGAAGGTGAGTTTCTGTGAGACACAAAACATCTGCAAGACACAGTTCATGATGGCTCCTGATGTCATTGATGTGAGATGGCAAACCTTCAGTGTTATGGTGAACAATCTGTGTCTCGTCTGCTCGATGTCTGTGTCATACAAAGAAGAGGCATCATGTCGTCCAAGTTGACTTGTCTCATGGTCTCGAGTGCTCCAGTGATTTCTGGGTTGGCATAGATTTTACTCTCATCCAGATCCAGCATGTGCAGTCCAATGAGAGAGGTCACTCTACTGATAGCTACATAAGCCATGCCAGGTTCAAAAATATGTTTCAGTGACACTACAGCTGATGTCCTTGTCATACCCTGAACCTTGTGTATGGTACAGGCAAAGGCAAGTCTAACAGGAAACTGTCTGCGTACCACTCCTTTCTGTTTCAGATTATCCTCTGCTCTCTCTATGTACACCACATCATCAGGGCCGCCTGGTGCTCTATTACGGTAATTCCTTCCAGCAGTTTGATCATCCATCTTAAGGCCGAGCATAGTGACATGTGCAACACCACTCTGTTCTGAGGTTATCACCCTGACTAGTGTAGCAAACGACCCATTCACCAATCCCTGAGACACGTCTATGTTTCTGGTGAGCATGACTCGAGCCCCTTCAGCTAGGTTTAGTGTGTCTGGTAACTCATTTCTGGTTCCTTTGTATGGTTGGGCTTGTCGAGCCATTCTTCCAGTGCGTGGGTCTTTCTTGTAGTCATCTGCATCGATCTTGGTGATATTAGAATGGAGCAGAGCTAATGTTACTGAGTTGTGTGAATCAACCTGTTTATTAGTTGCAAAGATGTGCAGGACAGCAGGTGTACAAAGTGATGGTTCAGTGATGGTCTGCGACAACAAGGCTCTGTCTGCTTGAGACAACTCATCTGACTTTCCTTTCACACGGATCCGATTCAACATCTCTGCAAAGGCAACATCATCCTTCTGCCGCATAATCTCAGTCAAGGTGGTTCTCTGAAAGTGTTCCTGCCAAAGATCAATCTCACAGGGCTCGTACACACAGAGGGTCTTGGACTGTCGAACTGGTGGCAGCTGATAAAAGTCTCCAACCGCTATTACTGACATTCCTCCAAAGGGTTTGGGACTACCTTTGATCTGTTTCAGTCTTGCATCCACATAAGCAAACAGGGGTTTGGACACCATGGATACTTCATCAATGACAAGGATTTCAGCATTTAAAAGTTCTGATCGGACTTCATCCAGTGGGTTACCAAGTCCTTGAAATGGAGGTTTCAGACTTCGTGGAAGCTTGAGCAGAGAGTGCAGTGTTGATCCTGATATATTAAAGGCTGCAGTTCCAGTGAAAGCTGTCAACAGGACCGTAGGGTTTGATATGTCCACCTCCTCAGAATGGCTGGGCACTTTGCACAGTATCTTAGATGCTTCTGAGTAGATGCATTTAATCAGATGTGACTTTCCTGTTCCTGCACCACCATTGATGTAAAAGAAAAACTGCTCAGGGTTTAGGCCACAGACACGCTTTACGCACCCGTCTCTGACTGCATAGAATACACATGCTTGTTTCTGGTTCAGGTTCTGATACATCTGTCGTAGCAGTGTGGGGTCAAAGGCAGGAGGCTCTCTGATGGCTCGAGCTTCTGTTGCAGCATCAGCCTGATTACTGTATTCTGGAACATTTTCTTGAACACTTTCATGATCTGGCTCTCTTGCCTTCAGTTCTTCGATACATTCCAACCTGTCCACTTCACATTCGGGAGCCAGATTGCACCATTCATCAATCAGTCCTCTGTTCTGTTCAAATTCTTCGACTGCATTTTCCATCTCCTCACTGTTTTTTTCATACTTGTCTTTGTTTCGTTTCACAATGTGTTGGACATACTCAGCATAGTCAGAACCTGGTAGTTGGACGCAACCATTTTTATAGAAGGACTCGTATGTGGGTAAATGCGGCCTTTTCAGTTCCAAGTCTGATCGGTGAGGAATGTACAGTTTCAGTAATGTGCCATAAAACTTCTCTGGATATTTTTCCTGTGAGCAGCGGTAAAATCTGATGATAGCAGGCTTATCATTTTTACGTTTTTGCACAAATCCCATCTCATTGAGGAGGGGCAACACATCTTTTCCTTTTTTCTGCTGGCCATAGACAATTCTGCAAGTAGCTGCAAAATCAGCCAAACACATCTGCTCAAACTCTGGTGTTTCTGGTCTGGCTTTGTATTTGTCAGTCAAAGATGTCATCCACACATTTACACTTTCTAATGTTGTGTTCTCCAGGTAAGACATGGGGCGACTCATTTTCAGTGCGTTGTCATCCGTAGGTACGAATATGACACCACGTGAACACTTCTTCATGTTTATTCCACATGCTCGAGTCACACACTCCTGAGCACTGACCTCTCTCTTTTTAGAGTATGCCTGCATGATTTCCCTCATTTCATCACATTCATTGACGTTTTCTCTGGTGGAGTTTTCAATGACTGTTTTGAGGTATTCAGAAAGTCCAGATTCCTTTTTGGTGATGTAGCTGGTGAGATACATGATGCATGAATATGCATTGAGAATATAACTGACATCAATATTGGCATCCCAGGCTTCAAGTAGATGTGGATTATATCCATTTACCCAGCAGTCTTTTGGCTCACGTTTCAAGATCACCGCACTGGATTTGTTAATCACATTGAGGCATCCTTCATACTCTTGGAGTGTTAAGTTGCATTTAGCGAGTAGCTGCTGCAAACTGAGTGAGGCAGTTTCAGGTTCACTCAGCAACAAGTTCAGTGGTTGGAGCTTGGACTTTGCTATTTGCAGTTGCAGTGGAGCAACGCTCTCACCAGGTCTCGATATCATTGTCTTACTGGAAGGTGGTTTAGAAAAACCAAATCTGCAACCCGAGCTGGGACTTCTGAAACATGTCCATGAGTGTTTTTTGCTGTGAATTTGCACCTCTGTGACCTTCTTGTGTAGTTCAGGTTGTGTGCGTGGATCAGGTAGCTGAGCTGTGATGTATTTGGAAACAAAAGCTGACACAGTCTGATCATCATCCTCCTCAAACACAGGCGCACCTTCTACCCATATGAGACAGTGAATGTGTGGGCTTCCTCTGTGCTGAAACTCAACTCGGTAAAAGTAGTCAACAACTTTGCCAAGAGGCTGTGCAGGAGATAAGAGCAGATCTCTGAATAAGGCCTCAACACGCTTATCAAACATGCGCATTGTTGTCACTGGATTGCTTCTCAGAATGTCACACTTTGCTGACCAGTCAAGCCCTTCAAAATTCACCTCCTCACCTCTCTGTCTTTTTATTGCTTCAATCACTTCAGGCCAACGCATCTCAGCGGCAGAAAATGTACAAAAGAATGTGGGAGTTCCCAACTGTCTGATCATGGCAAAAAGGTCTCGTGTGGTTTTCTCCCAGTAGGCTGGTGTTCCTCTTAGTGGCTGCATGAATCTGACTGCATCTTTGTTCCTCACCAATTTCTCTACCTCTCGTTTATTCTGCAGCATACCAGAAGTTATATTTCGTCCATCTCGAGTCATTGGCTTTCCTTTCCTCAACTGTATTGTCATGCTGGATGTGGCCAAGTGTATTTCAGTCACAAACTGAGCAAAGAACAAATAGTTTGTGTCTCTGGCAAAACGATCATCAACACAGAAAAGCCTCGCTTTGAAATAACTGCTGGGTGTTACTTTCAAAAGTCTCCCTTCATCCAGTGTGTTTTGACCTGTAGGGAACTGCACAGGGAAAGCCATCGCCTCAAGTTTAGGAGTTTTGAAGAAACCAACTGGACTGTTACTTTCTGCAGGGGCAACCGAGTAGATTCCTTCACTGAAACATAAAATCTCCTCTGAAACATCACACGGCTGAAGACATGATTCTAGAGCAAAACCACCATTAGGCATTTCACCTTCCTGTTCTTCATCATCTCTTTGCTCCTCTGTTTGTTCACCATCACATGACAACATGTCCACATCCTGCTCTCCATCAAGCTCAGTTTCCGTCTCACACAGTGCACTTTTCTCACACATGTCAATTTCCTTTAAATCAGCATCATCATAGTCATTCTCATCCATAGAGGCATCCTCATCATCATCCTCATCAGGAAGTGTTGGGTCACAAAGCTCAGCCTCATCTCTGATAGTGATGTCCTGATATTGTGGATGAATGCGTTTGAGTTTATGCAGCGCCTGCACTAGTTTAGACCAGGTGACCGTCTGGAACAGCTGATGACCTCTGTAACACAATCGTCTCTTCAGCTTTACTCTCATCACTTGAGACTCACTTCTCAGTCTGGGTAACGCTTCCACTGTTTCCTGCACCTCAGACGGGACACAAACCACGTTGCCATGTATCGCTCTCTGTCGTCCTTTGGGAAGAGGAATGATCTTTGCAAACGCTATGCACTTGGCTATGAGATGTCTCTCCAATATGTTGAGGTCACACAGTTCAGGTGGAATGTCAGCGAGCTCCAAGTTGTTGGCTACAGCGAGTGTTGGCATGACTCCATCTTTAAGATGATTGTGGCAGGTGTGACAGATCCACTCTTCCTTTCTCTCATCAGGCACATTGCACTGTTGTTCATCTCTGCACTCATCATCACACACATGGACGTACTTTCCTGTCAGGCATGATGCAACCACGTCTGGATTTTGTACATAGTTTAACCTCTTACAGGGTCTCACTTGGTTTGGAAATGATGCTTTGTGACAGACTGTGCAAACATAAGTGGGCCCGGCCTTTATATGGGACCTGAAAACAGATATGGCCTCTTTGATCAAACTGTTGTCACTTTCTTCTGTTGGTTTATTTATCCCTCTGTATTTCCTTTTTATTTTCATGGCACATTTCATGTTCTGCATACTCCAATATGTAGGATTGTTTTTATATTTGTCTTTCATTCGTTGTTTCATTAGTTGTTTGTGTCTCAGCCTGAATGCCTGGTCATGGGCATAACGCTGAATAATATGAGATCTCTTCCTTTCTCTAAAATCAATGCTATCTTTATAAAAAGCAGTGAAGTACCGTTTTTTTTCTTTTCTAAACTCAGCATCGTCTCGGTAGCGATCCGTAAAGTGCTGTTTTTGTTTCTCTCTAAATTCTGGAGTATTTCTGTAACGAGAGACCAAGATTTGTTTTCGTTTCTCTCTAAATTCTGGATTATTTCTGTAACGAGAGACAAAGATTTGTTTTCGTTTCTCTCTAAATTCTGGATTATTTCTGTAACGAGAGACCAAGATTTGTTTTCGTTTCTCTCTAAATTCTGGATTATTTCTGTAACGAGAGACAAAGATTTGTTTTTGTTTCTCTCTAAATTGAGGATTATTTCTGTAATGAGAGACGAAGGTTTGTTTTTTTTTCTGTCTAAAATCAGCATTTTCTCTGTACCTGTTTGTAATGTACTCTTTCCGTTTTTGCTTGAAGTCAACGTTGTCTCTTGTATTATCTATTTTCTTTTGTCTAAATTCCGGATTTTTCTGGTATTGTCTTTTTGCATGAGATATTTTTTCTGCTTTATATGCTTTATTTGTAGCATACTTTTCCCTTTCTTTTCTTTTCTTAATCTCTTTTCTTTGTTGAGTTTTCTCTGAGATTATTAGTCTGCTCTTCATTTTTCTCCTTTTGTTTTTATTACACTTTGTCAGTTTACATGAGATCCCCTTAGAGAATAGAATATCAGATAAATCACTGGCAACAGTATTTTCTACTGAACAAGAAATATTTGGTTCATTGAGAGAAGCGTCATGTGATTTAAGGAAAGTGGATTGACTTGACAGTTGTGGTTCATTCGGGGCATCAGGGAATATGACATCTTGTTGTCTCACCAATGATGTAAAGATGACGTCACTGGACTCTGCTGTCAATATGTTGTCAGAGAGATCACTGGGAACAGGGTTTATCACTTGAGCAGTTGATTCTGATTCATTCTGAGTCATTTCAGGTGAACTGGTCTGATCAGTGGCTGTGTTTCTCTTATGAGGAGGTGAGTTTGATTCATCCACAGGGACAGCTGTGGGTCTGCAGTCTGTGTTTGGGAGACCATTGTTCAGGTTGACTGTGTTCATGTCGTAGAACTCCACAGGCTTCAACTCATAGGTACATGAGGACTGTGTTTCCATCATTCTGTGGGACTTCTTGAGCCTGTCAATCATGTCACTGAGACGTGAGAATGTCACCATGACAGCAGCAGCGGGTGTGCGTGAACCGGCAGGTAGGGGCAAACCTCTGGCTGTTCTGGAGTGTGGGTCAAAGAAACCATATCTGCCTGACTTGGTTCTGAACACTGCGATACATAAGAGTCTCATCAACAGCAGAGCGTACTTCACATCTGATAACAAGCAGCTGAGTCCTGACTCCAGGTCCAGAAAGCTATCCACAGCTCCAGGTAAAGGTTCTCCTAATGTGCCGTACCTTGAAAGCTGAGACATGTCGGCATAGTGTGTAGCGCTGCGTGCAGGAACTTCATCAGTGAGCTCATCGGTGGTCAGATAGATGTGATTAGTGACTCGTTTCCTGGTCTCTCTATACATCGTGTTACCTTTATTCAAAACATGGTCCAGGTCTGCTCTTGTGATTTTTTCATTCTCATGAAGGAATGCAAGAAAGGTCAGTGAGTTACAGGTGCACTGCCGATTTCTGGATCTGCCGTATCTGATGGAAGCCTGGCTGTGGGATGCACGCACATGTTGTTCAGAAGGCTGATCTCCAGGGTCTACACAGTCTGCATTAGAAGGTCCTGCTGAACATGGATTATCACTGGTTTTTCCTCTCTCTACAGCAGCTGATACCTGTGGTTCACATGACTCATCACTTTGACCTGTAAGGTTTACCTGCTTTACATTAGAAGGTCCTGCTACACATGGATCATCACTGTGCTTTCCTTTCTTTACAACATCTGCATAAGATAGAGGTGGTGCACATGAAGCATCAGGCTGACCTTCCTGTTCCACACGTTTACACTCTACAGACATCTTTACCTCCGCACTTCTTTTAGGACCAACACATTCTGCTCCTTCAGTAGTTGTCGCACAGTGAGTGTCATTGGAGCGCTGCCAGCGCAAGCTCTGAGCTTCCGACCTCTTACTTTTCCTTGGCATTGTTGTTGTTTCGAAAACCACAAATGTTGTTGTACAAAAACAGATAAGAAGATACAATAAAATCAGAATACTATATTATACTAGTTTATATTCAAAACCATAAACAGTGGTTGTGGGAGAGTGATGACAGATGAATGCGCCTGAAGAACGTTGGGTCTGTAGACAGGAAACAGGAACTCCAAATAAATCTGATTTCTCCTTATAGATGCTTGTATTTTATTTTAGTATGAACAGTTAAACAACAAAACACTTTAAATAATGTTTGTGTATATAAAAAATATAATTCAGACAAAGTGTATAAATATCCTGTAACTGTTGTTTACAGATTGAAACAAATTCAACAGAAACAAATTCGAACTAAAAAAGTCTCAGTTTATTCCAAAAGCTTTGCCCAATTTGTAAATAGTACTATTATTGTAACCTGAGGTTGTTGTAACCAAGGGTAACCAACGTTATGTGGTTCAGCAAAGGTAGATCAGGTACTTGTAACCTGAGGTTGTTGTAACCAAGGGTAACCAACGTTATGTGGTTTAGCAAAGGTAGATCAGGTACTTGTAACCTGAGGTTGTTGTAACCAAGGGTAACCAACGTTATGTGGTTTAGCAAAGGTAGATCAGGTACTTGTAACCTGAGGTTGTTGTAACCAAGGGTAACCAACGTTATGTGGTTTAGCAAAGGTAGATCAGGTACTTGTAACCTGAGGTTGTTGTAACCAAGGGTAACCAACGTTATGTGGTTCAGCAAAGGTAGATCAGGTACTTGTAACCTGAGGTTGTTGTAACCAAGGGTAACCGACGTTATGTGGTTCAGCAAAGGTAGATCAGGTACTTGTAACCTGAGGTTGTTGTAATCAAGGGTAACCAACGTTATGTGGTTCAGTAAAGGTAGATCAGGTACTTGTAACCTGAGGTGGGATAGAAGGGGGACAGAAAGATAGAATTGTTGATATCAAAGACAGAGCAGTAGATGTGACAGGATAGATAGAGGTTCCAATATTGAGACAGAGCGGTAGATGTGACAGGATAGATAGAGGTTCCAATATTGAGACAGAGTGGATAGAAGGTATAGGATAGACAGAGTGCCAATATGATAGAGGAGAGGAGAGACGCTGGCCAGCAAGGCACCTGTAAGACACAATAAAACATGCATTAGACAGCAGGTCAAACAACAAACGGAGTAACCTCTACCGTAAGCTAAACGATCATTGAAGGTTTTTACTTAAATGATCAGATCATACACACATTAAACTGTAACAAAACATCAAACGTTTAATTAAAACATTAAACAGTAACATTTGAGCACAACATAACAGAACCTAGAAAACACACATAATCTTAAACACTAGAACATTAACATAACAGAAATGCATCTAAAGATTGTCCCATCATACAATGCGCCTACCAGCGCCGCCTAACTCGATCCGCCGCTCCGATCGCTACAGTATGAACATAAAGCAATATACAGAGTAGTAGACTTAATTGACTATATAGGTAAATTGACTTTCAAAACCCTCTTGGCGACTTTTTGTCACAAGCGACACATCCGTGGGACCTTTTCTGGTTTTATTGGAGACTTTTGTGGTTTATATAACAAATAACACACGGAAACACATCAGACATCCCTGTCCATCCCCGTTTATTATGAAGTGTGGAGTGAGTGGGTGCAAGTGAGAGGTTGGGGGACTGTGCCTGCGCTTCCCTATTGGGACTGGTGGTTCTAAGATGGGACACTCTGATGTGTCCCCACTTGGAGAACATCACTGACGGCAGCTTCTCTCCCTCCAAAGGCTCAGCGTAATCAGTGTTTCCCCCTGTTGGCTTTTTGCTTCTTCCTGCACAGTGATATTCATTATTATTTCTATATTGTATTTCTTGAATTGTGCAAATAAAATATATATATATAGTACATGTCAGGTATTATTATTTTAATTATAATTAATAATTAATGTCATTGCATTCATGAGGAAATCACTTACATAAAAGTGTGACTCGCTGAGAAACAAAATGATAAAAACACATTCTCGCCCAGTTGAAAGCTGCCACGGAAGAAACATAATAATAATATATTTAATAAAGAACCATCAAATTTATTATCGTGGTGAACAAACAATTAAGACAATCCATACAACATATATATTTAACAATAAAAATAACAGTAAAAAAGCTCAATACATTTTAGAACGTTCATGAACGGGGGAGAAAGAAAGGGAGAGAGAGTGAGTGAGTGATAAAGAGTGAGGAGGGGTCAGGGGGGCAATAAAAAGAACAACAGTGATTAACATTATAAAACAAATTTAATCTTTAATCAATTCAATTTTGCACACCTTCTGACCAATTATTTTGATTTTCACCATCAGGGGCGGGTTGATTAGATGAGCGTCAAGGGGCGCCCACAAAGCTCTGCTTATAAGAGCAGTGCGATCGGTGACCAGCAGGAGGTTCAGGTCGTCCGGAGAGCCCTCCACATCCACCACCCCACACACTCCCGCCACCTCCTCTGAGATCACCTCCTGTCAAGGGAAACATTGACATATACCTCTGTCACCAATTACCAAAACATCAAATTGTAATTATGATAACCTAATCCTGGTCCAGAGCCATTGCCTGTTGATTTTACATTTTCTTGAGTGTTCATATTTTTACTGTCATTTAAAATCTATTTTGTTTACAAGGAACAAGTTCAACAAGTAAGCCTACCTCAAGTGTGGACGCGTTTGTTGACTGCACCTGCGTCCCATATTGGGACTGGGTCGTCCGAAGGTGGGACACTCGGATGTTCGTGCCCACTTGCAGTACATCACTCACCGCAGCTTCCCTCCAGAGACTGATCGAAATCAGTGTTTCTCCCTGCAAGGTGGAGATGAGATTAAAGTTTAATTTCAAAGATTCTGTTCATCTCCCTTCCTGTGTCTCTCTGCGTGCGTGTCTGTGGTTCCGTGTGTGCGTCTCTCTCTCTCTCTCTCTCTCTCTCTCTAAATGGACAGCCTACCTCCCGCAGCTTTATCTGGCGCAGGGGGTAGGCCTCTCTTGATTTGGATATTTTTTTCACCATTGATATCTAAACAAGGTGGATTTGTGAGTTAATAACAAGTTATGCACAACATTTTAGATCTTATTTACACCACCACTGGCTAAGATTAGACTTATTTAACTTACTTCGACGAGCTCCCCCTCCAAGGTGAAAAGCCCTGTCATGTCTCTGCATCCGCTCAGGGGGGTAAGAGGTGATGGGGGGCAGATGAGGCTCTCGGCCATCCTCCTGAGCTCCGGTGAGATATTAAGAGGGCCACTTCTAAAAAACATGGTGTCCCTTGTAATATTTATCGTGTAAGGGACGGACTGCCCCCTCAGTCCGTATCCCCTCAAAAAATAACTGCCACCCTCCACAAACTTGGATGAAAACTCTTCGTATATAGTGGTTTTCGCCACTGACTGCCCATCTGAAAACACCACAACAACATTCTTTTTTGTTGACGCTGGACTTGCTCCGGTTGGGCCAAAGTCCCATGTAACCACCCTGGGTTGCTCTCTTTTGATCAAAATACACAGATGTATTGGCGCGGGTTTGAAGTAACTGGTCGGCGGTTTGGTCTCCAAAAGCTGTTTCAGGGCCATTCTGAAAAAATGAAATGGACAAAGTTAGGATGAGTTCATTAGGGAGTAAGCAAGAACACGTACTTTCTTGGATATTATTTTAAATTAAGCTTTTCATGCAATTAGACAATTAGAGTGATTCAGCGATTCACTTATTTCCCGCTCAAAAACCAATAAGCTATCGCGTGCGTGACGTGGTGCCTGTCAGACGCGTAAGGGAGAGAGAGAGAGCGAGAGGCTATAGGCTATAGATTGATGACCGCTACTTTGAGATATCTAGCTAAACTATGGTATATGAGAGTTTTGATTTGTAATAGTTTGTCATTAAAAAGAGATATATAGTACATATCAGGTATTATTCATATTATTTTGATTATCATCACATTCATGACGTTGTTATAGGGGCCATTCTGGAATAATAAAATGGACACAAAGTTAGAATCAGTTAGGGAGTAGGCAAGAACGCATTTTTGTTTAAAAGTGTTATTTGAAATTACAGTATTTTGTATGCTTTTAGTTGGCCTGTTGGCTTTTTGCTTCTTCCTGCACAGTGATATTCATTATTATTTCTATATTGTATTTCTTGGAGGAGGAGAGGGAGGGAGAGAGGAGGAGGAGAGGGGGGGAGAGAGGAGGAGGAGAGGGGGGGAGAGGGGGGAGAGGGAGGGGGAGGGGGAAAGGGAGGGAGAGAGAGAGGGAGAGGGAGAGAGGGAGGGAGAGTCTTTGGAGGGAAGCTGCGGTGAGCGATGGCACGAACATCCGAGTGTCCCACCTTCGGACAAACCAGTCCCAATATGGGACGCAGGTGCACACTTGAGGTAGGCTTACTTGTTGAACTTGTTCCTTGTAAACAAAATAGATTTTAAATGACAGTAAAAATATGAACACTCAAGAAAATGTAAAATCAACAAGCAATTGCTCTGGACCAGGATTAGGTTATCATAATTACAATTTGATGCTCTGGTAATTGGTGACAGAGGTATATGACAGGAGGTGACAGGAGGTGACAGGAGGCGATCTCAGAGGAGGTGGCGGGAGTGTGTGGGGTGGTGGATGTGGAGGGCTCTCCGGACGACGTGGACCTCCTGCTAAACACCCATCGCACTGCTATTATAAGCAGAGCTTTGTGGGCGCCCCTTGACGCTCATCTAAACAACACGCCAAAAATAAGAGGAGAGGAGAGACACTGGCCAGCAAGGCACCTGTAAGACACAATAAAACATGCATTAGACAGCAGGTCAAACAACAAACGGAGTAACCTCTACCGTAAGCTAAACGATCATTGAAGGTTTTTACTTAAATGATCAGATCATACACGCATGTAATATTATTTAAATGTTGTTCTTAAATGCATCTATTAATTAGGCTGGATTAGACGTCTCATGGCCGAACGACTGCTTCTCACATCAGTAGTTTGCACACAGTGTTGTTGTTACTGCTGCCAGCACTTTCAAATTGTTCGACCTCTTATAATTACTATATTTTTTGTAGATTTGTATTAATATTGAACTAACGTCTTAAGAAGCACATGCTTCTTAATAAACAGTAAAAGAGAATCTGCAATTAAAAGCTGGTACTATTATTCAAAGTTATTTCATTTTCCTACACTATTCTGCAAATATTTCAGAAAAAAGTGGGATTCTGTTGACAAAAATATGTTAGCAGGATTTTATTATATTAAGAGCTGTAAGTTTAACGTTGCAAACTTCAAAAAAAGTAATTACAGAAGTAATTACTGCAGTTAAATACTGTGTTCAATAGTACATGTGTGTCACATCTGGTTAAAATAAAGCAGCAGCTTAATTACGTCACGCCCCCGGTTTAAGTCCAGCAGACGGGGAGTAGCCGCTCTCCCATGTCCCAAATATCTAACCGTCCTGCCTCCACATTACTTACGGTCTGCTCATCCCGGGTCTCCGTCCAAACTCACGACACGCACGTCCATGTACCTTTAGCTAAACACGGATAAACCTACATGACCCTGCACAGTGGAGGACTCCTGAGCTACGGTCTAAATGGCCATCGATCACCAGGGGGGGAGAAAGCCGGTGTGCTGCTGGCGCATCACGTGGCTGTGGAGGCGAGCCGGCTGGCTGTCGTTGTTAGCTGGCGCAGGGAAAGCCTTCGGCGTTGGTGACGAGCTAATAAAGTTCCTAAAGTTAGCTAAACACTTCACTAGCCAGCGAGGAGACCCCGCCTAGCACCCCACGAGCTATACTTTGCTAACGCGGCGACGGACGATCTCCAACGCCGGAGGTGTAGACGCTCGTCCATCACACGGCCACTCCGTGTCATTCTTCCTCGACACGGACCCTGAACTTAACTTGATGCTAAACTTGCAATTGGCTGACATCCTACCGTCTCGCTTCCTCAATCACAGGTGTACTTCCCGGGCTCCGCCAGTAGCTTAATGACGTCACGCCCCGAGTTTAAGTCTCCAGCCTCGTTAGCAGTATAGCTAGCTAGCACTTATCGCTCTCCCATGTCCCAAATATCTAACCGTCCTGCCTCCACATTACTTACGGTCTGCTCATCCCGGGTCACCGTCCCCACTCACGACACGCACGTCCATGTCATTCTTCCTCGACACGGACCCTGAACTTAACTTGAAGCTAAACTTGCGATTGGCAGACGCATCTGCCATCGTATCCGCCATTGCTCGTCGCTCTTAGTCTCTCCCTCGTCCCGCCCCCTCTGCTCTCTCCGTTCGCCTGCACACCAACTTCCTGGTCAATGATTGGCCGGACCTATGGCAAAGTTCAGGGGCGCTATTGGGTGTGGAACTTCAGATTGACATCCCAAAAGTAATCTCAGGGGCTGTGTATAAAGAAATATGTCCGTATTGTTATTTTTTTCCATGACTGTACAAACCCTGGTTGAAAGAATAGCTGTGTCATGTGACGACACTAATCAGCCGTTATGGTTCAGCTGGGTGAGACCAACTGACAGAGTGGAGTATCCATGGCGACGGAGAAGCTGCTCACAGACAGGCAGTGATTTACAGATAATCCACACCTCAAACAAATACTTCCTGGAGCAAAACTATTTGGAGTAGCCAAAAAATAATGACATTTTGAGCGACACAAGACTCTACCGAACGTTTGAGTGTAGTTTTTATGTCTCTATGTATTTTAAAACTGCTCTACCAACAGTTTACAAAACATGGACCCTCTCTTGTCTTCCAACTTTGTCCGCACTCTAGCTCGCACTGTAAATTCGAAAAGAACCCCAAAACTAGTGAAACATAATTAGTGATTATGAAAAAAGTATAATAGATATCAACAGGTTGTTTTTTTAATAAAATTGTTAAGACTTGTGTCAACATTTTAAAGTTTAAATGGTGTCTCTAGCTGAAAGATTGGAAAAGCTGAAAAAGTTGAAAGTTGAAGAAGTTTTGAAAGAATTTGAAAATTTAATCCATTGGAAACCATGTTAAAAAAGGTTGATGTTTTTTATTTATATTAATTCAATTATAAGAGCTAAAAAGCTGAAAAGTCATAGCACGCCTCTCCTGAAGGAGCTGAATATTTTAATATTTGAATGGTCTTAATAGCTGAAAGTGTGAAGGAGTTGAAAGGTGCGGCGGAAGAAATAGAATAAGCGTGTTGAATAAGTTGAACTAGAAAATGCATTTCCTGCTGAAAATGCGTTGGAATGCAGAAAGCTGAAATTAATTTTAAAAAGTTGCTTAAAGTACAGAAATGAAACAAGCTGAAATTATTCTAAACATTGCGGAAAGAATAGAAAAAGCTGAAATAGATTTTTAAATGGCTGAAAATACATAAATGAGAAAAGCTGAAATGAACTTGAAAGAATTGCAAAAAAACAAATGGGAGAAGCTTCTATAAATTTGAAATCACAGAAATAGTAAAAGCTGAAATTAATTTCAAAAAGTTGCTTAAAATGCAACATGCTGAAATTATTCTAAACATTGCTGAAATAGAAAAAGGTGAAATACATTTAAAAATTGCTGAAAATACAGAAATGAGAAAAGCTGAAATGAACTTGAAAGAATTGGAAAAAACAGAAATGGGGGAAGCTTCTATGAATTTGACAAAATACAGAACTAATAAAAGCTTAAATTACTTCTAAACATTGCTGAAAGAATAGAAAAAGCTGAAATACATTTAAAAATGGCTGAAAATACAGAAATTAGAAAAACTGAAATGAACTTGAAACAATTGCAAAAAAACTGAAATGGGAGAAGCTTCTATGAATTTGAAATCACAGAAATAATAAAAGCTGAAATTAATTTCAAAAAGTTGCTTAAAATGAGACAAGCTGAAATTATTCTAAACATTGCTGAAATAGAAAAGGCTGAAATACATTTAAAAATTGCTGAAAATACAGAAATGAGAAAAGCTGAAATGAACTTGAAAGAATTGGGGGAAGCTTCTATGAATTTGACAAAATACAGAACTAATAATAGCTTAAATTACTTCTAAACATTGCTGAATCTTTTTCATTCAAACTAAATGAACTTGGTAAATGGACTTGTACACCGCTTTGCTAGTCTTCTGACTGCTCAAAGCGCTTTAATACTAGATGACATCTCTCACCCATTGTTACACTGATGACACAACCTACCATACACATTGGCACCTGCCCATGTGCACAGAATAAACAAGACAGGAGAAGATCCTGGCAACAAGTCAAAATAAAACATTTTGCATGGTTGGTGAGTGCCTCAAAAGTTTGCAAATAGTGTAGAAATTACTGAGAGCTTCGTGGCGATCCCATCAAAAACGCCCCTGGATACTTCCGGATAAGTTAACAGTCATGTTTTGATGACGTCATAGAGATGCGCGGTTTTGTGAAATAAAGATGGACACATACAGCGCCAATGACTAATACAAGTACTTCGTGTTTCACTTGGACAATTAAATGTTAGTGGACACACACAAATACTACAGCCCCCATCTCGATTACAATTGTTCACTCCTCAGTGCGCAGTTTCGCCCACCAGCGGACCCCCTCCTCCCCCCTAACCCCGGCTGGTCCACCGTAACTTTTGACGTGACGGACCTTCTTGCGGTCCGCGATGAAGGTTATTAATAGTATATTAACTTGACGCTTTGTTGCGTAAAATAAAGACCAAACGATCTCCTGTCATTCGCGTAAGGAAACAAACTCACGTGTCTGCAGCTCAATCACCGAAAGAACAACGTCAACCCCCTCCCCCGTAACTTTTGACGTGCTAATTAACCTAGGGACCTTCTTGCGGTCCGCGAAAAGGTTATTAATAGTATCACTCGCAAGAAAATAAACTCACGTGCCTGCAGCTTAATGACAACACCGAAGAAACAACGTCACACCCCCGCTTTAAGTTTCCAGAGGGGAGTAGCCTCGTTAGCAGTTTAGCTAGCTAGCACTCTAGCACTTATCGCTCTCACATGTTTGAAATATCTTACCGTCCAGCCTCCACATTACTTACGGTCTGCTCGTCCGGGGTCTCCGTCCCAACTCACGACACGCACGTCCATACGTACCGTTATCTAACCACGGTTAAACCTGCACGTCCCTGAGCTACGTCTTTATGGCCATCGATCAACAGCTGGTCGCTAATTAGCTCACAGCGAAGAGAGGGAAGAGATTTAGACAAAATCCACACCTCAAACAAATGCTTCCTGGAGCAAAACTATATGGGGTAGCCAAAAAATAATGACATTTTGAGAGACCCAAGACTCTACCGAACGCATGAGTGTAGTTTTTATGTCTCTATGTGTTTTAAAACTGCTCAAACAGCCGTTTACAAAAAGTGTACCGTCTGTGTTTTTTTTTTTTTAAATGTCGGCAGATTTGTATGGAAGCTTATGGGGCTCGGGGCAGACTTTGTCTCACAATCAGGCTCCTCACGCAAAAAGTAAATAACTCTGAGATTCCAAACTTATACGAGTCCAACCAGCACGGCTAATGTTTTCTTTTTAAATGAAGGCTAAAAAGTGAATATTGTGGCCGTAAAGATGAAAGTGCCTCTTTTTTTTTTTACTGAATCCTGACACGGCGCTCACTCTAAATCGCGGGACAATCCGGAAAACTCCACTCTAAATTCTAAAGAAACCCCAAAACTAATAAAACATAATTAATGATTATGAAAAAACTATAATAGATATCAACAAGCTGTTTTTTTTATAAAATTGTTAAGACTTGTGTCAACATTTTAAAGTTTAAATGGTGTCTCTAGCTGAAAGATTGGAAAAGCTGAAAAAGTTGAAATTTGAAGAAGTTTTGAAAGGATTTGAAAATGTAATCCATTGGAAACCATGTTAAAAAGGTTGATGTTTTTAATTTATATTAATTCAATTATAAGAGTTAAAAAGCTGAAAAGTCATAGCACCCCTCCCCTGAAGGAGCTGAACATTTTAATATTTGAATGGTCTTAATAGCTGAAAGTGTGAAGGAGTTGAAAGGTGCGGCGGAAGAAATAGAATAAAGAAAAGAAGAACAATACTTGGAATGCTTGAAGCATTCCAACTAATTAACAAGCGAGGCGGCGCCTGTGCTTGCCGAGGAGGAGGAGGCTGCTGCTGCAGATGACGACCCTCCACGGGAAAAGCAAGCACACGTGCACAAACACACACTAAGAGGGCCTGATTCCACATTTTGATTTAATTCTTCTTCAGATGTCAGCATCAACTCAAAGCAAGAGGCAGAGACAAAAAGGAACAATTATCAACATTTATTTACAGGGGAGGGGGGAACATTTATGAAAATTATTTACAGGGGGGAAGGGAGGGGGGGGAGGTGGGGAACAGGGGGAAGGGAGAATGACTTAAAACACTAAGACACAACACATAAAGGATAATTTATTAACGTCATTTACATGGAGTAAGGGGGGGGGGGTGTCCTCGGGGCTGGGAGTGGGAGGGGAGGGGGGGGGGGGGAGGGAGGAGAGGGAGACGTGTAACATGGCAGGCCACGGCTTGTGGACTGCCACGGCTTTTCCTGGTCGTCCTTCTTGGACCTTGCCAGGTGGAAATGGCGAAAGTCAGCTGTTGATAAACAGTTAATATTATTTTAACAAGCCCAGGAAACAAAGGGGAGAATGGAAAGAATTAGCAAACTGGAAATGGAAACTTACCATACAAGCTTTCCGTGTGCCTGAAGCTGCAGCTGGAGAGGAAGTCCACCTTCCTCTCCAGCAGCAGCAACCGCTCCGTGAGGGCTTGGCAGCCGCTGCACGGGGCTGCCAAGCCCCTCGGGGACCCATGGACCTGGGTGGAGGTCATCTGGGGCCCGGTCAGGCCTGCAGGGTCAGGGCTCCCCGGCTTGCCCTCCCCTGCTCCCCTGCTTGCCCGAGGTGAGGCCTGGTCCTGGTCCTCCTCCTCCTCCTCCTCCTCTGACTCCTCCTCCGACTCCTCTTGAATTACATCTAGGTGATTTAAATTAGAAATTAAAACCCTGTGCTTCCAAGTTTGTTTATGTGCTTCCAAGTTTCTGTTAATGTCACACAATTTTGTTTGTTTGTACAGAAAAAGAAAAGCCATAACAACCTGCTAAAGTTTCATTTGGGAAAATTTATGGAATATGATGACCTCTCAGCCCCCTAGTTACCAGGTGATCACAAAGAATATTAAAACAACTTAAAAGTACCAAGTGGTTGGAGGATCCCCATGTCCAGGTAGGACACCATGGGCGGCTCCGGCTTTGTGCTGCGGAGGGCGGCCAGCTCCCTCACAATGGAGGCCTGCTTGGCCCTCAGCCTTATGGCTTCACGCTCCTATCAACAGAGAAATTCTAATATTAGGAAAACAAACTTACATTTACAACAGATCCTGCCTACATGTTTGTCAAATTAAAACTAATTAAATACACTTACTTCCAATTCAACTGTGCTGGGGTCGTTGTAGAGGTGCCTGTGCAGGCGGACGAGGTCCCTCTCGCCGCACAGCTCGCACTCCAGGCAATCTGTTGTACTGCGATAGGAAATGAAAAATAAGTGAGTCCTGGAAGTGTCACAATGGTGGGTGCCGTCAAGGTAAAGGGTTAAATAACAGGGTGTCTTTGCATAAATATGACAAACCTATTTGAATTATTCTTACCGTCCACCGCTGTACATCAGCAGGAGCTTGAGCTCCTGCCTGTTTGCCACCATGTGGTCGACCCTCAAGTGCTGCTTCAGGTTGACTGAGCTGGAGTGGCACAGCCCACAAACTAATGGGTCCTGCAGATAGAACACCAAATTAAGACTCTGCCATTCTCAGCAATATATCACAAAGGACACTGTACTGACTTCTACTTACCATCTTTGACTCTCTTGCAATACTGGAGGGGTTTAAGAAAGACAAGTGTTAGTCAAAAATTTGCAAACTGACCCTATTCCAACAATGAAAACGTTTTTCTATTGCACGGCAGCACACGGCAGTTAATTTTCCGCTTCTGTACTTTTACCACTGTTATTTATTTCAAGAGGTTAAGACAAGTGCTGGCTGTGAGTGAATTTTTGTGAGCAGGTGTGAGCAATATTATAATATTGTCAACCAATATTTGAAAATTTGAGACCCAGTGTTGGGATATCCTCAAACAAACTCTTAATAATCTATTATAACGTTGTATTGAGTTTACAACATTTTATTTCATTCCACTTTTACTTCTACAGCTATTCCAAATTAATAATGTTAATTCCACATTCATATCTATGAAAGTAACGCGGCACATGTTACTGAAAAAAAATTCAGAGCAGCTAATAGCATCACAGATTGATGTTGTGCTCTATGACGCAGACACGTAGGTTATTGTTGAACGCGGCAAAAACCAAGCCTCACAAAGAGTGAAATCCCTCATGAAAATCCTGTGCTTCGATTATGTTTATATCTCCATAATAATTGCTTATTATAGTAAAATATTTGGAGTTGGTGTTCCTATATCAAAAGTTGCATTAACTAACTTAGATACCCAGTGTCATGATTAGAAGAGTTTCTTGCTAGCTGTATGTGTACGAAGCCAAACAACCTGCCAGCTAACGGCAGACATGTAGCAGTTAGCTAGACTAGTTATTCAAAGCTAGCAAACCAACATAATTGTCCAGTCAGTGATTAAGAAAGATAGCGAGGACTTAATTCATGTCTGCGAGTTTTAACGGTACAGGTGTCTTAATGGCCGTTAACATGAAGGTAGTCTTTAGTATTTTTTATAGTTACATTTTAGGGGACCCCCCCAAGAGTCCTAAGTCATTTCGAACCCTGCACAGTATAATGGCTTATAAACATTCTCAAGTGCATAAAAGCGCATATATAATAATGTTATGGTTTTAAAAATGCCAACAAAAACATTTTATAAGGAGATCCAACTTTTCACCTACCTCTCAATTCAATTTCTCCCTCGGTAATGGACGGGGGCACATTGTTACCGCCCCCTTCTTCACGAATGTGGGGTCAATTGCCCGCCAAAGCAAGCGCACCTGCACGCAATCACATGCACGTGCGCACACACGCGCGCGCACACACACACACACAAGGCTCAGGGCCGACTCGCAACATTTGAATCATTTCTGCCCGTGGGAAAGGAGCCTTTTTCAAAATCTCACGCACACTGTGCAGACACACACGCACACACCCACACGGATCCATTTAGACTCTACCTTGACTAAAACACTAGCAAAGTAGAATTTAAGTGCTGCCAACTAACAAATGGCAGCACTTTAATTCTACTCATCATGACATCACTTTTGTATGACACGTTTTGAAGCTGCTTATTTGATGAAAATTGCACTTTCTTGTTACTTGTTCTTCCGAGTTTGCACCTCGATGTGGAAATGCACTTATTGTGAGTGGCTTTGGATCAGAGCGTCAGCTAAATGTCATTTCATGTAACGTCATGAAATCCCCCCTCCTGCCATCGGAATGGACAGGCTGCCCTCTGCCGTTCGAAACGCGTAACGACATGGCATTTCCTCCGCCGTCAAGCTCTCCGCAGCACGCCGAGGCACGGAGCGCTTCCGCCAGAAACCAGCACGCGTCGGCGTTGACGCCGACTTGACGTGCGCGCAGCCCCCAGCCCGCTGGGGGGCGCTCCCCTCCCGGCTGCGTCCTGAGACCGCCGAAATAACACCGACGAGACGCGGCCAGCTGTTTGCCACGTCCGGCGAGCCGCCATTGCAATCACTTTTGAGGTCTTTTTAAATGCTAAAACACGTACATGGGAAGAGACACACCTGTGGTTGAGCAAAGGTAACTGACTCCTTTATTGGTTTTCAATTGTTCTTTAACTTTAAGCCTTTGATTAACTGGTTTAGCTATGGTAGCATCAATTACCCATTGCATTAGCAAGCCTCCACGTCGAGGCAGAGGCCTTGTGGAGGATTGAATTTATCTATTTATTGTTTTATCTAACAGAACCGTTACAACAGTGCCTCCAACTAATGGACTTGAGCATGAAAATATCTATGCTGGGCAAATTAACAAATGCAAACAAGTAGGTAAAAAGGTAAGTAAATAAAACACACACACACACGCTCGACAGTCTCCATTTTTCCTAATGTCCACTTTTCTCTCTCGAGTGTGGAGAGTGGCTCTTCTCACATTGTCTTCACTCGTTGTCCAACGGATTTTTTAGCAAGGCCCTCCTGTTGTGTCTTAAGGCATCAAATCGTCTGGCAGCTATTTCCAACAGCTCTCCCGTTTCTGTTGGTAGGAGACTTTGTCCTCAACCCCGGATGGCAAAAACTCTTCATGGACCTCTTGCCATCCGCTCCAGCCCTGGACGCCTTGATTGCACGCGGTAGGGGATGGACTCATTAAGCTTCCACACCAACGTTGTAATCTTTTGGGAGTGTAAACTTGGAGAGGACTTGCAGCTTCTGCATTTTACCCTGAGACGTTGCTGGACTTCTCTCTTGCAGGAGGTCCTTGAGGTGAGTGTAAGCCATGTGGTCTCCGTTCATCAACATCCCAACACAAATCTGGTAAGTCAACACACGGAGAGTGGAATTTGGAAGCCGTTGGCGATTTGGTGGCAGGTGAGAAATGACCGTCTCCATCCAAACCATGGACTTTGGACAACCAACCAGGACTTTCACATCTGGGAAGATTAGTTTGTGCCGACTGTTCTGGAGGTCCCGCCTCCAGCGTCTGGCAGAAGGGGAACAGCCTCTCGATGGGAGTTATCTGCAGCTCACTTCGAGTGCAGTTATGGAGCTCCATCCAAATCATGCCATGTTCCCTGTAAGTGCGCGAGTAGGCCAGACCTAGTCTTTCCAGCTCCACACAGACTTCAAGGGTCCTCGATTGCAGCAGTGGACAGTCTGGAGGGCGGATGACTCTCCAGGTGGAGCTGGACGTAGTCCTTAGAGTTCCACCACATGGTCCTGGTCCCCGTGAAGTACCGGACTTTCACATCTGGGAAGATTAGCTCCCTATGACAGTAAATGCAATATATCAGAAAGAGCGGACTGCAGACTTTTTGTCAGGATACGAGGGTGCAGCTGGAAGGCAGGTAGGACTCGCAGGAGTTTCCAGAAGGTGCTCCAGAAGAGCCAAAGGACGTGCACCGACAACTAGACATTGACAATGACGCGACCGGGGACAACAGGCACACAGGGCTTAAATTCACTAGGGAGGTGCAGGTGATTGGACACAGGAGGAGTCAATCACAGGACAAGGCAGGAAGTGAAGCTACCCAGGGACACAAGAGACATGAAAACTACAACAAAAGACAGGAAGCAGAACCAAACCGTGACACTTTTATTTATTCATTACATGTTTTTATCTTTGATATGGTGTATTTTATGCTGGTTTTAGATATATATTTTTTTAACTTGGGGTTGGGTATTAATGATTTAATTCACTTCTTTTTAGGTGGGTGTTATGTGCTTTTATAGAATTTTAACTTGGGGTTGGGTATTAATGATTTTATTCATTATTGCACTTAAGATGTTTATGTTATTTTATGCCTAAAGTGCAGCGTTCCTTCCTGTCCCACTATTCCCCGCAAGTCCTCTCTGATGTCCATCCCCTTTCCTTCCAGGTTGGACTGGAAGTTTGTGGCCGAGGGTGGAGAACGGGAAAACATGATGTGGACGCCAGGGTCCTTCGCCACAAACTTGCAGGCAAGTTGGACCGACCTTTGACCTTGACTCGTCCGGGGCAACCAATTCGGTGACATCCAGAGGGTCTGGATCCTTCTGCCCGAATTTGTCCATGAAGACCCTCAAGTCCTTCCGCTGAACGTAGCCGACGGTGTATTCGAGGGAGGCCTGAGGATGTGACACTGTAGTGCAGTACACGGGGACGTGCAGGTCTTCGTGCATGAAATCTCTGCACGCAAACTCACTTTGCTGTGCTCTTCAAATTTGTCCAGCAGATTGTTGGTGTTTTCCACGTCTCATCTTCCACGCGCCACTGGACCATCCGGGAGAACACTGTTGTTGCACGGCAGCTTTGCTGCAAGAATTCATGTCCACTGTGCCATTTTATGCTTTTATAGAATTTTAACTTGGGGTTGGTGTTCTTGTCTTAATGATTTAATGTATTCACTTTTTACTTTAGGTGTGTTTTGTGCTTTTATAGAATTTTAACTTGGGGTTGGTGTTCTTGTCTTAATGATTTAATGTATTCACTTTTTACTTTAGGTGTGTTTTGTGCTTTTATAGAATTTTAACTTGGGGTTGGTGTTGTCTTAATGATTTAATGTATTCACTTTTTATTTTAGGTGTGTTTTGTGCTTTTATAGAATTTTAACTTGGGGTTGGGTATTAATGATTTCATTTATTCATTATTGCATTTAAGATGTGTGTTATTTTAGTGCAGCCTTCCTTCCCGTCCCACTATTCCCCGATGTCCAGCCCCTTTTTTTTATTTTAAATCTTTATTATACCTCGAGTGCAGCATTCCTTCCCGTCCCAGCATTTTTTTTCTCCCTCATCCCATTTCTTAATGCAATTTTTACCTGGGATTTTAAACATTTTACTTTTTATAAAGATGTTTGTTTACACAAATTCCATCCCACTGCAGTTTAAGGCTAGGACGCCCAGGGCTTTTTTTCTTCTTTTTTTTCTATTAGTCCTCCTGCCCTGTCGACGCTGACTTTGCTATTGTGCTGCTTTTTTGCCCCCCTCGTCTCAAGTGCCCACGTCAAACACATCCGCTGTCACCCTGCTGCCGTGACAACAACGTGCAGGAACTTCATCAGTGAGGTCATCGGTGGTTAGATAGATGTGATTAGTGACTCGTTTCCGGGTCTCTCTATACATTGTGTTACCTTTATCCAAAACATGGTCCAGGTCTGCTCTTGTGATTTTTTCATTCTCATGAAGGAATGCAAGAAAGGTCAGTGAGTTACAGGTGCACTGCCGATTTCTGGATCTGCCGTATCTGATGGAAGCCTGGCTGTGGGATGCACGCACATGTTGTTCAGAAGGCTGATCTCCAGGGTCTATGCACTCTGCATTAGAAGGTCCTGCTGCACATGGATCATCACTGTTTTTTCCTCTCTCTACAGCATCTGATACCTGTGATTCACATGACTCATTACTTTGACCTCTAAGGTTCACCTGCTTGACATTAGAAGGTCCTGCTACACATGGATCATCACTGTGCTTTCCTCTTTTCACAACATCTGCATAAGATAGCAGTGGTGGACATGAAGCGTCAGGCTGACCTTCCTGTTCCACACGTTTACACTCTGCAGACATCTTTACCTCTGCACTGCTCTCAGGACCAACGCATTCTGCTCCTTCAGTAGTTGTTGCACAGTGTGTGTCATTGGGCCGCTGCCAGCGCAGGCTCTGAGCTTGTGACCTCTTACTTTTCCTTGGCATTGTTGTCGTTTCAAAAACCACAAATGTTGTACAAAACCAAGATATTAAATGAAATTTTGTCAAATATGACCTTTAACAAACCAGGATTTGAAGATGGATTAAACCGGTTTGCTGCGATTAAACAAAAACTAATAATGCTAATATGAATGAAAAATACTGTTTGGGGTTACACTTTTCAAAACATATATAAATAGCCTAACACTTAAAGAGATCAAAACATTTGTGTAACAAACACTAATATATTGAACGTCAAATTCAGTGAGAGCAACCCCAAGGATATTCTGGATTCTTTTGAGGTTTTAATAACCAAATTATCCAGTTGTTTGCCTTATTACAATATCTGGACAAAGCACTTCTAAGATTTAAATACTGCAATCGGGTCTCAGTATGTCTGTCTATGTTAATGAAGTACCATGTACTAAAGTGACCGATTGTATTTAATATGCAATAGATATTGCTTACCGAAACCTTGATTTATCTGTGAAAATAAATATTCAATGTAAAAACTGAAGTTTACCTCAAACACACAACTTGGAACTGGTTAATTATACTGAAAGGCGCGGTCAGATTTCAAATGGCTCAATTTACTTGTAGAAATCATCCTAATACTTTATTAAGCTATTGTTTATATTCAGGAGCAGATGTTATAGGAGTGTGATGGCTGATGAATGCTTCTGAAGAACGTTGGATCAGCAGGAAACAGCCACACCTGATGAATCCAATTCAGTATGAACAGGTTAAACAACAAAACACTGATTTACACAATGTAAGTTTATAAGAAAAATATGTTTAATTAGGTATAATGCATGTAGCAGTATGAGGTTTCCTTGTAGCAGTATGAGGTTTCCTTGTGCGTAGACTAATCAAGTTAACAGTGTTAAGTGTGAAAATATATGGGCTCACCAAGAAAACCTCTTAAGTACAAACCAGTCCACAGCACAAAGTCCACAGCAACAGAGATCAGGAGCAAATAACACTTCTCTGTAATATACAGTAGATTTGTAATAGTTCCTATGTATATTGACCAGAGTGCAGTTGTCTTAAATTATGTTAATTCATTGCACTTTTGTAAATAGTATATCAGGAAATCTACCAGATTAGATTATAAAGTGTAATTTCTTTTCACAATCTAATTATCCAATTCGTTGTATGAAAGTGTAGTTCAATTACAACAAAAATATTTGTGCTTGTGTTTTTTCAGCTTCTGAATTAACTTTTCAATTCTTTGTTTAGGCCAATTTTGTTAATCTCATTAATAGTACATTTCAAATGCTTTGTCAAATTAGTAAAAAGAGTAATAGCGTTGTATAAATATATGCGTTGATAGGAGATGGAAAGAGGTGAGAGTGAGAGAAGAGAATCTCTCAGATCAGGTACCAATAACCCGGGTGAGAGTGTTCAGAGGAGAGACAGAGAGTGGAGACTCTCAGAGTTCTGTTCAGACAGACAGGTATCAATGACCTTAGGTAACCAAAAATTGGGTTTCAGAGTTCAGGTTTCAAAATTCATGTTTCAAAATATCGGTTCAGTATACAGATAGAGTGGGATAGAAGAGGGATACAAAGATAGAGTTTCCAAAATCAAAGATAGAGGGGTAGATTTGACAGGAAAGCTAGAGTTATCAAATTGTAGACAGAGTGGATACAAGGTATAGGACAGACAGAGAGCCAATGGGATAGAGGAGAGATGCTGGACAACAGGAAACCTGCAAGACACAAAAAAACCATCCGTTAGACAATTTCCAACTAGCACTGGATCATTGAAGGTGTCACCTAACCTTAAAATATATATATTATGCTGGCAGGCACTTATTATATTGAGTGTTGATTTAATCAACAATGGACTATTCTCCTGGGAAATGTTGACAAAGGGACATTAAAACTGATGCAGGCTAAAGCTGTTGGTTGTACATCAAGAACTGTCAACGATGATTCCTGAGACGATGGGGGGCTCCCGTGACAGGAGATGCTGTAGGTGCACACATTGTAAAGCCCTGAGACAAATGTATGATTTACTTACTGTAAAATATCCAAGGAGTCACCAACACTAGTAGGCTGCAGTTAGAGACAGGAAAGAGGAGGCAGAAAGAATGAGAACTAAATGAGGGTTTTCAAGACTATTATTATGATGGGAAGGCATTCTAAACTGTAAACAAATAAAAGATCAGTTTACTTACAGTAATATCTGAATGAATGTGTGAGCTTACACTTTAGAGTCACCAAAGAGTCACCAGTCGCAATAGTCTGCCGTTCTAGATAGAAAAGAGAAGTTGGGAGGAGTAAGAGGAGGGTGACGGATGAAGAGAGGGTGAGAAAAGGTAGAAATTTTTAGTTCAGTTTATTTAACATGCTAGTACTTTCAAGTGAAACAATGCATTTCTTTATTGATCATTTCTGTCTCATTGAAAAGTCGCAGTTTTCACCAAAGTTAAAATATATGTGGCAGTTTTGTGGCAATACTGACTGACGTCAACAAGACAACATTATATATTCTTTCCATATGTGTTAATGCCTCTTAGGGACTGAAATGGCTCTATAGTATGGTACATACAGTCAGAGCCGGATAATTAGTTTGGTAGCAGCAAAGTATGAAATTAAAGAAAGAAATGTAAAACTCTAATTCCACATTCTCAAACGTAATATTTATATTTTTTAATCACTTTATTCCTTTATAAAAATAAATACATTTGAGGAAATTATCTTGCAATATATCTGGACGATTAAAAACTTCCCATTTGCAAACAAAAATTAACTATTGAATTATAAAGAAACAAAAAAAATACATCAACTTCAAAAATGATGTGGCAGCCGTCCAAAAAATACGATGCAAATGTTTAATAAATTGAAAATATCTACGTCATTTGCAGTATAGTTATGTAGTCTATTAGATATTTATGTTGCATTATTTTTAACTTACCACACACAATGCAGATAAGGATGCTCTGTTGTCTAAGAGAGGAAACAATATGACAAACGGACATTAAGAAGGTTCTATCTTTCAGCCTTTAAACAAAACACCTTAGGAAATGATATATTACATACATAGAGAAGTAGATAACTGCTGTTCCATATTACCGACATAATGAGTAATGAAGTGTAATTCAATCTCAGTCATATATTAACGTAATGTTGTGGTGGACAACGTTTTTATGACCTTAAAAGAAATAGACTACATACATAAAGCTGGTAAATAAACATATGGCGGAAAAACGCATCAACTAAATTAACTTGTTCTTATAAAGTCAAGCATTAGCTTGAACTGATCTCACAGCCAATAAAGTTGACGTTATACATAGATTTGCATTTTACATGTCCCAGCTTATAATTATGTAATGTCAATTTATTGAGTTGACGTGATAAACTAACGTTAGTTAATTATGTTTCTCAAAAGCAACAAACTACTTTAAATGGAATTGACATCGGATTTGTTAATAGAAGAGTGAAATAGTCCCGTGGTTACCACATGCTAACTTCTACGTAATGCTAAAAGTAGCATTACATATCACTGCGCACTCAAAGTAACAGATTATCGTTAGATTTTGCACAACCGTTAGGTAATATTTCAATTTTTAGCTCGGTGGCGATCGCAGACAAAAGACCGGAAACAGTACAAATGATTTCTGCCAGTGCGAGCTTTCGCAACCGATGTGAATGAATAAGAATGTGCGAGATATTGCAAGAAGACCCAATGTTATTTACATACACCTTCGGGGACTATTTTCTCTAGGCTACTGAAATGCGATACACAACCATTTAGTGCTGAAGCTATTTACTTACTATTTATAATTTCGCTGGTATCTGCATCATAGAATAAGCAATACGGTTTTGAGCAGTACTTTATCTTCAATAATGTAAAGCCTATTGCACCTTTGTGCTCAATGTTGCAAATGAATTAAAATCGCCTCCTTCCTCGTAATAAACTATGACACAAATATAAATATTTTCCTTACGGCACACAAACGAACCCGTGACTTTTAAACGTTAAACTACGTAAACATAGAGGCTAACGGAGACTAGCCATATTGACTGAAACGATAGATAAATAAGTAACCCAACTAACCAGTTAATGCCAGTTCAACACATAGCTTAATACTGTTAACGTCACATATTTTTGTCTTCGTCATACTAATGTGTGGCTAACGTAGCGGCTAGGCAAGTGTTAGCCACGAGTTGGCGTTGTCATACGGAGGGAATATTTCACGCTTTTATTAGCGTACAAATAGTGCACGGGTTACAAACGGACCGCAACGCCGTTTCACAACTATATAACTGTCATTACACCATCCAAACTATGAGCCCGGGGCTTAGTGGTACTTACCGGTCAAGACTTCAGAGGAAATTGACGGAGATCCGTTGAATGTGACGTAGAATTTGATTGATGCATTCAAGAACATTCGGAAAGTCATAAATCCGGGTATCGATGGAAAACTGTGCCACACAAACCTCATAGCTTAATTCATCAGCTATCTTAATTCATTTTATTAAATCCATAGATGTCCTTTAAGATCATTCGTATCATCACCAAGATACTGTAAAATAAGCTGATAAATTGACAAAAAGATATGGTCTTGATTAGGTAATGTTTTCCTTAGGCATTATATGAATTCACTAATGATTTTTTTAGTACATCATTTGTGACATGTTTTGTTAATATCACCATCAACACTATTAACCTGCTATCACCCGCTGATCAACAACTGAATACGCAAAAAAAGAAGAATGTTATAGTTGTAATTGTGGTAATTGTGGTACTAGCAGTAGAAGAAGTACTAGTTTCACTAGTATTTCAAAGCAATTGTGGGATACCTATTGTTGAGGTAGAGATAATAATTGAGGCTTTTATGTTGAAATAATGGAATTGGGTGGGGGGGGGGGTCTGGGAGACAGAATGTTATTCAAATGGACTTTGTAAAATAGATTTGTACAGAGCTCTTCTAGTCTTCTGACCACTCAAAGCACTTTAACACTACATAACATCATTCACCCTTTCATACACCAATGACAGGACCTACCATACACATTGGCACCTGCCCATCAGTAACTAACATTCACACACTGTAGTCACAGCTAGAGGAACAATGCTGGGATCAAGTGTCTCGCCCAAGGACACATTGACATGCAGGTTAGCCGGGCCTGGGATCAGACCAACAACCCTCTGATTGGAGGACGGCCGCGCTCCCCACTCACCTAGTCGCCCTAAGCTAAGAAAACAAAAAAGTTATTAATTGATGGGCCTCATCAAACATTACAGTAAGAATTCCCTCCATTGGGGTTGAAATACTAGTAGTTCAAGTAATATTAGTAGTAGTAAAAGTCATTTTAGTAATAATACCACTTGAAATACTAGAAGTACTACTAGAAGTGCTAGAAATATTAGTAGTGGTTGTAGTACTATTTGAAAAAGCAATACGTATTCATCGAAACAGCTTCATCCTAAGCTTCATGGCTAAATTACAGATAATCATTGCAGCTTTTATTTTGAAATGATGGTATTGGGTGAGTGGGTGGGGGGATTGAGAGACAGAATATATTATTTAATAGGCCTCATCAAACATTACAGTAAGAATTCCCTCCATTGGGTTGAAATACTAGTAGTACTAGTAATATTAGTAGTAGTAAAAGTCATTTAGTAATAATACCAGTTGAAATACTAGAAGTACTAGAATTATTAGTAGTGGTTGTAGTACTATTTGAAAGCGGAATAAGTATTCAACAAAACAGCTGAATCCTAAGCTTCATGTTTAAATAACATAATCATTGCAGCTTTTATTTTGAAATGATGGTATTGGGTGAGTGGGTGGGGGGGTTGAGAGACAGAATATATTAATAGGCCTCATCAAACATTACAGTAAGAACTCCCTCCATGGGGGTTTGAAATGATGAGAGAAGGTGGAGAGAAGGAGGTCATGTCAGGCTGCACTAATCAGCTAATTAGGATCAGTAATAACAGTAAAATATCTTTTTGTTAACGTGGTCATCGTGCCCGAGACCCGTAACGATTACTCTGCAGGTCTTTTGCAGCGGGGCAACAGCCCGGCGTCGGTGGATTCCGTTCGTGAGGCCGCAGATTCGGGTTTGAATGGCAGCCCCGAGAGTGATTTGTTTAGTCTCTTTAGTCTTTTTTGACCCGCGAGTCCGGCCGACCGCCGCCCCACCCCAACGTGCGAGAATAGGCGAAGGCCCGTTCATCGCTGCTTGCAGCTTTATTAGGGCCTGAGCCGACTGCAAGTCGGGCGAAAGCCCTATTGAAATTGCAAGAATTTTTCTTTTTCTTCGTTATTATTTCGCCACTTCGAACGCACTTTCGGGGACTCATCATGTTCAAAAACTCTTGAATTTTTGCACGCGCATCAGAACTGCGCAAAATTGACGTATGATTGGGGTCCCGCAATTAGAGGAGGAAAAAAAGAACTCTCTAGCGCCCCCCAAAGTGGCCGCAATGTTAATTTTTTTTTTTACTTTTACCGATCGACCTGGAACCTTTTCACACAGGTGCTCTTGGATGTGCTGTACAAAAAAGTCGACTATGGTATGCAAATGCGCCTAGTGTTTTATGGCCGCCATTTTGAATTTTGTGAAAAACACGTTTTTGCGAACTCCTCCCAGAATCCTCCCTAGAACATCCCCAAATTTTCCCAGAATATTTGAACATTAGGGGGCGCTGTGGTGATTCTGTGTATTTTTGGCCATTTCCTTCAATTTTTGCATTTACAAACGAACGAACTCCTCCGAGAGTTTAAATCTGATCCATTTCAAAATCTGGCAAGTGGTTCCTGACATCCTTGGGGTCAAAACGTATTAAAATCAAGAGTTTTCATAAAACTACCTGGGCGTGAGCTTGCGTGCAGTTTGGACAATTTTGGAAGATTTTTTTCCAAAATGTAAAATGGTATAACTCCAAGGAACATTGATATTTCTGGCTATAAATGTTTATTCGTGATGCTTGTGTAAGCCTGCAAGTATTCCCATGCAGTGATTTTCGAAAAAGTATAGCGCCACCTATTGGCTTAGGTCAATGCAAAGTTTCTACATGTAGATGTCCATTTCCTAGCCCTTTAATCCGATCAACCTCAAATCTGGGAATATAAGACATAAGACTGTGACGATGGCTCACAGTGAGAATTGGGAGTTTTGGACCAACTTTGTTGCCGTGACGATGCCATCTTCGCATGAAAGTTCAAGCACATCTTCTGAGCCTCGGCACACTCCAAAACTCTTGAAAACCTCTGTGAGTATCCTACGTGATGACCTTTACAGACCCGATGTGGAGTTTTGGATCAAAAGTGAAAAATTGCCTCCATTGCGCCCCCTGGAAGATTTTGACGAAGCGGCGGCGGCACGCTGTTTGACCTACGAGTCTGTTGATTTTTTACCAAATGTATTAAAGGGAGACTTAAAAAAGTCTCTGAGGAATTTTCTCTAAAACAAACAGGAAGGCAGTTATCATTTTTTTAGTTTGACAACTCCCTGTATTTTTGCAGGGGAGTGACCAATCCTATATCAGTGACATTTCGACTTCTCAAACCCATTAGAGGGTATAGCTCTTCTGCTAAGCTACCGTCCCCCAATGCTATGGTCGTGAGATCGATTCTACAAGAAATAATACTTTTTCTTTGTTCCTTCTTTTTTTAAACGCGTGTCCGGCTGATCTAACGAACAAAATGATTCAGTTTACTCTCCTTGCTGAGGTTATGGACTTTGTACACTTAAGATCAGTTATGTCAAACTCGTTTCAGTTTAAGGCCAGAAACTGCTCCGTGGCCGCGCATACAGCTGACAGAAGAAGGGAAGGCTGACGCGGGGCAGCTGGCAGACGCAGTCCGGTGGCGGACTGGTCTGGACGGCGCAGCCGTTCGGCAGCGTGTCGCGAGTTTGACATATCTAATCTAGACAAATAACACGAACAGTTCAATATAATTACAATTTTAATTTAAATAGACCTATTCTGCCCAGAGCGGAGCCACAGCTCGTAGTCTTGCGTGAGTTTATGCTGTTATCGCGAGAGTTCGCCAGCACTAACGTAATGTATTTCTGTTCAAAGTAACCTCTATTCATGTTTTGCACTTTGTACATCGCCCCAACATAATTAATTAGACTCCTGATGTGACTTCAATTGTGTCTATTGAACAATGCTACAAAATATCGATCTCTCTGCGCTGACGGAATGTGGGTGAATTTCCTTTTTATATTCGCTTTTCGATTGTGCAATAGGAGCCTAGCACGTAGCTCTGTTGGTAAGCCACAGGTCTTTCAATATTTTGACCCGGGTTTGATTCCCGTTAGAGCCATCGTCTTTTTAACTGCGCGTTCAACTGAAATAACGAACAAAGGGATTCAGTTTACTTTCCTTGGTGAGGTGAATGTAATTCGTGTTGTTTTTATTATATTTTCATGAACTTGTTTATTTGTTGTGTGGCTTGTGCTCAGAAATATTTGTTATAAAGTTAAAGACTTTGTCACCTCTTTTTTACTGCTTCCACAATTGAATTTTGCTTGGTATTTCATCTAACTTTCCCCAGCACCTGTTGTGATTTATTCTTTCTCACGGTGTCAAGTGTGTACCTTGATCTTTTTTTTGCTCATTGCAGCCCTTCTCTGCAAGGAGGGCTAACAATGCATGGTGCTGTTCATTAAGCAACTGGGTAAAGAGCTTTTAATGCCACATATGAAAAAGCTCATAAGCTCATTTATAATAAAATAATATATATAATCTTGCCTTGACTGAATGGGGGCGATCAAAGTTATTTTGGTGACGTTTTGATCATTGATTCACAACAAGTCCTGTGTTGTATAGGTTTGCTTGATGCTTTGGAATCTGTAGACCTGGATTTGTTATCAACCTGAATTGACAATCCATTGACAACATTGCTGGAATCTCCTCTGCCTTAAGACTGCAATATTACTTTTAGCTGAAAGTACATGGCTCCACTGATTCAATTTGAATTCACCAATATATAATGCCCCAGAGGAGAAGCGGATCTTAGTCAATGTATTAATTAATTGTTTCATTCAGCAAAGCTATCTTCAGGAAGACAGCCACGTATCCAGTGTGTTTGGTTAAAAAGTTAACATTTCTTGATGGAGCAAAAGTGTTGTGGTTAGCTGTCGTCCTTTGCCTTGACTGTACCAAGGTGATCCTACATTTCAATCTATCAAACTAAAGAATCAAACAATAACATTTAAGATCCAACTGCTAAATAACTGCATTTAAAAAGTCCCCACAGATAGCATTTTGATATGAATATACTGTATAATGTCCATAGTATAAAAATACAGAGCTCTCTGTTTTCCTCTTTTTTTGTTTTTAAAAGGAAGAGAACTACACACATAATGTAGATATATTTAGCCCCAAATATACAATACACAACTACATGCTGTCCATAAATATTAAATTTTAATTGCTAAAAGCACAACAATAAACATCAGCATCAGTAAAAACACGAACATCTATATTTACAAAAAGAAATATTAAAAATCTTCTTGGAATATCTCCTCCGTATCTGGGGCCGCCCTCTCAGTGTCCGTCAAACCATCTGCACAGATTAAAGAAATGAATAAACACACGTTAACTGGGAGAATTATAGCCGCATTCTTTGATAATGCCATCAACAAAATTACATTTACACCCTTACAATTCACACAGCCAATCAAAATATAAAATATTCAGCTCTGTCAATAACATAAATTTTTATTCACCTTCACTTATCCACCCTTCAGTGAATAATGTTATAATAATATCACATGCTTCACCTGTCTTGGAGGTTTGATAGTTTGAGATGTAACAAATGATGACATGTTTTTGTCTTTATCCTAATACATATTGTAAGTCACTTTGGATGAAAGCGTCACCTAAATGACATGTTATGTAATGTAACATCTAATAACTGATTTTGAATACATTCCTTGAATATTGTCACACTCACCATCACCACAGTGTTCCTTCACTTCAATCATTTGAACCTTTGCAGCTGCTGCCTCCCATCTCAGGTCTTCCACTTCTTTTCTTGTGGCCGCCAATTGCTGTTCAGCAGCTCTCCGCCTCCTGACCTGCCTCACCAGGACCTGCATTACCTTCTTATTGCAATCTAACGATAAGACATACAGGTCCTGGCGAGACAATGCCTGATCAAGGCACGCATACTGAAATTAAAAACAAACAAATGTACATATTGATCCTTTTCAAATAATAACTATCTTCTATGGTGCATGTTATAACATATCAATACATTAGAATATATGTGTTCTATATTGTAGGATATCTTGCAAGACAAATATGCATAACTTCAAACATGACGCCAATGAAATATCATTATTACCCCTCAATAGCTCTATAATGTCATACAAACACAAAGAAATACATTAGGACTTTTCACCACTGCCAGGAACTATTCAGCTCACATAAATAAATAAATAATATGACTGCACCACAGCCAGCAAATATTTCAGCTGTGCTCACTGGAGTACACTCAAATAAATATCAACACATGTACTTACAGTTTGAATTTGGCAGGCCTGCCTCACATTCTCCACCTCCCCGTCATTAATTTGGGCGAATTTGGTTGGACTTTGCATTTTCTAATGAACAACAAAACACGGTACATACAAGATAAAATAACTCTACAGGCCAAACACTACATACCACATTATCCGCAAACATGTGCGTCAGCATTATTTCCCACAGATGTAAATGAATAACACAGGTACTACAATTTCAGGATTAACTACGTTACCTTACCTAACAATGAATTTGTTGTCATTCATTACATCAGCATTAAATCAATATACTAATGGATACTTACGAATGTATAGCTCGACGACGGTACGTAACTACTTTGTCTTTTCAAATAGTAATGGCGGAGAGCTGCTTTTCGAACCTCAAAACCCCGCCCACCTCCCCCCTTCTGATTGGCCTATAAAATACCTCCTGGATTAAAAAAAAAAAATCAAATGGCACTCAAAATGGCATCATTCTTATATTACAATTAATTAATACATATACACTTATTAACAATTTTTGTTCGCACCAATATGCGTGAAGGTTGAATAAAAAAAGCGATTCATTAATAATTACATTTCATTAAAAACAACCAAGCGCCCCCCCCTAACAAATAAAAAAATATATATATACGCGAGTGAGCCTCTCCATCCGGCCACCATAGGCAGACAGCTAGCTGCAAGATACGGCTGCTAACTGGATAGGGACAGAGCTGCATACACTATTTAAGTGTCACTATGGACAACGGTAAGTGTGTATTTCTCAATATTAGATACAATTCTGGAAGAATTTATTTCAACTAGTGCCGTATTTTTTAGCACAGCCCGATCTAGTGGAGGCATAACGCTGCCCCAGTCAAACGTTTTACTGCAGTATCTTCTATTCTATGTGCCTTATAATCCGGTGCGCCCTATATAGAAAAATAGTTCTAAAATAGGCGATTCATTGAAGGTGCCTCTTATAATCCAGTGCGCCGTATAGTCGCGAAAATACGGTAGTGCTAGAGGCTAGTTTGCTCTGGGTAACCAGACGGAACTGACGGGAGACGTTCTACCGGACAATTTATGACGCGGCACCATGCTCAAAGGTTAAATAATTCGCCCTGTCAAAATGAACGCGTTAATCAGTGGGATCATTGCCATCTACAGTTATCAGTGGTACAAGTACACGAAGAATGTTTCATATGTGCAGTCTATAGCTTAAAATAGCAATGCTTCTTGCCAAGGTGAACCTTATTTGTGCAATTCCCTTTACGGTCCGTTTTCTTAAAACACTACCAACTCCCGCCGGATGTCATGATGCTATATATGCAGCTCGCCGACACACTGAATTTCAAGGAACAACTGCACCCTGAGCTCTCTACTTTTCGTAATTCTACACTGCTTAAACCACACAAATACTTACACTACCACACATTGAAGAGATACACTGATTTCCCCAACCGACTGAAAACTACTCAGACTAACGGTAAGTTTCATTATTATAATCCTTCTTGAGCCTCGTCCATTTCGCTATGACGAGCTAATGCTAAGCTAACTTTACTTTGACCAAGCTGTATTCTTCCTTAGCGCCAGTGATTCTGAAGACAACCAACAACGTTTAACCCAACTACTTTGTTCACAAACTAAATGAGTGCAAGTTATTGCGGGAAGTACATAAAGTATCAAAGAGTTGGTAGTTAACGTTAGTAGTCCGGTGAACATTTCAGCCTTCTGCTGGTGCTTTGTTAGTTGATGTGAGTGGCGCTGGGCTGGCGGGGGGGTGCGCGCGCTAGGCCGAAGGTTGATGAGGAACCTACGCGGTCACATATTGTATCTACACAAATGTAAAACACATATTCCAGTCTTCTGAAAACACCACTCCTGTTACATTCATGACATCAGGTTTCACTATCCTTTTTTCTATCTCTTACGTAGGCTGTGGCACAGGTCGGCGTCACTTTGTGCGCCCATGGCCAAAGTCTTCCCTCACTGGAAGACAACGTAAATTGGTCCTTCCACCCAAGTTTCCAGACAAGAAGGTAGTTAACCCTCTCAAGAAATGGACTAACTATTTGCTCTAAATTAATGTGTAGTTTTCATTCACTCCATTTTGTTGTTCCAGTTGGTGCTTGTTCTCGGATGCTCCCACCTGCGCGCAATCGCAGATGGATTTGTGACGATGCCAGACGGCATCCTCTCCTTTGGCTTCCTCTCCATCCCTGGGGGGAGAGCGACTGACCTGAAGCTGGAGATCGAGAACGCTGTTCTCACGCATCAACCTGATGGACTTTGTGTCTTGGCTCCAAGCAACAATTTGACAGCCAGTCGCTCAGTCAGTGAAGCAGGAGCTGATTTTGCCAAGCTCATGACCAGTGTGACCAAACGCTTTCCTAATGTAAGTGTTTTTTTCAAAGATATCATTTGTTTACTTTAAAATCGTCTTTTCGTATGAGCTGCATTAATGAATACTTTCGGTCATGAATAGATGTAGTTCATAATATTACGTACATCTTTGTTCATGTAGGTGTTTGTCCTGGACTTTCCCCCACGACTCAACTGTGAGGTGGCTGACCAGGAGCTGTTGCGACAGGAATTCTGTCATGTCGCTGCACGGATGAGTACGTTTATTAAAGAATATAGATTACATACACTGGTATCAAGATGTGGTTATTGCTTTTTATGGACATACATTACAGTTTTAGTAACATCTTTCATTTTATTTTCTCAATTTCTCAGGTGTGAAGTAATGTTCCATTGCAGAGTACTTTCCACTTCAAGACCGCAAACTTTGGGTCAGAGATGGCGTAAGTACACGTTCTTATATTGCATATGGGAAAGTCTACTTTCATTTCAAAGCATCGGTTTTGAATATTCACTTATAATTACTTATTACAGGTACACCTGAGTGATGATGATGGGATGAAGATCCTGGTGAAGTGGCTGGCGCATCACTCCTATCAAGTAGGCCTTTTCAACAATGCTCTGATGCAACTAAATTATGATTCCATTTTCACCCCTGCATTAATTTCTGTCTATGTATCTGTCACAGAGCCACCCTCTCTTCTCTGTGACCCCTGGTTACCCCTTCTCACCTGACGTCAGCAGACATGGTGGCAGCCATTTTGACTTGAAATAAAAGATTGAAAGGGACGTGTCTCAGTGCTTTATACCTGTGCTGTTGCATTGTGGGTAGTGGGAGAAACCAAGTGTGGTGGGAAAGGAGGGGGTAAATTGTGTGGGGTTAGTGAGGTTTGCTTCCTAATCATTGTTAAACTTACTTGTGGATGTGTACGGTGTTATTGTAAAATCTGTTGACAGATGGGAAATGGGGTAGGCAATCTGATAGGACCGTGTCGGCATAAGTATCCCATGTTAATGGTCGTTACTATCCCCATGTGATTAGGTACTTAGACTTGGTGGGACCCAGGTGTATAAAAGTCTCACCTAGTGGAGTAATCGGGAGGTTGGTGGGCTACGCCTGGTGGGAGCGGTTGCACCTGTGGGCACCTGCACGTTACGGCTGGGGAAGAATGTAAATAAACAACTTCATTGGCATATAACGTCCTCCGTTTGTGATTGGGAAGAAACTCGGGACGTCCTTTTGACAGTATCTAAAAAAACATTATTCTTATTGTCATTATTAGAAACTTCACCCCCCGCCTGAGCCACGGGTTTCTTTCAAACCATCGGTGCCAGTTGTCACTCCTGCACCAATGCCACAGCGTTCTCCCACAACATGCCGGACAACAATCACTCCAGAGCCCAACCCACAACCCAAGCCATCACCGCTAACTTCAACTCCAACACCGAAGCCACTGGTTTCTCCAACACCATCGGCCCCCACATGCACACAAATGTACTTGTGTGGGATAAAAACTACTGTTTGTTATTACAGAGGCAACAACCCAGCCAATTCCGGCCAACGTGTGACGCCCCAAAAAGAAGGCTGCTTCACCGTCAGGTTGGTTCTGTTTGTTATTGCTCAAGTCTAAGCGGCATATAATTATAAATGATGTAGTATGGTTTGCCTCTGTCAAAAGGGATTTGTTACCATTCTTTCTAATTTTCCATATACCAGGAAGTGCTGAAGGAGTGCTCCGTCGTGCTAAATCCTCTCACGTTTAGCACGGCAAGGTTGGCAGAAATGAATAAGATTTCTCCATCGCATCTTCCTAGCCGGAAGATATGCACACCAGCTTCTCCACAAATCACAAAGGTATCCATTCAAATTCTTTGTTGAGAACTCAAGTCACAGTCTAACGATACGTACTTGTGAAATAAAAATCTGTTTGTTATTACAGAGGAGACTACCCGGCCAACCTAGGCGGAGGATCCTTCATCATAAGGTTAGTTGTATTTGATATTGTTTCTAAGTACCACACAATGTTATGAGATTATACTGATACAGTTTGCTTTTCCATATATTCATTGACATTATTCTTACTATGTGTATATCTTTCAGGATGAGGTGAAGGATTGCTCCGCCCCGCTAACCCCTGCCAGGTCTAGCTTGGTGCCGTTGGTAAAGATGGATGACACTACTCCATTGAATGTTCCTAGCCCTAAGGAATACACTCCAGTTACTCCACACATCACAGAGGTATTACTAAAATTATTTATTCATTACAGCAATCGCTTACGAATGGGGAGGTTGTTTTGTTGCAGCATTTGGCTGTTACCAGACAGCCATATTAACAACGAGTATTCGTTAGTAATTATTGCTCCTCTTCTAGGTGGACACGTCACCAACTTCCACAGAGGTGACGGCCGGACCTCAGACTACCGGAGTTTTGGTAGCTGTAAAAAGAGGTTGGTCAACTGTGTGAAAATAGCATATTCCAATCATGTTTATAAATTGCAGTTCGTTCTAATATTGTTGGTCTTTTTATAGGTCCAGGCAGCACCAGGTGCAGAAGAGGCGGCAGGGTCGTCTTCTACTGGTGTTCCAAAAGAAGCTGTCTCCGTCAAGGTTAGTCCCTTGTGTGGAAAATAAGGCACGGAGAAAATGTACATTACAATTGTAAAACCACTACACTCCTGTTTTTGCCCAATTATAACTCCTACTGGCTCCTATACAGTTTACATGGTATCCGATGTACACAGTCAAATGGCAAAAGCCTTTCATTCAGTGTGTTTTTAAACGTTTACTAAATTGCATTGCAAATAATTTTCAGGGTTTTTTTTCCTCAGTACTCGTGTGATGAATATTGCTGCTATTTCTTACAAATTTCCCCTTGCTAATACAATGTTTATGTAACTTAGGTGATGGTAGGCCACCACATTTGTACGCCTTGCTTATGAAACCATGTCAAGAAACATGCTTGTTCTTATTTGTCTAGTTAATGCCCTTCTTTTTGTAGGTGGAAATGTCACCAACCTTTGCGGAGGTCGCTGCTCGATGCTCTCCTACGACGCGTTTGGTGGCTGTAACAAAGCTGGTTGGTGAACCTTATGTGAAATCTACCTTATCCCAAATAATTTTTCATGCAGCGTTCCTTCTCAAATGTGGGGTTTTTATTTTTGTTTTTTTTTAGGTCCCAGGAACACCAAATGGAGAAAGTTCAAAGGAGTCGTCATCTACTGATGTTCAGCAGGAAACTGTCCCTGACAAGGTTATTGCACATTGTTTACTTTTTCGTTTCCAGGTGACAGACAAAAAACACATTTAGCCTCCTATAGGATAATAAAAATCTATATAACATAAAAACATTATTTTTCCCATCCAGGCGTTGCCAAGTGAAGAGGAGTCTGAAGGTTTGTGTCACGGCGAACGCCCTCTCTCATCAGGAAATAGGCGGAGCCAACTATCGCCCACCTGCGCGCACCCGAGCAAATCAAGGGTGCGTGCGGCTCCAACTTAAGGGCAGGAGAGACTAGTTGTTTGAACCAGGAAATCGCTAACGGGACGTGAGGATTTGTTTCTCACGGAAGCATTCCTGGAGCTGTGCAGGATTTAGGACCATTCAAAGACTGAATAGAACAGCCGGTAAGAGAACCGTTCATCGGACTTTTGTTGACTTTTGCACGCCATTGGCGTCGCGGTGCAGATGAGAAATGCACCTGTGTTTGTGAGCTAACACCTGTGTTGTGGTTTGCTTGATGCAGTGTGGTTCTGGTATGCATTCTGATAGATCAATGTTTATTTATTCATTGCATTAAACTCACTGCGTGGCTATTTAAATGTTTATTTATTAAATGTGCTAAACTCACTGCGTGGCTATTTAAATGTTTATTTATTCATTGCATTAAACTCACTGCGTGGCTATTTAAATGTTTATTTATAAAATGTGCTAAACTCACTGCGTGGCTATTTAGATGTTTATTTATAAAATGTGCTAAACTCACTGCGTGGCTATTTAGATGTTTGTTTATTCATTGCGTTCAACTGCTTGGTTATTTAAAGGTTTGTTTATTCATTTTGCTAAAGTCACTACTTGGTTATTTAAATGGTTATTTATCCATGGTGCTAATCTCACTGTTTGTCATTCAAATGGTTGGTTATTCATTGTGTTTGGGTACCATTTTAATTCATGTGGAAATCTGTTTGGTTAAAGGAAGGTGCAAATTGGTAAAACGGTTGATGTTTCTGGTTTTAAGGTTTTTCACCTGTAAGCTGCTGTAAGCTGCTGTGAGCTACTGTAAGCTGCAAATATCTGGGCTGCCAAGAGAAAAAACTGAATAAAAAATAAAGGAGGATAAAGATCAAAGTGGCCTGGTTATTGAGTGGAACCCAGTTTTAACATTCAGGAATGGTTACCGTCCGATCAAGTGCGGGTTAAGCACAGCGAAGTTGGAGTTACACTTGACAGTTTGTCTTCAACCTTTTGAAGGTTTAAAGGAACTTTAAGGTAAGGATTGGTAAACCACAGCAAAGACATTTCAATGACTCTGCTGAAGAGCCTGATTTGCATGAAATGCTACAAGAAAACTTGTTGCGGGATGGCATGCGTCTGTTAAACATGTATGGAGTGGTTTCTGCCGTTATTCATCACGACAAACACTTGGTGTTTGTTGATTGTGGGTCACGTGACGCATCTGGGTTGGCGTCTAGTGTTGGCACACCTGTGGCTGTCTTCAATAGCAATCTTCATGACCTGATGCTTCACATCAGAAATCTAAAGGACTCTTTTGGCGCAAAAGTGGTACGCCATCAGTAGCATTTCTGTGATGGCGCGTAACGAGCAATGTGTTGAAGGGCTTTCAGACAGCGACGTGGAAGTTGCAGTTCACTCTGAGGACAGCCTTCCTGTCAGTGTTGAATGTCCTACAACATCTGTCCGGGGTTCGTTTCATCAAGGAGACAGTCGGTCTGAATATGGCGGACTTCAGTGCATGGCCATCGGTTTGGCCAGCATAGCAAAACACTCAACTCACTGCATGTTTTCATGGCAGTCCAGTGATCTGGATGAGGTTGTAGTTTCAGGTGATGAGTTGTATTCTTCTCTGCGTGCCAGCAACGCCATCAGTGGTGACTGCTATGTGTTCCCGATCTTCCCAAAGACTCTGTGATTAATGGACGCAGGTATGACTTATCATATGGTGACTATGTTACTGGAGAAGTTGATTTGGTTGAGGGAAAGCTTATCGACCTTGGTGTACACCTCACTTTAAGAAAGGGGTTACAAAAGATTCTCACGGAATATAACACATGCCTTATGACATTACGTGGCAGTACATGTGCAATCATTTGTCAACAAGGACGTTATGCCGTGGTTGACTCTCATGCACGCAGTGCACTTGGAATGGTTGATGCTCGAGGACAAAGTGTTGTTGTGTATTTTAGTTGCTTTGAAGATCTGTTTAATCGCATATGCAGATTTTCCACCGCATTAAATACATCTCAAAAGCCGTTTGAGATTGCTGGTGTTTGTGTCATTCACAATGACGCAGTTGATGGCAGCTGCTTGTCCTTTTGTCAGCAAGTCTGTAAGATATTTTCGGCGTGTTCAAGGATTGGAAGCCCGGTCGGGGATAATTTAGCACAAATCAGCCAAAACAACTTCTCTCGTTCTGGTAAATTTATTCATCAGATCACAGGTCAAGTAAAAGCGCTGCGTTTGCAAAGGCAGGAGCAGTTCAGGCAGCACGCAGGCTGTAGGAACAACTAACTAACATCAGCAAGAACATCATGTTTTATAACCCAAAAGACAAAGAAAAAGTTTCTATTGGCCCTAAGCTGGAATGTAGGAGGATCTGTCACCCCCCTGCATCCAAAGATCTGGTCACATTCAATGTGCAGACCACCTTGCCTAACGTAAACAAAGAACAATGGTTGAGTGTTGGTTGGGGTGTGGTGTGAACCTCCCTCCTTATCTTACACATCTGCTGGTTGACCCGCTGACCTTGCCTCCGGACAGAAACTGCTCCGATATATGTAACACTAGAAGCTTCTGTCTATACGTCTGTTAATCTAGTTCTCAACGGCATTAGTTAGAGCCACCACCCTGCTGCCAGATTGTCTGGCCTCGCCGGCACACCCTGCTTGCCCTCTGGCCTTAAATTCTTCAGCAGGACAGGGCAGATCTCCTAACTCAGCACTAAGAAAAAAGCTTTTGATTATCAAGTCACTGGTGTAACGGAGACAACGTTGGGTTCTAGCTTTCCTCAGAAGACTGCTCAACCAACACTTGGCTGCTCTAACAGACTGATAATCAAAAGCTTTTTTCTTAGTGCTGAGTTAGGAAATCTTTGCCTTGTTCTGCTGAAGAATTCAAGGTCGGGGGGCAAGCAGGATGTGCTAGCAAGGCCAGACATCTGGCGGCAGGGGGGGTGCTCTAACTAATGCCGTTGAGAACTAGATAACATACTTATAGACAGAAGCTTCTTGTGTTACATATATGGGAGCTGTTTCTGTCCTGATTAAGGAAGCAAGGTCAGCGGGACAACAAGCAGCAGATGTGTAAGGGGGCGGGTTTCATTCAACATTCATTCATTCAACATTCACACTTTTTTCATTGTTTACGTTAGGCAAGGTGGTCTGGACATTGGATGTGACCGGATCCTTAGAGGCGGGGTGAGAAAGTCCATCCCCTACGCCAGCTTAGGGCCAATAGAAATCTTTTCTTTGTCTTTCGGGTTATAAAACATGATGTTCTTGCTGATGTTAGTGAGTGTGTTCTTGCGGCCTGCGGGCCGGTAGGATTGCTCCTGCCTTTGCAAATGCAGCGCTTATACTTGACCTGTGATCTGATGAATAAATCTACCAGAACGAGAGAATTTGTTTGGCTGAATTCTTCCGGACGTCCCCATCCAGGCTTCCAATTTTTGAACACATGCCTCTCTCTTTTTAAATTACTAACACAGACGCAGAGGTACAAAACGTAAGGTGTCCAAAAGAAACTCCAAATCAAAGAAGGTAAAACCCAGTGCGACTGCTTCACCGTCTAACTTTGATTTTGGCAACAGCTGATTGTTTGGGAATAAATATTTTCACATATCACACTAATCGCTGGCTTGAATATAGTTGCACAAGCAATCAGTTAACCACTGACGGACTGTATTTGGAAAACTGCAATGGGAACCATTATGAGTCTGCGGTTTGTGTTCAACAGCCTGGCAGGTTGACTTGTTATGGTTATTGCAAAGAGGACACACCTTGCTCCACTGACGACTCTCGTCGACTAAGAGAACAATCAATACTTTACAGAATCTCAGTTTACATAAAAGTTGTGTGCTTGAACCTGTTGACACCTCCGATATCTCAAAGCAGCCGAATACTTCAGTGCCACCCACGGACATAGATTTTGAAATGTTGAGCGATGAATCCGATAAAAGTTCTGTCCTTGAACCTGTTGAAGATGATATCACAGAACTGCGTAGTACATTACCAGCCATAATTTTGAATGACGTAACTGCAGTACATTATGAATTTCATCCCTTGACCTCTGGCGTAGCTAAATCACTATGCAATAAATTTGATGTCTCCTACGAACAGAATTTTAAATATCCAACCGCGCGTGGGTTATTAGGTGCTGTGTGCAAAACGGATAAAATGGTAAAGGATAAAAATAGTTTCTTTCGAGCTATTGCTCAAGCAATCAGTGGTTCCCAAAAACAACATCGAAAGATTAGGCTTGCAGTTCTGAAACATATGGGCAATCAAAGTAGCAATGTTAAAATAATGGAAAAGGGATATGCTTCAATATCCCATTATATCAATGACACACGCATGAAATAGGTTGGCTATGATGCCAGACATAGAAATTGAAGCCACTGCAAATGCCTTTGGACTGGATGTATTTATATACAGTAGTAAAACGTGGTTAAAATACACTTCTACAAATCCAATTTGGTCTGAAGTGGCAATTTACCTATACCATGATGAGAATAATTACTATGAACCTGTACTTTGTGTTCAACATATTACTGAAACGGGTTGCTTTGATTTGTGCAAAATTGATTTCTCATCAGACACACAGTACATGCGGACAAGGTTGAATGTACGCATCCAAGATACTTCAAACATCTGTAGTCCTACGAAGTTATCTACCTATTTGAAAAGGAAAAAGTCCATCCAATCAATGGCTTTATATTTAGGTAGTTCCTGCCGTAGGCAGAAACTTAACATGATGAGTAAAAAACTATCGGTACAACCTCTCACATAGACTTGGAGCTCAGGAAATGAGTAAAGCCAAATATAAGAACAATCTGTTGCATAAACAAAAAGTAAAAAAACTAAGCAAAAATAAATATCATCAAAATCTGGTGTACAAGGAAAAGGTCAAACAACTCAGCATGAATAAATACCGCCAAAATCTGTTGCACAAGGAAAAGGTAAAACAACTTGGCATTAATAAATATCACCAAAATCTGTTGCACAAGGAAAAGGTAAAACAATTCAGCACTAATAAATACTCTACAAATGCCATTCACAGGCAGAATGTAAAAGCCATGAGTTGACGGAAATACCATGGAAATGCTATGCATAAAAACGTGTTCTTGCAGGTAATAAATCAAGACTTCAAAAAAGGAAAGAATGGTCAAAAGAGTTTTCCTTTGTCATGGAGCAGCTTTCTGAAAAGGTAAGAAAAGGACCGGAGTTTGTATGTTGTGTTTGCAATCGACTGCTTTTCGAACATCAGGTGTCGCATTGGAAAAATGACTATGGTAAGCGTGAGGACATAGCTTTAATTGCTGAGAAATGTATCTCACGTAATCATTTACATGAATGTGATGATGATTGTGTAGTACCATGCAAATGGCTGGATATGGGTAGAGGAAAGCTATGGATCTGTTACACATGTCATTCTAAAATTAAGAGAGGAGTAATGCCACCTGAATGTGTACTGAACAACATGCAAGTACATCCCATTCCAGAAGAACTGGCTTGTTTAAACAGCTTAGAACAGCATTTGATTGCTTTGCACATACCGTTCATGAAAACGTTGGCTTTACCTAAAGGAGGTCAAAATGGAGTCCATGGACCTGTGACGTGTGTTCCAGCCAATATCGTTGAGACTACTAACTTGCTTCCACGTTCAGAAATGGACGGATCTCTTTTGCGTGTTAAGTTAAAGCGTAAGCTCACTTATAAAGGCCACTATGAGTATCAATTTGTAGATCCCTTACGCATTAAAAAAGCACTGATGGTTTTGAAAAAAACTAATGTATATTATAAAGATGTGGAATTTAATAAAAATTGGCTAAATGATTTTTGTAGAGAAGACAAAAATGTAGATAATGATGCCGAAAATGACCAAACCGCTCCAGATGTTAGTGATGAGCTGTTACATGATCGACAACAGCACTGCATGTTTCAAGACACGTGTCTGATGCCTGTCGATATTGGTCAAGAAGTATTGGATCAGTATTTTGACAGTACATTAAATCTGGCTCCAGCTGAAGGTAGCTCTCCAGTGAGATTATTAACAGATATTTCCAACGAAGCCAAGAGCTTTCCTGTATTGTTTCCACAAGGATGCAATACATTCCATGATTATAGGCAACAAAAGGTGACATTAGCACGATATTTGAACCTTAGACTTCTGAATGCAGATAACCGTTTTGCTAACAATGTGGAATATATCTTCTATTCACAGTATGTATCAGAGGTGCAACAAGTCATATCCAGTGTCTCAATAGCATTGCGTAAGGGAAAAGCGGGCCATAACGCCAAATCAATTGATGTTGATTTACTGAAGGATCAGGAAACTTTAAAAAACTTGCTGCAGTTTGATGATGGTTTCCGTTTCCTTAAGCCTATTCGAGGAACCCCATCTTTTTGGCAGGGAGCTCAACATGACCTCTTGGCTTGTGTGCGTCAACTTGGGGTCCCTACATGGTTTTGTTCTTTTTCTTCAGCAGATTTACGTTGGAAGTCACTTCTCGCTAGTATTTTGAAACAAGAAGGTAGGACACAAACACTAGATGATTTAGAATGGTCTGAGAGATGCAAACTTTTGCGACGCAATCCTGTCACTGCGGCAAGGATGTTTGACTACAGGTGGCATTGTTTTTTGCGGGAGGTACTCGTGTCTCCATCACAGCCAATTGGCAAGATAATAGATAATCGGGTGGAATTTCAACAGCGCGGGTCACCTCATGTGCATTGTCTTTTCTGGATTGAGAATGCACCAAAACTTGATAAAAACACAGATGAGGAAGTAGTTCAATTCATTGTTATATTGATATATATGTCACCTGTGAATTGCCATCACAAGACGAGCCGTTAAAGGCTATTGTGACATCTGTGCAACAACATTCTAAAAGACATTCAAAATCATGTAAGAAAAAACACACAATTTGTCGATTTTAACTTTCCCAGACCAGCATCCACTCACACTTTTATATGTCGTAAAACCGAGGAATGTGAACAAAGCTGTCTGTGTAACATAACTCCTTTGACACCGTGTGGATGTGGACACAAAGAACGTTTAGCTGCAGAAGAGAAGAAGAAGGCACTGGAGGGTAAAATGATGACATCCATTAAACTGGCTCTGTCAAATGAGGAGGCTAATTTTGGTTCTGTAGCGGAGTTGTTTGAAGCGTTGGGGATCAATCAAACTACGTTTGAGGCTGCGTACAACTGTGTTGCCAGAAATACACATGTTGTTTTAAAAAGAGACATTGATGAAGTGTGGATCAATCAGTACAACAGGAATTTGTTAAAATGCTGGGATGCAAACCTTGACATTGAGTACGTTGTTAATGCCTATGCTTGCGTTGTGTATATCATTTCATACATCTCAAAGGCAGAGAAGGAGATGGGATTGTTGTTACGAAATGCACACAGAGAGGCATCCAAGCATGGCAATGTCGATGCTAAAGGTGCATTAAAAAAGTTAGGAAGTGTTTACCTGCACAACCGAGACGTTTGTGCTCAGGAGGCTGTGTATCGGTTGACGGGCATGCACCTTAAGGAATGTTCGCGAAAGGTTCAGTTTGTGCCAACAGGAGACACTATTGTGAAAATCAGTTTTCCTTTAAGTCTGTTAAAACAAAAGGCAGACCAGAAAAATCTTTCAACGGCAGACATGTGGATGACTAGCTTAGAAGACCGATATAAGAACAGACCAAATGATGCCGTTTTCAATGATATGTGTCTGGCATCTTTTGCATCAGAGTATCGGGTTTTGTCAAAAAATGAACGTACAAACAATAGAATTCAACTCAAGAATAATCTCGGTTTTGTTGTCAAAAGAACAATGTCTCAACCTGCCGTTGTCCGTTATGCTCGCTTTTCCAAGACTAAATGTCCAGAGAAATTCTTCCAAAGCATTTTGCAGTTGTTCATGCCATATCGTGTTGACAGCCAGTTAAAACCATCTAACTGTGAAACGTTTCAACAATTTTACCAAAATGGTCATGCTACCTGTAACGACGGATCACGACAGTTCGTGAAGTCCATCGTTGACAAACGCCGACCGCTGTTTAAAGGTTGACTCGGATGAATTGGATGCCGCACAACAGTCTATTGATGATGTTGATGTTCTGGAAGATGCGTGGTGTGAACTGTGCCCAGAACAAGAATTGGAGAGGCTTGAAAGTGAAGAAGCGCAGAGCTAACTACACGGTAGATGAGCACGTAGAAGGTATTCCTGATCTTGCAGTTACTCAAAAACAAGTGGCACACTTGCAAAAGACAAACACCCTGACCAGAAATGAGGGGTTGAACTTGGTTCGTAGTCTGAACAATGCACAAATGTCCATCTTTTATCAGGTAAGAACGTGGTGTTTGCAAAAGGTAAGCGGTCAAAATCCAGTCCCCTTTCATGTTTTCATAACCGGTGGTGCAGGAACTGGAAAAAGCCACTTGATCAAGGCACTTCAATACGAGGCTACGAGGTTACTCTCCCCACTGGGTCGTCACCCTGATGAACTGTGTGTATTGTTAACTGCTCCAACAGGCATTGCAGCATACAACTTGCGTGCTTCAACCATTCATACCACATTTAGCATTGCTACAAATGTCACACTGCCTTACACCCCTTTGGGTGAGGAAAAGATAAATACTTTGAGGGCCAAATACAGTAACCTTCAAATTTTTGACCATAGATTTTTGGCATACGTACATGGTAGATTACGACAAATTAAACAGAGTGGCAACTTTTCCCCATTTGGTAATGTGTGTGTGATTGCGGATGGAGATTTCTTCCAGTTGCCCCCAGTAAAAGGTAAGGCTTTGTATGTTGATGATTTGGGAAACGATCTGTGGTCTACCAATTTCAAGATCATTGAGTTGACGGTGATTCAGCGGCAGAAAGACACTGCATTTGCTGAATTGTTAGATTGAGGAAACGTTCCAAATCAACATCCATGCTGCCAAGTGACACCAGTTTACTTCAAACACGTGAAACTGGTGAGGAGAGTTCATCTTTGCACATTTTTCCCACAAATGCACAAGTTGAGACTCATAATGTTGAGCAAATCTATAAATCATGTCCAGAATATGTCGAAATAGATGCTCAGGATTATGAACGCAACAAGAAAACCGGTAAACTTGAATTGAAACGAGGACATCATGCCAAAGTCTCTAACACCTCTTTAGCTCAACAACTGCTTTTGGGTTAGAACGCACGTGTCATGCTGACAAAAAATGTTGACATCATGAATGGACTTGTGAATGGGGTTTGTGGCACAGTGACACACATAATGACATTAATTGGTAAGAAATTTCCAACAATTGTGTACGTTCAATTTGATGATAAAGAGGTTGGCGGGAAAAAACTAGGGGAAATCATGCCTGTGCTTCAAGCCACCTCTTAACGTCAACACCTATCCTTCCACAAGAAGATAGGGTCACAAGCAATGGTGGATTACGTCGTCAATTTCCCCTTAAACTTTCCTGGGCTTGTACGATACACAAAGTACAAGGAATTACTGTTGCTAATGCTGTAGTGTCACTTAATAAAATATTTGCAGCATATGTAGCATTAAGTCGCATCACAACTTTATCAGGATTAATTCTTCAGGACTAAAGAAAATACCATCTATTGCAACGACAATGTGCAGGAAGCACTTCAGTGCATGCAACCGTTTTCATGTGAAAATGGTACACGCACAACTTCAGAGTGCTTTTAATGAACGTTCAAGGTTTGCCAGGACATGTCAAAGACTTGGTCCTGTGTACGCATCATTTGCAGCTTAACTGTATTGCTGTAACCGAAACATGTCTGACTGAAACATCTTCCAAAGAATCAGTCAACATCAATGGTTATACATTTGACAGCTGTCTTCGTAGTGCATCGTACAACAGCAAACACCCTGTGTTGCTTGATTTGCAAGCCCAGCAACATGGTGGTGTTGGAATGTATACTGAAGACGGCTTGACATACAACATTCTACAAGTACCAAATGTCAATATAGAATGTTTAGTCTTTCACTGTGCTACCTACGACATGCTACTAGCAGTCATTTACAGGCCACCGTCGTATGCCATGTCTTTGTTTCAAGACCATTTTAGGAAATTACTTTCTTGGCTGGATGAAAGGAGTAACACGATCACTGTCATGGGAGATTTTAATGATGACATTAGGAAGTCTGCAATTTGCGATTGTATGACCGACAACGGATACGTCTAGATTGTCACACAACCCACCACTGAGAAGGGAACATTGATTGACCATGTGTATGTATAAACTACACAGTATGAATTGGAAGCACAAGTCGTACCGATGTATTTCAGTGATCACGAGGGGGTTGTGTGTTTTTTTTACAACTAAAACCTTCTAAAATGTCAAAGTATATTCTATGTCTCGTATTGTCATGATCTTCACCTCTTTTTTTAAAGTTAAGTACAGGACACATAATTCCAGTTATCCGTCTTGTATTAACTCCACTCTAAAAATAACTATGAAATGTTAGTAATCATAATAAATTTAATTGTCTGCCTTGTAAGTCCTGTATGTCTTATTAAATTAACATTGTCTTTGAAATTTCCATCATGAAATATAGTTTTAATACAAGGTTCTTTTACTGCGTTTCAACAGCAATACAACTGGCATGTATTGATGGGTTCAACCCTTTTTGTTAAACTTTTTTTTACAACAAACACATAACTACAATAATAACTCATAAATCATAATTATAATTGTAACTGTATAGTAAAAGGTTAATATTCTATAATGCCACTAAAATGCTGTTAAGATGTAGGTTTGCTTTACCTTACATGTTACCTAAAAAGCAAAAGGCGCTGTTAATGGTACTCCTGGTTTACTGGGATGGGGTTCAATTCCCTACGGTGTCCTTGCATTTTTTGGAAACAACATGAAAGTTGTAATCTCAAACCAATTTAGAACCCTGCACTGTCTTTTAAGTCTTACGTTTTGCAGGTCTCTTGCAGCTCGGCAACAGCCTAGTGTTGGTGGATTCCGTTTATGAAACCACAGACTCAGGTTTGAATGCCAGCCCCGAGAGTTATTTATTTTGTCTCTTTAGTCTCCTTTTGACCCGCGAGTCCGGCCAACCGCTGCTCCCCCCCCCGACGTGCAAGGAGAGGCGAAGCCCCGTTCATCGCTGCTCGCAGCTTTAATTAGTTGGAATGCTTCAAGCATTGTTCTTTGAATCTTTATTAGTTGGAATGCTTCAAGCATTCCAAGTATTGTTCTTTGAATCTTTATTAGTTGGAATGCTTCAAGCATTCCAAGTATTGTTCTTCTTTTCTTTATTCCGCCTTATTTAGTTGGAATGCTTCAAGCATTCCAAGTATTGTTCTTCTTTTCTTTAATCAACTTATTCTTCTACTATTTCTTCCGCCGCACGTTTCAACTCCTTCACACTTTCAGCTATTAGGACCATTCAAATATTAAAATGTTCAGCTCCTTCAGGAGAGGGGTGCTATGACTTTTCAGCTTTTTAGCTCTTATAATTGAATTAATATAAATTAAAAACATCAACCTTTTTAACATGGTTTCCAATGGATTAAATTTTCAAATCCTTTCAAAACTTCTTCAACTTTCAACTTTTTCAGCTTTTCCAATCTTTCAGCTAGAGCCACCATTTAAACTTTAAAATGTTGCCACAAGTCTTAACAATTTCATTAAAAAAACAGCTTGTTGATATCTCTTATAGTTTTTTCATAACCACTAATTATGTTTCAGTAGTTTTGGGGTTTCTTTCGAATTTAGAGTGGAGTTTTCCGGATTGTCCCGCGATTTAGAGTGAGCGCCGTGTCAGGATTCAGTAAAAAAAAAAGAGGCACTTTTATCTTTACGGCCACAATATTCACTTTTCAGCCTTCATTTAAAAAGAAAACATTAGCCGTGCTTGTGCTGGTTGGACTCGTATAAGTTTGGAATCTCAGAGTTATTTACTTTTTGCGTGAGGAGCCTGATTGTGAGACAAAGTCTGCCCCGAGCCCCATAAGCTTCCATACAAATCTGGCGACATTTAAAAAAAAAAAAACACAGCCGGTACACTTTTTGTAAACGGCTGTTTGAGCCGTTTTAAAACACATAGAGACATAAAAACTACACTCATGCGTTTGGTAGGGTCTTGGGTCTCTCAAAATGTCATAATTTTTTGGCTATCCCATATAGTTTTGCTCCAAGAAGCATTTGTTTGAGGTGTGGATTTTGTCTAAATCTCTTCACTCTCTTCGCCGTGAGCTAATTAGCGACCAGCTGTTGATCGATGCCCATAAAGACGTAGCTCAGGGACGTGCAGGTTTAACCGTGGTTAGATAACGGTACGTATGGACGTGCAGGTTTAACCGTGGTTAGATAACGGTACGTATGGACGTGCGTGTCGTGAGTTGGGACGGAGACCCGGGATGAGCGGTCAGACCGTAAGTAATGTGGAGGCTGGACCGTAAGATATTTGAGACATGTGAGAGCCATAAGTACTAGAGTGGTAGCTAGCTATACTGCTAACGAGGCTACTCCCCGCTGGAGACTTAAACCGTGGGTGTGACGTTGTTCCTTCAGTGTTGTCATTAAGCTGCAGGCACGTGAGTTTATTTTCTTACGCGAGTGATACTATTAATAACCTTTTCGCGGACCGCAAGAAGGTCCGTAGGTTAATAAGCACGTCAAAAGTTACGGGGAGTGGCGTGACGTTGTTCCTTCGGGGATTGAGCTGCAGATACGTGAGTTTGTTTTCTTACGCGAATGACAGGAGATCGTTTGGTCTTTATTTTACGCAACAAAGCGTCAACTTAATATACTATTAATAACCTTCATCGGACCGCAAGAAGGTCCGTCAGTTAATAAGCACGTCAAAAGTTACGGTGGACCAGCCGGGGTTAGGGGGGAGGAGGGGGTCCGCTGGTGGGCGAAACTGCGCACTGAGGAGTGAACAATTGTAATCGAGATGGGGGCTGTAGTATTTGTGTGTGTCCACTAACATGTAATTGTCCAAGTGAAACACGTAGTACTTGTATTAGTCATTGGCGCTGTATGCGTCCATGTTTATTTCACAAAACCGCGCATCTTTATGACATCATCAAGACATGACGGTTAACTTATCCGGAAGTATCCAGGAGCGTTTTTGATGGCACCGCCACGAAGCTTTCAGTAATTTCTACACTATTTGCAAACTTTTGAGGCACTCACCAACCATGCAAAATGTTTTTATATTTTATTTTGACTTGTTGCCAGGATCTTCTCCTGTCTTGTTTATTCTGTGCACATGGGCAGGTGCCACTGTGTATGGTAGGTTGTGTCATCAGTGTATTAATGGGTGAGAGATGTCATCTAGTATTAAAGCGCTTTGAGTTGTCAGAAGACTAGCAAAGCGGTGTACAAGTTCATTAAGTTTGAATGAAAAAGATTCAGCAATGTTTAGAAGTAATTTAAGCTTTTATTAGTTCTGTATTTTGTCAAATTCATAGAAGCTTCCCCCATTTCTGTTTTTTCCAATTCTTTCAAGTTCGTTTCAGCTTTTCTCATTTCTGTATTTTCAGCAATTTTTAAATGTATTTCAGCCTTTTTTATTTCAGCAATGTTTAGAATAATTTCAGCTTGTTGCATTTTAAGCAACTTTTTGAAATTAATTTCAGCTTTTATTATTTCTGTGATTTCAAATTCATAGAAGCTTCTCCCATTTCTGTTTTTTTGATATTCTTTCAAGTTCATTTCAGCTTTTCTCATTTATGTATTTCAGCTTTTTCTATTCTTTCAGCAATGTTTAGAATAATTTCAGCTTGTTGCATTTTAAACAACTTTTTGAAATTAATTTCAGCTTTTATTTCTGTGATTTCAAATTCATAGACGCTTCTCCCATTTCAGTTTTTTTGCAATTGTTTCAAGTTCATTTCAGCTTTACTCATTTCTGTATTTTCAGCCATTTTAAAATGTATTTCAGCTTTTTCTATTCTTTCAGCAATATTTAGAATAATTTCAGCTTGTTTCATTTCTGTACTTTAAGCAACTTTTTGAAATTAATTTCAGCTTTTTGCATTCCAACGCATTTTCAGCAGGAAATGCATTTTCTAGTTTTATTATTCTATTTCTTCCGCCGCACCTTTCAACTCCTTCACACTTTCAGCTATTAAGACCATTCAAATATTAAAATGTTCAGCTCCTTCAGGAGAGGTGTGCTATGACTTTTCAGCTTTTTAGCTCTTATAATTGAATTAATATAAATTAAAAACATCAAACTTTTTAACATGGTTTCCAATGGATTAAATTTTCAAATCCTCTCAAAACTTGTTTAACTTTCAACTTTTTCAGCTTTTCCAATCTTTCAGCTAGAGACACCATTTAAACTTTAAAATGTTGACACAAGTCTTAACAATTTCATTAAAAAAACAGCTTGTTGATATCTATTATAGTTTTTTCATAATCACTAATTATGTTTGACTAGTTTTGGGGTCCTTTTCGAATTTACAGTGTGCGCTAGAGTGCAGACAAAGTCGGAAGACAAGAGAGGGTCCATGTTTTGTAAACTGCTGGTAGAGCAGTTTTAAAACACAGAGACATAAAAACTACACTCAAACGTTCGGTAGAGTCTTGTGTCTCTCAAAATGTCATTATTTTTTGGCTACTCCAAATAGTTTTGCTCCAGGAAGCATTTGTTTGAGGTGTGGGTTCTCAGTAACTGTCTGTGAGCTAAGTGCAGCTGCTCCGTTGCCGCGACAACGAGCTGGGGCTCTTTCTGTGACTCACAGCTGATCCTAATTAGCTGATTAGTGCAGCCTGACATGACCTCCTTCTCTCATCATTTCAAACCCCCATGGAGGGAGTTCTTACTGTAATGTTTGATGAGGCCTATTAAATA